>NC_133419.1:62880000-63505000 GCF_049350105.2 Macaca mulatta
GAACAGATATTTCGGATCCCTTTGAAGACTATAGGGCCAAAGGAAATATCCTCCGATAACAAAGAGAAAGAAGCTTTCTGAGAAACTTCTTTGTGTTCTGTGAAATCATCTTACAGAGTTGCAGCTTTCCCCTCAAGGAGCCTTTCGCTAAGACAGTTCTTGTGGAATTGGCAAAGTGATATTTGGAAGCCCATAGAGGGCTATGGTGAAAAAGGAAATATCCTCAGATGAAATCTGGAAAGAAGCTTTCTGAGAAACTGCTTAGTGTTCTGTTAATTCATCTCACAGAGTTACATCTGTATTTCGTGGATCTCCTTGCTAGCCTTATTTCTGTGGAATCTGAGAACAGATATTTCGGATCCCTTAGAAGACTATAGGGCCAAAGGAAATATCCTCCGATAACAAAGAGAAAGAAGCTTACTGAGAAACTTCGTTGTGTTCTGTGAAATCATCTCACAGAGTTACAGCTTTACCCTCAAGGAGCCTTTCGATAAGACAGTTCATGTGAAAATGGCAAAGTGATATTTGGAAGCCCATAGAGGGCTATGGTGAAAAAGGAAATATCCTCAGATGAAATCTGGAAAGAAGCTTTCTGAGAAACTGCTTAGTGTTCTGTTAATTCATCTCACAGAGTTACATCTGTATTTCGTGGATCTCTTTGCTAGCCTTATTTCTGTGGAATCTGAGAACAGATATTTCGGATCCTTAGAAGACTATAGGGCCAAAGGAAATATCCTCCGATAACAAAGAGAAAGAAGCTTTCTGAGAAACTTCTTTGTGTTCTGTGAAATCACCTCACAGAGTTACAGCTTTCCCCTCAAGGAGCCTTTCGCTAAGACAGTTTTTGTGGAATTGGCAAAGTGATATTTGGAAGCCCATAGAGGGCTATGGTGAAAAAGGAAATATCCTCAGATGAAATCTGGAAAGAAGCTTTCTGAGAAACTGCTTAGTGTTCTGTTAATTCATCTCACAGAGTTACATGTGTATTTCATGGATGTCTTTGCTAGCCTTATTTCTGTGGAATCTGAGAACAGATATTTCGGATCCCTTTGAAGACTATAGGGCCAAAGGAAATATCCTGCGATAACAAAGAGAAAGAAGCTTTCTGAGAAACTTCGTAGTGTTCTGTGAAATCATCTCACAGAGTTACAGCTTTCCCCTAAAGGAGCCTTTCGCTACGACAGTTCTTGTGGAATTGGCAAAGTGATATTTGGAAGCCCATAGAGGGCTACGGTGAAAAAGGAAATATCCTCAGAGGAAATCTGGAAAGAAGCTTTCTGAGAAACTGCTTAGTGTTCTGTTAATTCACCTCACAGAGTTACATCTGTATTTCGTGGATCTCTTTGCTAGCCTTATTTCTGTAGAATCTGAGAACAGATATTTCGGATCCCTATGAAGACTATAGGGCCAAAGGAAATATCCTCCGATAACAAAGAGAAAGAAGCTTTCTGAGAAACTTCTTTGTGTTCTGTGAAATCATCTCACAGAGTTTCAGCTTTCCCCTCAAGGAGCCTTTCGCTAAGACAGTTCATGTGGAATTGGCAAAGTGATATTTGGAAGCCCATAGAGGGCTATGGTGAAAAAGGAAATATCCTCAGATGAAATCTGGAAAGAAGCTTTCTGAGAAACTGCTTAGTGTTCTGTTAATTCATCTCACAGGGTTACATCTGTATTTCGTGGATCTCTTTGCTAGCTTTCTTTCTGTGGAATCAGAGAACGGATATTTCGGATCCCCATGAAGACTATAGGGCCAAAGGAAATATTATCCGATAATAAAGAGAAAGAAGCTTTCTGAGAAACTTCGTTGTGTTCTGTGAAATCATCTCACAGAATTACAGCTTTCCCCTCATGGAGCCTTTCGCTAAGACAGTTCTTTTGGAATTGGCAAAGTGATATTTGGAAGCCCATAGAGGGCTATGGTGAAAAAGGAAATATCCTCAGATGAAATCTGGAAAGAAGCTTTCTGACAAACTGCTTAGTGTTCTGTTAATTCATCTCACAGAGTTACATCTGTATTTCATGGATGTCTTTGCTAGCCTTATTTCTGTGGAATCTGAGAACAGATATTTCGGATCGCTTTGAAGACTATAGGGCCACAGGAAATATCCACCAATAACAAAGAGAAAAAGCTTTCTGGGAAACTTCGTTGTGTTCTGTGAAATCATCTCAGAGAGTTACAGCTTTCCCCTCAAGGAGCCTTTCGCTAAGACAGTTCTTGTGGAATTGGCAAAGTGATATTTGGAAGCCCATAGAGGGCTATGGTGAAAAAGGAAATATCCTCAGATGAAATCTGGAAAGAAGCTTTCTGAGAAACTGCTTAGTGTTCTGTTAATTCATCTCACAGGGTTACATCTGTATTTCGTGGATCTCTTTGCTAGCCTTATTTCTGTTGAATCTGAGAACAGATATATCGGATCCCTTTGAACACTATAGGGCCAAAGGAAATATCCTCCGATAACAAAGAGAAAGAAGCTTGCTGAGAAACTTCGTTGTGTTCTGTGAAATCATCTCACAGAGTTACAGCTTTTCCCTCAAGGAGCCTTTCGCTAAGACATTTCTTGTGGAATTGGCAAAGGGATATTTGGAAGCCCATAGAGGGCTATGTTGAAAAAGGAAATATCCTCAGATGAAATCTGGAAAGAACCTTTCTGAGAAACTGCTTAGTGTTCTGTTAATTCAACTCACAGAGTTACATCTGTATTTCGTGGATCTCTTTGCTAGCCTTATTTCTGTAGAATCTGAGAACAGATATTTCGGATCCCTTTGAAGACTAAGCGCCAAAGAAATATCCTCCATTAACAAAGAGAAAGAAGCTTTCTGAGAAACTTCGTTGTGTTCTGTGAAATCATCTCACAGAGTTACAGCTTTCCCCTCAAGGAGCCTTTCGCTAAGACAGTTCTTGTGGAATTGGCAAAGTGATATCTGGAAGCCCATAGAGGGCTATGGTGAAAAAGGAAATATCCTCAGATGAAATCTGGAAAGAAGCTTTCTGAGAAACTGCTTAGTGTTCCGTTAATTCATCTCACAGAGTTACATCTGTATTTCTTGGATGTCTTTGCTAGCCTTATTTCTGTAGAATCTCAGAACAGATATTTCGGATCCCTATGAAGACTATAGGGCCAAAGGAAATATCCTCCGATAACAAAGAGAAAGAAGCTTTCTGAGAAACTTCGTTGTGTTCTGTGAAATCATCTCACAGAGTATCAGCTTTCCCCTCAAGGAGTCTTTCGCTAAGACAGTTCTTGTGGAATTGGCAAGGTGATATTTGGAAGCCCATAGAGGGCTATGGTGAAAAAGGAAATATCCTCAGTTGAAATCTGGAAAGAAGCTTTCTGAGAAACTGCTTAGTGTTCTGTTAATTCATCTCACAGAGTTACATCTGTATTTCGTGGATCTCTTTGCTAGCCTTATTTCTGTGGAATCTGAGAACAGATATTTCGGATCCCTTTGAAGACTATAGGGCCAAAGGAAATATCCTCCGATAACAAAGAGAAAGAAGCTTTCTGAGAAACTTCGTTGTGTTCTGTGAAATCATCTCACAGAGTTACAGCTTTCCCCTCAAGGAGTCTTTCGCTAAGACAGTTCTTGTGGAATTGGCAAAGAGATATTTGGAAGCCCATAGAGGGCTATGGTGAAAAAGGAAATATCCTCAGATGAAATCTGGAAAGAAGCTTTCTGAGAAACTGCTTAGTGTTCTGTTAATTCACCTCACAGAGTTACATCTGTATTTCGTGGATCTCTTTGCTAGCCTTATTTCTGTAGAATCTGAGAACAGATATTTCGGATCCCTTTGAAGACTATAGGGCCAAAGGAAATATCCTTCGATAACAAACAGAAAGAAGCTTTCTGAGAAACTTCTTTGTGTTCTGTGAAATCATCTCACAGAGTTACAGCTTTCCCCTCAAGGAGCCTTTCACTAAGACAGCTCATGTGGAATTGGAAAAGTGATATTTGGAAGCCAATAGAGGGCTATGGTGAAAAAGGAAATATCCTCAGATGAAATCTGGAAAGAAGCTTTCTGAGAAACTGCTAAGTGTTCTGTTAATTCATCTCACAGGGTTACATCTGTATTTCGTGGATCTCTTTGCTAGCCTTATTTCTGTTGAATCTGAGAACAGATATTTCGGATCCCTTTGAACACTATAGGGCCAAAGGAAATATCCTCCGATAACAAAGAGAAAGAAGCTTGCTGAGAAACTTCGTTGTGTTCTGTGAAATCATCTCACAGAGTTACAGCTTTCCCCACAAGGAGCCTTCGCTAAGACATTTCTTGTGGAATTGGCAAAGTGATATTTGGAAGCCCATAGAGGGCTATGGTGAAAAAGGAAATATCCTCAGATGAAATCTGGAAAGAAGCTTTCTGAGAAACTGCTTAGTGTTCTGTTAATTCATCTCACAGAGTTACATCTGTATTTCGTGGATCTCCTTGCTAGCCTTATTTCTGTGGAATCTGAGAACAGATATTTCGGATCCCTTAGAAGACTATAGGGCCAAAGGAAATATCCTCCGATAACAAAGAGAAAGAAGCTTACTGAGAAACTTCGTTGTGTTCTGTGAAATCATCTCACAGAGTTACAGCTTTACCCTCAAGGAGCCTTTCGATAAGACAGTTCATGTGAAAATGGCAAAGTGATATTTGGAAGCCCATAGAGGGCTATGGTGAAAAAGGAAATATCCTCAGATGAAATCTGGAAAGAAGCTTTCTGAGAAACTGCTTAGTGTTCTGTTAATTCATCTCACAGAGTTACATCTGTATTTCATGGATGTCTTTGCTAGCCTTATTTCTGTGGAATCTGAGAACAGATATTTCGGATCCCTTTGAAGACTATAGGGCCACAGGAAATATCCACCAATAACAAAGAGAAAAAGCTTTCTGGGAAACTTCGTTGTGTTCTGTGAAATCATATCAGAGAGTTACAGCTTTCCCCTCAAGGAGCCTTTCGCTAAGACAGTTCTTGTGGAATTGGCAAAGTGATATTTGGAAGCCCATAGAGGGCTATGGTGAAAAAGGAAATATCCTCAGATGAAATCTGGAAAGAAGCTTTCTGAGAAACTGCTTAGTGTTCTGTTAATTCATCTCACAGTGTTACATCTGTATTTCGTGGATCTCTTTGCTAGCCTTATTTCTGTTGAATCTGAGAACAGATATATCGGATCCCTTTGAACACTATAGGGCCAAAGGAAATAATCTCCGATAACAAAGAGAAAGAAGCTTGCTGAGAAACTTCGTTGTGTTCTGTGAAATCATCTCACAGAGTTACAGCTTTTCCCTCAAGGAGCCTTTCGCTAAGACATTTCTTGTGGAATTGGCAAAGTGATATTTGGAAGCCCATAGAGGGCTATGGTGAAAAAGGAAATATCCTCAGATGAAATCTGGAAAGAAGCTTTCAGAGAAACTGCTTAGTGTTCTGTTAATTCAACTCACAGAGTTACATCTGTATTTCGTGGATCTCTTTGCTAGCCTTATTTCTGTAGAATCTGAGAACAGATATTTCGGATCCCTTTGAAGACTAAGGGCCAAAGAAATATCCTCCGATAACAAAGAGAAAGAAGCTTTCTGAGAAACTTCTTTGTGTTCTGTGAAATCATCTCACAGACTTGCAGCTTTCCCCTCAAGAAGCCTTTCTCTAAGACAGTTCTTGTGGAATTGGCAAAGTGATATTTGGAAGCCCCTAGAGGGCTATGGTGAAAAAGGAAATATCCTCAGATGAAATCTGGAAAGATGCTTTCTGAGAAACTGCTTAGTGTTCTGTTAATTCATCTCACAGAATTACATCTGTATTTCGTGGATCTTTTTGCTAGCCTTATTTCTGTGGAAACTGAGAACAGATATTTCGGATCCCTTTGAAGACTATAGGGCCAAAGGAAATATCCTCCGATAACAAAGAGAAAGAAGCTTTCTGAGAAACTTCGTTGTGTTCTGTGAAATCATCTCACAGAGTTACAGCTTTCCCCTCAAGGAGCCTTTCGATAAGACAGTTCATGTGAAAATGGCAAAGTGATATTTGGAAGCCCATAGAGGGCTATGGTGAAAAAGGAAATATCCTCAGATGAAATCTGGAAAGAAGCTTTCTGAGAAACTGCTTAGTGTTCTGTTAATTCATCTCACAGAGTTACATCTGTATTTCGTGGATCTCTTTGCTAGCCTTATTTCTGTGGAATCTGAGAACAGATATTTCGGATCCTTAGAAGACTATAGGGCCAAAGGAAATATCCTCCGATAACAAAGAGAAAGAAGCTTTCTGAGAAACTTCTTTGTGTTCTGTGAAATCACCTCACAGAGTTACAGCTTTCCCCTCAAGGAGCCTTTCGCTAAGACAGTTTTTGTGGAATTGGCAAAGTGATATTTGGAAGCCCATAGAGGGCTATGGTGAAAAAGGAAATATCCTCAGATGAAATCTGGAAAGAAGCTTTCTGAGAAACTGCTTAGTGTTCTGTTAATTCATCTCACAGAGTTACATGTGTATTTCATGGATGTCTTTGCTAGTCTTATTTCTGTGGAATCTGAGAACAGATATTTCGGATCCCTTTGAAGACTATAGGGCCAAGGGAAATATCCTCCGATAACAAAGAGAAAGAAGCTTTCTGAGAAACTTCGTTGTGTTCTGTGAAATCATCTCACAGAGTTACAGCTTTCCCCTCAAGGAGCCTTTCGCTACGACAGTTCTTGTGGAATTGGCAAAGTGATATTTGGAAGCCCATAGAGGGCTATGGTGAAAAAGGAAATATCCTCAGAGGAAATCTGGAAAGAAGCTTTCTGAGAAACTGCTTAGTGTTCTGTTAATTCACCTCACAGAGTTACATCTGTATTTCGTGGATCTCTTTGCTAGCCTTATTTCTGTAGAATCTGAGAACAGATATTTCGGATCCCTATGAAGACTATAGGGCCAAAGGAAATATCCTCCGATAACAAAGAGAAAGAAGCTTTCTGAGAAACTTCTTTGTGTTCTGTGAAATCATCTCACAGAGTTGCAGCTTTCCCCTCAAGGAGCCTTTCGCTAAGACTGTTCATGTGGAATTGGCAAAGTGATATTTGGAAGCCCATAGAGGGCTATGGTGAAAAAGGAAATATCCTCAGATGAAATCTGGAAAGAAGCTTTCTGAGAAACTGCTTAGTGTTCTGTTAATTCATCTCACAGGGTTACATCTGTATTTCGTGGATCTCTTTGCTAGCCTTATTTCTGTTGAATCTGAGAACAGATATTTCGGATCCCTTTGAACACTATAGGGCCAAAGGAAATATCCTCCGATAACAAAAGAAAGAAGCTTGCTGAGAAACTTCGTTGTGTTCTGTGAAATCATCTCACAGAGTTACAGCTTTCCCCACAAGGAGCCTTCGCTAAGACATTTCTTGTGGAATTGGCAAAGTGATATTTGGAAGCCCATAGAGGGCTATGGTGAAAAAGGAAATATCCTCAGATGAAATCAGGAAAGAAGCTTTCTGAGAAACTGCTTAGTGTTCTGTTAATTCATCTCACAGAGTTACATCTGTATTTCATGGATGTCTTTGCTAGTCTTATTTCTGTGGAATCTGAGAACAGATATTTCGGATCCCTTTGAAGACTATAGGGCCAAAGGAAATATCCTCCGATAACAAAGAGAAAGAAGCTTTCTGAGAAACTTCGTTGTGTTCTGTGAAATCATCTCACAGAGTTACAGCTTTCCCCTCAAGGAGCCTTTCGCTAAGACAGTTCTTGTGGAATTGGCAAAGTGATATCTGGAAGCCCATAGAGGGCTATGGTGAAAAAGGAAATATCCTCAGAAGAAATCTGGAAAGAAGCTTTCTGAGAAACTGCTTAGTTTTCCGTTAATTCATCTCACAGAGTTACATCTGTATTTCGTGGATGTCTTTGCTAGCCTTATTTCTGTAGAATCTCAGAACAGATATTTCGGATCCCTATGAAGACTACAGGGCCAAAGGAAATATCCTCCGATAACAAAGAGAACGAAGCTTTCTGAGAAACTTCGTTGTGTTCTGTGAAATCATCTCACAGAGTATCAGCTTTCCCCTCAAGGAGTCTTTCGCTAAGACAGTTCTTGTGGAATTGGCAAAGTGATATTTGGAAGCCCATAGAGGGCTATGGTGAAAAAGGAAATATCCTCAGTTGAAATCTGGAAAGAAGCTTTCTGCGAAACTGCTTAGTGTTCTGTTAATTCATCTCACAGAGTTACATCTGTATTTCGTGGATCTCTTTGCTAGCCTTATTTCTGTTGAATCTGAGAACAGATATTTCGGATCCCTTTGAAGACTATAGGGCCAAAGGAAATATCCTCCGATAACAAAGAGAAAGAAGCTTTCTGAGAAACTTCGTTGTGTTCTGTGAAATCATCTCACAGAGTTACAGCGTTCCCCTCAAGGAGCCTTTCGCTAAGACAGTTCTTGTGGAATTGGCAAAGTGATATCTGGAAGCCCATAGAGGGCTATGGTGAAAAAGGAAATATCCTCAGATGAAATCTGGAAAGAAGCTTTCTGAGAAACTGCTTAGTGTTCCGTTAATTCATCTCAGAGAGTTACATCTGTATTTCTTGGATGTCTTTGCTAGCCTTATTTCTGTAGAATCTCAGAACAGATATTTCGGATCCCTATGAAGACTATAGGGCCAAAGGAAATATCCTCTGATAACAAAGAGAAAGAAGCTTTCTGAGAAACTTCGTTGTGTTCTGTGAAATCATCTCACAGAGTATCAGCTTTCCCCTCAAGGAGTCTTTCGCTAAGACAGTTCTTGTGGAATTGGCAAGGTGATATTTGGAAGCCCATAGAGGGCTATGGTGAAAAAGGAAATATCCTCAGTTGAAATCTGGAAAGAAGCTTTCTGAGAAACTGCTTAGTGTTCTGTTAATTCATCTCACAGAGTTACATCTGTATTTCGTGGATCTCTTTGCTAGCCTTATTTCTGTGGAATCTGAGAACAGATATTTCGGATCCCTTTGAAGACTATAGGGCCAAAGGAAATATCCTCCGATAACAAAGAGAAAGAAGCTTTCTGAGAAACTTCGTTGTGTTCTGTGAAATCATCTCACAGAGTTACAGCTTTCCCCTCAAGGAGTCTTTCGCTAAGACAGTTCTTGTGGAATTGGCAAAGAGATATTTGGAAGCCCATAGAGGGCTATGGTGAAAAAGGAAATATCCTCAGATGAAATCTGGAAAGAAGCTTTCTGAGAAACTGCTTAGTGTTCTGTTAATTCACCTCACAGAGTTACATCTGTATTTCGTGGATCTCTTTGCTAGCCTTATTTCTGTAGAATCTGAGAACAGATATTTCGGATCCCTTTGAAGACTATAGGGCCAAAGGAAATATCCTTCGATAACAAACAGAAAGAAGCTTTCTGAGAAACTTCTTTGTGTTCTGTGAAATCATCTCACAGAGTTACAGCTTTCCCCTCAAGGAGCCTTTCACTAAGACAGTTCATGTGGAATTGGAAAAGTGATATTTGGAAGCCAATAGAGGGCTATGGTGAAAAAGGAAATATCCTCAGATGAAATCTGGAAAGAAGCTTTCTGAGAAACTGCTAAGTGTTCTGTTAATTCATCTCACAGGGTTACATCTGTATTTCGTGGATCTCTTTGCTAGCCTTATTTCTGTTGAATCTGAGAACAGATATTTCGGATCCCTTTGAACACTATAGGGCCAAAGGAAATATCCTCCGATAACAAAAGAAAGAAGCTTGCTGAGAAACTTCGTTGTGTCCTGTGAAATCATCTCACAGAGTTACAGCTTTCCCCACAAGGAGCCTTCGCTAAGACATTTCTTGTGGAATTGGCAAAGTGATATTTGGAAGCCCATAGAGGGCTATGGTGAAAAAGGAAATATCCTCAGATGAAATCAGGAAAGAAGCTTTCTGAGAAACTGCTTAGTGTTCTGTTAATTCATCTCACAGAGTTACATCTGTATTTCATGGATGTCTTTGCTAGTCTTATTTCTGTGGAATCTGAGAACAGATATTTCGGATCCCTTTGAAGACTATTGGGCCACAGGAAATATCCACCAATAACAAAGAGAAGGAAGCTTTCTGAGAAACTTCGTTGTGTTCTGTGAAATCATCTCACAGAGTTACAGCGTTCCCCTCAAGGAGCCTTTCGCTAAGACAGTTCTTGTGGAATTGGCAAAGTGATATTTGGAAGCCCATAGAGGGCTATGGTGATAAAGGAAATATCCTCAGATGAAATCTGGAAAGAAGCTTTCTTAGAAACTGCTTAGTGTTCTGTTAATTCACCTCACAGAGTTACATCTGTATTTCGTGGATCTCTTTGCTAGCCTTATTTCTGTAGAATCTGAGAACAGATATTTCGGATCCCTTTGAAGACTATAGGGCCAAAGCAAATATCCTTCGATAACAAAGAGAAAGAAGCTTTCTAAGAAACTTCTTTGTGTTCTGTGAAATCATCTCACAGAGTTACAGCTTTCCCCTCAAGGAGACTTTCGCTAAGACAGTTCATGTGGAATTGGAAAAGTGATATTTGGAAGCCCATAGAGGGCTATGGTGAAAAAGGAAATATCCTCAGATGAAATCTGGAAAGAAGCTTTCTGAGAAACTGCTAAGTGTTCTGTTAATTCATCTCACAGAGTTACATCTGTATTTCGTGGATCTCTTTGCTAGCCTTATTTCTGTTGAATCTGAGAACAGATATTTCGGATCCCTTTGAACACTATAGGTCCAAAGGAAATATCCTCCGATAACAAAGAGAAAGAAGCTTGCTGAGAAACTTCGTTGTGTTCTGTGAAATCATCTCACAGAGTTACAGCTTTACCCTCAAGGAGCCTTTCGCTAAGACATTTCTTGTGGAATTGGCAAAGTGATATTTCGAAGCCCATAGAGGGCTATGGTGAAAAAGGAAATATCCTCAGATGAAATCTGGAAAGAAGCTTTCTGAGAAACTGCTTAGTGTTCTGTTAATTCAACTCACAGAGTTACATCTGTATTTCGTGGATCTCTTTGCTAGCCTTATTTCTGTAGAATCTGAGAACAGATATTTCGGATCCCTTTGAAGACTATAGGGCCAAAGGAAATATCCTTCGATAACAAAGAGAAAGAAGCTTTCTGAGAAACTTCTTTGTGTTCTGTGAAATCATCTCATAGAGTTACAGCTTTCCCCTCAAGGAGCCTTTCGCTAAGACAGTTCTTGTGGAATTGGCAAAGTGATATTTGGAAGCCCATAGAGGGCTATGGTGAAAAAGGAAATATCCTCAGATGAAATCTGGAAAGAAACTTTCTGAGAAACTGCTTAGTGTTCTGTTAATTCATCTCACAGGGTTACATCTGTATTTCGTGGATCTCTTTGCTAGCCTTACTTCTGTTGAATCTGAGAACAGATATTTCGGATCCCTTTGAACACTATAGGGCCAAAGGAAATATCCTCCGATAACAAAGAGAAAGAAGCTTTCTGAGAAACTTCGTTGTGTTCTGTGAAATCATCTCACAGAGTTGCAGCTTTCCCCTCAAGAAGCCTTTCGCTAAGACAGTTCTTGTGGAATTGGCAAAGTGATATTTGGAAGCCCATAGAGGGCTATGGTGAAAAAGGAAATATCCTCAGATGAAATCTGGAAAGAAGCTTTCTGAGAAACTGCTTAGTGTTCTGTTAATTCAACTCACAGAGTTACATCTGTATTTCGTGGATCTCTTTGCTCGCCTTATTTCTGTGGAATCTGAGAACAGATATTTCGGATCCCTTTGAAGACTATAGGGCCAAAGGAAATATCCTCCGATAACAAAGAGAAAGAAGCTTTCTGAGAAACTTCGTTGTGTTCTGTGAAATCATCTCACAGAGTTACAGCTTTCCCCTCAAGGAGCCTTTCGCTAAGACAGTTCTTGTGGAATTGGCTAAGTGATATTTGGAAGCCCATAGAGGGCTATGGTAAAAAAGGAAATATCCTCAGATGAAAGCTGGAAAGAAACTTTCTGAGAAACTGCTTAGTGTTCTGTTAATTCAACTCACAGAGTTACATCTGTATTTCGTGGATCTCTTTGCTAGCCTTATTTCTGTAGAATCTGTGAACAGATATTTCGGATCCCTTTGAAGACTATAGGGCCAAAGCAAATATCCTCCGATAACAAAGAGAAAGAAGCTTACTGAGAAACTTCGTTGTGTTCTGTGAAATCATCTCACAGAGTTACAGCTTTACCCTCAAGGAGCCTTTCGATAAGACAGTTCATGTGAAAATGGCAAAGTGATATTTGGAAGCCCATAGAGGGCTATGGTGAAAAAGGAAATATCCTCAGATGAAATCTGGAAAGAAGCTTTCTGAGAAACTGCTTAGTGTTCTGTTAATTCATCTCACAGAGTTACATCTGTATTTCGTGGATCTCATTGCTAGCCTTATTTCTGTGGAATCTGAGAACAGATATTTCGGATCCTTAGAAGACTATAGGGCCAAAGGAAATATCCTCCGATAACAAAGAGAAAGAAGCTTTCTGAGAAACTTCTTTGTGTTCTGTGAAATCACCTCACAGAGTTACAGCTTTCCCCTCAAGGAGACTTTCGCTAAGACAGTTTTTGTGGAATTGGCAAAGTGATATTTGGAAGCCCATAGAGGGCTATGGTGAAAAAGGAAATATCCTCAGATGAAATCTGGAAAGAAGCTTTCTGAGAAACTGCTTAGTGTTCTGTTAATTCATCTCACAAGGTTACATCTGTATTTCGTGGATCTCTTTGCTAGCTTTCTTTCTGTGGAATCAGAGAACACATATTTCGGATCCCCATGAAGACTATAGGGCCAAAGGAAATATTATCCGATAATAAAGAGAAAGAAGCTTTCTGAGAAACTTCGTTGTGTTCTGTGAAATCATCTCACAGAATTACAGCTTTCCCCTCATGGAGCCTTTCGCTAAGACAGTTCTTTTGGAATTGGCAAAGTGATATTTGGAAGCCCATAGAGGGCTATGGTGAAAAAGGAAATATCCTCAGATGAAATCTGGAAAGAAGCTTTCTGAGAAACTGCTTAGTGTTCTGTTAATTCATCTCACAGAGTTACATCTGTATTTCATGGATGTCTTTGCTAGCCTTATTTCTGTGGAATCTGAGAACAGATATTTCGGATCCCTTTGAAGACTATAGGGCCACAGGAAATATCCACCAATAACAAAGAGAAAAAGCTTTCTGGGAAACTTCGTTGTGTTCTGTGAAATCATATCAGAGAGTTACAGCTTTCCCCTCAAGGAGCCTTTCGCTAAGACAGTTCTTGTGGAATTGGCAAAGTGATATTTGGAAGCCCATAGAGGGCTATGGTGAAAAAGGAAATATCCTCAGATGAAATCTGGAAAGAAGCTTTCTGAGAAACTGCTTAGTGTTCTGTTAATTCATCTCACAGTGTTACATCTGTATTTCGTGGATCTCTTTGCTAGCCTTATTTCTGTTGAATCTGAGAACAGATATATCGGATCCCTTTGAACACTATAGGGCCAAAGGAAATAATCTCCGATAACAAAGAGAAAGAAGCTTGCTGAGAAACTTCGTTGTGTTCTGTGAAATCATCTCACAGAGTTACAGCTTTTCCCTCAAGGAGCCTTTCGCTAAGACATTTCTTGTGGAATTGGCAAAGTGATATTTGGAAGCCCATAGAGGGCTATGGTGAAAAAGGAAATATCCTCAGATGAAATCTGGAAAGAAGCTTTCAGAGAAACTGCTTAGTGTTCTGTTAATTCAACTCACAGAGTTACATCTGTATTTCGTGGATCTCTTTGCTAGCCTTATTTCTGTAGAATCTGAGAACAGATATTTCGGATCCCTTTGAAGACTAAGGGCCAAAGAAATATCCTCCGATAACAAAGAGAAAGAAGCTTTCTGAGAAACTTCTTTGTGTTCTGTGAAATCATCTCACAGACTTGCAGCTTTCCCCTCAAGAAGCCTTTCTCTAAGACAGTTCTTGTGGAATTGGCAAAGTGATATTTGGAAGCCCCTAGAGGGCTATGGTGAAAAAGGAAATATCCTCAGATGAAATCTGGAAAGATGCTTTCTGAGAAACTGCTTAGTGTTCTGTTAATTCATCTCACAGAATTACATCTGTATTTCGTGGATCTTTTTGCTAGCCTTATTTCTGTGGAAACTGAGAACAGATATTTCGGATCCCTTTGAAGACTATAGGGCCAAAGGAAATATCCTCCGATAACAAAGAGAAAGAAGCTTTCTGAGAAACTTCGTTGTGTTCTGTGAAATCATCTCACAGAGTTACAGCTTTCCCCTCAAGGAGCCTTTCGATAAGACAGTTCATGTGAAAATGGCAAAGTGATATTTGGAAGCCCATAGAGGGCTATGGTGAAAAAGGAAATATCCTCAGATGAAATCTGGAAAGAAGCTTTCTGAGAAACTGCTTAGTGTTCTGTTAATTCATCTCACAGAGTTACATCTGTATTTCGTGGATCTCTTTGCTAGCCTTATTTCTGTGGAATCTGAGAACAGATATTTCGGATCCTTAGAAGACTATAGGGCCAAAGGAAATATCCTCCGATAACAAAGAGAAAGAAGCTTTCTGAGAAACTTCTTTGTGTTCTGTGAAATCACCTCACAGAGTTACAGCTTTCCCCTCAAGGAGCCTTTCGCTAAGACAGTTTTTGTGGAATTGGCAAAGTGATATTTGGAAGCCCATAGAGGGCTATGGTGAAAAAGGAAATATCCTCAGATGAAATCTGGAAAGAAGCTTTCTGAGAAACTGCTTAGTGTTCTGTTAATTCATCTCACAGAGTTACATGTGTATTTCATGGATGTCTTTGCTAGTCTTATTTCTGTGGAATCTGAGAACAGATATTTCGGATCCCTTTGAAGACTATAGGGCCAAGGGAAATATCCTCCGATAACAAAGAGAAAGAAGCTTTCTGAGAAACTTCGTTGTGTTCTGTGAAATCATCTCACAGAGTTACAGCTTTCCCCTCAAGGAGCCTTTCGCTACGACAGTTCTTGTGGAATTGGCAAAGTGATATTTGGAAGCCCATAGAGGGCTATGGTGAAAAAGGAAATATCCTCAGAGGAAATCTGGAAAGAAGCTTTCTGAGAAACTGCTTAGTGTTCTGTTAATTCACCTCACAGAGTTACATCTGTATTTCGTGGATCTCTTTGCTAGCCTTATTTCTGTAGAATCTGAGAACAGATATTTCGGATCCCTATGAAGACTATAGGGCCAAAGGAAATATCCTCCGATAACAAAGAGAAAGAAGCTTTCTGAGAAACTTCTTTGTGTTCTGTGAAATCATCTCACAGAGTTGCAGCTTTCCCCTCAAGGAGCCTTTCGCTAAGACTGTTCATGTGGAATTGGCAAAGTGATATTTGGAAGCCCATAGAGGGCTATGGTGAAAAAGGAAATATCCTCAGATGAAATCTGGAAAGAAGCTTTCTGAGAAACTGCTTAGTGTTCTGTTAATTCATCTCACAGGGTTACATCTGTATTTCGTGGATCTCTTTGCTAGCTTTCTTTCTGTGGAATCAGAGAACAGATATTTCGGATCCCCATGAAGACTATAGGGCCAAAGGAAATATTATCCGATAATAAAGAGAAAGAAGCTTTCTGAGAAACTTCGTTGTGTTCTGTGAAATCATCTCACAGAATTACAGCTTTCCCCTCATGGAGCCTTTCGCTAAGACAGTTCTTTTGGAATTGGCAAAGTGATATTTGGAAGCCCATAGAGGGCTATGGTGAAAAAGGAAATATCCTCATGTGAAATCTGGAAAGAAACTTTCTGAGAAACTGCTTAGTGTTCTGTTAATTCATCTCACAGAGTTACATCTGTATTTCATGGATGTCTTTGCTAGCCTTATTTCTGTGGAATCTGAGAACAGATATTTCGGATCCCTTTGAAGACTATAGGGCCACAGGAAATATCCACCAATAACAAAGAGAAAAAGCTTTCTGGGAAACTTCGTTGTGTTCTGTGAAATCATCTCAGAGAGTTACAGCTTTCCCCTCAAGGAGCCTTTCGCTAAGACAGTTCTTGTGGAATTGGCAAAGTGATATTTGGAAGCCCATAGAGGGCTATGGTGAAAAAGGAAATATCCTCAGATGAAATCTGGAAAGAAGCTTTCTGAGAAACTGCTTAGTGTTCTGTTAATTCACCTCACAGAGTTACATCTGTATTTCGTGGATCTCTTTGCTAGCCTTATTTCTGTAGAATCTGAGAACAGATATTTCGGATCCCTTTGAAGACTATAGGGCCAAAGGAAATATCCTTCGATAACAAACAGAAAGAAGCTTTCTGAGAAACTTCTTTGTGTTCTGTGAAATCATCTCACAGAGTTACAGCTTTCCCCTCAAGGAGCCTTTCACTAAGACAGTTCATGTGGAATTGGAAAAGTGATATTTGGAAGCCAATAGAGGGCTATGGTGAAAAAGGAAATATCCTCAGATGAAATCTGGAAAGAAGCTTTCTGAGAAACTGCTAAGTGTTCTGTTAATTCATCTCACAGGGTTACATCTGTATTTCGTGGATCTCTTTGCTAGCCTTATTTCTGTTGAATCTGAGAACAGATATTTCGGATCCCTTTGAACACTATAGGGCCAAAGGAAATATCCTCCGATAACAAAAGAAAGAAGCTTGCTGAGAAACTTCGTTGTGTTCTGTGAAATCATCTCACAGAGTTACAGCTTTCCCCACAAGGAGCCTTCGCTAAGACATTTCTTGTGGAATTGGCAAAGTGATATTTGGAAGCCCATAGAGGGCTATGGTGAAAAAGGAAATATCCTCAGATGAAATCAGGAAAGAAGCTTTCTGAGAAACTGCTTAGTGTTCTGTTAATTCATCTCACAGAGTTACATCTGTATTTCATGGATGTCTTTGCTAGTCTTATTTCTGTGGAATCTGAGAACAGATATTTCGGATCCCTTTGAAGACTATAGGGCCAAAGGAAATATCCTCCGATAACAAAGAGAAAGAAGCTTTCTGAGAAACTTCGTTGTGTTCTGTGAAATCATCTCACAGAGTTACAGCTTTCCCCTCAAGGAGCCTTTCGCTAAGACAGTTCTTGTGGAATTGGCAAAGTGATATCTGGAAGCCCATAGAGGGCTATGGTGAAAAAGGAAATATCCTCAGAAGAAATCTGGAAAGAAGCTTTCTGAGAAACTGCTTAGTGTTCCGTTAATTCATCTCACAGAGTTACATCTGTATTTCGTGGATGTCTTTGCTAGCCTTATTTCTGTAGAATCTCAGAACAGATATTTCGGATCCCTATGAAGACTACAGGGCCAAAGGAAATATCCTCCGATAACAAAGAGAACGAAGCTTTCTGAGAAACTTCGTTGTGTTCTGTGAAATCATCTCACAGAGTATCAGCTTTCCCCTCAAGGAGTCTTTCGCTAAGACAGTTCTTGTGGAATTGGCAAAGTGATATTTGGAAGCCCATAGAGGGCTATGGTGAAAAAGGAAATATCCTCAGTTGAAATCTGGAAAGAAGCTTTCTTAGAAACTGCTTAGTGTTCTGTTAATTCACCTCACAGAGTTACATCTGTATTTCGTGGATCTCTTTGCTAGCCTTATTTCTGTAGAATCTGAGAACAGATATTTCGGATCCCTTTGAAGACTATAGGGCCAAAGCAAATATCCTTCGATAACAAAGAGAAAGAAGCTTTCTAAGAAACTTCTTTGTGTTCTGTGAAATCATCTCACAGAGTTACAGCTTTCCCCTCAAGGAGCCTTTCGCTAAGACAGTTCATGTGGAATTGGAAAAGTGATATTTGGAAGCCCATAGAGGGCTATGGTGAAAAAGGAAATATCCTCAGATGAAATCTGGAAAGAAGCTTTCTGAGAAACTGCTAAGTGTTCTGTTAATTCATCTCACAGAGTTACATCTGTATTTCGTGGATCTCTTTGCTAGCCTTATTTCTGTTGAATCTGAGAACAGATATTTCGGATCCCTTTGAACACTATAGGTCCAAAGGAAATATCCTCCGATAACAAAGAGAAAGAAGCTTGCTGAGAAACTTCGTTGTGTTCTGTGAAATCATCTCACAGAGTTACAGCTTTACCCTCAAGGAGCCTTTCGCTAAGACATTTCTTGTGGAATTGGCAAAGTGATATTTCGAAGCCCATAGAGGGCTATGGTGAAAAAGGAAATATCCTCAGATGAAATCTGGAAAGAAGCTTTCTGAGAAACTGCTTAGTGTTCTGTTAATTCAACTCACAGAGTTACATCTGTATTTCGTGGATCTCTTTGCTAGCCTTATTTCTGTAGAATCTGAGAACAGATATTTCGGATCCCTTTGAAGACTATAGGGCCAAAGGAAATATCCTTCGATAACAAAGAGAAAGAAGCTTTCTGAGAAACTTCTTTGTGTTCTGTGAAATCATCTCATAGAGTTACAGCTTTCCCCTCAAGGAGCCTTTCGCTAAGACAGTTCATGTGGAATTGGCAAAGTGATATTTGGAAGCCCATAGAGGGCTATGGTGAAAAAGGAAATATCCTCAGATGAAATCTGGAAAGAAACTTTCTGAGAAACTGCTTAGTGTTCTGTTAATTCATCTCACAGGGTTACATCTGTATTTCGTGGATCTCTTTGCTAGCCTTACTTCTGTTGAATCTGAGAACAGATATTTCGGATCCCTTTGAACACTATAGGGCCAAAGGAAATATCCTCCGATAACAAAGAGAAAGAAGCTTTCTGAGAAACTTCGTTGTGTTCTGTGAAATCATCTCACAGAGTTGCAGCTTTCCCCTCAAGAAGCCTTTCGCTAAGACAGTTCTTGTGGAATTGGCAAAGTGATATTTGGAAGCCCATAGAGGGCTATGGTGAAAAAGGAAATATCCTCAGATGAAATCTGGAAAGAAGCTTTCTGAGAAACTGCTTAGTGTTCTGTTAATTCAACTCACAGAGTTACATCTGTATTTCGTGGATCTCTTTGCTCGCCTTATTTCTGTGGAATCTGAGAACAGATATTTCGGATCCCTTTGAAGACTATAGGGCCAAAGGAAATATCCTCCGATAACAAAGAGAAAGAAGCTTTCTGAGAAACTTCGTTGTGTTCTGTGAAATCATCTCACAGAGTTACAGCTTTCCCCTCAAGGAGCCTTTCGCTAAGACAGTTCTTGTGGAATTGGCTAAGTGATATTTGGAAGCCCATAGAGGGCTATGGTAAAAAAGGAAATATCCTCAGATGAAAGCTGGAAAGAAACTTTCTGAGAAACTGCTTAGTGTTCTGTTAATTCAACTCACAGAGTTACATCTGTATTTCGTGGATCTCTTTGCTAGCCTTATTTCTGTAGAATCTGTGAACAGATATTTCGGATCCCTTTGAAGACTATAGGGCCAAAGCAAATATCCTTCGATAACAAAGAGAAAGAAGCTTTCTGAGAAACTTCTTTGTGTTCTGTGAAATCATCTCACAGAGTTACAGCTTTCCCCTCAAGGAGCCTTTCGCTAAGACAGTTCATGTGGAATTGGAAAAGTGATATTTGGAAGCCCATAGAGGGCTATGGTGAAAAAGGAAATATCCTCAGATGAAATCTGGAAAGAAGCTTTCTGAGAAACTGCTAAGTGTTCTGTTAATTCATCTCACAGGGTTACATCTGTATTTCGTGGATCTCTTTGCTAGCCTTATTTCTGTTGAATCTGAGAACAGATATTTCGGATCCCTTTGAACACTATAGGTCCAAAGGAAATATCCTCCGATAACAAAGAGAAAGAAGCTTGCTGAGAAACTTCGTTGTGTTCTGTGAAATCAACTCACAGAGTTACAGCTTTCCCCTCAAGGAGCCTTTCGCTAAGACATTTCTTGTGGAATTGGCAAAGTGATATTTAGAAGCCCATAGAGGGCTACGGTGAAAAAGGAAATATCCTCAGATGAAATCTGGAAAGAAGCTTTCTGAGAAACTGCTTAGTGTTCTGTTAATTCAACTCACAGAGTTACATCTGTATTTCGTGGATCTCTTTGCTAGCCTTATTTCTGTGGAATCTGAGAACAGATATTTTGGATCCCTTTGAAGACTATAGGGCCAAAGGAAATATCCTTCGATAACAAAGAGAAAGAACCTTTCTGAGAAACTTCTTTGTGTTCTGTGAAATCATCTCACAGAGTTACAGCTTTCCCCTCAAGAAGCCTTTCGCTAAGACAGTTCTTGTGGAATTGGCAAAGTGATATTTGGAAGCCCATAGAGGGCTATGGTGAAAAAGGAAATAACCTCAGATGAAATCTGGAAAGAAGCTTTCTGAGAAACTGCTTAGTGTTCTGTTAATTCATCTCACAGTGTTACATCTGTATTTCTTGGATCTCTTTGCTAGCCTTCTTTCTGTGGAATCTGAGAACAGATATTTCGGATCCCTTTGAAGACTAAGGGCCAAAGAAATATCCTCCGATAACAAAGAGAAAGAAGCTTTCTGAGAAACTTCGTTGTGTTCTGTGAAATCATCTCACAGAGTTACAGCTTTCCCCTCAAGGATACTTTCGCTAAGACAGTTCTTGTGGAATTGGCAAAGTGTTATCTGGAAGCCCATAGAGGGTTATGGTGAAAAAGGAAATATCCTCAGATGAAATCTGGAAAGAAGCTTTCTGAGAAACTGCTTAGTGTTCCGTTAATTAATCTCACAGAGTTACATCTGTATTTCGTGGATGTCTTTGCTAGCCTTATTTCTGTAGAATGTCAGAACAGATATTTCGGATCCCTATGAAGACTATAGGGCCAAAGGAAATATCCTCCGATAACAAAGAGAAAGAAGCTTTCTGAGAAACTTCGTTGTGTTCTGTGAAATCATCTCACAGAGTTACAGCTTTCCCCTTAAGGAGCCTTTCGCTAAGACAGTTCTTGTGGAATTGGCAAAGTGATATCTGGAAGCCCATAGAGGGCTATGGTGAAAAAGGAAATATCCTCAGAAGAAATCTGGAAAGAAGCTTTCTGAGAAACTGCTTAGTGTTCCGTTAATTCATCTCACAGAGTTACATCTGTATTTCGTGGATGTCTTTGCTAGCCTTATTTCTGTAGAATCTCAGAACAGATATTTCGGATCCCTATGAAGACTACAGGGCCAAAGGAAATATCCTCCGATAACAAAGAGAACGAAGCTTTCTGAGAAACTTCGTTGTGTTCTGTGAAATCATCTCACAGAGTATCAGCTTTCCCCTCAAGGAGTCTTTCGCTAAGACAGTTCTTGTGGAATTGGCAAAGTGATATTTGGAAGCCCATAGAGGGCTATGGTGAAAAAGGAAATATCCTCAGTTGAAATCTGGAAAGAAGCTTTCTGCGAAACTGCTTAGTGTTCTGTTAATTCATCTCACAGAGTTACATCTGTATTTCGTGGATCTCTTTGCTAGCCTTATTTCTGTTGAATCTGAGAACAGATATTTCGGATCCCTTTGAACACTATAGGTCCAAAGGAAATATCCTCCGATAACAAAGAGAAAGAAGCTTGCTGAGAAACTTCGTTGTGTTCTGTGAAATCAACTCACAGAGTTACAGCTTTCCCCTCAAGGAGCCTTTCGCTAAGACATTTCTTGTGGAATTGGCAAAGTGATATTTCGAAGCCCATAGAGGGCTATGGTGAAAAAGGAAATATCCTCAGATGAAATCTGGAAAGAAGCTTTCTGAGAAACTGCTTAGTGTTCTGTTAATTCCACTCACAGAGTTACATCTGTATTTCGTGGATCTCTTTGCTAGCCTTATTTCTGTGGAATCTGAGAACAGATATTTCGGATCCCTTTGAAGACTATAGGGCCAAAGGAAATATCCTTCGATAACAAAGAGAAAGAACCTTTCTGAGAAACTTCTTTGTGTTCTGTGAAATCATCTCACAGAGTTACAGCTTTCCCCTCAAGAAGCCTTTCGCTAAGACAGTTCTTGTGGAATTGGCAAAGTGATATTTGGAAGCCCATAGAGGGCTATGGTGAAAAAGGAAATATCCTCAGATGAAATCTGGAAAGAAGCTTTCTGAGAAACTGCTTAGTGTTCTGTTAATTCATCTCACAGAGTTACATCTGTATTCCGTGGATCTCTTTGCTCGCCTTATTTCTGTGGAATCTGAGAACAGATATTTCGGATCCCTTTGAAGACTATAGGGCCAAAGGAAATATCCTCCGATAACAAAGAGAAAGAAGCTTGCTGAGAAACTTCGTTGTGTTCTGTGAAATCATCTCACAGAGTTACAGCTTTCCCCTCAAGGAGCCTTTCGCTAAGACAGTTCTTGTGGAATTGGCAAAGTGATATTTGGAAGCCCATAGAGGGCTATGGTGAAAAAGGAAATAACCTCAGATGAAATCTGGAAAGAAGCTTTCTGAGAAACTGCTTAGTGTTCTGTTAATTCAACTCACAGAGTTACATCTGTATTTCGTGGATCTCTTTGCTAGCCTTATTTCTGTGGAATCTGAGAACAGATATTTCGGATCCCTTTGAAGACTAAGGGCCAAAGAAATATCCTCCGATAACAAAGAGAAAGAAGCTTTCTGAGAAACTTCGTTGTGTTCTGTGAAATCATCTCACAGAGTTACAGCTTTCCCCTCAAGGAGACTTTCGCTAAGACAGTTCTTGTGGAATTGGCAAAGTGATATCTGGAAGCCCATAGAGGGTTATGGTGAAAAAGGAAATATCCTCAGATGAAATCTGGAAAGAAGCTTTCTGAGAAACTGCTTAGTGTTCCGTTAATTAATCTCACAGAGTTACATCTGTATTTCGTGGATGTCTTTGCTAGCCTTATTTCTGTAGAATGTCAGAACAGATATTTCGGATCCCTATGAAGACTATAGGGCCAAAGGAAATATCCTCCGATAACAAAGAGAAAGAAGCTTTCTGAGAAACTTCGTTGTGTTCTGTGAAATCATCTCACAGAGTTACAGCTTTCCCCTCAAGGAGCCTTTCGCTAAGACAGTTCTTGTGGAATTGGCAAAGTGATATCTGGAAGCCCATAGAGGGCTATGGTGAAAAAGGAAATATCCTCAGAAGAAATCTGGAAAGAAGCTTTCTGAGAAACTGCTTAGTGTTCCGTTAATTCATCTCACAGAGTTACATCTGTATTTCGTGGATGTCTTTGCTAGCCTTATTTCTGCAGAATCTCAGAACAGATATTTCGGATCCCTATGAAGACTACAGGGCCAAAGGAAATATCCTCCGATAACAAAGAGAACGAAGCTTTCTGAGAAACTTCGTTGTGTTCTGTGAAATCATCTCACAGAGTATCAGCTTTACCCTCAAGGAGTCTTTCGCTAAGACAGTTCTTGTGGAATTGGCAAAGTGATATTTGGAAGCCCATAGAGGGCTATGGTGAAAAAGGAAATATCCTCAGTTGAAATCTGGAAAGAAGCTTTCTGCGAAACTGCTTAGTGTTCTGTTAATTCATCTCACAGAGTTACATCTGTATTTCGTGGATCTCTTTGCTAGCCTTATTTCTGTTGAATCTGAGAACAGATATTTCGGATCCCTTTGAAGACTATAGGGCCAAAGGAAATATCCTCCGATAACAAAGAGAAAGAAGCTTTCTGAGAAACTTCGTTGTGTTCTGTGAAATCATCTCACAGAGTTACAGCTTTCCCCTCAAGGAGCCTTTCGCTAAGACAGTTCTTGTGGAATTGGCAAAGTGATATTTGGAAGCCCATAGAGGGCTATGGTGAAAAAGGAAATATCCTCAGATGAAATCTGGAAAGAAGCTTTCTGAGAAACTGCTTAGTGTTCTGTTAATTCACCTCACAGAGTTACATCTGTATTTCGTGGATCTCTTTGCTAGCCTTATTTCTGTAGAATCTGAGAACAGATATTTCGGATCCCTTTGAAGACTATAGGGCCAAAGCAAATATCCTTCGATAACAAAGAGAAAGAAGCTTTCTGAGAAACTTCTTTGTGTTCTGTGAAATCATCTCACAGAGTTACAGCTTTCCCCTCAAGGAGCCTTTCACTAAGACAGTTCATGTGGAATTGGAAAAGTGATATTTGGAAGCCAATAGAGGGCTATGGTGAAAAAGGAAATATCCTCAGATGAAATCTGGAAAGAAGCTTTCTGAGAAACTGCTAAGTGTTCTGTTAATTCATCTCACAGGGTTACATCTGTATTTCGTGGATCTCTTTGCTAGCCTTATTTCTGTTGAATCTGAGAACAGATATTTCGGATCCCTTTGAACACTATAGGGCCAAAGGAAATATCCTCCGATAACAAAGAGAAAGAAGCTTGCTGAGAAACTTCGTTGTGTTCTGTGAAATCATCTCACAGAGTTACAGCTTTCCCCTCAAGGAGCCTTTCGCTAAGACATTTCTTGTGGAATTGGCAAAGTGATATTTGGAAGCCCATAGAGGGCTGTGGTGAAAAAGGAAATATCCTCAGATGAAATCAGGAAAGAAGCTTTCTGAGAAACTGCTTAGTGTTCTGTTAATTCATCTCACCGAGTTACATCTGTATTTCATGGATGTCTTTGTTAGTCTTATTTCTGTGGAATCTGAGAACAGATATTTCGGATCCCTTTGAAGACAATTGGGCCACAGGAAATATCCACCAATAACAAAGAGAAAGAAGCTTTCTGAGAAACTTCGTTGTGTTCTGTGAAATCATCTCACAGAGTTACAGCGTTCCCCTCAAGGAGCCTTTCGCTAAGACAGTTCTTGTGGAATTGGCAAAGTGATATTTGGAAGCCCATAGAGGGCTATGGTGATAAAGGAAATATCCTCAGATGAAATCTGGAAAGAAGCTTTCTTAGAAACTGCTTAGTGTTCTGTTAATTCACCTCACAGAGTTACATCTGTATTTCGTGGATCTCTTTGCTAGCCTTATTTCTGTAGAATCTGAGAACAGATATTTCGGATCCCTTTGAAGACTATAGGGCCAAAGCAAATATCCTTCGATAACAAAGAGAAAGAAGCTTTCTGAGAAACTTCTTTGTGTTCTGTGAAATCATCTCACAGAGTTTCAGCTTTCCCCTCAAGGAGCCTTTCGCTAAGACAGTTCATGTGGAATTGGAAAAGTGATATTTGGAAGCCCATAGAGGGCTATGGTGAAAAAGGAAATATCCTCAGATGAAATCTGGAAAGAAGCTTTCTGAGAAACTGCTAAGTGTTCTGTTAATTCATCTCACAGGGTTACATCTGTATTTCGTGGATCTCTTTGCTAGCCTTATTTCTGTTGAATCTGAGAACAGATATTTCGGATCCCTTTGAACACTATAGGTCCAAAGGAAATATCTTCCGATAACAAAGAGAAAGAAGCTTGCTGAGAAACTTCGTTGTGTTCTGTGAAATCATCTCACAGAGTTACAGCTTTACCCTCAAGGAGCCTTTCGCTAAGACATTTCTTGTGGAATTGGCAAAGTGATATTTCGAACCCCTAAGAGGGCTATGGTGAAAAAGGAAATATATTCAGATGAAATCTGGAAAGAAGCTTTCTGAGAAACTGCTTAGTGTTCTGTTAATTCAACTCACAGAGTTACATCTGTATTTCGTGGATCTCTTTGCTAGCCTTATTTCTGTAGAATCTGAGAACAGATATTTCGGATCCCTTTGAAGACTATAGGGCCAAAGCAAATATCCTTCGATAACAAAGAGACAGAAGCTTTCTAAGAAACTTCTTTGTGTTCTGTGAAATCATCTCACAGAGTTACAGCTTTCCCCTCAAGGAGCCTTTCGCTAAGACAGTTCATGTGGAATTGGAAAAGTGATATTTGGAAGCCCATAGAGGGCTATGGTGAAAAAGGAAATATCCTCAGATGAAATCTGGAAAGAAGCTTTCTGAGAAACTGCTAAGTGTTCTGTTAATTCATCTCACAGAGTTACATCTGTATTTCGTGGATCTCTTTGCTAGCCTTATTTCTGTTGAATCTGAGAACAGATATTTCGGATCCCTTTGAACACTATAGGTCCAAAGGAAATATCCTCCGATAACAAAGAGAAAGAAGCTAGCTGAGAAACTTCGTTGTGTTCTGTGAAATCATCTCACAGAGTTACAGCTTTACCCTCAAGGAGCCTTTCGCTAAGACATTTCTTGTGGAATTGGCAAAGTGATATTTCGAAGCCCATAGAGGGCTATGGTGAAAAAGGAAATATCCTCAGATGAAATCTGGAAAGAAGCTTTCTGAGAAACTGCTTAGTGTTCTGTTAATTCAACTCACAGAGTTACATCTGTATTTCGTGGATCTCTTTGCTAGCCTTATTTCTGTAGAATCTGAGAACAGATATTTCGGATCCCTTTGAAGACTATAGGGCCAAAGGAAATATCCTTCGATAACAAAGAGAAAGAAGCTTTCTGAGAAACTTCTTTGTGTTCTGTGAAATCATCTCATAGAGTTACAGCTTTCCCCTCAAGGAGCCTTTCGCTAAGACAGTTCATGTGGAATTGGCAAAGTGATATTTGGAAGCCCATAGAGGGCTATGGTGAAAAAGGAAATATCCTCAGATGAAATCTGGAAAGAAACTTTCTGAGAAACTGCTTAGTGTTCTGTTAATTCATCTCACAGGGTTACATCTGTATTTCGTGGATCTCTTTGCTAGCCTTACTTCTGTTGAATCTGAGAACAGATATTTCGGATCCCTTTGAACACTATAGGGCCAAAGGAAATATCCTCCGATAACAAAGAGAAAGAAGCTTTCTGAGAAACTTCGTTGTGTTCTGTGAAATCATCTCACAGAGTTGCAGCTTTCCCCTCAAGAAGCCTTTCGCTAAGACAGTTCTTGTGGAATTGGCAAAGTGATATTTGGAAGCCCATAGAGGGCTATGGTGAAAAAGGAAATATCCTCAGATGAAATCTGGAAAGAAGCTTTCTGAGAAACTGCTTAGTGTTCTGTTAATTCAACTCACAGAGTTACATCTGTATTTCGTGGATCTCTTTGCTCGCCTTATTTCTGTGGAATCTGAGAACAGATATTTCGGATCCCTTTGAAGACTATAGGGCCAAAGGAAATATCCTCCGATAACAAAGAGAAAGAAGCTTTCTGAGAAACTTCGTTGTGTTCTGTGAAATCATCTCACAGAGTTACAGCTTTCCCCTCAAGGAGCCTTTCGCTAAGACAGTTCTTGTGGAATTGGCTAAGTGATATTTGGAAGCCCATAGAGGGCTATGGTAAAAAAGGAAATATCCTCAGATGAAAGCTGGAAAGAAACTTTCTGAGAAACTGCTTAGTGTTCTGTTAATTCAACTCACAGAGTTACATCTGTATTTCGTGGATCTCTTTGCTAGCCTTATTTCTGTAGAATCTGTGAACAGATATTTCGGATCCCTTTGAAGACTATAGGGCCAAAGCAAATATCCTTCGATAACAAAGAGAAAGAAGCTTTCTGAGAAACTTCTTTGTGTTCTGTGAAATCATCTCACAGAGTTACAGCTTTCCCCTCAAGGAGCCTTTCGCTAAGACAGTTCATGTGGAATTGGAAAAGTGATATTTGGAAGCCCATAGAGGGCTATGGTGAAAAAGGAAATATCCTCAGATGAAATCTGGAAAGAAGCTTTCTGAGAAACTGCTAAGTGTTCTGTTAATTCATCTCACAGGGTTACATCTGTATTTCGTGGATCTCTTTGCTAGCCTTATTTCTGTTGAATCTGAGAACAGATATTTCGGATCCCTTTGAACACTATAGGTCCAAAGGAAATATCCTCCGATAACAAAGAGAAAGAAGCTTGCTGAGAAACTTCGTTGTGTTCTGTGAAATCAACTCACAGAGTTACAGCTTTCCCCTCAAGGAGCCTTTCGCTAAGACATTTCTTGTGGAATTGGCAAAGTGATATTTAGAAGCCCATAGAGGGCTACGGTGAAAAAGGAAATATCCTCAGATGAAATCTGGAAAGAAGCTTTCTGAGAAACTGCTTAGTGTTCTGTTAATTCAACTCACAGAGTTACATCTGTATTTCGTGGATCTCTTTGCTAGCCTTATTTCTGTGGAATCTGAGAACAGATATTTCGGATCCCTTTGAAGACTATAGGGCCAAAGGAAATATCCTTCGATAACAAAGAGAAAGAACCTTTCTGAGAAACTTCTTTGTGTTCTGTGAAATCATCTCACAGAGTTACAGCTTTCCCCTCAAGAAGCCTTTCGCTAAGACAGTTCTTGTGGAATTGGCAAAGTGATATTTGGAAGCCCATAGAGGGCTATGGTGAAAAAGGAAATAACCTCAGATGAAATCTGGAAAGAAGCTTTCTGAGAAACTGCTTAGTGTTCTGTTAATTCATCTCACAGTGTTACATCTGTATTTCTTGGATCTCTTTGCTAGCCTTCTTTCTGTGGAATCTGAGAACAGATATTTCGGATCCCTTTGAAGACTAAGGGCCAAAGAAATATCCTCCGATAACAAAGAGAAAGAAGCTTTCTGAGAAACTTCGTTGTGTTCTGTGAAATCATCTCACAGAGTTACAGCTTTCCCCTCAAGGATACTTTCGCTAAGACAGTTCTTGTGGAATTGGCAAAGTGTTATCTGGAAGCCCATAGAGGGTTATGGTGAAAAAGGAAATATCCTCAGATGAAATCTGGAAAGAAGCTTTCTGAGAAACTGCTTAGTGTTCCGTTAATTAATCTCACAGAGTTACATCTGTATTTCGTGGATGTCTTTGCTAGCCTTATTTCTGTAGAATGTCAGAACAGATATTTCGGATCCCTATGAAGACTATAGGGCCAAAGGAAATATCCTCCGATAACAAAGAGAAAGAAGCTTTCTGAGAAACTTCGTTGTGTTCTGTGAAATCATCTCACAGAGTTACAGCTTTCCCCTTAAGGAGCCTTTCGCTAAGACAGTTCTTGTGGAATTGGCAAAGTGATATCTGGAAGCCCATAGAGGGCTATGGTGAAAAAGGAAATATCCTCAGAAGAAATCTGGAAAGAAGCTTTCTGAGAAACTGCTTAGTGTTCCGTTAATTCATCTCACAGAGTTACATCTGTATTTCGTGGATGTCTTTGCTAGCCTTATTTCTGTAGAATCTCAGAACAGATATTTCGGATCCCTATGAAGACTACAGGGCCAAAGGAAATATCCTCCGATAACAAAGAGAACGAAGCTTTCTGAGAAACTTCGTTGTGTTCTGTGAAATCATCTCACAGAGTATCAGCTTTCCCCTCAAGGAGTCTTTCGCTAAGACAGTTCTTGTGGAATTGGCAAAGTGATATTTGGAAGCCCATAGAGGGCTATGGTGAAAAAGGAAATATCCTCAGTTGAAATCTGGAAAGAAGCTTTCTGCGAAACTGCTTAGTGTTCTGTTAATTCATCTCACAGAGTTACATCTGTATTTCGTGGATCTCTTTGCTAGCCTTATTTCTGTTGAATCTGAGAACAGATATTTCGGATCCCTTTGAACACTATAGGTCCAAAGGAAATATCCTCCGATAACAAAGAGAAAGAAGCTTGCTGAGAAACTTCGTTGTGTTCTGTGAAATCAACTCACAGAGTTACAGCTTTCCCCTCAAGGAGCCTTTCGCTAAGACATTTCTTGTGGAATTGGCAAAGTGATATTTCGAAGCCCATAGAGGGCTATGGTGAAAAAGGAAATATCCTCAGATGAAATCTGGAAAGAAGCTTTCTGAGAAACTGCTTAGTGTTCTGTTAATTCCACTCACAGAGTTACATCTGTATTTCGTGGATCTCTTTGCTAGCCTTATTTCTGTGGAATCTGAGAACAGATATTTCGGATCCCTTTGAAGACTATAGGGCCAAAGGAAATATCCTTCGATAACAAAGAGAAAGAACCTTTCTGAGAAACTTCTTTGTGTTCTGTGAAATCATCTCACAGAGTTACAGCTTTCCCCTCAAGAAGCCTTTCGCTAAGACAGTTCTTGTGGAATTGGCAAAGTGATATTTGGAAGCCCATAGAGGGCTATGGTGAAAAAGGAAATATCCTCAGATGAAATCTGGAAAGAAGCTTTCTGAGAAACTGCTTAGTGTTCTGTTAATTCATCTCACAGAGTTACATCTGTATTCCGTGGATCTCTTTGCTCGCCTTATTTCTGTGGAATCTGAGAACAGATATTTCGGATCCCTTTGAAGACTATAGGGCCAAAGGAAATATCCTCCGATAACAAAGAGAAAGAAGCTTGCTGAGAAACTTCGTTGTGTTCTGTGAAATCATCTCACAGAGTTACAGCTTTCCCCTCAAGGAGCCTTTCGCTAAGACAGTTCTTGTGGAATTGGCAAAGTGATATTTGGAAGCCCATAGAGGGCTATGGTGAAAAAGGAAATAACCTCAGATGAAATCTGGAAAGAAGCTTTCTGAGAAACTGCTTAGTGTTCTGTTAATTCAACTCACAGAGTTACATCTGTATTTCGTGGATCTCTTTGCTAGCCTTATTTCTGTGGAATCTGAGAACAGATATTTCGGATCCCTTTGAAGACTAAGGGCCAAAGAAATATCCTCCGATAACAAAGAGAAAGAAGCTTTCTGAGAAACTTCGTTGTGTTCTGTGAAATCATCTCACAGAGTTACAGCTTTCCCCTCAAGGATACTTTCGCTAAGACAGTTCTTGTGGAATTGGCAAAGTGTTATCTGGAAGCCCATAGAGGGTTATGGTGAAAAAGGAAATATCCTCAGATGAAATCTGGAAAGAAGCTTTCTGAGAAACTGCTTAGTGTTCCGTTAATTAATCTCACAGAGTTACATCTGTATTTCGTGGATGTCTTTGCTAGCCTTATTTCTGTAGAATGTCAGAACAGATATTTCGGATCCCTATGAAGACTATAGGGCCAAAGGAAATATCCTCCGATAACAAAGAGAAAGAAGCTTTCTGAGAAACTTCGTTGTGTTCTGTGAAATCATCTCACAGAGTTACAGCTTTCCCCTTAAGGAGCCTTTCGCTAAGACAGTTCTTGTGGAATTGGCAAAGTGATATCTGGAAGCCCATAGAGGGCTATGGTGAAAAAGGAAATATCCTCAGAAGAAATCTGGAAAGAAGCTTTCTGAGAAACTGCTTAGTGTTCCGTTAATTCATCTCACAGAGTTACATCTGTATTTCGTGGATGTCTTTGCTAGCCTTATTTCTGTAGAATCTCAGAACAGATATTTCGGATCCCTATGAAGACTACAGGGCCAAAGGAAATATCCTCCGATAACAAAGAGAACGAAGCTTTCTGAGAAACTTCGTTGTGTTCTGTGAAATCATCTCACAGAGTATCAGCTTTCCCCTCAAGGAGTCTTTCGCTAAGACAGTTCTTGTGGAATTGGCAAAGTGATATTTGGAAGCCCATAGAGGGCTATGGTGAAAAAGGAAATATCCTCAGTTGAAATCTGGAAAGAAGCTTTCTGCGAAACTGCTTAGTGTTCTGTTAATTCATCTCACAGAGTTACATCTGTATTTCGTGGATCTCTTTGCTAGCCTTATTTCTGTTGAATCTGAGAACAGATATTTCGGATCCCTTTGAACACTATAGGTCCAAAGGAAATATCCTCCGATAACAAAGAGAAAGAAGCTTGCTGAGAAACTTCGTTGTGTTCTGTGAAATCAACTCACAGAGTTACAGCTTTCCCCTCAAGGAGCCTTTCGCTAAGACATTTCTTGTGGAATTGGCAAAGTGATATTTCGAAGCCCATAGAGGGCTATGGTGAAAAAGGAAATATCCTCAGATGAAATCTGGAAAGAAGCTTTCTGAGAAACTGCTTAGTGTTCTGTTAATTCCACTCACAGAGTTACATCTGTATTTCGTGGATCTCTTTGCTAGCCTTATTTCTGTAGAATCTGAGAACAGATATTTCGGATCCCTTTGAAGACTATAGGGCCAAAGGAAATATCCTTCGATAACAAAGAGAAAGAACCTTTCTGAGAAACTTCTTTGTGTTCTGTGAAATCATCTCACAGAGTTACAGCTTTCCCCTCAAGAAGCCTTTCGCTAAGACAGTTCTTGTGGAATTGGCAAAGTGATATTTGGAAGCCCATAGAGGGCTATGGTGAAAAAGGAAATATCCTCAGATGAAATCTGGAAAGAAGCTTTCTGAGAAACTGCTTAGTGTTCTGTTAATTCATCTCACAGAGTTACATCTGTATTCCGTGGATCTCTTTGCTCGCCTTATTTCTGTGGAATCTGAGAACAGATATTTCGGATCCCTTTGAAGACTATAGGGCCAAAGGAAATATCCTCCGATAACAAAGAGAAAGAAGCTTGCTGAGAAACTTCGTTGTGTTCTGTGAAATCATCTCACAGAGTTACAGCTTTCCCCTCAAGGAGCCTTTCGCTAAGACAGTTCTTGTGGAATTGGCAAAGTGATATTTGGAAGCCCATAGAGGGCTATGGTGAAAAAGGAAATAACCTCAGATGAAATCTGGAAAGAAGCTTTCTGAGAAACTGCTTAGTGTTCTGTTAATTCAACTCACAGAGTTACATCTGTATTTCGTGGATCTCTTTGCTAGCCTTATTTCTGTGGAATCTGAGAACAGATATTTCGGATCCCTTTGAAGACTAAGGGCCAAAGAAATATCCTCCGATAACAAAGAGAAAGAAGCTTTCTGAGAAACTTCGTTGTGTTCTGTGAAATCATCTCACAGAGTTACAGCTTTCCCCTCAAGGAGACTTTCGCTAAGACAGTTCTTGTGGAATTGGCAAAGTGATATCTGGAAGCCCATAGAGGGTTATGGTGAAAAAGGAAATATCCTCAGATGAAATCTGGAAAGAAGCTTTCTGAGAAACTGCTTAGTGTTCCGTTAATTAATCTCACAGAGTTACATCTGTATTTCGTGGATGTCTTTGCTAGCCTTATTTCTGTAGAATGTCAGAACAGATATTTCGGATCCCTATGAAGACTATAGGGCCAAAGGAAATATCCTCCGATAACAAAGAGAAAGAAGCTTTCTGAGAAACTTCGTTGTGTTCTGTGAAATCATCTCACAGAGTTACAGCTTTCCCCTCAAGGAGCCTTTCGCTAAGACAGTTCTTGTGGAATTGGCAAAGTGATATCTGGAAGCCCATAGAGGGCTATGGTGAAAAAGGAAATATCCTCAGAAGAAATCTGGAAAGAAGCTTTCTGAGAAACTGCTTAGTGTTCCGTTAATTCATCTCACAGAGTTACATCTGTATTTCGTGGATGTCTTTGCTAGCCTTATTTCTGCAGAATCTCAGAACAGATATTTCGGATCCCTATGAAGACTACAGGGCCAAAGGAAATATCCTCCGATAACAAAGAGAACGAAGCTTTCTGAGAAACTTCGTTGTGTTCTGTGAAATCATCTCACAGAGTATCAGCTTTACCCTCAAGGAGTCTTTCGCTAAGACAGTTCTTGTGGAATTGGCAAAGTGATATTTGGAAGCCCATAGAGGGCTATGGTGAAAAAGGAAATATCCTCAGTTGAAATCTGGAAAGAAGCTTTCTGCGAAACTGCTTAGTGTTCTGTTAATTCATCTCACAGAGTTACATCTGTATTTCGTGGATCTCTTTGCTAGCCTTATTTCTGTTGAATCTGAGAACAGATATTTCGGATCCCTTTGAAGACTATAGGGCCAAAGGAAATATCCTCCGATAACAAAGAGAAAGAAGCTTTCTGAGAAACTTCGTTGTGTTCTGTGAAATCATCTCACAGATTTACAGCTTTCCCCTCAAGGAGCCTTTCGCTAAGACAGTTCTTGTGGAATTGGCAAAGTGATATTTGGAAGCCCATAGAGGGCTATGGTGAAAAAGGAAATATCCTCAGATGAAATCTGGAAAGAAGCTTTCTGAGAAACTGCTTAGTGTTCTGTTAATTCACCTCACAGAGTTACATCTGTATTTCGTGGATCTCTTTGCTAGCCTTATTTCTGTAGAATCTGAGAACAGATATTTCGGATCCCTTTGAAGACTATAGGGCCAAAGCAAATATCCTTCGATAACAAAGAGAAAGAAGCTTTCTGAGAAACTTCTTTGTGTTCTGTGAAATCATCTCACAGAGTTACAGCTTTCCCCTCAAGGAGCCTTTCACTAAGACAGTTCATGTGGAATTGGAAAAGTGATATTTGGAAGCCAATAGAGGGCTATGGTGAAAAAGGAAATATCCTCAGATGAAATCTGGAAAGAAGCTTTCTGAGAAACTGCTAAGTGTTCTGTTAATTCATCTCACAGGGTTACATCTGTATTTCGTGGATCTCTTTGCTAGCCTTATTTCTGTTGAATCTGAGAACAGATATTTCGGATCCCTTTGAACACTATAGGGCCAAAGGAAATATCCTCCGATAACAAAGAGAAAGAAGCTTGCTGAGAAACTTCGTTGTGTTCTGTGAAATCATCTCACAGAGTTACAGCTTTCCCCTCAAGGAGCCTTTCGCTAAGACATTTCTTGTGGAATTGGCAAAGTGATATTTGGAAGACCATAGAGGGCTGTGGTGAAAAAGGAAATATCCTCAGATGAAATCAGGAAAGAAGCTTTCTGAGAAACTGCTTAGTGTTCTGTTAATTCATCTCACCGAGTTACATCTGTATTTCATGGATGTCTTTGTTAGTCTTATTTCTGTGGAATCTGAGAACAGATATTTCGGATCCCTTTGAAGACAATTGGGCCACAGGAAATATCCACCAATAACAAAGAGAAAGAAGCTTTCTGAGAAACTTCGTTGTGTTCTGTGAAATCATCTCACAGAGTTACAGCGTTCCCCTCAAGGAGCCTTTCGCTAAGACAGTTCTTGTGGAATTGGCAAAGTGATATTTGGAAGCCCATAGAGGGCTATGGTGATAAAGGAAATATCCTCAGATGAAATCTGGAAAGAAGCTTTCTTAGAAACTGCTTAGTGTTCTGTTAATTCACCTCACAGAGTTACATCTGTATTTCGTGGATCTCTTTGCTAGCCTTATTTCTGTAGAATCTGAGAACAGATATTTCGGATCCCTTTGAACACTATAGGGCCAAAGCAAATATCCTTCGATAACAAAGAGAAAGAAGCTTTCTGAGAAACTTCTTTGTGTTCTGTGAAATCATCTCACAGAGTTTCAGCTTTCCCCTCAAGGAGCCTTTCGCTAAGACAGTTCATGTGGAATTGGAAAAGTGATATTTGGAAGCCCATAGAGGGCTATGGTGAAAAAGGAAATATCCTCAGATGAAATCTGGAAAGAAGCTTTCTGAGAAACTGCTAAGTGTTCTGTTAATTCATCTCACAGGGTTACATCTGTATTTCGTGGATCTCTTTGCTAGCCTTATTTCTGTTGAATCTGAGAACAGATATTTCGGATCCCTTTGAACACTATAGGTCCAAAGGAAATATCTTCCGATAACAAAGAGAAAGAAGCTTGCTGAGAAACTTCGTTGTGTTCTGTGAAATCATCTCACAGAGTTACAGCTTTACCCTCAAGGAGCCTTTCGCTAAGACATTTCTTGTGGAATTGGCAAAGTGATATTTCGAACCCCTAAGAGGGCTATGGTGAAAAAGGAAATATATTCAGATGAAATCTGGAAAGAAGCTTTCTGAGAAACTGCTTAGTGTTCTGTTAATTCAACTCACAGAGTTACATCTGTATTTCGTGGATCTCTTTGCTAGCCTTATTTCTGTAGAACCTGAGAACAGATATTTCGGATCCCTTTGAAGACTATAGGGCCAAAGGAAATATCCTTCGATAACAAAGAGAAAGAAGCTTTCTGAGAAACTTCTTTGTGTTCTGTGAAATCATCTCATAGAGTTACAGCTTTCCCCTCAAGGAGCCTTTCGCTAAGACAGTTCATGTGGAATTGGCAAAGTGATATTTGGAAGCCCATAGAGGGCTATGGTGAAAAAGGAAATATCCTCAGATGAAATCTGGAAAGAAACTTTCTGAGAAACTGCTTAGTGTTCTGTTAATTCATCTCACAGGGTTACATCTGTATTTCGTGGATCTCTTTGCTAGCCTTATTTCTGTTGAATCTGAGAACAGATATTTCGGATCCCTTTGAACACTATAGGGCCAAAGGAAATATCCTCCGATAACCAAGAGAAAGAAGCTTTCTGAGAAACTTCGTTGTGTTCTGTGAAATCATCTCACAGAGTTGCAGCTTTCCCCTCAAGAAGCCTTTAGCTAAGACAGTTCTTGTGGAATTGGCAAAGTGATATTTGGAAGCCCATAGAGGGCTATGGTGAAAAAGGAAATATCCTCAGATGAAATCTGGAAAGAAGCTTTCTGAGAAACTGCTTAGTGTTCTGTTAATTCATCTCACAGAGTTACATCTGTATTTCGTGGATCTCTTTGCTCGCCTTATTTCTGTGGAATCTGAGAACAGATATTTCGGATCCCTTTGAAGACTATAGGGCCAAAGGAAATATCCTCCGATAACAAAGAGACAGAAGCTTTCTGATAAACTTCTTTGTGTTCTGTGAAATCATCTCACAGAGTTACAGCTTTCCCCTCAAGGCGCCTTTCGCTAAGACAGTTCTTGTGGAATTGGCTAAGTGATATTTGGAAGCCCATAGAGGGCTATGGTGAAAAAGGAAATATCCTCAGATGAAATCTGGAAAGAAGCTTTCTGAGAAACTGCTTAGTGTTCTGTTAATTCAGCTCACAGAGTTACATCTGTATTTCGTGGATCTCTTTGCTAGCCTTATTTCTGTAGAATCTGAGAACAGATATTTCGGATCCCTTTGAAGAATATAGGGCCAAAGGAAATATCCTTCGATAACAAAGAGAAAGAAGCTTTCTGAGAAACTTCTTTGTGTTCTGTGAAATCATCTCACAGAGTTACAGCTTTCCTCTCAAGGAGCCTTTCGCTAAGACAGTTCATGTGGAATTGGAAAAGTGATATTTGGAAGCCCATAGAGGGCTATGGTGAAAAAGGAAATATCCTCAGATGATATCTGGAAAGAAGCTTTCTGAGAAACTGCTAAGTGTTCGGTTAATTCATCTCACAGGGTTACATCTGTATTTCGTGGATCTCTTTGCTAGCCTTATTTCTGTTGAATCTGAGAACAGATATTTCGGATCCCTTTGAACACTATAGGTCCAAAGGAAATATCCTCCGATAACAAAGAGAAAGAAGCTTGCTGAGAAACTTCGTTGTGTTCTGTGAAATCATCTCACAGAGTTACAGCTTTCCCCTCAAGGAGCCTTTCGCTAAGACATTTCTTGTGGAATTGGCAAAGTGATATTTCGAAGCCCATAGAGGGCTATGGTGAAAAAGGAAATATCCTCAGATGAAATCTGGAAAGAAGCTTTCTGAGAAACTGCTTAGTGTTCTGTTAATTCAACTCACAGAGTTACATCTGTATTTCGTGGATCTCTTTGCTAGCCTTATTTCTGTGGAATCTGAGAACAGATATTTCGGATCCCTTTGAAGACTATAGGGCCAAAGGAAATATCCTTCGATAACAAAGAGAAAGAAGCTTTCTGAGAAACTTCTTTGTGTTCTGTGAAATCATCTCACAGAGTTACAGCTTTCCCCTCAAGGAGCCTTTCGCTAAGACAGTTCATGTGGAATTGGCAAAGTGATATTTGGAAGCCCATAGAGGGCTATGGTGAAAAAGGAAATATCCTCAGATGAAATCTGGAAAGAAACTTTCTGAGAAACTGCTTAGTGTTCTGTTAATTCATCTCATAGGGTTACATCTGTATTTCGTGGATCTCTTTGCTAGCCTTATTTCTGTGGAATCTGAGAACAGATATTTCGGATCCCTTTGAAGACTATAGGGCCAAAGGAAATATCCTCCGATAACAAAGAGAAAGAAGCTTGCTGAGAAACTTCGTTGTGTTCTGTGAAATCATCTCACAGAGTTACAGCTTTTCCCTCAAGGAGCCTTTCGCTAAGACAGTTCTTGTGGAATTGGCAAAGTGATATTTGGAAGCCCATAGAGGGCTATGGTGAAAAAGGAAATATCCTCAGATGATCTCTGGAAAGAAGCTTTCTGAGAAACTGCTTAGTGTTCTGTTAATTCAACTCACAGAGTTACATCTGTATTTCGTGGATCTCTTTGCTAGCCTTATTTCTGTGGAATCTGAGAACAGATATTTCGGATCCCTTTGAAGACAAAGGGCCAAAGAAATATCCTCCGATAACAAAGAGAAAGAAGCTTTCTGAGAAACTTCGTTGTGTTCTGTGAAATCATCTCACAGAGTTACAGCTTTCCCCTCAAGGAGACTTTCGCTAAGACAGTTCTTGTGGAATTGGCAAAGTGATATCTGGAAGCCCATAGAGGGCTATGGTGAAAAAGGAAATATCCTCAGATGAAATCTGGAAAGAAGCTTTCTGAGAAACTGCTTAGTGTTCCGTTAATTCATCTCACAGAGTTACATCTGTATTTCGTGGATGTCTTTGCTAGCCTTATTTCTGTAGAATGTCAGAACAGATAATTCGGATTCCTATGAAGACTATAGGGCCAAAGGAAATATCCTCCGATAACAAAGAGAAAGAAGCTTTCTGAGAAACTTCGTTGTGTTCTGTGAAATCATCTCACAGAGTTACAGCTTTCCCCTCACGGAGCCTTTCGCTAAGACACTTCTTGTGGAATTGGCAAAGTGATATTTGGAAGACCATAGAGGGCTATGGTGAAAATGGAAATATCCTCAGATGAAATCTGGAAAGAAGCTTTCTGAGAAACTGCTTAGTGTTCTGTTAATTCATCTCACAGAGTTACATGTGTATTTCGTGGATCTCCTTGCTAGCCTTATTTCTGTGGAATCTGAGAACCGATATTTCGGATCCCTTTGAATACTATAGGGCCAAAGGAAATATCCTCCGATAACAAAGAGAAAGAAGCTTTCTGAGAAACTTCGTTGTGTTCTGTGAAATCATCTCACAGAGTTACAGCTTTCCCCTCAAGGAGCCTTTCGCTAAGACAGTTCTTGTGGAATTGTCAAAGTGATATTTGGAAGCCCATAGAGGGCTATGGTGAAAAAGGAAATATCCTCAAATGATATCTGGAAAGAAGCTTTCTGAGAAACTGCTTAGTGTTCTGTTAATTCATTTCAGAGAGTTACATCTGTATTTCGTGGATCTCTTTGCTAGCCTTATTTCTGTGGAATCTGAGAACAGATATTTCGGATCCATTTGAAGTCTATCGGGCCAAAGGAAATATCCTCCGATAACAAAGAGAAAGAAGCTTTCTGAGAAACTTCGTTGTGTTCTGTGAAATCATCTCACAGAGTTACAGCTTTCCCCGCACGGAGCCTTTCGCTAAGACAGTTCTTTTGGAATTGGCAAAGTGATATTTGGAAGCCCATAGAGGGCTATGGTGAAAAAGGAAATATCCTCAGAGGAAATCTGGAAAGAAGCTTTCTGAGAAACTGCTTAGTGTTCTGTTAATTCATCTCACAGAGTTACATCTGTATTTCGTGGATCTCTTTGCTAGCCTTATTTCTGTGGAATAGCCTTATTTCTGTGGAATCTGAGAACAGATATTTCGGATCCCTTTGAAGACTATAGGGCCAAAGGAAATATCCTCCGATAACAAAGAGAAAGAAGCTTTCTGAGAAACTTCGTTGTGTTCTGTGAAATCATCTCACAGAGTTACAGCTTTCCCCTCAAGGAGCCTTTCGCTCAGACAGTTCTTGTGGAATTGGCAAAGTGATATTTGGAAGCCCATAGTGGGCTAAGGTGAAAAAGGAAATATCCTCAGATGAAATCTGGAAAGAAGCTTTCTGAGAAACTGCTTACTGTTCTGTTAATTCATCTCACAGAGTTACATCTGTATTTCGTGGATCTCCTTGCTAGCCTTATTTCTGTGGAATCTGAGAACAGATATTTCGGATCCCTTTGAAGACTATAGGTCCAAAGGAAATATCCTCCGATAACAAAGAGAAAGAAGCTTACTGAGAAACTTCGTTGTGTTCTGTGAAATCATCTCACAGAGTTACAGCTTTCCCCTCAAGGAGTCTTTCGATAAGGCAGTTCATGTGAAAATGGCAAAGTGATATTTGGAAGCCCATAGAGGGCTATGGTGAAAAAGGAAATATCCTCAGATGAAATCTGGAAAGAAGCTTTCTGAGAAACTGCTTAGTGTTCTGTTAATTCAACTCACAGAGTTACATGTGTATTTCATGGATGTCTTTGCTAGCCTTATTTCTGTGGAATCTGAGAACAGATATTTCGGATCCCTTTGAAGACTATAGGGCCAAAGGAAATATCCTCCGATAACAAAGAGAAAGAAGCTTTCTGAGAAACTTCGTTGTGTTCTGTGAAATCATCTCACAGAGTTACAGCTTTCCCCTCAAGGAGCCTTTCGCTACGACAGTTCTTGTGGAATTGGCAAAGTGATATTTGGAAGCCCATAGAGGGCTATGGTGAAAAAGGAAATATCCTCAGAGGAAATCTGGAAAGAAGCTTTCTGAGAAACTGCTTAGTGTTCTGTTAATTCACCTCACAGAGTTACATCTGTATTTCGTGGATCTCTTTGCTAGCCTTATTTCAGTAAAATCTGAGAACAGATATTTCGGATCCCTTTGAAGACTATAGGGCCAAAGGAAATATCCTCCGATAACAAAGAGAAAGAAGCTTTCTGAGAAACTTCTTTGTGTTCTGTGAAATCATCTCACAGAGTTTCAGCTTTCCCCTCAAGGAGCCTTTCGCTAAGACTGTTCATGTGGAATTGGCAAAGTGATATTTGGAAGCCCATAGAGGGCTATGGTGAAAAAGGAAATATCCTCAGATGAAATCTGGAAAGAAGCTTTCTGAGAAACTGCTTAGTGTTCTGTTAATTCATCTCACAGGGTTACATCTGTATTTCGTGGATCTCTTTGCTAGCCTTATTTCTGTGGAATCTGAGAACAGATATTTCGGATCCCCATGAAGACTATAGGGCCAAAGGAAATATCCTCTGATAATAAAGAGAAAGAAGCTTTCTGAGAAACTTCGTTGTGTTCTGTGAAATCATCTCACAGAATTACAGCTTTCCCCTCACGGAGCCTTTCGCTAAGACAGTTCTTTTGGAATTGCAAAGTGATATTTGGAAGCCCATAGAGGGCTATGGTGAAAAAGGAAATATCCTCAGATGAAATCTGGAAAGAAGCTTTCTGGGAAACTGCTTAGTGTTCTGTTAATTCATCTCACAGAGTTACATGTGTATTTCATGGATGTCTTTGGTAGCCTTATTTCTGTGGAATCTGAGAACAGATATTTCGGATCCATTTGAAGACTATAGGGCCACAGGAAATATCCACCAATAACAAAGAGAAAGAAGCTTTCTGAGAAACTTCGTTGTGTTCTGTGAAATCATCTCACAGAGTTACAGCTTTCCCCTCAAGGAGCCTTTCGCTACGACAGTTCTTGTGGAATTGGCAAAGTGATATTTGGAAGCCCATTGAGGGCTATGGTGAAAAAGGAAATATACTCAGAGGAAATCTGGAAAGAAGCTTTCTGAGAAACTGCTTAGTGTTCTGTTAATTCACCTCACAGAGTTACATCTGTATTTCGTGGAACTCTTTGCTAGCCTTATTTCTGTAGAATCTGAGAACAGATATTTCCGATCCCTTTGAAGACTATAGGGCCAAAGGAAATATCCTCCGATAACAAAGAGAAAGAAGCTTTCTGAGAAACTTCTTTGTGTTCTGTGAAATCATCTCACAGAGTTTCAGCTTTCCCCTCAAGGAGCCTTTCGCTAAGACTGTTCATGTGGAATTGGCAAAGTGATATTTGGAAGCCCATAGAGGGCTATGGTGAAAAAGGAAATATCCTCAGATGAAATCTGGAAAGAAGCTTTCTGAGAAACTGCTTAGTGTTCTGTTAATTCATCTCACAGGGTTACATCTGTATTTCGTGGATCTCTTTGCTAGCCTTCTTTCTGTGGAATCTGAGAACAGATATTTCGGATCCCCATGAAGACTATAGGGCCAAAGGAAATATCCTCCGATAATAAAGAGAAAGAAGCTTTCTGAGAAACTTCGTTGTGTTCTGTGAAATCATCTCACAGAATTACAGCTTTCCCCTCACGGAGCCTTTCGCTAAGACAGTTCTTTAGGAATTGGCAAAGTGATATTTGGAAGCCCATAGAGGGCTATGGTGAAAAAGGAAATATCCTCAGATGAAATCTGGAAAGAAGCTTTCTGAGAAACTGCTTAGTGTTCTGTTAATTCATCTCACAGAGTTACATCTGTATTTCATGGATGTCTTTGCTAGCCTTATTTCTGTGGAATCTGAGAACAGATATTTCGGATCCCATGGAAGACTATAGGGCCACAGGAAATATCCACCAATAACAAAGAGAAAGAAGCTTTCTGAGAAACTTCGTTGTGTTCTGTGAAATCATCTCACAGAGTTACAGCTTTCCCCTCACGGAGCCTTTCGCTAAGACAGTTCTTTTGGAATTGGCAAAGTGATATTTGGAAGCCCATAGAGGGCTATGGTGAAAAAGGAAATATCCTCAGAGGAAATCTGGAAAGAAGCTTTCTGAGAAACTGCTTAGTGTTCTGTTAATTCATCTCACAGAGTTACATCTGTATTTCGTGGATCTCTTTGCTAGCCTTATTTCTGTGGAATCTGAGAACAGATATTTCAGATCCCTTTGAAGACTATAGGGCCAAAGGAAATATCCTCCGATAACAAAGAGAAAGAAGCTTTCTGAGAAACTTCGTTGTGTTCTGTGAAATCATCTCACAGACTTGCAGCTTTCCCCTCAAGAAGACTTTCGCTAAGACAGTTCTTGTGGAATTGGCAAAGTGATATTTGGAAGCCCCTAGAGGGCTATGGTGAAAAAGGAAATATCCTCAGATGAAATCTGGAAAGAAGCTTTCTGAGAAACTGCTTAGTGTACTGTTAATTCATCTCACTGAATTACATCTGTATTTCGTGGATCTCTTTGCTAGCCTTATTTCTGTGGAAACTGAGAACAGATATTTCGGATCCCTTTGAAGACTATAGGGCCAAAGGAAATATCCTGCGATAACAAAGAGAAAGAAACTTTCTGAGAAACTTCGCTGTGTTCTGTGAAATCATCTCACAGAGTTACAGCTTTCCCCTCAAGGAGCCTTTCGCTAAGACAGTTCTTGTGGAATTGGCAAAGTGATATTTGGAAGCCCATAGAGGGCTATGGTGAAAAAGGAAATATCCTCAGATGAAATCTGGAAAGAAGCTTTCTGAGAAACTGCTTAGTGTTCTGTTAATTCATCTCACAGGGTTACATCTGTATTTCGTGGATCTCTTTGCTAGCCTTATTTCTGTGGAATCTGAGAACAGATATTTCGGATCCCCATGAAGACTATAGGGCCAAAGGAAATATCCACCAATAACAAAGAGAAAGAAGCTTTCTGAGAAACTTCGTTGTGTTCTGTGAAATCATCTCACAGAGTTACAGCTTTCCCCTCAAGGAGCCTTTCGCTAAGACAGTTCTTGTGGAATTGGCAAAGTGATATTTGGAAGCCCATAGAGGGCTATGGTGAAAAAGGAAATATCCTCAGATGAAATCTGGAAAGAAGCTTTCTGAGAAACTGCTTAGTGTTCTGTTAATTCACCTCACAGAGCTACATCTGTATTTCGTGGATCTCTTTGCTAGCCTTATTTCTGTAGAATCTGAGAACAGATATTTCGGATCCCTTTGAAGACTATAGGGCCAAAGCAAATATCCTTCGATAACAAAGAGAAAGAAGCTTTCTGAGAAACTTCTTTGTGTTCTGTGAAATCATCTCACAGAGTTACAGCTTTCCCCTCAAGGAGCCTTTCGCTAAGACAGTTCATGTGGAATTGGCAAAGTGATATTTGGAAGCCCATAGAGGGCTATGGTGAAAAAGGAAATATCCTCAGATGAAATCTGGAAAGAAGCTTTCTGAGAAAGTGCTTAGTGTTCTGTTAATTCATCTCACAGGTTTACATCGGTATTTCGTGGATCTCTTTGCTATCCTTATTTCTGTTGAATCTGAGAACACATATTTCGGATCCCTTTGAACACTATAGGGCCAAAGGAAATATCCTCCGATAACAAAGAGAAAGAAGCTTGCTGAGAAACTTCGTTGTGTTCTGTGAAATCATCTCACAGAGTTACAGCTTTTCCCTCAAGGAGCCTTTCGGTAAGACATTTCTTGTGGAATTGGAAAAGTGATATTTGGAAGCCCATAGAGGGCTATGGTGAAAAAGGAAATATCCTCATATGAAATCTGGAAAGAAGCTTTCTGAGAAACTGCTTAGTGTTCTGTTAATTCAACTCACAGAGTTACATCTGCATTTCGTGGATCTCTTTGCTAGCCTTATTTCTGTAGAATCTGAGAACAGATATTTCGGATCCCTTTGAAGACTAAGGGCCAAAGAAATATCCTCCGATAACAAAGAGAAAGAAGCTTTCTGAGAAACTTCGTTGTGTTCTGTGAAATCATCTCACAGAGTTACAGCTTTCCCCTCAAGGATACTTTCGCTAAGACAGTTCTTGTGGAATTGGCAAAGTGATATCTGGAAGCCCATAGAGGGCTATGGTGAAAAAGGAAATATCCTCAGATGAAATCTGGAAAGAAGCATTCTGAGAAACTGCTTAGTGTTCCGTTAATTCATCTCACAGAGTTACATCTGTATTTCGTGGATGTCTTTGCTAGCCTTATATCTGTAGAATGTCAGAACAGATATTTCGGATCCCTATGAAGACTATAGGGCCAAAGGAAATATCCTCCGATAACAAAGAGAAAGAAGCTTTCTGAGAAACTTCGTTGTGTTCTGTGAAATCATCTCACAGAGTTACAGCTTTCCCCTCAAGGAGCCTTTCGCTAAGACAGTTCTTGTGGAATTGGCAAAGTGATATTTGGAAGCCCATAGAGTGCTATGGTGAAAATGGAAATATCCTCAGATGAAATCTGGAAAGAAGCTTTCTGAGAAACTGCTTAGTGTTCTGTTAATTCATCTCACAGAGTTACATGTGTATTTCGTGGATCTCCTTGCTAGCCTTATTTCTGTGGAATCTGAGAACCGATATTTCGGATCCCTTTGAAGACTATAGGGCCAAAGGAAATATCCTCCGATAACAAAGAGAAAGAAGCTTTCTGAGAAACTTCGTTGTGTTCTGTGAAATCATCTCACAGAGTTACAGCTTTTCCCTCAAGGAGCCTTTCGCTAAGACAGTTCTTGTGGAATTGTCAAAGTGATATTTGGAAGCCCTTAGAGGGCTATGGTGAAAAAGGAAATATCCTCAAATGATATCTGGAAAGAAGCTTTCTGAGAAACTGCTTAGTGTTCTGTTAATTCATCTCAGAGAGTTACATCTGTATTTCGTGGATCTCTTTGCTAGCCTTATTTCTGTGGAATCTGAGAACAGATATTTCGGATCCATTTGAAGACTATATGGCCAAAGGAAATATCCTCCGGTAACAAAGAGAAAGAAGCTTTCTGAGAAAATTCGTTGTGTTCTGTGAAATCATCTCACAGAGTTACAGCTTTCCCCTCACGGAGCCTTTCGCTAAGACAGTTCTTTTGGAATTGGCAAAGTGATATTTGGAAGCCAATAGAGGGCAATGGTGAAAAATTAAATATCCTCAGAGGAAATCTGGAAAGAAGCTTTCTGAGAAACTGCTTAGTGTTCTGTTAATTCATCTCACAGAGTTACATCTGTATTCCGTGGATCTCTTTGCTAGCCTTATTTCTGTGGAATCTGAGAACAGATATTTCGGAGCCCTTTGAAGACTATAGGGCCAAAGGAAATATCCTCCGATAACAAAGAGAAAGAAGCTTTCTGAGAAACTTCTTTGTGTTCCGTGAAATCATCTCACAGACTTGCAGCTTTCCCCTCAAGAAGACTTTCGCTAAGACAGTTTTTGTGGAATTGGCAAAGTGATATTTGGAAGCCCATAGAGGGCTATGGTGAAAAAGGAAATATCCTCAGATGAAATCTGGAAAGAAGCTTTCTGAGAAACTGCTTAGTGTTCTGTTAATTCATCTCACAGAATTACATCTGTATTTCGTGGATCTCTTTGCTAGCCTTATTTCTGTGGAAACTGAGAACAGATATTTCGGATCCCTTTGAAGACTATAGGGCCAAAGGAAATATCCTCCGATAACAAAGAGAAAGAAGCTTTCTGAGAAACTTCTTTGTGTTCTGTGAAATCATCTCACAGAGTTGCAGCTTTCCCCTCAAGAAGCCTTTCGCTAAGACAGTTCTTGTGGAATTGGCAAAGTGATATTTGGAAGCCCATAGAGGGCTATGGTGAAAAAGGAAATATCCTCAGATGAAATCTGGAAAGAAGCTTTCTGAGAAACTGCTTAGTGTTCTGTTAATTCATCTCACAGAGTTACATCTGTATTTCGTGGATCTCTTTGCTAGCCTTATTTCTGTGGAATCTGAGAACAGATATTTCGGATCCCTATGAAGACTATAGGGCCAAAGGAAATATCCTCCGATAACAAAGAGAAAGAAGCTTTCTGAGAAACTTTTTTGTGTTCTGTGAAATCATCTCACAGAGTTAGAGCTTTCCCCTCACGGAGCCTTTAGCTAAGACAGTTCTTTTGGAATTGGCAAAGTGATATTTGGAGCCCTTAGAGGGCTATGGTGAAAAAGGAAATATCCTCAGAGGAAATCTGGAAAGAAGCTTTCTGAGAAACTGATTAGTGTTCTGTTAATTCATCTCACAGAGTTACATGTGTATTTCGTGGATCTCTTTGCTAGCCTTATTTCTGTGGAATCTGAGATCAGATATTTCGGATCCCTTTGAAGACTATAGGGCCAAAGGAAATATCCTCCGATAACAAAGAGAAAGAAGCTTTCTGAGAAACTTCGTTGTGTTCTGTGAAATCATCTCACAGAGTTACAGCTTTCCCCTCAAGGAGCCTTTCGCAAAGACAGTTCTTGTGGAATTGGCAAAGTGATATTTGGAAGCCCATAGAGGGCTATGGTGAAAAAGGAAATATCCTCAGATGAAATCTGGAAAGAAGCTTTATGAGAAACTGCTTAGTGTTCTGTTAATTCATCTCACAGAGATACATCTGTATTTCGTGGATCTCCTTGCTAGCCTTATTTCTGTAGAATCTGAGAACAGATATTTCGGATCCCTTTGAAGACTATAGGGCCAAAGGAAATATCCTCCGATAACAAAGAGAAAGAAGCTTTCTGAGAAACTTCTTTGTGTTCTGTGAAATCATCTCACAGAGTTTCAGCTTTCCCCTCAAGGAGCCTTTCGCTAAGACAGTTCATGTGGAATTGGCAAAGTGATATTTAGAAGCCCATAGAGGGCTATGGTGAAAAAGGAAATATCCTCAGATGAAATCTGGAAAGAAGCTTTCTGAGAAACTGCTTAGTGTTCTGTTAATTCATCTCACAGGGTTACATCTGTATTTCGTGTATCTCTTTGCTAGCCTTATTTCTGTGGAATCTGAGAACAGATATTTCGGATCCCCATGAAGACTATAGGGCCAAAGGAAATATCCTCCGATAATAAAGAGAAAGAAGCTTTCTGAGAAACTTCGTTGTGTTCTGTGAAATCATCTCACAGAATTACAGCTTTCCCCTCATGGAGCCTTTCGCTAAGACAGTTCTTTTGGAATTGGCAAAGTGATATTTGGAAGCCCATAGAGGACTATGGTGAAAAAGGAAATATCCTCAGATGAAATCTGGAAAGAAGCTTTCTGAGAAACTGCTGAGTGTTCTGTTAATTCATCTCACAGAGTTACATCTGTATTTCATGGATGTCTTTGCTAGCCTTATTTCTGTGGAATCTGAGAACAGATATTTCGGATCCCTTTGAAGACTATAGGGCCACAGGAAATATCCACCAATAACAAAGAGAAAAAGCTTTCTGAGAAACTTCGTTGTGTTCTGTGAAATCATCTCACAGAGTTACAGCTTTCCCCTCAAGGAGCCTTTCGCTAAGACATTTCTTGTGGAATTGGCAAAGGGATATTTGGAAGCCCATAGAGGGCTATGGTGAAAAAGGAAATATCCTCAGATGAAATCTGGAAAGAAGCTTTCTGAGAAACTGCTTAGTGTTCTGTTAATTCATCTCACAGAGATACATCTGTATTTCGTGGATCTCCTTGCTAGCCTTATTTCTGTAGAATCTGAGAACAGATATTTCGGATCCCTTTGAAGACTATAGGGCCAAAGGAAATATCCTCCGATAACAAAGAGAAAGAAGCTTTCTGAGAAACTTCTTTGTGTTCTGTGAAATCATCTCACAGAGTTTCAGCTTTCCCCTCAAGGAGCCTTTCGCTAAGACAGTTCATGTGGAATTGGCAAAGTGATATTTGGAAGCCCATAGAGGGCTATGGTGAAAAAGGAAATATCCTCAGATGAAATCTGGAAAGAAGCTTTCTGAGAAACTGCTTAGTGTTCTGTTAATTCATCTCACAGGGTTACATCTGTATTTCGTGTATCTCTTTGCTAGCCTTATTTCTGTGGAATCTGAGAACAGATATTTCGGATCCCCATGAAGACTATAGGGCCAAAGGAAATATCCTCCGATAATAAAGAGAAAGAAGCTTTCTGAGAAACTTCGTTGTGTTCTGTGAAATCATCTCACAGAATTACAGCTTTCCCCTCATGGAGCCTTTCGCTAAGACAGTTCTTTTGGAATTGGCAAAGTGATATTTGGAAGCCCATAGAGGACTATGGTGAAAAAGGAAATATCCTCAGATGAAATCTGGAAAGAAGCTTTCTGAGAAACTGCTTAGTGTTCTGTTAATTCATCTCACAGAGTTACATCTGTATTTCATGGATGTCTTTGCTAGCCTTATTTCTGTGGAATCTGAGAACAGATATTTCGGATCCCTTTGAAGACTATAGGGCCACAGGAAATATCCACCAATAACAAAGAGAAAAAGCTTTCTGGGAAACTTCGTTGTGTTCTGTGAAATCATCTCACAGAGTTACAGCTTTCCCCTCAAGGAGCCTTTCGCTAAGACATTTCTTGTGGAATTGGCAAAGGGATATTTGGAAGCCCATAGAGGGCTATGGTGAAAAAGGAAATATCCTCAGATGAAATCTGGAAAGAAGCTTTCTGAGAAACTGCTTAGTGTTCTGTTAATTGAACTCACAGAGTTACATCTGTATTTCGTGGATCTCTTTGCTAGCCTTATTTCTGTAGAATCTGAGAACAGATATTTCGGATCCCTTTGAAGACTAAGGGCCAAAGAAATATCCTCCATTAACAAAGAGAAAGAAGCTTTCTGAGAAACTTCGTTGTGTTCTGTGAAATCATCTCACAGAGTTACAGCTTTTCCCTCAAGGAGCCTTTCGCTAAGACAGTTCTTGTGGAATTGGCAAAGTGATATCTGGAAGCCCATAGAGGGCTACGGTGAAAAAGGAAATATCCTCAGATGAAATCTGGAAAGAAGCTTTCTGAGAAACTGCTTAGTGTTCCGTTAATTCATCTCACAGAGTTACATCTGTATTTCGTGGATGTCTTTGCTAGCCTTATTTCTGTAGAATCTCAGAACAGATATTTCGGATCCCTATGAAGACTATAGGGCCAAAGGAAATATCCTCCGATAACAAAGAGAAAGAATCTTTCTGAGAAACTTCGTTGTGTTCTGTGAAATCATCTCACAGAGTATCAGCTTTCTCCTCAAGGAGTCTTTCGCTAAGACAGTTCTTGTGGAATTGGCAAAGTGATATTTGGAAGCCCATAGAGGGCTATGGTGAAAAAGGAAATATCCTCAGTTGAAATCTGGAAAGAAGCTTTCTGAGAAACAGCTTAGTGTTCTGTTAATTCATCTCACAGAGTTACATCTGTATTTCGTGGATCTCTTTGCTAGGCTTATTTCTGTGGAATCTGAGAACAGATATTTCGGATCCCTTTGAAGACTATAGGGCCAAAGGAAATATCCTCCAATAACAAAGAGAAAGAAGCTTTCTGAGAAACTTCGTTGTGTTCTGTGAAATCATCTCACAGAGTTACAGCTTTCCCCTCACGGAGCCTTTCGCTAAGACAGTTCTTTTGAAATTGGCAAAGTGATATTTGGAAGCCCATAGAGGGCTATGGTGAAAAAGGAAATATCCTCAGAGGAAATCTGGAAAGAAGCTTTCTGAGAAACTGCTTAGTGTTCTGTTAATTCATCTCACAGAGTTACATCTGTATTTCGTGGATCTCTTTGCTAGCCTTATTTCTGTGGAATCTGAGAACAGATATTTCAGATCCCTTTGAAGACTATAGGGCCAAAGGAAATATCCTCCGATAACAAAGAGAAAGAAGCTTTCTGAGAAACTTCGTTGTGTTCTGTGAAATCATCTCACAGAGTTACAGCTTTCCCCTCAAGGAGTCTTTCGCTAAGACAGTTCTTGTGGAATTGGCAAAGTGATATTTGGAAGCCCATAGAGGGCTATGGTGAAAAAGGAAATATCCTCAGATGAAATCTGGAAAGAAGCTTTCTGAGAAACTGCTTAGTGTTCTGTTAATTCATCTCACAGGGTTACATCTGTATTTCGTGGATCTCTTTGCTAGCCTTATTTCTGTTGAATCTGAGAACAGATATATCGGATCCCTTTGAAGACTATAGGGCCAAAGGAAATATCCTCCGATAACAAAGAGAAAGAAGCTTGCTGAGAAACTTCGTTGTGTTCTGTGAAATCATCTCACAGAGTTACAGCTTTCCCCTCAAGGAGCCTTTCGCTAAGACATTTCTTGTGGAATTGGCAAAGTGATATTTGGAAGCCCATAGAGGGCTATGGTGAAAAAGGAAATATCCTCAGATGAAATCTGGAAAGAAGCTTTCTGAGAAACTGCTTAGTGTTCTGTTAATTCAACTCACAGAGTTACATCTGTATTTCGTGGATCTCTTTGCTAGGCTTATTTCTGTGGAATCTGAGAACAGATATTTCGGATCCCTTTGAAGACTATAGGGCCAAAGGAAATATCCTCCAATAACAAAGAGAAAGAAGCTTTCTGAGAAACTTCGTTGTGTTCTGTAAAATCATCTCACAGAGTTACAGCTTTCCCCTCACGGAGCCTTTCGCTAAGACAGTTTATGTGGAATTGGCAAAGTGATATTTGTAAGCCCATAGAGGGCTATGGTGAAAAAGGAAATATCCTCAGAGGAAATCTGGAAAGAAGCTTTCTGAGAAACTGCTTAGTGTTCTGTTAATTCACCTCACAGAGTTACATCTGTATTTCGTGGATCTCTTTGCTAGCCTTATTTCTGTAGAATCTGAGAACAGATATTTCGGATCCCTTTGAAGACTATAGGGCCAAAGGAAATATCCTCCGATAACAAAGAGAAAGAAGCTTTCTGAGAAACTTCTTTGTGTTCTGTGAAATCATCTCACAGAGTTTCAGCTTTCCCCTCAAGGAGCCTTTCGCTAAGACAGTTCATGTGGAATTGGCAAAGTGATATTTGGAAGCCCATAGAGGGCTATGGTGAAAAAGGAAATATCCTCAGATGAAATCTGGAAAGAAGCTTTCTGAGAAACTGCTTAGTGTTCTGTTAATTCATCTCACAGGGTTACATCTGTATTTCGTGTATCTCTTTGCTAGCCTTATTTCTGTGGAATCTGAGAACAGATATTTCGGATCCACATGAAGACTATAGGGCCAAAGGAAATATCCTCCGATAATAAAGAGAAAGAAGCTTTCTGAGAAACTTCGTTGTGTTCTGTGAAATCATCTCACAGAATTACAGCTTTCCCCTCATGGAGCCTTTCGCTAAGACAGTTCTTTTGGAATTGGCAAAGTGATATTTGGAAGCCCATAGAGGGCTATGGTGAAAAAGGAAATATCCTCAGATGAAATCTGGAAAGAAGCTTTCTGCGAAACTGCTTAGTGTTCTGTTAATTCATATCACAGAGTTACATCTGTATTTCATGGATGTCTTTGCTAGCCTTATTTCTGTGGAATCTGAGAACAGATATTTCGGATCCCTTTGAACACTATAGGGCCACAGGAAATATCCACCAATAACAAAGAGAAAAAGCTTTCTGGGAAACTTCGTTGTGTTCTGTGAAATCATCTCACAGAGTTACAGCTTTCCCCTCAAGGAGCCTTTCGCTAAGACAGTTCTTGTGGAATTGGCAAAGTGATATTTTGAAGCCCATAGAGGGCTATGGTGAAAAAGGAAATATCCTCAGATGAAATCTGGAAAGAAGCTTTCTGAGAAACTGCTTAGTATTCTGTTAATTCATCTCACAGGGTTACATCTGTATTTCGTGGATCTCTTTGCTAGCCTTATTTCTGTTGAATCTGAGAACAGATATATCGGATCCCTTTGAAGACTATAGGGCCAAAGGAAATATCCTCCGATAACAAAGAGAAAGAAGCTTGCTGAGAAACTTCGTTGTGTTCTGTGAAATCATCTCACAGAGTTACAGCTTTCCCCTCAAGGAGCCTTTCGCTAAGACAGTTCTTGTGGAATTGGCAAAGTGATATTTGGAAGCCCATAGAGGGCTATGGTGAAAAAGGAAATATCCTCAGATGAAATCTGGAAAGAAGCTTTCTGAGAAACTGCTTAGTATTCTGTTAATTCATCTCACAGGGTTACATCTGTATTTCGTGGATCTCTTTGCTAGCCTTATTTCTGTTGAATCTGAGAACAGATATATCGGATCCCTTTGAAGACTATAGGGCCAAAGGAAATATCCTCCGATAACAAAGAGAAAGAAGCTTGCTGAGAAACTTCGTTGTGTTCTGTGAAATCATCTCACAGAGTATCAGCTTTCCCCTCAAGGAGTCTTTCGCTAAGACAGCTCTTGTGGAATTGGCAAAGTGATATTTGGAAGCCCATAGAGGGCTATGGTGAAAAAGGAAATATCCTCAGTTGAAATCTGGAAAGAAGCTTTCTGAGAAACAGCTTAGTGTTCTGTTAATTCATCTCACAGAGTTACATCTGTATTTCGTGGATCTCTTTGCTAGGCTTATTTCTGTGGAATCTGAGAACAGATATTTCGGATCCCTTTGAAGACTATAGGGCCAAAGGAAATATCCTCCAATAACAAAGAGAAAGAAGCTTTCTGAGAAACTTCGTTGTGTTCTGTGAAATCATCTCACAGAGTTACAGCTTTCCCCTCACGGAGCCTTTCGCTAAGACAGTTCTTTTGAAATTGGCAAAGTGATATTTGGAAGCCCATAGAGGGCTATGGTGAAAAAGGAAATATCCTCAGAGGAAATCTGGAAAGAAGCTTTCTGAGAAACTGCTTAGTGTTCTGTTAATTCATCTCACAGAGTTACATCTGTATTTCCTGGATCTCTTTGCTAGCCTTATTTCTGTGGAATCTGAGAACAGATATTTCAGATCCCTTTGAAGACTATAGGGCCAAAGTAAATATCCTCCGATAACAAAGAGAAAGAAGCTTTCTGAGAAACTTCGTTGTGTTCTGTGAAATCATCTCACAGAGTTACAGCTTTCCCCTCAAGGAGTCTTTCGCTAAGACAGTTCTTGTGGAATTGGCAAAGTGATATTTGGAAGCCCATAGAGGGCTATGGTGAAAAAGGAAATATCCTCAGATGAAATCTGGAAAGAAGCTTTCTGAGAAACTGCTTAGTGTTCTGTTAATTCATCTCACAGGGTTACATCTGTATTTCGTGGATCTCTTTGCTAGCCTTATTTCTGTTGAATCTGAGAACAGATATATCGGATCCCTTTGAAGACTATAGGGCCAAAGGAAATATCCTCCGATAACAAAGAGAAAGAAGCTTGCTGAGAAACTTCGTTGTGTTCTGTGAAAACATCTCACAGAGTTACAGCTTTCCCCTCAAGGAGCCTTTCGCTAAGACATTTCTTGTGGAATTGGCAAAGGGATATTTGGAAGCCCATAGAGGGCTATGGTGAAAAAGGAAATATCCTCAGATGAAATCTGGAAACAAGCTTTCTGAGAAACTGCTTAGTGTTCTGTTAATTCACCTCACAGAGTTACATCTGTATTTCGTGGATCTCTTTGCTAGCCTTATTTCTGTAGAATCTGAGAACAGATATTTCGGATCCCTTTGAAGACTATAGGGCCAAAGGAAATATCCTCCGATAACAAAGAGAAAGAAGCTTTCTGAGAAACTTCTTTGTGTTCTGTGAAATCATCTCACAGAGTTTCAGCTTTCCCCTCAAGGAGCCTTTCGCTAAGACAGTTCATGTGGAATTGGCAAAGTGATATTTGGAAGCCCATAGAGGGCTATGGTGAAAAAGGAAATATCCTCAGATGAAATCTGGAAAGAAGCTTTCTGAGAAACTGCTTAGTGTTCTGTTAATTCATCTCACAGGGTTACATCTGTATTTCGTGTATCTCTTTGCTAGCCTTATTTCTGTGGAATCTGAGAACAGATATTTCTGATCCACATGAAGACTATAGGGCCAAAGGAAATATCCTCCGATAATAAAGAGAAAGAAGCTTTCTGAGAAACTTCGTTGTGTTCTGTGAAATCATCTCACAGAATTACAGCTTTCCCCTCATGGAGCCTTTCGCTAAGACAGTTCTTTTGGAATTGGCAAAGTGATATTTGGAAGCCCATAGAGGGCTATGGTGAAAAAGGAAATATCCTCAGATGAAATCTGGAAAGAAGCTTTCTGAGAAACTGCTTAGTGTTCTGTTAATTCATCTCACAGAGTTACATCTGTATTTCATGGATGTCTTTGCTAGCCTTATTTCTGTGGAATCTGAGAACAGATATTTCGGATCCCTTTGAAGACTATAGGGCCACAGGAAATATCCACCAATAAAAAAGAGAAAAAGCTTTCTGGGAAACTTCGTTGTGTTCTGTGAAATCATCTCACAGAGTTACAGCTTTCCCCTCAAGGAGCCTTTCGCTAAGACAGTTCTTGTGGAATTGGCAAAGTGATATTTGGAAGCCCATAGAGGGCTATGGTGAAAAAGGAAATATCCTCAGATGAAACCTGGAAAGAAGCTTTCTGAGAAACTGCTTAGTATTCTGTTAATTCATCTCACAGGGTTACATCTGTATTTCGTGGATCTCTTTGCTAGCCTTATTTCTGTTGAATCTGAGAACAGATATATCGGATCCCTTTGAAGACTATAGGGCCAAAGGAAATATCCTCCGATAACAAAGAGAAAGAAGCTTGCTGAGAAACTTCGTTGTGTTCTGTGAAATCATCTCACAGAGTTACAGCTTTCCCCTCAAGGAGCCTTTCGCTAAGACATTTCTTGTGGAATTGGCAAAGGGATATTTGGAAGCCCATAGAGGGCTATGGTGAAAAAGGAAATATCCTCAGATGAAATCTGGAAAGAAGCTTTCTGAGAAACTGCTTAGTGTTCTGTTAATTCAACTCACAGAGTTACATCTGTATTTCGTGGATCTCTTTGCTAGCCTTATTTCTGTAGAATCTGAGAACAGATATTTCGGATCCCTTTGAAGACTAAGGGCCAAAGAAACATCCTCCATTAACAAAGAGAAAGAAGCTTTCTGAGAAACTTCGTTGTGTTCTGTGAAATCATCTCACAGAGTTACAGCTTTTCCCTCAAGGAGCCTTTCGCTAAGACAGTTCTTGTGGAATTGGCAAAGTGATATCTGGAAGCCCATAGAGGGCTACGGTGAAAAAGGAAATATCCTCAGATGAAATCTGGAAAGAAGCTTTCTGAGAAACTGCTTAGTGTTCCGTTAATTCATCTCACAGAGTTACATCTGTATTTCGTGGATGTCTTTGCTAGCCTTATTTCTGTAGAATCTCAGAACAGATATTTCGGATCCCTATGAAGACTATAGGGCCAAAGGAAATATCCTCCGATAACAAAGAGAAAGAATCTTTCTGAGAAACTTCGTTGTGTTCTGTGAAATCATCTCACAGAGTATCAGCTTTCCCCTCAAGGAGTCTTTCGCTAAGACAGTTCTTGTGGAATTGGCAAAGTGATATTTGGAAGCCCATAGAGGGCTATGGTGAAAAAGGAAATATCCTCAGTTGAAATCTGGAAAGAAGCTTTCTGAGAAACAGCTTAGTGTTCTGTTAATTCATCTCACAGAGTTACATCTGTATTTCGTGGATCTCTTTGCTAGGCTTATTTCTGTGGAATCTGAGAACAGATATTTCGGATCCCTTTGAAGACTATAGGGCCAAAGGAAATATCCTCCAATAACAAAGAGAAAGAAGCTTTCTGAGAAACTTCGTTGTGTTCTGTGAAATCATCTCACAGAGTTACAGCTTTCCCCTCACGGAGCCTTTCGCTAAGACAGTTCTTTTGAAATTGGCAAAGTGATATTTGGAAGCCCATAGAGGGCTATGGTGAAAAAGGAAATATCCTCAGAGGAAATCAGGAAAGAAGCTTTCTGAGAAACTGCTTAGTGTTCTGTTAATTCATCTCACAGAGTTACATCTGTATTTCGTGGATCTCTTTGCTAGCCTTATTTCTGTGGAATCTGAGAACAGATATTTCAGATCCCTTTGAAGACTATAGGGCCAAAGGAAATATCCTCCGATAACAAAGAGAAAGAAGCTTTCTGAGAAACTTCGTTGTGTTCTGTGAAATCATCTCACAGAGGTACAGCTTTCCCCTCAAGGAGTCTTTCGCTAAGACAGTTCTTGTGGAATTGGCAAAGTGATATTTGGAAGCCCATAGAGGGCTATGGTGAAAAAGGAAATATCCTCAGATGAAATCTGGAAAGAAGCTTTCTGAGAAACTGCTTAGTGTTCTGTTAATTCATCTCACAGGGTTACATCTGTATTTCGTTAATCTCTTTGCTAGCCTTATTTCTGTTGAATCTGAGAACAGATATATCGGATCCCTTTGAAGACTATAGGGCCAAAGGAAATATCCTCCGATAACAAAGAGAAAGAAGCTTGCTGAGAAACTTCGTTGTGTTCTGTGAAATCATCTCACAGAGTTACAGCTTTCCCCTCAAGGAGCCTTTCGCTAAGACATTTCTTGTGGAATTGGCAAAGGGATATTTGGAAGCCCATAGAGGGCTATGGTGAAAAAGGAATATCCTCAGATGAAATCTGGAAAGAATCTTTCTGAGAAATTGCTTAGTGTTCTGTTAATTCAACTCACAGAGTTACATCTGTATTTCGTGGATCTCTTTGCTAGCCTTATTTCTGTGGAATCTGAGAACAGATATTTCGCATCCCTTTGAAGACTATAGGGCCATAGGAAATATCCTCCGATAACAAAGAGAAAGAAGCTTTCTGAGAAACTTCGTTGTGTTCTGTGAAATCATCTCACAGAGTTACAGCTTTCCCCTCAAGGAGCCTTTCGCTAAGACAGTTCTTGTGGAATTGGCAAAGTGATATTTGGAAGCCCATAGAGGGCTATGGTGAAAAAGGAAATATCCTCAGATGAAATCTGGAAAGAAGCTTTCTGAGAAACTGCTTAGTGTTCTGTTAATTCATCTCACAGAGATACATCTGTATTTCGTGGATCTCCTTGCTAGCCTTATTTCTGTAGAATCTGAGAACAGATACTTCGGATCCCTTTGAAGACTATAGGGCCAAAGGAAATATCCTCCGATAACAAAGAGAAAGAAGCTTTCTGAGAAACTTCTTTGTGTTCTGTGAAATCATCTCACAGAGTTTCAGCTTTCCCCTCAAGGAGCCTTTCGCTAAGAGAGTTTATGTGGAATTGGCAAAGTGATATTTGGAAGCCCATAGAGGGCTATGGTGAAAAAGGAAATATCCTCAGATGAAATCTGGAAAGAAGCTTTCTGAGAAACTGCTTAGTGTTCTGTTAATTCATCTCACAGGGTTACATCTGTATTTCGTGTATCTCTTTCCTAGCCTTATTTCTGTGGAATCTGAGAACAGATATTTCGGATCCCCATGAAGACTATAGGGCCAAAGGAAATATCCTCCGATAATAAAGAGAAAGAAGCTTTCTGAGAAACTTCGTTGTGTTCTGTGAAATCATCTCACAGAATTACAGCTTTCCCCTCATGGAGCCTTTCGCTAAGACAGTTCTTTTGGAATTGGCAAAGTGATATTTGGAAGCCCATAGAGGACTATGGTGAAAAAGGAAATATCCTCAGATGAAATCTGGAAAGAAGCTTTCTGAGAAACTGCTTAGTGTTCTGTTAATTCATCTCACAGAGTTACATCTGTATTTCATGGATGTCTTTGCTAGCCTTATTTCTGTGGAATCTGAGAACAGATATTTCGGATCCCTTTGAAGACTATAGGGCCACAGGAAATATCCACCAATAACAAAGAGAAAAAGCTTTCTGGGAAACTTCGTTGTGTTCTGTGAAATCATCTCACAGAGTTACAGCTTTCCCCTCAAGGAGCCTTTCGCTAAGACATTTCTTGTGGAATTGGCAAAGGGATATTTGGAAGCCCATAGAGGGCTATGGTGAAAAAGGAAATATCCTCAGATGAAATCTGGAAAGAAGCTTTCTGAGAAACTGCTTAGTGTTCTGTTAATTCATCTCACAGAGATACATCTGTATTTCGTGGATCTCCTTGCTAGCCTTATTTCTGTAGAATCTGAGAACAGATATTTCGGATCCCTTTGAAGACTATAGGGCCAAAGGAAATATCCTCCGATAACAAAGAGAAAGAAGCTTTCTGAGAAACTTCTTTGTGTTCTGTGAAATCATCTCACAGAGTTTCAGCTTTCCCCTCAAGGAGCCTTTCGCTAAGACAGTTCATGTGGAATTGGCAAAGTGATATTTGGAAGCCCATAGAGGGCTATGGTGAAAAAGGAAATATCCTCAGATGAAATCTGGAAAGAAGCTTTCTGAGAAACTGCTTAGTGTTCTGTTAATTCATCTCACAGGGTTACATCTGTATTTCGTGTATCTCTTTGCTAGCCTTATTTCTGTGGAATCTGAGAACAGATATTTCGGATCCCCATGAAGACTATAGGGCCAAAGGAAATATCCTCCGATAATAAAGAGAAAGAAGCTTTCTGAGAAACTTCGTTGTGTTCTGTGAAATCATCTCACAGAATTACAGCTTTCCCCTCATGGAGCCTTTCGCTAAGACAGTTCTTTTGGAATTGGCAAAGTGATATTTGGAAGCCCATAGAGGACTATGGTGAAAAAGGAAATATCCTCAGATGAAATCTGGAAAGAAGCTTTCTGAGAAACTGCTTAGTGTTCTGTTAATTCATCTCACAGAGTTACATCTGTATTTCATGGATGTCTTTGCTAGCCTTATTTCTGTGGAATCTGAGAACAGATATTTCGGATCCCTTTGAAGACTATAGGGCCACAGGAAATATCCACCAATAACAAAGAGAAAAAGCTTTCTGGGAAACTTCGTTGTGTTCTGTGAAATCATCTCACAGAGTTACAGCTTTCCCCTCAAGGAGCCTTTCGCTAAGACATTTCTTGTGGAATTGGCAAAGGGATATTTGGAAGCCCATAGAGGGCTATGGTGAAAAAGGAAATATCCTCAGATGAAATCTGGAAAGAAGCTTTCTGAGAAACTGCTTAGTGTTCTGTTAATTGAACTCACAGAGTTACATCTGTATTTCGTGGATCTCTTTGCTAGCCTTATTTCTGTAGAATCTGAGAACAGATATTTCGGATCCCTTTGAAGACTAAGGGCCAAAGAAATATCCTCCATTAACAAAGAGAAAGAAGCTTTCTGAGAAACTTCGTTGTGTTCTGTGAAATCATCTCACAGAGTTACAGCTTTTCCCTCAAGGAGCCTTTCGCTAAGACAGTTCTTGTGGAATTGGCAAAGTGATATCTGGAAGCCCATAGAGGGCTACGGTGAAAAAGGAAATATCCTCAGATGAAATCTGGAAAGAAGCTTTCTGAGAAACTGCTTAGTGTTCCGTTAATTCATCTCACAGAGTTACATCTGTATTTCGTGGATGTCTTTGCTAGCCTTATTTCTGTAGAATCTCAGAACAGATATTTCGGATCCCTATGAAGACTATAGGGCCAAAGGAAATATCCTCCGATAACAAAGAGAAAGAATCTTTCTGAGAAACTTCGTTGTGTTCTGTGAAATCATCTCACAGAGTATCAGCTTTCCCCTCAAGGAGTCTTTCGCTAAGACAGTTCTTGTGGAATTGGCAAAGTGATATTTGGAAGCCCATAGAGGGCTATGGTGAAAAAGGAAATATCCTCAGTTGAAATCTGGAAAGAAGCTTTCTGAGAAACAGCTTAGTGTTCTGTTAATTCATCTCACAGAGTTACATCTGTATTTCGTGGATCTCTTTGCTAGGCTTATTTCTGTGGAATCTGAGAACAGATATTTCGGATCCCTTTGAAGACTATAGGGCCAAAGGAAATATCCTCCAATAACAAAGAGAAAGAAGCTTTCTGAGAAACTTCGTTGTGTTCTGTGAAATCATCTCACAGAGTTACAGCTTTCCCCTCACGGAGCCTTTCGCTAAGACAGTTCTTTTGAAATTGGCAAAGTGATATTTGGAAGCCCATAGAGGGCTATGGTGAAAAAGGAAATATCCTCAGAGGAAATCTGGAAAGAAGCTTTCTGAGAAACTGCTTAGTGTTCTGTTAATTCATCTCACAGAGTTACATCTGTATTTCGTGGATCTCTTTGCTAGCCTTATTTCTGTGGAATCTGAGAAGAGATATTTCAGATCCCTTTGAAGACTATAGGGCCAAAGTAAATATCCTCCGATAACAAAGAGAAAGAAGCTTTCTGAGAAACTTCGTTGTGTTCTGTGAAATCATCTCACAGAGTTACAGCTTTCCCCTCAAGGAGTCTTTCGCTAAGACAGTTCTTGTGGAATTGGCAAAGTGATATTTGGAAGCCCATAGAGGGCTATGGTGAAAAAGGAAATATCCTCAGATGAAATCTGGAAAGAAGCTTTCTGAGAAACTGTTTAGTGTTCTGTTAATTCATCTCACAGGGTTACATCTGTATTTCGTGGATCTCTTTGCTAGCCTTATTTCTGTTGAATCTGAGAACAGATATATCGGATCCCTTTGAAGACTATAGGGCCAAAGGAAATATCCTCCGATAACAAAGAGAAAGAAGCTTGCTGAGAAACTTCGTTGTGTTCTGTGAAATCATCTCACAGAGTTACAGCTTTCCCCTCAAGGAGCCTTTCGCTAAGACATTTCTTGTGGAATTGGCAAAGGGATATTTGGAAGCCCATAGAGGGCTATGGTGAAAAAGGAAATATCCTCAGATGAAATCTGGAAAGAAGCTTTCTGAGAAACTGCTTAGTGTTCTGTTAATTCAACTCACAGAGTTACATCTGTATTTCGTGGATCTCTTTGCTAGCCTTATTTCTGTAGAATCTGAGAACAGATATTTCGGATCCCTTTGAAGACTAAGGGCCAAAGAAATATCCTCCATTAACAAAGAGAAAGAAGCTTTCTGAGAAACTTCGTTGTGTTCTGTGAAATCATCTCACAGAGTTACAGCTTTTCCCTCAAGGAGCCTTTCGCTAAGACAGTTCTTGTGGAATTGGCAAAGTGATATCTGGAAGCCCATAGAGGGCTACGGTGAAAAAGGAAATATCCTCAGATGAAATCTGGAAAGAAGCTTTCTGAGAAACTGCTTAGTGTTCCGTTAATTCATCTCACAGAGTTACATCTGTATTTCGTGGATGTCTTTGCTAGCCTTATTTCTGTAGAATCTCAGAACAGATATTTCGGATCCCTATGAAGACTATAGGGCCAAAGGAAATATCCTCCGATAACAAAGAGAAAGAATCTTTCTGAGAAACTTCGTTGTGTTCTGTGAAATCATCTCACAGAGTATCAGCTTTCCCCTCAAGGAGTCTTTCGCTAAGACAGTTCTTGTGGAATTGGCAAAGAGATATTTGGAAGCCCATAGAGGGCTATGGTGAAAAAGGAAATATCCTCAGTTGAAATCTGGAAAGAAGCTTTCTGAGAAACAGCTTAGTGTTCTGTTAATTCATCTCACAGAGTTACATCTGTATTTCGTGGATCTCTTTGCTAGGCTTATTTCTGTGGAATCTGAGAACAGATATTTCGGATCCCTTTGAAGACTATAGGGCCAAAGGAAATATCCTCCAATAACAAAGAGAAAGAAGCTTTCTGAGAAACTTCGTTGTGTTCTGTGAAATCATCTCACAGAGTTACAGCTTTCCCCTCATGGAGCCTTTCGCTAAGACAGTTTATGTGGAATTGGCAAAGTGATATTTGGAAGCCCATAGAGGGCTATGGTGAAAAAGGAAATATCCTCAGAGGAAATCTGGAAAGAAGCTTTCTGAGAAACTGCTTAGTGTTCTGTTAATTCACCTCACAGAGTTACATCTGTATTTCGTGGATCTCTTTGCTAGCCTTATTTCTGTAGAATCTGAGAACAGATATTTCGGATCCCTTTGAAGACTATAGGGCCAAAGGAAATATCCTCCGATAACAAAGAGAAAGAAGCTTTCTGAGAAACTTCTTTGTGTTCTGTGAAATCATCTCACAGAGTTTCAGCTTTCCCCTCAAGGAGCCTTTCGCTAAGACAGTTCATGTGGAATTGGCAAAGTGATATTTGGAAGCCCATAGAGGGCTATGGTGAAAAAGGAAATATCCTCAGATGAAATCTGGAAAGAAGCTTTCTGAGAAACTGCTTAGTGTTCTGTTAATTCATCTCACAGGGTTACATCTGTATTTCGTGTATCTCTTTGCTAGCCTTATTTCTGTGGAATCTGAGAACAGATATTTCGGATCCACATGAAGACTATAGGGCCAAAGGAAATATCCTCCGATAATAAAGAGAAAGAAGCTTTCTGAGAAACTTCGTTGTGTTCTGTGAAATCATCTCACAGAATTACAGCTTTCCCCTCATGGAGCCTTTCGCTAAGACAGTTCTTTTGAAATTGGCAAAGTGATATTTGGAAGCCCATAGAGGGCTATGGTGAAAAAGGAAATATCCTCAGAGGAAATCTGGAAAGAAGCTTTCTGAGAAACTGCTTAGTGTTCTGTTAATTCATCTCACAGTGTTACATCTGTATTTCGTGGATCTCTTTGCTAGCCTTATTTCTGTGGAATCTGAGAACAGATATTTCAGATCCCTTTGAAGAATATAGGGCCAAAGGAAATATCCTCCGATAACAAAGAGAAAGAAGCTTTCTGAGAAACTTCGTTGTGTTCTGTGAAATCATCTCACAGAGGTACAGCTTTCCCCTCAAGGAGTCTTTCGCTAAGACAGTTCTTGTGGAATTGGCAAAGTGATATTTGGAAGCCCATAGAGGGCTATGGTGAAAAAGGAAATATCCTCAGATGAAATCTGGAAAGAAGCTTTCTGAGAAACTGCTTAGGGTTCTGTTAATTCATCTCACAGGGTTACATCTGTATTTCGTGGATCTCTTTGCTAGCCTTATTTCTGTTGAATCTGAGAACAGATATATCGGATCCCTTTGAAGACTATAGGGCCAAAGGAAATATCCTCCGATAACAAAGAGAAAGAAGCTTGCTGAGAAACTTCGTTGTGTTCTGTGAAATCATCTCACAGAGTTACAGCTTTCCCCTCAAGGAGCCTTTCGCTAAGACATTTCTTGTGGAATTGGCAAAGGGATATTTGGAAGCCCATAGAGGGCTATGGTGAAAAAGGAATATCCTCAGATGAAATCTGGAAAGAATCTTTCTGAGAAACTGCTTAGTGTTCTGTTAATTCAACTCACAGAGTTACATCTGTATTTCGTGGATCTCTTTGCTAGCCTTATTTCTGTAGAATCTGAGATCAGATATTTCCGATCCCTTTGAAGACTAAGGGCCAAAGAAATATCCTCCATTAACAAAGAGAAAGAAGCTTTCTGAGAAACTTCGTTGTGTTCTGTGAAATCATCTCACAGAGTTACAGCTTTTCCCTCAAGGAGCCTTTCGCTAAGACAGTTCTTGTGGAATTGGCAAAGTGATATCTGGAAGCCCATAGAGGGCTATGGTGAAAAAGGAAATATCCTCAGATGAAATCTGGAAAGAAGCTTTCTGAGAAACTGCTTAGTGTTCCGTTAATTCATCTCACAGAGTTACATCTGTATTTCGTGGATGTCTTTGCTAGCCTTATTTCTGTAGAATCTCAGAACAGATATTTCGGATCCCTATGAAGACTATAGGGCCAAAGGAAATATCCTCCGATAACAAAGAGAAAGAATCTTTCTGAGAAACTTCGTTGTGTTCTGTGAAATCATCTCACAGAGTATCAGCTTCCCCTCAAGGAGTCTTTCGCTAAGACAGTTCTTGTGGAATTGGCAAAGTGATATTTGGAAGCCCATAGAGGGCTATGGTGAAAAAGGAAATATCCTCAGTTGAAATCTGGAAAGAAGCTTTCTGAGAAACAGCTTAGTGTTCTGTTAATTCATCTCACAGAGGTACATCTGTATTTCGTGGATCTCTTTGCTAGGCTTATTTGTGGAATCTGAGAACAGATATTTCGGATCCCTTTGAAGACTATAGGGCCAAAGGAAATATCCTCCAATAACAAAGAGAAAGAAGCTTTCTGAGAAACTCCGTTGTGTTCTGTGAAATCATCTCACAGAGTTACAGCTTTCCCCTCACGGAGCCTTAAGCTAAGACAGTTCTTTTGAAATTGGCAAAGTGATATTTGGAAGCCCATAGAGGCCTATGGTGAAAAAGGAAATATCCTCAGAGGAAATCTGGAAAGAAGCTTTCTGAGAAACTACTTAGTGTTCTGTAAATTCATCTCACAGAGTTACATCTGTATTTCGTGGATCTCTTTGCTAGCCTTATTTCTGTGGAATCTGAGAACAGATATTTCAGATCCCTTTGAAGACTATAGGGCCAAAGGAAATATCCTCCGATAACAAAGAGAAAGAAGCTTTCTGAGAAACTTCGTTGTGTTCTGTGAAATCATCTCACAGAGTTACAGCTTTCCCCTCAAGGAGTCATTCGCTAAGACAGTTCTTGTGGAATTGGCAAAGTTATATTTGGAAGCCCACAGTGGGCTATGGTGAAAAAGGAAATATCCTCAGTTGAAATCTGGAAAGAAGCTTTCTGAGAAACTGCTTAGTGTTCTGTTAATTCATCTCACAGAGTTACATCTGTATTTCGTGGATCTCTTTGCTAGCCTTATTTCTGTGGAATCTGAGAACAGATATTTCGGATCCCTTTGAATACTATAGGGCCAAAGGAAATATCCTCCGATAACAAAGAGAAAGAAGCTTTCTGAGAAACTTCGTTGTGTTCTGTGAAATCATCTCACAGAGTTACAGCTTTCCCCTCAAGGAGCCTTTCGCTAAGACAGTTTATGTGGAATTGGCAAAGTGATATTTGGAAGCCCATAGAGGGCTATGGTGAAAAAGGAAATATCCTCAGATGAAAGCTGGAAAGAAGCTTTCTGAGAAACTGCTTAGTGTTCTGTTAATTCATCTCACAGAGATACATCTGTATTTCGTGGATCTCCTTGCTAGCCTTATTTCTGTAGAATCTGAGAACAGATATTTCGGATCCCTTTGAAGACTATACGGCCAAAGGAAATATCCTCCGATAACAAAGAGAAAGAAGCTTTCTGAGAAACTTCTTTGTGTTCTGTGAAATCATCTCACAGAGTTACAGCTTTCCCCTCAAGGAGCCTTCCGCTAAGACAGTTCATGTGGAATTGGCAAAGTGATATTTGGAAGCCCATAGAGGGCTATGGTGAAAAAGGAAATATCCTCAGATGAAATCTGGAAAGAAGCTTTCTGAGAAACTGCTTAGTGTTCTGTTAATTCATCTCACAGGGTTACATCTGTATTTCGTGGATCTCTTTGCTAGCCTTATTTCTGTGGAATCTGAGAACAGATATTTCGGATCCCTTCGAACACTATAGGGCCAAAGGAAATATCCTCCGATAACAAAGAGAAAGAAGCTTGCTGAGAAACTTCGTTGTGTTCTGTGAAATCATCTCACAGAGTTACAGCTTTCCCCTCAAGGAGCCTTTCGCTAAGACAGTTTATGTGGAATTGGCAAAGTGATATTTGGAAGCCCATAGAGGGCTATGGTGAAAAAGGAAATATCCTCAGATGAAATCTGGAAAGAAGCTTTCTGAGAAACTGCTTAGTGTTCTGTTAATTAATCTCACAGATTTACATCTGTATTTCGTGGATCTCTTTGCTAGCCTTATTTCTGTTGAATCTGAGAAAAGATATTTCGGATCCCTTTGAAGACTATAGGGACAAAGGAAATATCCCCCGATAACAAAGAGAAAGAAGCTTTCTGAGAAACTTCGTTGTGTTCTGTGAAATCATCTCACAGAGTTACAGCTTTCACCTCAAGGAGCGTTTCGCAAAGACAGTTCTTGTGCAATTGGCAAAGTGATATTTGGAAGCCCATAGAGGGCTATGGTGAAAAAGGAAATATCCTCAGATGAAATCTGGAAAGAAGTTTTCTGAGAAACTGCTTAGTGTTCTGTTAATTCATCTCACAGAGTTACATCTGTATTTCGTGGATCTCTTTGCTCGCCTTATTTCTGTTGAATCTGAGAACAGATATTTCGGATCCCTTTGAAGACTATAGGGCCAAAGGAAATATCCTCTGAAAACAAAGAGAAAGAAGCTTTCTGAGAAACTTCGTTGTGTTCTGTGAGATCATCTCACAGAGTTACAGCTTTCCCCTCAAGTACCCTTTCGCTAAGACAATTCTTGTGCAATTGGCAAAGTGATATTTGGAAGCCCATAGAGGGCTATGATGAAAAAGGAAATATCCCCAAATGAAAACTGGAAAGAAGCTTTCTGAGAAACTGCTTAGTGTTCTGTTAATTCATCTCACAGAGTTACATCTGTATTTCGTGGATCTCTTTGCTAGCCTTATTTCTGTGGAATCTGAGAACAGATATTTCGGATCCCTTTGAAGACTATAGGGCCAAAGGAAATATCCTCCGATAACAAAGAGAAAGAAGCTTTCTGAGAAACTTCGTTGTGTTCTGTGAAATCATCTCACAGAGTTACAGCTTTCCCCTCACGGAGCCTTTCGCTAAGACAGTTCTTTTGAAATTGGCAAAGTGATATTTGGAAGCCCATAGAGGGCTATGGTGAAAAAGGAAATATCCTCAGAGGAAATCTGGAAAGAAGCTTTCTGAGAAACTGCTTAGTGTTCTGTTAATTCATCTCACAGAGTTACATCTGTATTTCGTTGATCTCTTTGCTAGCCTTATTTCTGTGGAATCTGAGAACAGATATTTCAGATCCCTTTGAAGACTATAGGGCCAAAGGAAATATCCTCCGATAACAAAGAGAAAGAAGCTTTCTGAGAAACTTCGTTGTGTTCTGTGAAATCATCTCACAGAGTTATAGCTTTCCCCTCAAGGAGTCTTTCGCTAAGACAGTTCTTGTGGAATTGGCAAAATTATATTTGGAAGCCCATAGAGGGCTATGGTGAAAAAGGAAATATCCTCAGTTGAAATCTGTAAAGAAGCTTTCTGAGAAACTGCTTAGTGTTCTGTTAATTCATCTCACAGAGTTACATCTGTATTTCGTGGATCTCTTTGCTAGCCTTATTTCTGTGGAATCTGAGAACAGATATTTCGGATCCCTTTGAAGACTATAGGGCCAAAGGAAATATCCTCCCATAACAAAGAGAAAGAAGCTTTCTGAGAAACTTCGTTGTGTTCTGTGAAATCATCTCACAGAGTTACAGCTTTCCCCTCACGGAGCCTTTCGTTAAGACAGTTCTTTTGAAATTGGCAAAGTGATATTTGGAAGCCCATAGAGGGCTATGGTGAAAAAGGAAATATCCTCAGATGAAATCTGGAAAGAAGCTTTCTGAGAAACTGCTTAGTGTTCTGTTAATTCATCTCACAGAGTTACATCTGTATTTCGTGGATCTCTTTGCTAGCCTTATTTCTGTGGAATTTGAGAACAGATATTTCAGATCCCTTTGAAGACTATAGGGCCAAACGAAATATCCTCCGATAACAATGAGAAAGAAGCTTTCTGAGAAACTTCTTTGTGTTCTGTGAAATCATCTCACAGAGTTGCAGCTTTCCCCTCAAGAAGCCTTTCGCTAAGACAGTTCTTGTGGAATTGGCAAAGTGATATTTGGAAGCCCATAGAGGGCTATGGTGAAAAAGGAATTATCCTCAGATGAAATCTGGAAAGAAGCTTTCTGAGAAACTGCTTAGTGTTCTGTTAATTCATCTCACAGAGTTACATCTGTATTTCGTGGATCTCTTTGCTAGCCTTATTTCTGTGGAATCTGAGAACAGATATTTCGGATCCCTTTGAAGACTATAGGGCCAAAGGAAATATCCTCCGATAACAAAGAGAAAGAAGCTTTCTGAGAAACTTCGTTGTGTTCTGTGAAATCATCTCACAGAGTTACAGCTTTCCCCTCAAGGAGCCTTTCGCTAAGACAGTTTATGTGGAATTGGCAAAGTGATATTTGGAAGCCCATAGAGGGCTATGGTGAAAAAGGAAATATCCTCAGATGAAATCTGGAAAGAAGCTTTCTGAGAAACTGCTTAGTGTTCTGTTAATTCATCTCACAGAGATACATCTGTATTTCGTGGATCTCCTTGCTAGCCTTATTTCTGTAGAATCTGAGAACAGATATTTCGGATCCCTTTGAAGACTATACGGCCAAAGGAAATATCCTCCGATAACAAAGAGAAAGAAGCTTTCTGAGAAACTTCTTTGTGTTCTGTGAAATCATCTCACAGAGTTACAGCTTTCCCCTCAAGGAGCCTTCCGCTAAGACAGTTCATGTGGAATTGGCAAAGTGATATTTGGAAGCCCATAGAGGGCTATGGTGAAAAAGGAAATATCCTCAGAGGAAATCTGGAAAGAAGCTTTCTGAGAAACTGCTTAGTGTTCTGTTAATTCATCTCACAGGGTTACATCTGTATTTCGTGGATCTCTTTGCTAGCCTTATTTCTGTGGAATCTGAGAACAGATATTTCGGATCCCTTCGAACACTATAGGGCCAAAGGAAATATCCTCCGATAACAAAGAGAAAGAAGCTTTCTGAGAAACTTCGTTGTGTTCTGTGAAATCATCTCACAGAGTTACAGCTTTCCCCTCAAGGAGCCTTTCGCTAAGACAGTTTATGTGGAATTGGCAAAGTGATATTTGGAAGCCCATAGAGGGCTATGGTGAAAAAGGAAATATCCTCAGATGAAATCTGGAAAGAAGCTTTCTGAGAAACTGCTTAGTGTTCTGTTAATTCATCTCACAGATTTACAACTGTATTTCGTGGATCTCTTTGCTAGCCTTATTTCTGTTGAATCTGAGAAAAGATATTTCGGATCCCTTTGAAGACTATAGGGACAAAGGAAATATCCCCCGATAACAAAGAGAAAGAAGCTTTCTGAGAAACTTCTTTGTATTCTGTGAAATCATCTCACAGAGTTACAGCTTTCACCTCAAGGAGCGTTTCGCAAAGACAGTTCTTGTGGAATTGGCAAAGTGATATTTGGAAGCCCATAGAGGGCTATGGTGAAAAAGGAAATATCCTCAGATGAAATCTGGAAAGAAGTTTTCTGAGAAACTGCTTAGTGTTCTGTTAATTCATCTCACAGAGTTCCATCTGTATTTCGTGGATCTCTTTGCTCGCCTTATTTCTGTTGAATCTGAGAACAGATATTTCGGATCCCTTTGAAGACTATAGGGCCAAAGGAAATATCCTCTGAAAACAAAGAGAAAGAAGCTTTCTGAGAAACTTCGTTGTGTTCTGTGAGATCATCTCACAGAGTTACAGCTTTCCCCTCAAGTACCCTTTCGCTAAGACAGTTCTTGTGGAATTGGCAAAGTGATATTTGGAAGCCCATAGAGGGCTATGATGAAAAAGGAAATATCCCCAAATGAAATCTGGAAAGAAGCTTTCTGAGAAACTGCTTAGTGTTCTGTTAATTCATCTCACAGAGTTACATCTGTATTTCGTGGATCTCTTTGCTAGCCTTATTTCTGTGGAATCTGAGAACAGATATTTCGGATCCCTTTGAAGACTATAGGGCCAAAGGAAATATCCTCCGATAACAAAGAGAAAGAAGCTTTCTGAGAAACTTCGTTGTGTTCTGTGAAATCATCTCACAGAGTTACAGCTTTCCCCTCACGGATCCTTTCGCTAAGACAGTTCTTTTGCAATTGGCAAAGTGATATTTGGAAGCCCTTAGAGGGCTATGGTGAAAAAGGAAATATCCTCAGAGGAAATCTGGAAAGAAGCTTTCTGAGAAACTGCTTAGTGTTCTGTTAATTCATCTCACAGAGTTACATCTGTATTTCGTGGATCTCTTTGCTAGCCTTATTTCTGTTGAATCTGAGAACAGATATTTCAGATCCCTTTGAAGACTATAGGGCCAAAGGAAATATCCTCCGATAACAAAGAGAAAGAAGCTTGCTGAGAATCTTCGTTGTGTTCTGTGAAATCATCTCACAGAGTTGCAGCTTTCCCCTCAAGTACCCTTTCGCTAAGACAGTTGTTGTGAAATTGGAAAAGTGATATTTGGAAGCCCATAGAGGGCTACGGTGAAAAAGGAAATATCCTCAGATGAAATCTGGAAAGAAGCTTTCTGAGAAACTGCTTAGTGTTCTGTTAATTCATCTCACAGAGTTACATCTGTATTTCGTGGATCTCTTTGCTAGCCTTATTTCTGTGGAATCTGAGAACAGATATTTCAGATCCCTTTGAAGACTACAGGGCCAAAGGAAATATCCTCGGATAACAAAGAGAAAGAAGCTTTCTGAGAAACTTCGTTGTGTTCTGTGAAATCATCTCACAGAGTTACCGCTTTCCCCTCAAGGAGCCTTTCGCTAAGAGAGTTTATGTGGAATTGGCAAAGTGATATTTGGAAGCCCATAGAGGGCTATGGTGAAAAAGGAAATATCCTCAGATGAAATCTGGAAAGAAGCTTTCTGAGAAACTGCTTAGTGTTCTCTTAATTCATCTCACTGAGTTACATCTGTATTTCGTGGATCTCTTTGCTAGCCTTATTTCTGTGGAATCTGAGAACAGATATTTCAGATCCCTTTGAAGACTTTAGGGCCAATGGAAATATCCTCCGATAACAAAGAGAAAGAAGCTTTCTGAGAAACTTCGTTGTGTTCTGTGAAATCATCTCACAGAGTTACAGCTTTCCCCTCAAGGAGCCTTTCGCTAAGACAGTTCTTGTGGAATTGGCAAAGTGATATTTGGAAGCCCATAGAGGGCTATTGTGAAAAAGGAAATATCCTCAGATGAAATCTGGAAAGAAGCTTTCTGAGAAACTGCTTAGTGTTCTGTTAATTCACCACACAGAGTTACATCTGTATTTCATGGATCTCTTTGCTAGCCTCATTTCTGTAGAATCTGAGAACAGATATTTCGGATCCCTTTGGAGACTATAGGGCCAAAGGAAATATCCTCCGATAACAAAGAGAAAGAAGCTTACTGAGAAACTTCGTTGTGTTCTGTGAAATCATCTCACAGAGTTACAGCTTTCCCCTCAAGGAGCCTTTCGCTAAGACAGTTCTTGTGGAATTGGCAAAGTGATATTTGGAAGCCCATAGAGGGCTATGGTGAAAAAGGAAATATCCTCAAATAAAATCTGGAAAGAAGCTTTCTGAGAAACTGCTTAGTGTTCTGTTAATTCATCTCACAGAGTTACATCTGTATTTCGTGGATCTCTTTGCTAGCCTTATTTCTGTGGAATCTGAGAACAGATATTTCGGATCCCTTTGAAGACTATAGGGCCAAAGGAAATATCCTCCGATAACAAAGAGAAAGAAGCTTTCTGAGAAACTTCGTTGTGTTCTGTGAAATCATCTCACAGAGTTACAGCTTTCCCCTCACGGAGCCTTTCGCTAAGACAGTTCTTTTGGAATTGTCAAAGTGATATTTGGAAGCCCATAGAGGGCTATGGTGAAAAAGGGAATATCCTCAGATGAAATCTGGAAAGAAGCTTTCTGAGAAACTGCTTAGTGTTCTGTTAATTCATCTCACAGAGTTACATCTGTATTTCGTGGATGTCTTTGCTAGCCTTATTTCTGTGGAATCTGAGAACAGATATTTCGGATCCCTTTGAAGACTATAGGGCCAAAGGAAATATCCTCCGATAACAAAAGAAAGAAGCTTTCTGAGAAACTTCGTTGTGTTCTGTGAAATCATCTCACAGAGTTACAGCTTTCCCCTCAAGGAGCCTTTCGCTAAGACAGTTCATGTGGAATTGGCAAAGTGATATTTGGAAGCCCGTAGAGGGCTATGGTGAAAAAGGAAATATCCTCAGATGAAATCTGGAAAGAAGCTTTCTGAGAAACTGCTTAGTGTTCTGTTAATTCATCTCACAGAGTTACATCTGTATTTCGTGGATCTCTTTGCTAGCCTTATTTCTGTGGATTTTGAGAACAGATATTTCGGATCCCTTTGAAGACTATAGGGCCAATGGAAATATCCTCCGATAACAAAGAGAAAGAAGCTTTCTGAGAAACTTCGTTGTGTTCTGTGAAATCATCTCACAGAGTTACAGCTTTCCCCTCAAGGAGCCTTTCGCTAAGACAGTTCTTGTGGAATTGGCAAAGTGATATTTGGAAGCCCATAGAGGGCTATGGTGAAAAAGGAAGTATCCTCAGATGAAATCTGGAAAGAAGCTTTCTGAAAAACTGCTTAGTGTTCTGTTAATTCATCTCACAGAGTTACATGTGTATTTCATGGATCTTTGCTAGCCTTATTTCTGTGGAATCTGAGAACATATATTTCGTATCCCTTTGAAGACTATAGGGCCACAGGAAATATCCTCCGATAACAAAGAGAAAGAAGCTTTCTGAGAAACTTCGTTGTGTTCTGTGAAATCATCTCACTGAGTTACAGCTTTCCCCTCAAGGAGCCTTTCGCTAAGACAGTTTATGTGGAATTGGCAAAGTGATATTTCGAAGCCCATAGAGGGCTATGGTGAAAAAGGAAATATCCTTAGATGAAATCTGGAAAGAAGCTTTCTGAGAAACTGCTTAGTGTTCTGTTAATTCATCTCACAGAGTTACATCTGTATTTCGTGGATCTCTTTGCTAACCTTTTTCTGTGGAATCTGAGAACAGATATTTCGGATCCCTTTGAAGACTATAGGGCCAAAGGAAATATCCTCCGATAACAAAGAGAAAGAAGCTTTCTGAGAAACTTCGTTGTGTTCTGTGAAATCATCTCACAGAGTTACAGCTTTCCCCTCAAGAAGCCTTTCGCTAAGACAGTTCTTGTGGAATTAGCAAAGTGATATCTGGAAGCCCATAGAGGGCTATTGTGAAAAAGGAAATATCCTCAGATGAAATCTGGAAAGAAGCTTTCTGAGAAACTGCTTAGTATTCCGTTAATTCATCTCACAGAGTTACATCTGTATTTCGTGGATCTCTTTGCTAGCCTTATTTCTGTGGAATCTGAGAACAGATATTTCGGATCCCTATGAAGACTATAGGGCCAAAGGAAATATCCTCCGATAACAAAGAGAAAGAAGCTTTCTGAGAACCTTCGTTGTGTTCTGTGAAATCATCTCACAGAGTTACAGCTTTCCCCTCAAGGAGCCTTTCGCTAAGACAGTTCTTGTGGAATTGGCAAAGTGATATTTGAAAGCCCTTAGAGGGCTATGGTGAAAAAGGAAATATCCTCAGATGAAATCTGGAAAGAAGCTTTCTGAGAAACTGCTTAGTGTTCTGTTAATTCATCTCACAGAGTTACATCTGTATTTCGTGGATCTCCTTGCTAGCCTTATTTCTGTTGAATCTGAGAGCAGAAATTTCGGATCCCTTTGAAGACTATAGGGCCAAAGAAAATATCCTCCGATATCAAAGAGAAAGACGCTTTCTAAGAAACTTCGTTGTGTTCTGTGAAATCATCTCTCAGAGTTACAGCTTTCCCCTCAAGTACCCTTTCGCTAAGACAGTTCTTGTGGAATTGGCAAAGTGATATTTGTAAGCCCATAGAGGGCTATGGTGAAAAAGGAAATATCCTCAGATGAAATCGAAAAGAAGCTTTCTGAGAAACTGCTTAGTGTTCTGTTAATTAATCTCACAGAGTTACATCTGTATTTCTTGGATCCCTTTGCTAGCCTTATTTCTGTGGAATCTGAGAACAGATATTTCGTATCCCTATGAAGACTATAGGGCCAATGGAAATATCCTCCGATAACAAAGAGAAAGAAGCTTTCTGAGAAACTTCGTTGTGTTCTGTGAAATCATCTCACAGAGATACAGCTTTCCCCTCAAGGAGCCTTTCGCTAAGATAGTTCTTGTGGAATTGGCAAAGTGATATCTGGAAGCCCATAGAGGGCTATGGTGAAAAAGGAAATAAACTCAGATGAAATCTGGAAAGAAGCTTTCTGAGAAACTGCTTAGTGTTCTGTTAATTCACCTCAAGGAGTTACATCTGTATTTCGTGGATCTCTTTGCTAGCCTTATTTCTGTGGAATCTGAGAACAGATATTTCGGATCCCTTTGAAGACTATAGGGACAAAGGAAATATCCTCCGATAAAAAAGAGAAAGAAGCTTTCTGAGAAACTTCGTTGTGTTCTGTGAAATCATCTCACAGAGTTACAGCTTTCCCCTCAAGGAGCCTTTCGCTAAGACAGTTCTTGTAGAATTGGCAAAGTGATATTTGGAAGCCCATAGAGTGCTATGGTGAAAAAGGAAATATCCTCAGATGAAATCTGGAAAGAAGCTTTCTGAGAAACTGCTTAGTGTTCTGTTAATTCATCTCACAGAGTTACATCTGTATTTCATGGATGTCTTTGCTAGCCTTATTTCTGTGGAATCTGAGAACAGATATTTCGGATCCCTTTGAAGACTATAGGGCCAAAGGAAATATCCTCCGATAACAAAGAGAAAGAAGCTTTCTGAGAAACTTCGTTGTGTTCTGTGAAATCATCTCACAGAGTTGCAGCTTTATCCTCAGGAGCCTTTCGCTAAGACAGTTTTTTTGGAATTGGCAAAGTGATATTTGGAAGCCCATAGAGGGCTATGGTGAAAAAGGAAATATCCTCAGATGAAATCTGAAAAGAAGCGTTCTGAGAAACTGCTTAGTGTTCTGTTAATTCATCTCAAAGAGTTACATCTGTATTTCGTGGATCTCTTTGCTAGCCTTGTTTCTGTGGAATCTGAGAACAGATATTTCGGATCCCTTTGAAGACTATAGGGCCAAAGGAAATATCCTCCGATAACAAAGAGAAAGAAGCTTTCTGAGAAACTTCGTAGTGTTCTGTGAAATCATCTCACAGAGTTACCGCTTCCCCCTCAAGGAGCCTTTCGCTAAGACAGTTCATGTGGAATTGGCAAAGTGATATTTGGAAGCCCATAGAGGGCTATGGTGAAAAAGGAAATATCCAAAGATGAAATCTGGAAAGAAGCTTTCTGAGAAACTGCTTAGTGTTCTGTTAATTCATCTCACAGCGTTACATGTGTATTTCATGGATGTCTTTGCTAGCCTTATTTCTGTGGAATCTGAGAACAGATATTTCGGATCCCTTTGAAGACTACAGGGCCACAGGAAATATCCTCCGATAACAAAGAGAAAGAAGCTTTCTGAGAAACTTCGTTGTGTTCTGTGAAATCATCTCTCAGAGTTACAGCTTTCCCCTCAAGGAGCCTTTCGCTAAGACAGTTCTTGTGGAATTGGCAAAGTGATATTTGGAAGCCCCTAGAGGGCTATGGTGAAAAAGGAAATATCCTCAAATGAAATCTGGAAGGAAGCTTTCTGAGAAACTGCTTAGTGTTCTGTTAATTCACCTCACAGAGTTACATCTGTATTTCGTGGATCTCCTTGCTAGCCTTATTTCTGAAGAATATGAGAACAGATATTTCGTATCCCTTTGAAGACTATAGGGCCAAAGAAAATATCCTCCGATAACAAAGAGAAAGAAGCTTTCTGATAAACTTCTTTGTGTTCTGTGAAATCATCTCACAGAGTTACAGCTTTCCCCTCAAGGAGCCTTTCGCTAAGACAGTTCATGTGGAATTGGCAAAGTGATATTTGGAAGCCCATAGAGGGCTATGGTGAAAAAGGAAATATCCTCAGATGACATCTGGAAAGAAGCTTTCTGAGAAACTGCTTAGTGTTCTGTTAATTCATCTCACAGGTTACATCTGTATTTCGTGGATCTCTTTGCTAGCCTTATTTCTGTTGAATCTGAGAACAGATACTTCGGATCCCTTTGAAGACTATAGGGCCAAAGGAAATATCCTCCGATAACAAAGAGAAAGAAGCTTTCTGAGAAACTTCTTTGTGTTCTGTGAAATCATCTCACAGAGTTGCAGCTTTCCCCTCAAGAAGCCTTTCGCTAAGACAGTTCTTGTGAAATTGGCAAAGTGATATTTGGAAGCCCATAGCCCATAGAGGGCTATGGTGAAAAAGGAAATATCCTCAGATGAAATCTGGAAAGAAGCTTTCTGAGAAACTGCTTAGTGTTCTGTTAATTCATCTCACAGTGTGACATCTGTATTTCGTGGATCTCTTTGCTAGCCTTATTTCTGTGGAATCTGAGAACAGATATTTCGGATCCCTTTGAAGACTATAGGGCCAAAGGAAATATCCTCCGATAACAAAGAGAAAGAAGCTTTATGAGAAACTTCGTTGTGTTCTGTGAAATCATCTCACAGAGTTACAGCTTTCCCCTCACGGAGCCTTTCGCTAAGACAGTTCTTTTGGAATTGGCAAAGTGATATTTGGAAGCCCTTAGAGGGCTATGGTGAAAAAGGAAATATCCTCAGAGGAAATCTGGAAAGAAGCTTTCTGAGAAACTGCTTAGTGTTCTGTTAATTCATCTCACAGAGTTACATCTGTATTTCGTTGATGTCTTTGCTAGCCTTATTTCTGTGGAATCTGAGAACAGATATTTCAGATCCCTTTGAAGACTAGAGGGCCAAAGGAAATATCCTCCGATAACAAAGAGAAAGAAGCTTTCTGAGAAACTTCTTTGTGTTCTGTGAAATCATCTCACAGAGTTGCAGCTTTCCCCTCAAGTACCCTTTCGCTAAGACAGTTCTTGTAAAATTGGAAAAGTGATATTTGGAAGCCCATAGAGGGCTATGGTGAAAAAGGAAATATTCTCAAATGAAATCTGGAAAGAAGCTTTCTGAGAAACTGCTTAGTGTTCTGTTAATTCATCTCACAGAGTTACATCTGTATTTCGTGGATCTCTTTGCTAGCCTTATTTCTGTGGAATCTGAGAATAGATATTTCGGATCCCTTTGAAGACTATAGGGCCAAAGGAAATATCCTCCGATTACAAAGAGAAAGAAGCTTTCTGAGAAACTTCGTTGTGTTCTGTGAAATCATCTCACAGAGTTACAGCTTTCCCCTCAAGGAGCCTTTCGCTAAGAGAGTTTATGTGGAATTGGCAAAGTGATATTTGGAAGCCCATAGAGGGCTATGGTGAAAAAGGAAATATCCCCAAATGAAATCTGGAATGAAGCTTTCTGAGAAACTGCTTAGTGTTCTGTTAATTCATCTCACAGAGTTACATCTGTATTTCGGGAATCTCTTTGCTAACCTAATTTCTGTGGAATCTGAGAACAGATATTTCGGATCCCTTTGAAGACTATAGGGCCAAAGGAAATATCCTCCGATAACAAAGAGAAAGAAGCTTTATGAGAAACTTCGTTGTGTTCTGTGAAATCATCTCACAGAGTTACAGCTTTCCCCTCACGGAGCCTTTCGCTAAGACAGTTCTTTTGGAATTGGCAAAGTGATATTTGGAAGCCCTTAGAGGGCTATGGTGAAAAAGGAAATATCCTCAGAGGAAATGTGGAAAGAAGCTTTCTGTGAAACTGCTTAGTGTTCTGTTAATTCATCTCACAGAGTTACATCTGTATTTCGTTGATCTCTTTGCTAGCCTTATTTCTGTGGAATCTGAGAACAGATATTTCAGATCCCTTTGAAGACTATAGGGCCAAAGGAAATATCCTCCGATAACAAAGAGAAAGAAGCTTTCTGAGAAACTTCGTTGTGTTCTGTGAAATCATCTCACAGAGTTACAGCTTTCCCCTCAAGGAGCCTTTCGCTAAGAGAGTTTATGTGGAATTGGCAAAGTGATATTTTGAAGACCATAGAGGGCTATGGTGAAAAAAAAAATATCCTCAGATGAAATCTGGAAAGAAGCTTTCTGAGAAACTGCTTAGTGTTCTGTTAATTCATCTCACAGAGTTAAATCTGTATTTCATGGATGTCTTTGCTAGCCTTATTTCTGTGGAATCTGAGAACAGATATTTCGGATCCCTTTGAAGACTATAGGGCCACAGGAAATATCCACCGATAACAAAGAGAAAGAAGCTTTCTGAGAAACGTCGTTGTGTTCTGTGAAATCATCTCACAGAGTTACAGCTTTCCCCTCAAGGAGCCTTTCGCTAAGACAGTTTTTGTGGATTTGGCAAAGTGATATTTGGAAGCCCATAGAGGGCTATGGTGAAAAAGGAAATATCCTCAGATGAAATCTGGAAAGAAGCTTTCTGAGAAACTGCTTAGTGTTCTGTTAATTCAACTCACAGAGTTACATCTGTGTTTCGTGGATCTCTTTTCTTGCCTTATTTCTGTGGAATCTGAGAACAGATATTTCGGATCCCTTTGAAGACTATAGGGTCAAAGGAAATATCCTCCGATAACAAAGAGAAAGAAGCTTTCTGAGAACCTTCGTTGTGTTCTGTGAAATCATCTCACAGAGTTACAGCTTTCCCCTCAAGGAGCCTTTCGCTAAGACAGTTCTTGTGGAATTGGCAAAGTGATATTTGAAAGCCCTTAGAGGGCTATGGTGAAAAAGGAAATATCCTCAGAGGAAATCTGGAAAGAAGCTTTATGAGAAACTGCTTAGTGTTCTGTTAATTCATCTCACAGAATTACATCTGTATTTCGTGGATCTCCTTGCTAGCCTTATTTCTGTTGAATCTGAGAGCAGAAATTTCGGATCCCTTTGAAGACTATAGGGCCAAAGAAAATATCCTCCGATATCAAAGAGAAAGACGCTTTCTAAGAAACTTCGTTGTGTTCTGTGAAATCATCTCTCAGAGTTACAGCTTTCCCCTCAAGTACCCTTTCGCTAAGACAGTTCTTGTGGAATTGGCAAAGTGATATTTGTAAGCCCATAGAGGGCTATGGTGAAAAAGGAAATATCCTCAGATGAAATCTGGAAAGAAGCTTTCTGAGAAACTGCTTAGTGTTCTGTTAATTAATCTCACAGAGTTACATCTGTATTTCTTGGATCTCTTTGCTAGCCTTATTTCTGTGGAATCTGAGAACAGATATTTCGTATCCCTATGAAGACTATAGGGCCAAAGGAAATATCCTCCGATAACAAAGAGAAAGAAGCTTTCTGAGAAACTTCGTTGTGTTCTGTGAAATCATCTCACAGAGATACAGCTTTCCCCTCAAGGAGCCTTTCGCTAAGATAGTTCTTGTGGAATTGGCAAAGTGATATCTGGAAGCCCATAGAGGGCTATGGTGAAAAAGGAAATAAACTCAGATGAAATCTGGAAAGAAGCTTTCTGAGAAACTGCTTAGTGTTCTGTTAATTCACCTCAAGGAGTTACATCTGTATTTCGTGGATCTCTTTGCTAGCCTTATTTCTGTGGAATCTGAGAACAGATATTTCGGATCCCTTTGAAGAATATAGGGACAAAGGAAATATCCTCCGATAAAAAAGAGAAAGAAGCTTTCTGAGAAACTTCGTTGTGTTCTGTGAAATCATCTCACAGAGTTACAGCTTTCCCCTCAAGGAGCCTTTCGCTAAGACAGTTCTTGTAGAATTGGCAAAGTGATATTTGGAAGCCCATAGAGTGCTATGGTGAAAAAGGAAATATCCTCAGATGAAATCTGGAAAGAAGCTTTCTGAGAAACTGCTTAGTGTTCTGTTAATTCATCTCACAGAGTTACATCTGTATTTCATGGATGTCTTTGCTAGCCTTATTTCTGTGGAATCTGAGAACAGATATTTCGGATCCCTTTGAAGACTAGAGGGCCAAAGGAAATATCCTCCGATAACAAAGAGAAAGAAGCTTTCTGAGAAACTTCGTTGTGTTCTCTGAAATCATCTCACAGAGTTGCAGCTTTATCCTCAAGGAGCCTTTCGCTAAGACAGTTTTTTTGGAATTGGCAAAGTGATATTTGGAAGCCCATAGAGGGCTATGGTGAAAAAGGAAATATCCTCAGATGAAATCTGAAAAGAAGCGTTCTGAGAAACTGCTTAGTGTTCTGTTAATTCATCTCAAAGAGTTACATCTGTATTTCGTGGATCTCTTTGCTAGCCTTGTTTCTGTGGAATCTGAGAACAGATATTTCGGATCCCTTTGAAGACTATAGGGCCAAAGGAAATATCCTCCGATAACAAAGAGAAAGAAGCCTTCTGAGAAACTTCGTAGTGTTCTGTGAAATCATCTCACAGAGTTACAGCTTCCCCCTCAAGGAGCCTTTCGCTAAGACAGTTCATGTGGAATTGGCAAAGTGATATTTGGAAGCCCATAGAGGGCTATGGTGAAAAAGGAAATATCCAAAGATGAAATCTGGAAAGAAGCTTTCTGAGAAACTGCTTAGTGTTCTGTTAATTCATCTCACAGCGTTACATGTGTATTTCATGGATGTCTTTGCTAGCCTTATTTCTGTGGAATCTGAGAACAGATATTTCGGATCCCTTTGAAGACTACAGGGCCACAGGAAATATCCTCCGATAACAAAGAGAAAGAAGCTTTCTGAGAAACTTCGTTGTGTTCTGTGAAATCATCTCTCAGATTTACAGCTTTCCCCTCAAGGAGCCTTTCGCTAAGACAGTTCTTGTGGAATTGGCAAAGTGATATTTGGAAGCCCCTAGAGGGCTATGGTGAAAAAGGAAATATCCTCAAATGAAATCTGGAAGGAAGCTTTCTGAGAAACTGCTTAGTGTTCTGTTAATTCACCTCACAGAGTTACATCTGTATTTCGTGGATCTCCTTGCTAGCCTTATTTCTGAAGAATATGAGAACAGATATTTCGGATCCCTTTGAAGACTATAGGGCCAAAGGAAATATCCTCCGATAACAAAGAGAAAGAAGTTTTCTGAGAAACTTCTTAATGTTCTGTGAAATCATCTCACAGAGTTACAGCTTTCCCCTCAAGGAGCCTTTCGCTAAGACAGTTCTTGTGGAATTGGCAAAGTGATATTTGGAAGCCCATAGAGGACTATGGTGAAAAAGGAAATATCCTCAGATGAAATCTGGAAAGAAGCTTTCTGAGAAAGTGCTTAGTGTTCTGTTAATTCACCTCACAGAGTTACATCTGTATTTCGTGCATCTCTTTGCTAGCCTTATTTCTGTAGAATCTGAGAACAGATATTTCGTATCCCTTTGAAGACTATAGGGCCAAAGAAAATATCCTCCGATAACAAAGAGAAAGAAGCTTTCTGATAAACTTCTTTGTGTTCTGTGAAATCATCTCACAGAGTTATAGCTTTCCCCTCAAGGAGCCTTTCGCTAAGACAGTTCATGTGGAATTGGCAAAGTGATATTTGGAAGCCCATAGAGGGCTATGGTGAAAAAGGAAATATCCTCAGATGACATCTGGAAAGAAGCTTTCTGAGAAACTGCTTAGTGTTCTGTTAATTCATCTCACAGGTTACATCTGTATTTCGTGGATCTCTTTGCTAGCCTTATTTCTGTTGAATCTGAGAACAGATACTTCGGATCCCTTTGAAGACTATAGGGCCAAAGGAAATATCCTCCGATAACAAAGAGAAAGAAGCTTTCTGAGAAACTTCTTTGTGTTCTGTGAAATCATCTCACAGAGTTGCAGCTTTCCCCTCCCGGAGCCTTTCGCTAAGACAGTTCTTGTGAAATTGGCAAAGTGATATTTGGAAGCCCATAGCCCATAGAGGGCTATGGTGAAAAAGGAAATATCCTCAGATGAAATCTGGAAAGAAGCTTTCTGAGAAACTGCTTAGTGTTCTGTTAATTCATCTCACAGTGTTACATCTGTATTTCGTGGATCTCTTTGCTAGCCTTATTCCTGTGGAATCTGAGAACAGATATTTCGGATCCCCATGAAGACTATATGGCCAAAGGAAATATCCTCCGATAATAAAGAGAAAGAAGCTTTCTGAGAAACTTCGTTGTGTTCTGTGAAATCATCTCACAGAGTTACAGCTTTCCCCTCACGGAGACTTTCGCTAACACAGTTCTTGTGGAATTGGCAAAGTGATATTTGGAAGCCCATAGAGGGCTATGGTGAAAAAGGAAATATCCCCAAATGAAATCTGGAAAGAAGCTTTCTGAGAAACTGCTTAGTGTTCTGTTAATTCATCTCACAGAGTTACATCTGTATTTCGTGGATCTCTTTGCTAGCCTTATTTCTGTGGAATCTGAGAACAGATATTTCGGATCCCTTTGAAGACTATAGGGCCAAAGGAAATATCCTCCGATAACAAAGAGAAAGAAGCTTTATGAGAAACTTCGTTGTGTTCTGTGAAATCATCTCACAGAGTTACAGCTTTCCCCTCACGGAGCCTTTCGCTAAGACAGTTCTTTTGGAATTGGCAAAGTGATATTTGGAAGCCCTTAGAGGGCTATGGTGAAAAAGGAAATATCCTCAGAGGAAATCTGGAAAGAAGCTTTATGAGAAACTGCTTAGTGTTCTGTTAATTCATCTCACAGAGTTACATCTGTATTTCGTTGATCTCTTTGCTAGCCTTATTTCTGTGGAATCTGAGAACAGATATTTCAGATCCCTTTGAAGACTAGAGGGCCAAAGGAAATATCCTCCGATAACAAAGAGAAAGAAGCTTTCTGAGAAACTTCTTTGTGTTCTGTGAAATCATCTCACAGAGTTGCAGCTTTCCCCTCAAGTACCCTTTCGCTAAGACAGTTCTTGTAAAATTGGAAAAGTGATATTTGGAAGCCCATAGAGGGCTATGGTGAAAAAGGAAATATTCTCAGATGAAATCTGGAAAGAAGCTTTCTGAGAAACTGCTTAGTGTTCTGTTAATTCATCTCACAGAGTTACATCTGTATTTCGTGGATCTCTTTGCTAGCCTTATTTCTGTGGAATCTGAGAATAGATATTTCGGATCCCTTTGAAGACTATAGGGCCAAAGGAAATATCCTCCGATTACAAAGAGAAAGAAGCTTTCTGAGAAACTTCGTTGTGTTCTGTGAAATCATCTCACAGAGTTACAGCTTTCCCCTCAAGGAGCCTTTCGCTAAGAGAGTTTATGTGGAATTGGCAAAGTGATATTTGGAAGCCCATAGAGGGCTATGGTGAAAAAGGAAATATCCCCAAATGAAATCTGCAATGAAGCTTTCTGAGAAACTGCTTAGTGTTCTGTTAATTCATCTCACAGAGTTACATCTGTATTTCGGGAATCTCTTTGCTAACCTAATTTCTGTGGAATCTGAGAACAGATATTTCGGATCCCTTTGAAGACTATAGGGCCAAAGGAAATATCCTCCGATAACAAAGAGAAAGAAGCTTTATGAGAAACTTCGTTGTGTTCTGTGAAATCATCTCACAGAGTTACAGCTTTCCCCTCACGGGGCCTTTCGCTAAGACAGTTCTTTTGGAATTGGCAAAGTGATATTTGGAAGCCCTTAGAGGGCTATGGTGAAAAAGGAAATATCCTCAGAGGAAATGTGGAAAGAAGCTTTCTGAGAAACTGCTTAGTGTTCTGTTAATTCATCTCACAGAGTTACATCTGTATTTCGTTGATCTCTTTGCTAGCCTTATTTCTGTGGAATCTGAGAACAGATATTTCAGATCCCTTTGAAGACTATAGGGCCAAAGGAAATATCCTCCGATAACAAAGAGAAAGAAGCTTTCTGAGAAACTTCGTTGTGTTCTGTGAAATCATCTCACAGAGTTACAGCTTTCCCCTCAAGGAGCCTTTCGCTAAGAGAGTTTATGTGGAATTGGCAAAGTGATATTTTGAAGACCATAGAGGGCTATGGTGAAAAAAAAATATCCTCAGATGAAATCTGGAAAGAAGCTTTCTGAGAAACTGCTTAGTGTTCTGTTAATTCATCTCACAGAGTTAAATCTGTATTTCATGGATGTCTTTGCTAGCCTTATTTCTGTGGAATCTGAGAATAGATATTTCGGATCCCTTTGAAGACTATAGGGCCACAGGAAATATCCACCGATAACAAAGAGAAAGAAGCTTTCTGAGAAACGTCGTTGTGTTCTGTGAAATCATCTCACAGAGTTACAGCTTTCCCCTCAAGGAGCCTTTCGCTAAGACAGTTTTTGTGGATTTGGCAAAGTGATATTTGGAAGCCCATAGAGGGCTATGGTGAAAAAGGAAATATCCTCAGATGAAATCTGGAAAGAAGCTTTCTGAGAAACTGCTTAGTGTTCTGTTAATTCAACTCACAGAGTTACATCTGTGTTTCGTGGATCTCTTTTCTTGCCTTATTTCTGTGGAATCTGAGAACAGATATTTCGGATCCCTTTGAAGACTATAGGGTCAAAGGAAATATCCTCCGATAACAAAGAGAACGAATCTTTCTGAGAAACTTCTTTGTGTTCTGTGAAATCATCTCACAGAGTTACAGCTTTACCCTCAAGAAGCCTTTCGCTAAGACAGTTCTTGTGGAATTGGCAAAGTGATATTTGGAAGCCCATAGAGGGCTATGGTGAAAAAGGAAATATCCTCAAATGAAATCTGGAAAGAAGCTTTCTGAGAAACTGCTTAGTGTTCTGTTAATTCATCTCACAGAGTTACATCTGTATTTCGTGGATCTCTTTGCTAGCCTTATTTCTGTGGAATCTGAGAACAGATATTTCGGATCCCTTTGAAGACTATAGGGCCAAAGGAAATATCCTCCGATAACAAAGAGAAAGAAGCTTTCTGAGAAACTTCGTTGTGTTCTGTGAAATCATCTCACAGAGTTACAGCTTTCCCCTCACGGAGCATTTCGCTAAGCCAGTTCTTTTAGAATTGGCAAAGTGATATTTGGAAGCCCATAGAGGGCTATGGTGAAAAAGGAAATATCCTCAGAGGAAATCTGGAAAGAAGCTTTCTGAGAAACTTCTTAGTGTTCTGTTAATTCATCTCCCAGAGTTACATCTGTATTTCGTGGATCTCTTTGCTAGCCTTATTTCTGTTGAATCTGAGAACAGATATTTCGGATCCCTTTGAAGACTATACGGCCAAAGGAAATATCCTACGATAACAAAGAGAAAGAAGCTTTCTGAGAAACTTCGTTGTGTTCGGTGAAATCATCTCACAGAGTTACAGCTTTCCCCGCAAGGAGCCTTTCGCTAAGACAGTTCATGTGGAATTGGCAAAGTGATATTTGGAAGCCCATAGAGGGCTATGGTGAAAAAGGAAATATCCTCAGATGAAATCTGGAAAGAAGCTTTCTGAGAAACTGCTTAGTGTTCTGTTAATTCATCTCACAGAGTTACATCTGTATTTCGTGGATCTCTTTGCTAGCCTTATTTCTGTGGAATCTGAGAACAGATATTTCGGATCCCTTTGAAGACTATAGGGCCAACGGAAATATCCTCCGATAACAAAGAGAAAGAATCTTTCTGAGAAACTTCTTTGTGTTCTGTGAAATCATCTCACAGAGTTACAGCTTTCCCCTCAAGAAGCCTTTCGCTAAGACAGTTCTTGTGGAATTGGCAAAGTGATATTTGGAAGCCCATAGAGGGCTATGGTGGAAAAGGAAATATCCTCAGATGAAATCTGGAAAGAAGCTTTCTGAGAAACTGCTTAGTGTTCTGTTAATTCAACTCACAGTTACATCTGTATTTCGTGGATCTCCTTGCTAGCCTTATTTCTGTGGAATCTGAGAACAGATATTTCGGATCCCTTTGAAGACTATAGGGCCAAAGGAAATATCCTCCGATAACAAAGAGAAAGAAGCTTTCTGAGAAACTTCGCTGTGTTCTGTGAAATCATCTCACAGAGTTGCAGCTTTCCCCTCAATGAGCCTTTCGCTAAGACAGTTCTTGTGGAATTGGCAATGTGATATCTGGAAGCCCATAGAGGGCTATGGTGAAAAAGGAAATATCCTCAGATGAAATCTGGAAAGAAGCTTTCTGAGAAACTGCTTAGTGTTCCGTTAATTCATCTCACAGAGTTACATCTGTATTTCGTGGATGTCCTTGCTAGCCTTATTTCTGTAGAATCTGAGAACAGATATTTCGGATCCCTATGAAGACTATAGGGCCAAAGGAAATATCCTCCGATAATAAAGAGAAAGAAGCTTTCTGAGAAACTTCGTTGTGTTCTGTGAAATCATCTCACAGAGTTAAGCTTTCCCCTCAAGGAGCCTTTCGCTAAGACAGTTCTTGTGGAATTGGCAAAGTGATATTTGGAAGCCCATAGAGGGCTATGGTGAAAAAGGAAATATCCTCAGATGAACTCTGGAAAGAAGCTCTCTGAGAAACTGCTTAGTGTTCTGTTAATTCATCTGACAGAGTTACATCTGTATTTCATGGATGTCTTTGCTAGCCTTTTTTCTGTGGAATCTGAGTACAGATATTTCGGATCCCATTGAAGACTATAGGGCCACAGGAAATATCCACCGATAACAAAGAGAAAGAAGCTTTCTGAGAAACTTCGTTGTGTTCTGTGAAATCATCTCACAGAGTTACAGCTTTCCCCTCAAGGAGCTTTTCGCTAAGACAGTTTTTGTGGAATTGGCAAAATGATATTTGGAAGCCCATAGAGGGCTATGGTGAAAAAGGAAATATCCTCAGATGAAATCTGGAAAGAAGCTTTCTGAGAAACTGCTTAGTGTTCTGTTAATTCAACTCACAGAGTTACATCTGCATTTCGTGGATCTCTTTGCTAGCCTTATTTCTGTGGAATCTGAGAACAGATATTTCGGATCCCTTTGAAGACTATAGGGTCAAAGGAAATATCCTCCGATAACAAAGAGAAAGAAACTTTCTGAGAAACTTCTTTGTGTTCTGTGAAATCATCTCACACAGTTACACCTTTTCCCTCAAGAAGCCTTTCGCTAAGACAGTTCTTGTGGAATTGGCAAAGTGATATTTGGAAGCCCATAGAGGGCTATGGTGAAAAAGGAAATATCCTCAAATAAAACCTGGAAAGAAGCTTTCTGAGAAACTGCTTAGTGTTCTGTTAATTCATCTCAGAGAGTTACATCTGTATTTCGTGGATCTCCTTGCTAGCCTTATTTCTGTGGAATCTGAGAACAGATATTTCGGATCCCTTTGAAGACTATAGGGCCAAAGGAAATATCCTCCGATAAAAAAGAGAAAGAAGCTTTCTGAGAAACTTCGTTGTGTTCTGTGAAATCATCTCACAGAGTTACAGCTTTCCCCTCAAGGAGCCTTTCGCTAAGACAGTTCTTGTGGAATTGGCAAAGTGATATTTGGAAGCCCTTAGAGGGCTATGGTGAAAAAGGAAATATCCTCAGATGAAATCTGGAAAGAAGCATTCTGAGAAACTGCTTAGTTTTCTGTTAATTCATCTCACAGAGTTACATCTGTATTTCGTGGATCTCTTTGCTAGCCTTATTTCTGTGGAATCTGAGAACAGATATTTCGGATCCCTTTGAAGACTATAGGGCCAAAGGAAATATCCTCCGATAACAAAGAGAAAGAAGCTTTCTGAGAAACTTCGTTGTGTTCTGTGAAATCATCTCACAGAGTTACAGCTTTCCCCTCAAGGAGCCTTTCGCTAAGTCAGTTCTTGTGGAATTGGGAAAGTGATATTTGGAAGCCCATAGAGGGCTATGGTGAAAAAGGAAATATCCTCAGATGAAATCTGGAAAGAAGCTTTCTGAGAAACTGCTTAGTGTTCTGTTAATTCATCTCACAGTGTGACATCTGTATTTCGTGGATCTCTTTGCTAGCCTTATTTCTGTGGAATCTGAGAACAGATATTTCGGATCCCTTTGAAGACTAAGAGCCAAAGAAATATCCTCCGATAACAAAGAGAAAGAAGCTTTCTGAGAAACTTCGTTGTGTTCTGTGAAATCATCTCACAGAGTTGCAGCTTTCCCCTCAATGAGCCTTTCGCTAAGACAGTTCTTGTGGAATTGGCAAAGTTTTATCTGGAAGCCCATAGAGGGCTATGGTGAAAAAGGAAATATCCTCAGATGAAACATGGAAAGAAGCTTTCTGAGAAACTGCTTAGTGTTCCGTAAATTCATCTCACAGAGTTACATCTGTATTTCGTGGATCTCTTTGCTAGCCTTATTTCTGTGGAATCTGAGAACAGATATTTCGGATCCCTTTGAAGACTATAATGCCACAGGAAATATCCTCCGATAACAAAGAGAAAGAAGCTTTCTGAGAAACTTCGTTGTGTTCTGTGAAATCATCTCACAGAGTTACAACTTTCCCCTCAAGGAGCCTTTTTCTAAGACAGTTTATGTGGAATTGGCAAAGTGATATTTGGAAGCCCATAGAGGGCTATGGTGAAAAAGGAAATATCCTCAGATGAAATCTGGAAAGAAGCTTTCTGAGAAACTGCTTAGTGTTCTGTTAATTCATCTCACAGAGTTACATCTGTATTTCGTGGATCTCTTTGCTAGCCTTATTTCTGTGGAATCTGAGAACAGATATTTCGGATCCCTTTTGAAGACTATAGGGCCAAAGGAAATATCCTCCGATAACAAAGAGAAAGAAGCTTTCTGAGAAACTTCGTTGTGTTCTGTGAAATCATCTCACAGAGTTACAGCTTTCCCCTCAAGGAGCCTTTCGCTAAGACAGTTCTTGTGGAATTGGCAAAGTGATAATTGGAAGCCCTTAGAGGGCTATGTTGAAAAAGGATATATCCTCAGTTGAAATCTGGAAAGAAGATTTCTGAGAAACTGCTTAGTGTTCTGTTAATTCACCTCACAGAGTTACATCTGTATTTCGTGGATCTCTTTGCTAGCCTTATTTCTGTAGAATCTGAGAACAGATATTTCGGATCCCTTTAAAGACTATAGGGCCAAAGGAAATATCCTCCGATAACAAAGAGAAAGAAGCTTTCTGAGAAACTTCGTTGTGTTCTGTGAAATCATCTCACAGAGTTAAGCTTTCCCCTCAAGGAGCCTTTCGCTAAGACAGTTCTTGTGGAATTGGCAAAGTGATATTTGGAAGCCCATAGAGGGCTATGGTGAAAAAGGAAATATCCTCAGATGAACTCTGGAAAGAAGCTCTCTGAGAAACTGCTTAGTGTTCTGTTAATTCATCTGACAGAGTTACATCTGTATTTCATGGATGTCTTTGCTAGCCTTTTTTCTGTGGAATCTGAGAACAGATATTTCGGATCCCATTGAAGACTATAGGGCCACAGGAAATATCCACCGATAACAAAGAGAAAGAAGCTTTCTGAGAAACTTCGTTGTGTTCTGTGAAATCATCTCACAGAGTTACAGCTTTCCCCTCAAGGAGCTTTTCGCTAAGACAGTTTTTGTGGAATTGGCAAAATGATATTTGGAAGCCCATAGAGGGCTATGGTGAAAAAGGAAATATCCTCAGATGAAATCTGGAAAGAAGCTTTCTGAGAAACTGCTTAGTGTTCTGTTAATTCAACTCACAGAGTTACATCTGCATTTCGTGGATCTCTTTGCTAGCCTTATTTCTGTGGAATCTGAGAACAGATATTTCGGATCCCTTTGAAGACTATAGGGTCAAAGGAAATATCCTCCGATAACAAAGAGAAAGAAACTTTCTGAGAAACTTCTTTGTGTTCTGTGAAATCATCTCACACAGTTACACCTTTTCCCTCAAGAAGCCTTTCGCTAAGACAGTTCTTGTGGAATTGGCAAAGTGATATTTGGAAGCCCATAGAGGGCTATGGTGAAAAAGGAAATATCCTCAAATAAAACCTGGAAAGAAGCTTTCTGAGAAACTGCTTAGTGTTCTGTTAATTCATCTCAGAGAGTTACATCTGTATTTCGTGGATCTCCTTGCTAGCCTTATTTCTGTGGAATCTGAGAACAGATATTTCGGATCCCTTTGAAGACTATAGGGCCAAAGGAAATATCCTCCGATAAAAAAGAGAAAGAAGCTTTCTGAGAAACTTCGTTGTGTTCTGTGAAATCATCTCACAGAGTTACAGCTTTCCCCTCAAGGAGCCTTTCGCTAAGACAGTTCTTGTGGAATTGGCAAAGTGATATTTGGAAGCCCTTAGAGGGCTATGGTGAAAAAGGAAATATCCTCAGATGAAATCTGGAAAGAAGCATTCTGAGAAACTGCTTAGTTTTCTGTTAATTCATCTCACAGAGTTACATCTGTATTTCGTGGATCTCTTTGCTAGCCTTATTTCTGTGGAATCTGAGAACAGATATTTCGGATCCCTTTGAAGACTATAGGGCCAAAGGAAATATCCTCCGATAACAAAGAGAAAGAAGCTTTCTGAGAAACTTCGTTGTGTTCTGTGAAATCATCTCACAGAGTTACAGCTTTCCCCTCAAGGAGCCTTTCGCTAAGTCAGTTCTTGTGGAATTGGGAAAGTGATATTTGGAAGCCCATAGAGGGCTATGGTGAAAAAGGAAATATCCTCAGATGAAATCTGGAAAGAAGCTTTCTGAGAAACTGCTTAGTGTTCTGTTAATTCATCTCACAGTGTGACATCTGTATTTCGTGGATCTCTTTGCTAGCCTTATTTCTGTGGAATCTGAGAACAGATATTTCGGATCCCTTTGAAGACTAAGAGCCAAAGAAATATCCTCCGATAACAAAGAGAAAGAAGCTTTCTGAGAAACTTCGTTGTGTTCTGTGAAATCATCTCACAGAGTTGCAGCTTTCCCCTCAATGAGCCTTTCGCTAAGACAGTTCTTGTGGAATTGGCAAAGTTTTATCTGGAAGCCCATAGAGGGCTATGGTGAAAAAGGAAATATCCTCAGATGAAACATGGAAAGAAGCTTTCTGAGAAACTGCTTAGTGTTCCGTAAATTCATCTCACAGAGTTACATCTGTATTTCGTGGATCTCTTTGCTAGCCTTATTTCTGTGGAATCTGAGAACAGATATTTCGGATCCCTTTGAAGACTATAATGCCACAGGAAATATCCTCCGATAACAAAGAGAAAGAAGCTTTCTGAGAAACTTCGTTGTGTTCTGTGAAATCATCTCACAGAGTTACAACTTTCCCCTCAAGGAGCCTTTTTCTAAGACAGTTTATGTGGAATTGGCAAAGTGATATTTGGAAGCCCATAGAGGGCTATGGTGAAAAAGGAAATATCCTCAGATGAAATCTGGAAAGAAGCTTTCTGAGAAACTGCTTAGTGTTCTGTTAATTCATCTCACAGAGTTACATCTGTATTTCGTGGATCTCTTTGCTAGCCTTATTTCTGTGGAATCTGAGAACAGATATTTCGGATCCCTTTTGAAGACTATAGGGCCAAAGGAAATATCCTCCGATAACAAAGAGAAAGAAGCTTTCTGAGAAACTTCGTTGTGTTCTGTGAAATCATCTCACAGAGTTACAGCTTTCCCCTCAAGGAGCCTTTCGCTAAGACAGTTCTTGTGGAATTGGCAAAGTGATAATTGGAAGCCCTTAGAGGGCTATGTTGAAAAAGGATATATCCTCAGTTGAAATCTGGAAAGAAGATTTCTGAGAAACTGCTTAGTGTTCTGTTAATTCACCTCACAGAGTTACATCTGTATTTCGTGGATCTCTTTGCTAGCCTTATTTCTGTAGAATCTGAGAACAGATATTTCGGATCCCTTTAAAGACTATAGGGCCAAAGGAAATATCCTCCGATAACAAAGAGAAAGAAGCTTTCTGAGAAACTTCGTTGTGTTCTGTGAAATCATCTCACAGAGTTACAGCTTTCCCCTCACGGAGGCTTTCGCTAAGACAGTTCTTTTGGAATTGGCAAAGTGATATTTGGAAGCTCGTAGAGGGCTATGGTGAAAAAGGAAATATCCTCAGATGAAATCTGGAAAGAAGCTTTCTGAGAAACTGCTTAGTGTTCTGTTAATTCAACTCACAGAGTTATATCAGTATTTCGTGGATCTCTTTGCTAGCCTTATTTCTGTAGAATCTGAGAACAGATATTTCGGATCCCTTTGAAGACTAAGGGCCAAAGAAATATCCTCCGATAACAAAGAGAAAGAAGCTTTGTGAGAAACTTCGTTGTGTTCTGTGAAATCATCTCACAGAGTTACAGCTTTCCCCTCAAGGGGCCTTTCGCTAAGACAGTTCTTGTGGAATTGGCAAAGTGATATTTGGAAGCCCATAGAGGGCTATGGTGAAAAAGGAAATATCCTCAGATGAAATCTGGAAAGAAACTTTCTGAGAAACTGCTTAGTTTTCTGTTAATTCAACTCACAGAGTTACATCTGTATTTCGTGGATCACTTTGCTAGCCTTATTTCTGTGGAATCTGAGAACAGATATTTCGGATCCCTTTGAAGACTATAGGGCCAAAGGAAATATCCTCCGATAACAAAGAGAAAGAAGCTTTCTGAGAAACTTCGTTGTGTTCTGTGAAATCATCTCACAGAGTTACAGCTTTCCCCTTAAGGAGCCTTTCGCTAAGACAGTTTTTGTGGAATTGGCAAAGTGATATTTGGAAGCCCATAGAGGGCTATGCTGAAAAAGGACATATCCTCAGATGAAATCTGGAAAGAAGCTTTCTGAGAAACTGCTTAGTGTTCTATTAGTTCATCTCACAGAGTTACATCTGTATTTCGTGAATCTCTTTGCTAGCCTTATTTCTGTGGAATCTGAGAACAGATATTTCGGATCCCTTTGAGGACTATAGGGCCAAAGGAAATATCCTCCGATAACAAAGAGAAACAAGCTTTCTGAGAAACTTCGTTGTGTTCTGTGAAATCATCTCACAGAGTTACAACTTTCCCCTCACGGAGCCTTTCGCTAAGACAGTTCTTTTGAAATTGGCAAAGTGATATTTGGAAGCCCCTAGAGGGCTATGGTGAAAAAGGAAATATCCTCAGAGGAAATCTGGAAAGAAGCTTTCTGAAAAACTGCTTAGTGTTCTGTTAATTCATCTCACAGAGTTACATCTGTATTTCCTGGATCTCTTTGCTAGCCTTATTTCTGTGGAATCTGAGAACAGATATTTCAGATCCCTTTGAAGACTATAGGGCCAAAGGAAATATCCTCCGATAACAAAGAGAATGAAGCTTTCTGAGAAACTTCTTTGTGTTCTGTGAAATCATCTCACAGAGTTGCAGCTTTCCCCTCAAGAAGCCTTTCGCTAAGACAGTTCTTGTGGAATTGGCAAAGTGATATTTGGAAGCCCACAGAGGGCTATGGTGAAAAAGGAAATATCCAAAGATGAAATCTGGAAAGAAGCTTTCTGAGAAACTGCTTAGTGTTCTGTTAATTCACCTCACAGGGTTACATCTGTATTTCGTGGATCTCTTTGCTAGCCTTATTTCTATAGAATCTGAGAAGAGATATTTCGGATCCCTTTGAAGACTATAGGGCCAAAGGAAATATCCTCCGATAACAAAGAGAAAGAAGCTTTCTGAGAAACTTCATTGTGTTCTGTGAAATCATCTCACAGAGTTACAGCTTTCCCCTCACGGAGCCTTTCGCTAAGACAGTTTTTGTGGAATTGGCAAAGTGATATCTGGAAGCCCATAGAGGGCTATGGTGAAAAAGGAAATATCCTCAGAGGAAATCTGGAAAGAAGCTTTCTGAGAAACTGCTTAGTGTTCTGTTAATTCATCTCACAGAGTTACATCTGTATTTCGTGGATCTCTTTGCTAGCCTTATTTCTGTGGATCTGAGAACAGATATTTCGGATCCCTATGAAGACTATAGGGCCAAAGGATATATCCTCCGATAACAAAGAGAAAGAAGCTTTCTGAGAAACTTCTTTGTGTTCTGTGAAATCATCTCACAGAGTTACAGCTTTCCCCTCAAGAAGCCTTTCGCTAAGACAGTTCTTGTGGAATTGGCAAAGTGATATTTGGAAGCCCTTAGAGGGCTATGGTGAAAAAGGAAATATCCTCAGATGAAATCTGGAAGGAAGCTTTCTGAGAAACTGCTTAGTGTTCTGTTAATTCAACTCACAGAGTTACATCTGTATTTCGTGGATCTCTTTGCTAGCCTTATTTCTGTGGAATCTGAGAACAGATATTTCGGATCCCTTTGAAGACTATAGGGCCAAAGGAAATATCCTCCGATAACAAAGAGAAAGAAGCTTAATGAGAAACTTCGTTGTGTTCTGTTAAATCATCTCACAGAGTTACAGCTTTCCCCTCACGGAGCCTTTCGCTAAGACAGTTCTTTTGGAATTGGCAAAGTGATATTTGGAAGACCCTAGAGGGCTATGGTGAAAAAGCAAATATCCTCAGAGGAAATCTGGAAAGAAGCTTTCTGAGAAACTTCTTAGTGTTCTGTTAATTCATCTCACAGAGTTACATCTGTATTTCGTGGATCTCTTTGCTAGCCTTATTTCTGTGGAATCTGAGAACAGATATTTCGGATCCCTTTGAAGACTATAATGCCACAGGAAATATCCTCCGATAACAAAGAGAAAGAAGCTTTCTGAGAAACTTCGTTGTGTTCTGTGAAATCATCTCACAGAGTTACAGCTTTCCCCTCAAGGGGCCTTTCGCTAAGACAGTTCTTGTGGAATTGGCAAAGTGATATTTGGAAGCCCATAGAGGGCTATGGTGAAAAAGGAAATATCCTCAGATGAAATCTGGAAAGAAACTTTCTGAGAAACTGCTTAGTTTTCTGTTAATTCAACTCACAGAGTTACATCTGTATTTCGTGGATCACTTTGCTAGCCTTATTTCTGTGGAATCTGAGAACAGATATTTCGGATCCCTTTGAAGACTATAGGGCCAAAGGAAATATCCTCCGATAACAAAGAGAAAGAAGCTTTCTGAGAAACTTCGTTGTGTTCTGTGAAATCATCTCACAGAGTTACAGCTTTCCCCTCAAGGAGCCTTTCGCTAAGACAGTTTTTGTGGAATTGGCAAAGTGATATTTGGAAGCCCATAGAGGGCTATGGTGAAAAAGGACATATCCTCAGATGAAATCTGGAAAGAAGCTTTCTGAGAAACTGCTTAGTGTTCTATTAGTTCATCTCACAGAGTTACATCTGTATTTCGTGAATCTCTTTGCTAGCCTTATTTCTGTGGAATCTGAGAACAGATATTTCGGATCCCTTTGAGGACTATAGGGCCAAAGGAAATATCCTCCGATAACAAAGAGAAACAAGCTTTCTGAGAAACTTCGTTGTGTTCTGTGAAATCATCTCACAGAGTTACAACTTTCCCCTCACGGAGCCTTTCGCTAAGACAGTTCTTTTGAAATTGGCAAAGTGATATTTGGAAGCCCCTAGAGGGCTATGGTGAAAAAGGAAATATCCTCAGAGGAAATCTGGAAAGAAGCTTTCTGAAAAACTGCTTAGTGTTCTGTTAATTCATCTCACAGAGTTACATCTGTATTTCCTGGATCTCTTTGCTAGCCTTATTTCTGTGGAATCTGAGAACAGATATTTCAGATCCCTTTGAAGACTATAGGGCCAAAGGAAATATCCTCCGATAACAAAGAGAATGAAGCTTTCTGAGAAACTTCTTTGTGTTCTGTGAAATCATCTCACAGAGTTGCAGCTTTCCCCTCAAGAAGCCTTTCGCTAAGACAGTTCTTGTGGAATTGGCAAAGTGATATTTGGAAGCCCACAGAGGGCTATGGTGAAAAAGGAAATATCCAAAGATGAAATCTGGAAAGAAGCTTTCTGAGAAACTGCTTAGTGTTCTGTTAATTCACCTCACAGGGTTACATCTGTATTTCGTGGATCTCTTTGCTAGCCTTATTTCTATAGAATCTGAGAAGAGATATTTCGGATCCCTTTGAAGACTATAGGGCCAAAGGAAATATCCTCCGATAACAAAGAGAAAGAAGCTTTCTGAGAAACTTCATTGTGTTCTGTGAAATCATCTCACAGAGTTACAGCTTTCCCCTCACGGAGCCTTTCGCTAAGACAGTTTTTGTGGAATTGGCAAAGTGATATCTGGAAGCCCATAGAGGGCTATGGTGAAAAAGGAAATATCCTCAGAGGAAATCTGGAAAGAAGCTTTCTGAGAAACTGCTTAGTGTTCTGTTAATTCATCTCACAGAGTTACATCTGTATTTCGTGGATCTCTTTGCTAGCCTTATTTCTGTGGATCTGAGAACAGATATTTCGGATCCCTATGAAGACTATAGGGCCAAAGGAAATATCCTCCGATAACAAAGAGAAAGAAGCTTTCTGAGAAACTTCTTTGTGTTCTGTGAAATCATCTCACAGAGTTACAGCTTTCCCCTCAAGAAGCCTTTCGCTAAGACAGTTCTTGTGGAATTGGCAAAGTGATATTTGGAAGCCCTTAGAGGGCTATGGTGAAAAAGGAAATATCCTCAGATGAAATCTGGAAGGAAGCTTTCTGAGAAACTGCTTAGTGTTCTGTTAATTCAACTCACAGAGTTACATCTGTATTTCGTGGATCTCTTTGCTAGCCTTATTTCTGTGGAATCTGAGAACAGATATTTCGGATCCCTTTGAAGACTATAGGGCCAAAGGAAATATCCTCCGATAACAAAGAGAAAGAAGCTTAATGAGAAACTTCGTTGTGTTCTGTTAAATCATCTCACAGAGTTACAGCTTTCCCCTCACGGAGCCTTTCGCTAAGACAGTTCTTTTGGAATTGGCAAAGTGATATTTGGAAGACCCTAGAGGGCTATGGTGAAAAAGCAAATATCCTCAGAGGAAATCTGGAAAGAAGCTTTCTGAGAAACTTCTTAGTGTTCTGTTAATTCATCTCACAGAGTTACATCTGTATTTCGTGGATCTCTTTGCTAGCCTTATTTCTGTGGAATCTGAGAACAGATATTTCGGATCCCTTTGAAGACTATAATGCCACAGGAAATATCCTCCGATAACAAAGAGAAAGAAGCTTTCTGAGAAACTTCGTTGTGTTCTGTGAAATCGTCTCACAGAGTTACAACTTTCCCCTCAAGGAGCCTTTTTCTAAGACAGTTTATGTGGAATTGGCAAAGTGATATTTGGAAGCCCATAGAGGGCTATGGTGAAAAAGGAAATATCCTCAGATGAAATCTGGAAAGAAGCTTTCTGAGAAACTGCTTAGTGTTCTGTTAATTCATCTCACAGAGTTACATCTGTATTTCGTGGATCTCTTTGCTAGCCTTATTTCTGTGGAATCTGAGAACAGATATTTCGGATCCCTTTTGAAGACTATAGGGCCAAAGGAAATATCCTCCGATAACAAAGAGAAAGAAGCTTTCTGAGAAACTTCGTTGTGTTCTGTGAAATCATCTCACAGAGTTACAGCTTTCCCCTCAAGGAGCCTTTAGCTAAGACAGTTCTTGTGGAATTGGCAAAGTGATATTTGGAAGCCCTTAGAGGGCTATGTTGAAAAAGGAAATATCCTCAGATGAAATCTGGAAAGAAGATTTCTGAGAAACTGCTTAGTGTTCTGTTAATTCACCTCACAGAGTTACATCTGTATTTCGTGGATCTCTTTGCTAGCCTTATTTCTGTAGAATCTGAGAACAGATATTTCGGATCCCTTTGAAGACTATAGGGCCAAAGGAAATATCCTCCGATAACAAAGAGAAAGAAGCTTTCTGAGAAACTTCGTTGTGTTCTGTGAAATCATCTCACAGAGTTACAGCTTTCCCCTCACGGAGGCTTTCGCTAAGACAGTTCTTTTGGAATTGGCAAAGTGATATTTGGAAGCTCGTAGAGGGCAATGGTGAAAAAAGAAAATATCCTCAGATGAAATCTGGAAAGAAGCTTTCTGAGAAACTGCTTAGTGTTCTGTTAATTCAACTCACAGAGTTACATCAGTATTTCGTGGATCTCTTTGCTAGCCTTATTTCTGTAGAATCTGAGAACAGATATTTCGGATCCCTTTGAAGACTAAGGGCCAAAAAAATCCTCCGATAACAAAGAGAAAGAAGCTTTGTGAGAAACTTCGTTGTGTTCTGTGAAATCATCTCACAGAGTTACAGCTTTCCCCTCAAGGGGCCTTTCGCTAAGACAGTTCTTGTGGAATTGGCAAAGTGATATTTGGAAGCCCATAGAGGGCTATGGTGAAAAAGGAAATATCCTCAGATGAAATCTGGAAAGAAACTTTCTGAGAAACTGCTTAGTTTTCTGTTAATTCAACTCACAGAGTTACATCTGTATTTCGTGGATCACTTTGCTAGCCTTATTTCTGTGGAATCTGAGAACAGATATTTCGGATCCCTTTGAAGACTATAGGGCCAAAGGAAATATCCTCCGATAACAAAGAGAAAGAAGCTTTCTGAGAAACTTCGTTGTGTTCTGTGAAATCATCTCACAGAGTTACAGCTTTCCCCTCAAGGAGCCTTTCGCTAAGACAGTTTTTGTGGAATTGGCAAAGTGATATTTGGAAGCCCATAGAGGGCTATGGTGAAAAAGGACATATCCTCAGATGAAATCTGGAAAGAAGCTTTCTGAGAAACTGCTTAGTGTTCTATTAGTTCATCTCACAGAGTTACATCTGTATTTCGTGAATCTCTTTGCTAGCCTTATTTCTGTGGAATCTGAGAACAGATATTTCGGATCACTTTGAGGACTATAGGGCCAAAGGAAATATCCTCCGATAACAAAGAGAAACAAGCTTTCTGAGAAACTTCGTTGTATTCTGTGAAATCATCTCACAGAGTTACAACTTTCCCCTCACGGAGCCTTTCGCTAAGACAGTTCTTTTGAAATTGGCAAAGTGATATTTGGAAGCCCCTAGAGGGCTATGGTGAAAAAGGAAATATCCTCAGAGGAAATCTGGAAAGAAGCTTTCTGAAAAACTGCTTAGTGTTCTGTTAATTCATCTCACAGAGTTACATCTGTATTTCCTGGATCTCTTTGCTAGCCTTATTTCTGTGGAATCTGAGAACAGATATTTCAGATCCCTTTGAAGACTATAGGGCCAAAGGAAATATCCTCCGATAACAAAGAGAAAGAAGCTTTCTGAGAAACTTCTTGGTGTTCTGTGAAATCATCTCACAGAGTTGCAGCTTTCCCCTCAAGAAGCCTTTCGCTAAGACAGTTCTTGTGGAATTGGCAAAGTGATATTTGGAAGCCCACAGAGGGCTATGGTGAAAAAGGAAATATCCAAAGATGAAATCTGGAAAGAAGCTTTCTGAGAAACTGCTTAGTGTTCTGTTAATTCACCTCACAGGGTTACATCTGTATTTCGTGGATCTCTTTGCTAGCCTTATTTCTATAGAATCTGAGAAGAGATATTTCGGATCCCTTTGAAGACTATAGGGCCAAAGGAAATATCCTCCGATAACAAAGAGAAAGAAGCTTTCTGAGAAACTTCATTGTGTTCTGAGAAATCATCTCACAGAGTTACAGCTTTCCCCTCATGGAGCCTTTCGCTAAGACAGTTTTTGTGGAATTGGCAAAGTGATATCTGGAAGCCCATAGAGGGCTATGGTGAAAAAGGAAATATCCTCAGAGGAAATCTGGAAAGAAGCTTTCTGAGAAACTGCTTAGTGTTCTGTTAATTCATCTCACAGAGTTACATCTGTATTTCGTGGATCTCTTTGCTAGCCTTATTTCTGTGGATCTGAGAACAGATATTTCGGATCCCTATGAAGACTATAGGGCCAAAGGAAATATCCTCCGATATCAAAGAGAAAGAAGCTTTCTGAGAAACTTCTTTGTGTTCTGTGAAATCATCTCACAGAGTTACAGCTTTCCCCTCAAGAAGCCTTTCGCTAAGACAGTTCTTGTGGAATTGGCAAAGTGATATTTGGAAGCCCTTAGAGGGCTATGGTGAAAAAGGAAATATCCTCAGATGAAATCTGGAAAGAAGCTTTCTGAGAAACTGCTTAGTGTTCTGTTAATTCAACTCACAGAGTTACATCTGTATTTCGTGGATGTCTTTGCTAGCCTTATTTCTGTGGAATCTGAGAACAGATATTTCGGATCCCTTTGAAGACTATAGGGCCAAAGGAAATATCCTCCGATAACAAAGAGAAAGAAGCTTAATGAGAAACTTCGTTGTGTTCTGTGAAATCATCTCACAGAGTTACATCTTTCCCCTCAAGGAGCCTTTCGCTAAGACAGTTCTTGAGGAATTGGCAAAGTGATATTTGGAAGCCCATAGAGGGCTATGGTGAAAAAGGAAATATCCTCAGATGAAATCTGGAAAGAAGCTTTCTGAGAAACTGCTTAGTGTTCTGTTAATTCAACTCACAGAGTTACATCTGTATTTCGTGGATCTCTTTGCTAGCCTTATTTCTGTAGAATCTGAGAACAGATATTTCGGATCCCTTTGAAGACTAAGGGCCAAAGAAATGTCCTCCGATAACAAAGAGAAAGAAGCTTCCTGAGAAACTTCGTTGTATTCTGTGAAATCATCTCACAGAGTTACAGCTTTCCCCTCAAGGAGCCTTTCGCTAAGACAGTTCTTGTGGAATTGGCAAAGTGATATCTGGAAGCCCATAAGCGGCTATGGTGAAAAAGGAAATATCCTCAGATGAAATCTGGAAAGAAGCTTTCTGAGAAACTGCTTAGTGTTCTCTTAATTCATCTCACAGAGTTACATCTGTATTTCGTGGATCTCTTTGCTAGCCTTATTTCTGTGGAATCTGAGAACAGATATTTCGGATCCCTTTGAAGACTATAGGGCCAAAGGAAATATCCTCCGATAACAAAGAGAAAGAAGCTTTCTGAGAAACTTCGTTGTGTTCTGTGAAATCATCTCACAGAGTTACAGCTTTCCCCTCAAGGAGCCTTTCGCTAAGACAGTTCTTGTGGAATTGGCAAAGTGATATTTGGAAACCCATAGAGGTCTATGGTGAAAAAGGAAATATCCGCAGATGAAATCTGGAAAGAAGCTTTCTGAGAAACTGCATAGTGTTCTGTTAATTCATCTCACGGAGTTATTTCTGTATTTCGTGGATCTCTTTGCTAGCCTTATTTCTGTGGAATCTGAGAACAGATATTTCGGATCCCTTTGAAGACTATAGGGCCAAAGGAAATATCCTCCGATAACAAAGAGAAAGAAGCTTTCTGAGAAACTTCGTTGTGTTCTGTGAAATCATCTCACAGAGTTACAGCTTTCCCCTCACGTAGCCTTTCGCTAAGACAGTTCTTTTGAAATTGGCAAAGTGATATTTGGAAACCCATAGAGGGCTATGGTGAAAAAGGAAATATCCTCAGAGGAAATCTGGAAAGAAGCTTTCTGAGAAACTGCTTAGTGTTCTGTTAATTCATCTCACAGAGTTACATCTGTATTTCGTGGATCTCTTTGCTAGCCTAATTTCTGTGGAATCTGAGAACAGATATTTCAGATCCCTTTGAAGACTATAGGGCCAAAGGAAATATCCTCCGATAAAAAAGAGAAAGAAGCTTTCTGAGAAACTTCTTTGTGTTCTGTGAAATCATCTCACAGAGTTGCAGCTTTCCCCTCAAGAAGCCTTTCGCTAAGACAGTTCTTGTGGAATTGGCAAAGTGATATTTGGAAGCCCACAGAGGGCTATGATGAAAAAGGAAATATCCAAAGATGAAATCTGGAAAGAAGCTTTCTGAGAAACTGCTTAGTGTTCTGTTAATTCACCTCACAGAGTTACATCTGTATTTCGTGGATCTCTTTGCTAGCCTTATTTCTATAGAATCTGAGAAGAGATATTTCGGATCCCTTTGAAGACTATAGGGCCAAAGGAAATATCCAACGATAACAAAGAGAAAGAAGCTTTCTGAGAAACTTCGTTGTGTTCTGTGAAATCATCTCACAGAGTTACAGCTTTCCCCTCACGGAGCCTTTCGCTAAGACAGTTTTTGTGGAATTGGCAAAGTGATATCTGGAAGCCCATAGAGGGCTATGGTGAAAAAGGAAATATCCTCAGAGGAAATCTGGAAAGAAGCTTTCTGAGAAACTGCTTAGTGTTCTGTTAATTCATCACACAGAGTTACATCTGTATTTCGTGGATCTCTTTGCTATCCTTATTTCTGTGGATCTGAGAACAGATATTTCGGATCCCTATGAAGACTATAGGTCCAAAGGAAATATCCTCCGATAACAAAGAGAAAGAAGCTTTCTGAGAAACTTCTTTGTGTTCTGTGAAATCATCTCACAGAGTTACAGCTTTCCCCTCAAGAAGCCTTTCGCTAAGACAGTACTTGTGGAATTGGCAAAGTGATATTTGGAAGCCCATAGAGGGCTATGGTGAAAAAGGATATATCCTCAAATGAAATCTGGAAAGAAGCTTTCTGAGAAACTGCTTAGTGTTCTGTTAATTCATCTCACAGAGTTACATCTGTATTTCCTGGATCTCTTTGCTAGCCTTATTTCTGTGGAATCTGAGAACAGATATTTCGGATCCCTTTGAAGACTATAGGGCCAAAGGAAATATCCTCCGATAACAAAGAGAAAGAAGCTTTCTCAGAAACTTCTTTGTGTTCTGTGAAATCATCTCACAGAGTTACAGCTTTCCCCTCACGGAGACTTTCGCTAAGACAGTTCTTGTGGAATTGGCAAAGTGATATTTGGAAGCCCTTAGAGGGCTATGGTGAAAAAGGAAATATCCTCAGATGAAATCTGGAAAGAAGCTTTCTGAGAAACTGCTTAGTGTTCTGTTAATACATCTCACAGAGTTACATCTGTATTTCGTGGATCTCTTTGCTAGCCTTATTTCTGTGGAATCTGAGAACAGATATTTCAGATCCCTTTGAAGACTATAGGGCCAAAGGAAATATCCTCCGATAACAAAGAGAAAGAAGCTTTCTGAGAAACTTGGTTGTGTTCTGTGAAATCATCTCAAAGAGTTGCAGCTTTCCCCTCAAGGAGCCTATCCCTAAGACAGTTCTTGTGGAATTGGCAAAGTGATATTTGGAAGCCCATAGAGGGCTATGGTGAAAAAGGAAATATCCAAAGATGAAATCTGGAAAGAAGCTTTCTGAGAAACTGCTTAGTGTTCTGTTAATTCAACTCACAGAGTTACATCTGTATTTCGTGGATCTCTTTGCTAGCCTTATTTCTGTAGAATCTGAGAACAGATATTTCGGATCCCTTTGAAGACTATAGGGCCAAAGGAAATATCCTCCGATAACAAAGAGAAAGAAGCTTTCTGAGAAACTTCGTAGTGTTCTGTGAAATCATCTCACAGAGTTACAGCGTTCCCCTCAAGGAGCCTTTCGCTAAGACAGTTCTTGAGGAATTGCTAAAGTGATATTTGGAAGCCCATAGAGGGCTATGGTGAAAAAGGAAATATCCTCAGATGAAATCTGGAAAGAAGTATTCTGAGAAACTGCTTAGTGTTCTGTTACTTCAACTCACAGAGTTACATCTGTATTTCGTGGATCTCTTTGCTAGCCTTATTTCTGTAGAATCTGAGAACAGATATTTCGGATCCTTTTGAAGACTAAGGGCCAAAGAAATATCCTCCGATAACAAAGAGAAAGAAGCTTTCTGAGAAACTTCGTTGTGTTCTGTGAAATCAACTCACAGAGTTACAGCTTTCTCCTCACGGAGCCTTTCGCTAAGACAGTTCTTGTGGAATTGGCAAAGTGATATTTGGAAACCCCTAGAGGGCTATGGTGAAAAAGGAAATATCCTCAGAGGAAATCTGGAAAGAAGCTTTCTGAGAAACTGCTTAGTGTTCTGTTAATGCATCTCACAGAATTACATCTGTATTTCGTGGATCTCTTTGCTAGCCTTATTTCTGTTGAATCTGAGAACAGATATTTCGGATCCCTTTGACGACTATAGGGCCAAAGGAAATATCCTCTGAAAACAAAGAGAAAGAATCTTTCTGAGAAACTTCTTTGTGTTCTGTGAAATCATCTCACAGAGTTACAGCTTTCCCCTCAAGAAGACTTTCGCTAAGACAGTTCTTGTGGAAATGGCAAAGTGATATTTGGAAGCCCATAGAGGGCTATGGTGAAAAAGGATATATCCTCAAATGAAATCTGGAAAGAAGCTTTCTGAGAAACTGCTTAGTGTTCTGTTAATTCAAATCACAGAGTTACATCTGTGTTTCGTGGATCTCTTTGTTGGCCTTATTTCTGTGGAATCTGAGAACAGATATTTCGGATCCCTTTGAAGACTATAGGGCCAAGGGAAATATCCTCCGATATCAAAGAGAAAGAAGCTTTCTGAGAAGCTTCGTTGTGTTCTGTAAAATCATATCACAGAGTTGCAGCTTTCCCCTCAAGGAGCCTTTCGCTGAGACAGTTCTTGTGGAATTGGCAAAGTGATATTTGGAAGCCCATAGAGGGCTATGGTGAAAAAGGAAATATCCTCAGGTGAAATCTGGAAAGATGCTTTCTGAGAAACTGCTTAGTGTTCTGTTAATTCATCTCACAGAGTTACATCTGTGTTTGGTGGATCTCTTTGTTGGCCTTATTTCTGTGGAATCTGAGAACAGATATTTCGGATCCCTTTGAAGACTATAGGGCCAAAGGAAATATCCTCCGATAAAAAAGAGAAAGAAGCTTTCTGAGAAACTTCGTTGTGTTCTGTGAAATCATCTCACAGAGTTTCAGCTTTCCCCTCAAGGAACCTTTCGCTAAGACAGTTCTTGTGGAATTGGCAAAGTGATATCTGGAAGCCCATAGAGGGCTATGGTGAAAAAGGAAATATCCTCAGATGAAATCTGGAAAGAATCTTTCTGAGAAACTGCTCAGTGTTCCGTTAATTCATCTCACACAGATACATCTGTATTTCGTGGATGTCTTTGCTAGCCTTATTTCTGTAGAATCTCAGAACAGATATTTCGGATCCCTATGAAGACTATAGGGCCAAAGGAAATATCCTCCGAAAACAAAGAGAAAGAAGCTTTCTGAGAAACTTCGTTGAGTTCTGTGAAATCATCTCACAGAGTTACAGCTTTCCCCTCAAGGAGCCTTTCGCTAAGACAGTTCTTGTGGAATTGGCAAAGTGATATTTGGAAGCCCATAGAGGGCTATCGTGAAAAAGGAAATATCCTCAGATGAAATCTGGAAAGAAGCTTTCTGAGAAACTGCTTAGTGTTCTGTTAATTCATCTCACAGAGTTACATCTGTATTTCGTGGATCTCTTTGCTAGCCTTATTTCTGTGGAATCTGAGAACAGATATTTGGAATCCATTTGAAGACTATAGGGACAAAGGAAATATCCTCCGATAACAAAGAGAAAGAAGCTTTCTGAGAAACTTCGTTGTGTTCTGTGAAATCATCTCACAGAGTTACAGCTTTCCCCTCACGGAGCCTTTCGCTAAGACAGGTCTTTTGGAATTGGCAAAGTGATATTCTAAGCCCATAGAGGGCTATGTTGAAAAAGGAAATATCCTCAGAGGAAATCTGGAAAGAAGCTTTCTGAGAAACTGCTTAGTGTTCTGTTAATTCATCTCACAGCGTTGCATCTGTATTTCATGCATCTCTTTGCTAGCCTTATTTCTGTTGAATCTGAGAACAGATATTTCGGATCACTTTGAAGACTATAGGGCCAAAGGAAATATCCTCCGATAACAAAGAGAAAGAAGGTTTCTGAGAAACTTCTTTCTGTTCTGTGAAATCATCTCACAGAGTTACAGCTTTCCCCTCAAGGAGTCTTTCGCTAAGACAGTTCTTGTGGAATTGGCAAAGTGATATCTGGAAGCCCATAGAGGGCTGTGGTGAAAAAGGAAATATCCTCAGATGAAATCTGGAAAGAAGATTTCTGAGAAACTGCTTAGTGTTCTGTTAATTCATCTCACAGAGTTACATCTGTATTTCGTGGATCTCTTTGCTAGCCTTATTTCTGTTGAATCTGAGAACAGATATTTCGGATCCCTTTGAAGACTATAGGGCCAAAGGAAATATCCTCCGATAACAAAGAGAAAGAAGCTTTCTGAGAAACTTCGTTGTGTTCTGTGAAATCATCTCACAGAGTTACAGCTTTCCCCTCAAGGAGCCTTTCGCTAAGACAGTTCTTGTGGAATTGGCAAAGCAATATTTGGAAGCCCATAGAGGGCTATGGTGAAAAAGGAAATATCCTCAGATGAAATCTGGAAAGAAGCTTTCTGAGAAACTGCTTAGTGTTCTGTTAATTCATCTCACAGAGTTACATCTGTATTTCGTGGATCTCTTTGCTAGCCTTATTTCTGTGGAATCTGAGAACAGATATTTCGGATCCCTTTGAAGACTATAGGGCCAAAGGAAATATCCTCCGATAACAAAGAGAAAGAAGCTTTCTGAGAAACTTCTTTGTGTTCTGTGAAATCATCTCACAGAGTTACAGCTTTCCCCTCAAGGAGCCTTTCGCTAAGACAGTTCTTGTGGAATTGGCAAAGTGATATTTGGAAGCCCATAGAGGGCTATGGTGAAAAAGGAAATATCCTCAGATGAAATCTGGAAAGAAGCTTTCTGAGAAACTGCTTAGTGTTCTGTTAATTCATCTCACAGAGTTACATCTGTATTTCGTGGATCTCTTTGCTAGCCTTATTTCTGTGGAATCTGAGAACAGATATTTCGGATCCCTTTGAAGACTATAGGGAGAAAGGAAATATCCGCCGATAACAAAGAGAAAGAAGCTTTCTGAGAAACTTCTTTGTGTTCTGTGAAATCATCTCACAGAGTTACAGCTTTCCCCTCAAGAAGCCTTTCGCTAAGACAGTTCTTATGGAATTGGCAAAGTGATATTTGGAAGCCCATAGAGGGCTATGGTGAAAAAGAAAATACCCTCAAATGAAATCTGGAAAGAAGCTTTCTGAGAAACTGCTTAGTGTTCTGTTAATTCATCTCACAGAGTTACATCTGTATTTCGTGGATCTCTTTGCTAGCCTTATTTCTGTGGAATCTGAGAACAGATATTTCGGATCCCTTTGAGGACTATAGGGCCAAACGAAATATCCTCCGATAACAAAGAGAAAGAAGCTTTCTGAGAAACTTCGTTGTGTTCTGTGAAATCATCTCACAGAGTTACAGCTTTCCCCTCACGGAGCCTTTCGCTAAGACAGTTCTTTTGAAATTGGCAAAGTGGTATTTGGAAGCCCATAGAGGGCTATGGTGAAAAAGGAAATATCCTCAGAGGAAATCTGGAAAGAAGCTTTCTGAGAAACTGCTTAGTGTTCTGTTAATTCATCTCACAGAGTTACATCTGTATTTCGTCGATCTCTTTGCTAGCCTTATTTCTGTGGAATCTGAGAACAGATATTTCGGATCCCTTTGAAGACTATTAGGGCCAAAGGAAATATCCTTCGATAACAAAGAGAAAGAAGCTTTCTGAGAAACTTCTTTGTGTTCTGTGAAATCATCTCACAGAGTTGCATCTTTCCCCTCAAGAAGCCTTTCGCTAAGACAGTTCTTGTGGAATTGGCAAAGTGATATTTGGAAGCCCATAGAGGGCTATAATGAAAAAGGAAATATCCTCAGATGAAATCTGGAAAGAAGCTTTCTGAGAAACTGCTTAGTGTTCTGTTAATTCACCTCACAGGGATACATCTGTATTTCGTGGATCTCTTTGCTAGCCTTATTTCTGTAGAATCTGAGAACAGATATTTCGGATCCCTTTGAAGACTATAGGGCCAAAGGAAATATCCTCCAATAACAAAGAGAAAGAAGCTTTCTGGGAAACTTCGTTGTGTTCTGTGAAATCATCTCACAGAGTTACAGCTTTCCCCTCAAGGAGTCTTTCGCTAAGACAGTTCTTGTGGAATTGGCAAAGTGATATTTGGAAGCCCATAGAGGGCTATGGTGAAAAAGGAAATATCCTCAGATGAAATCTGGAAAGAAGCTTTCTGAGAAACTGCTTAGTGTTCTGTTAATACATCTCACAGAGTTACATCTGTATTTCGTGGATGTCTTTGCTAGCCTTATTTCTGTGGAATCTGAGAACAGATATTTCGGATCCCTTTGAAGACTATAGGGCCAAAGGAAATATCCTCCGATAACAAAGAGAAAGAAGCTTTCTGAGAAACTTCGTTGTGTTCTCTGAAATCATCTCACAGAGTTACAGCTTTCCCCTCAAGGAGCCTTTCGCTAAGACAGTTCTTGTGGAATTGGCAAAGTGATATTTGGAAGCCCATAGAGGGCTATGGTGAAAAAGGAAATATCCTCAGATGAAATCTGGAAAGAAGCTTTCTGAGAAACTGCTTAGTGTTCTGTTAATTCATCTCACAGAGTTACATCTGTATTTCGTGGATCTCTTTGCTAGCCTTATTTCTGTGGAATCTGAGAACAGATATTTCGGATCCCTTTGAAGACTACAGGGATAAAGGAAATATCCGCCGATAACAAAGAGAAAGAAGCTTTCTGAGAAACTTCTTTGTTTTCTGTGAAATCATCTCACAGAGTTACAGCTTTCCCCTCAAGAAGCCTTTCGCTAAGACAGTTCTTGTGGAATTGGCAAAGTGATATTTGGAAGCCCATAGAGGGCTATGGTGAAAAAGGAAATATCCTCAGATGAAATCTGGAAAGAAGCTTTCTGAGAAACTGCTTAGTGTTCTGTTAATTCATCTCACAGAGTTACATCTGTATTTCGTGGATCTCTTTGCTAGCCTTATTTCTCTGGAATCTGAGAACAGATATTTCGGATCCCTTTGAGGACTATAGGGCCAAAGGAAATATCCTCCGATAACAAAGAGAAAGAAGCTTTCTGAGAAACTTCGTTGTGTTCTGTGAAATCATCTCACAGAGTTACAGCTTTCCCCTCACGGAGCCTTTCGCTAAGACAGTGCTTTTGAAATTGGCAAAGTGGTATTTGGAAGCCCATAGAGGGCTATGGTGAAAAAGGAAATATCCTCAGAGGAAATCTGGAAAGAAGCTTTCTGAGAAACTGCTTAGTGTTCTGTTAATTCATCTCACAGAGTTACATCTGTATTTCGTGGAGCTCTTTGCTAGCCTTATTTCTGTGGAATCTGAGAACAGATATTTCGGATCCCTTTGAAGACTATAGGGCCAAAGGAAATATCCTCCGATAACAAAGAGAAAGAAGCTTTCTGAGAAACTTCTTTGTGTTCTGTGAAATCAGCTCACAGAGTTGCATCTTTCCCCTCAAGAAGCCTTTCGCTAAGACAGTTCTTGTGGAATTGGCAAAGTGATATTTGGAAGCCCATAGAGGGCTATCGTGAAAAAGGAAATATCCTCAGATGAAATCTGGAAAGAAGCTTTCTGAGAAACTGTTTAGTGTTCTGTTAATTCATCTCACAGAGTTACATCTGTATTTCGTGGATCTCTTTGCTAGCCTTATTTCTGTGGAATCTGAGAACAGATATTTGGAATCCATTTGAAGACTATAGGGACAAAGGAAATATCCTCCGATAACAAAGAGAAAGAAGCTTTCTGAGAAACTTCGTTGTGTTCTGTGAAATCATCTCACAGAGTTACAGCTTTCCCCTCACGGAGCCTTTCGCTAAGACAGGTCTTTTGGAATTGGCAAAGTGATATTCTAAGCCCATAGAGGGCTATGTTGAAAAAGGAAATATCCTCAGAGGAAATCTGGAAAGAAGCTTTCTGAGAAACTGCTTAGTGTTCTGTTAATTCATCTCACAGCGTTGCATCTGTATTTCATGCATCTCTTTGCTAGCCTTATTTCTGTTGAATCTGAGAACAGATATTTCGGATCACTTTGAAGACTATAGGGCCAAAGGAAATATCCTCCGATAACAAAGAGAAAGAAGGTTTCTGAGAAACTTCTTTCTGTTCTGTGAAATCATCTCACAGAGTTACAGCTTTCCCCTCAAGGAGTCTTTCGCTAAGACAGTTCTTGTGGAATTGGCAAAGTGATATCTGGAAGCCCATAGAGGGCTGTGGTGAAAAAGGAAATATCCTCAGATGAAATCTGGAAAGAAGATTTCTGAGAAACTGCTTAGTGTTCTGTTAATTCATCTCACAGAGTTACATCTGTATTTCGTGGATCTCTTTGCTAGCCTTATTTCTGTTGAATCTGAGAACAGATATTTCGGATCCCTTTGAAGACTATAGGGCCAAAGGAAATATCCTCCGATAACAAAGAGAAAGAAGCTTTCTGAGAAACTTCGTTGTGTTCTGTGAAATCATCTCACAGAGTTACAGCTTTCCCCTCAAGGAGCCTTTCGCTAAGACAGTTCTTGTGGAATTGGCAAAGCAATATTTGGAAGCCCATAGAGGGCTATGGTGAAAAAGGAAATATCCTCAGATGAAATCTGGAAAGAAGCTTTCTGAGAAACTGCTTAGTGTTCTGTTAATTCATCTCACAGAGTTACATCTGTATTTCGTGGATCTCTTTGCTAGCCTTATTTCTGTGGAATCTGAGAACAGATATTTCGGATCCCTTTGAAGACTATAGGGCCAAAGGAAATATCCTCCGATAACAAAGAGAAAGAAGCTTTCTGAGAAACTTCTTTGTGTTCTGTGAAATCATCTCACAGAGTTACAGCTTTCCCCTCAAGGAGCCTTTCGCTAAGACAGTTCTTGTGGAATTGGCAAAGTGATATTTGGAAGCCCATAGAGGGCTATGGTGAAAAAGGAAATATCCTCAGATGAAATCTGGAAAGAAGCTTTCTGAGAAACTGCTTAGTGTTCTGTTAATTCATCTCACAGAGTTACATCTGTATTTCGTGGATCTCTTTGCTAGCCTTATTTCTGTGGAATCTGAGAACAGATATTTCGGATCCCTTTGAAGACTATAGGGAGAAAGGAAATATCCGCCGATAACAAAGAGAAAGAAGCTTTCTGAGAAACTTCTTTGTGTTCTGTGAAATCATCTCACAGAGTTACAGCTTTCCCCTCAAGAAGCCTTTCGCTAAGACAGTTCTTATGGAATTGGCAAAGTGATATTTGGAAGCCCATAGAGGGCTATGGTGAAAAAGAAAATACCCTCAAATGAAATCTGGAAAGAAGCTTTCTGAGAAACTGCTTAGTGTTCTGTTAATTCATCTCACAGAGTTACATCTGTATTTCGTGGATCTCTTTGCTAGCCTTATTTCTGTGGAATCTGAGAACAGATATTTCGGATCCCTTTGAGGACTATAGGGCCAAACGAAATATCCTCCGATAACAAAGAGAAAGAAGCTTTCTGAGAAACTTCGTTGTGTTCTGTGAAATCATCTCACAGAGTTACAGCTTTCCCCTCACGGAGCCTTTCGCTAAGACAGTTCTTTTGAAATTGGCAAAGTGGTATTTGGAAGCCCATAGAGGGCTATGGTGAAAAAGGAAATATCCTCAGAGGAAATCTGGAAAGAAGCTTTCTGAGAAACTGCTTAGTGTTCTGTTAATTCATCTCACAGAGTTACATCTGTATTTCGTCGATCTCTTTGCTAGCCTTATTTCTGTGGAATCTGAGAACAGATATTTCGGATCCCTTTGAAGACTATAGGGCCAAAGGAAATATCCTTCGATAACAAAGAGAAAGAAGCTTTCTGAGAAACTTCTTTGTGTTCTGTGAAATCATCTCACAGAGTTGCATCTTTCCCCTCAAGAAGCCTTTCGCTAAGACAGTTCTTGTGGAATTGGCAAAGTGATATTTGGAAGCCCATAGAGGGCTATAATGAAAAAGGAAATATCCTCAGATGAAATCTGGAAAGAAGCTTTCTGAGAAACTGCTTAGTGTTCTGTTAATTCACCTCACAGGGATACATCTGTATTTCGTGGATCTCTTTGCTAGCCTTATTTCTGTAGAATCTGAGAACAGATATTTCGGATCCCTTTGAAGACTATAGGGCCAAAGGAAATATCCTCCAATAACAAAGAGAAAGAAGCTTTCTGGGAAACTTCGTTGTGTTCTGTGAAATCATCTCACAGAGTTACAGCTTTCCCCTCAAGGAGTCTTTCGCTAAGACAGTTCTTGTGGAATTGGCAAAGTGATATTTGGAAGCCCATAGAGGGCTATGGTGAAAAAGGAAATATCCTCAGATGAAATCTGGAAAGAAGCTTTCTGAGAAACTGCTTAGTGTTCTGTTAATACATCTCACAGAGTTACATCTGTATTTCGTGGATGTCTTTGCTAGCCTTATTTCTGTGGAATCTGAGAACAGATATTTCGGATCCCTTTGAAGACTATAGGGCCAAAGGAAATATCCTCCGATAACAAAGAGAAAGAAGCTTTCTGAGAAACTTCGTTGTGTTCTCTGAAATCATCTCACAGAGTTACAGCTTTCCCCTCAAGGAGCCTTTCGCTAAGACAGTTCTTGTGGAATTGGCAAAGTGATATTTGGAAGCCCATAGAGGGCTATGGTGAAAAAGGAAATATCCTCAGATGAAATCTGGAAAGAAGCTTTCTGAGAAACTGCTTAGTGTTCTGTTAATTCATCTCACAGAGTTACATCTGTATTTCGTGGATCTCTTTGCTAGCCTTATTTCTGTGGAATCTGAGAACAGATATTTCGGATCCCTTTGAAGACTACAGGGATAAAGGAAATATCCGCCGATAACAAAGAGAAAGAAGCTTTCTGAGAAACTTCTTTGTTTTCTGTGAAATCATCTCACAGAGTTACAGCTTTCCCCTCAAGAAGCCTTTCGCTAAGACAGTTCTTGTGGAATTGGCAAAGTGATATTTGGAAGCCCATAGAGGGCTATGGTGAAAAAGGAAATATCCTCAGATGAAATCTGGAAAGAAGCTTTCTGAGAAACTGCTTAGTGTTCTGTTAATTCATCTCACAGAGTTACATCTGTATTTCGTGGATCTCTTTGCTAGCCTTATTTCTCTGGAATCTGAGAACAGATATTTCGGATCCCTTTGAGGACTATAGGGCCAAAGGAAATATCCTCCGATAACAAAGAGAAAGAAGCTTTCTGAGAAACTTCGTTGTGTTCTGTGAAATCATCTCACAGAGTTACAGCTTTCCCCTCACGGAGCCTTTCGCTAAGACAGTGCTTTTGAAATTGGCAAAGTGGTATTTGGAAGCCCATAGAGGGATATGGTGAAAAAGGAAATATCCTCAGAGGAAATCTGGAAAGAAGCTTTCTGAGAAACTGCTTAGTGTTCTGTTAATTCATCTCACAGAGTTACATCTGTATTTCGTGGAGCTCTTTGCTAGCCTTATTTCTGTGGAATCTGAGAACAGATATTTCGGATCCCTTTGAAGACTATAGGGCCAAAGGAAATATCCTCCGATAACAAAGAGAAAGAAGCTTTCTGAGAAACTTCTTTGTGTTCTGTGAAATCAGCTCACAGAGTTGCATCTTTCCCCTCAAGAAGCCTTTCGCTAAGACAGTTCTTGTGGAATTGGCAAAGTGATATTTGGAAGCCCATAGAGGGCTATGGTGAAAAAGGAAATATCCTCAGATGAAATCTGGAAAGAAGCTTTCTGAGAAACTGCTTAGTGTTCTGTTAATTCATCTCACAGAGTTACATCTGTATTTCGTGGATCTCTTTGCTAGCCTTCTTTCTGTGGAATCTGAGAACCGATATTTCGGATCCCTTTGAAGACTATGGGGCCAAAGGAAATATCCTCCGATAACAAAGAGAAAGAAGCTTTCTGAGAATCTTCGTTGTGTTCTATGAAATCATCTCACAGAGTTACAGCTTTCCCCTCAAGGATCCTTTCGCTAAGACAGTTCTTGTGGAATTGGCAAAGTGATATTTGGAAGCCCATAGAGGGCTATGGTGAAAAAGGAAATATCCTCAGATGAAATCTGGAAAGAAGCTTTCTGAGAAACTGCTTAGTGTTCTGTTAATTCACCTCACAGGGATACATCTGTATTTCGTGGATCTCTTTGCTAGCCTTATTTCTGTAGAATCTGAGAACAGATATTTCGGATCCCTTTGAAGACTATAGGGCCAAAGGAAATATCCTCCGATAACAAAGAGAAAGAAGCTTTCTGGGAAAGTTCGTTGTGTTCTGTGAAATCATCTCACAGAGTTACAGCTTTCCCCTCAAGGAGTCTTTCGCTAAGACAGTTCTTGTGGAATTGGCAAAGTGATATTTGGAAGCCCATAGAGGGCTATGGTGAAAAAGGAAATATCCTCAGATGAAATCTGGAAAGAAGCTTTCTGAGAAACTGCTTAGTGTTCTGTTAATTCATCTCACAGAGTTACATCTGTATTTCGTGGATCTCTTTGCTAGCCTTATTTCTGTGGAATCTGAGAACAGATATTTCGGATCCCTTTGAGGACTATAGGGCCAAAGGAAATATCCTCCGATAACAAAGAGAAAGAAGCTTTCTGAGAAACTTCGTTGTGTTCTTTGAAATCATCTCACAGAGTTACAGCTTTCCCCTCACGGAGCCTTTCGCTAAGACAGTTCTTTTGAAATTGGCAAAGTGGTATTTGGAAGCCCATAGAGGGCTATGGTGAAAAAGGAAATATCCTCAGAGGAAATCTGGAAAGAAGCTTTCTGAGAAACTGCTTAGTGTTCTGTTAATTCATCTCACAGAGTTACATCTGTATTTCGTGGAGCTCTTTGCTAGCCTTGTTTCTGTGGAATCTGAGAACAGATATTTCGGATCCCTTTGAAGACTATAGGGCCAAAGGAAATATCCTCCGATAACAAAGAGAAAGAAGCTTTCTGAGAAACTTCTTTGTGTTCTGTGAAATCATCTCACAGAGTTGCATCTTTCCCCTCAAGAAGCCTTTCGCTAAGACAGTTCTTGTGGAATTGGCAAAGTGATATTTGGAAGCCCATAGAGGGCTATAGTGAAAAAGGAAATATCCTCAGATGAAATCTGGAAAGAAGCTTTCTGAGAAACTGCTTAGTGTTCTGTTAATTCACCTCACAGGGATACATCTGTATTTCGTGGATCTCTTTGCTAGCCTTATTTCTGTAGAATCTGAGAACAGATATTTCGGATCCCTTTGAAGACTATAGGGCCAAAGGAAATATCCTCCGATAACAAAGAGAAAGAAGCTTTCTGGGAAACTTCTTTGTGTTCTGTGAAATCATCTCACAGAGTTACAGCTTTCCCCTCAAGGAGTCTTTCGCTAAGACAGTTCTTGTGGAATTGGCAAAGTGATATTTGGAAGCCCATAGAGGGCTATGGTGAAAAAGGAAATATCCTCAGATGAAATCTGGAAAGAAGCTTTCTGAGAAACTGCTTAGTGTTCTGTTAATTCATCTCACAGAGTTACATCTGTATTTCGTGGATCTCTTTGCTAGCCTTATTTCTGTGGAATCTGAGATCAGATATTTCGGATCCCTTTGAGGACTATAGGGCCAAAGGAAATATCCTCCGATAACAAAGAGAAAGAAGCTTTCTGAGAAACTTCGTTGTGTTCTGTGAAATCATCTCACAGAGTTACAGCTTTCCCCTCAAGGAGCCTTTCGCTAAGACAGTTCTTGTGGAATTGGCAAAGTGATATTTGGAAGCCCATAGAGGGCTATTGTGAAAAAGGAAATATCCTCAGATGAAATCTGGAAAGAAGCTTTCTGAGAAACTGCTTAGTGTTCCGTTAATTCATCTCACAGAGTTACATCTGTATTTCGTGGATCTCTTTGCTAGCCTTATTTCTGTGGAATCTGAGAACAGATATTTCGGATCCCTTTGAGGACTGTAGGGCCAAAGGAAATATCCTCCGATAACAAAGAGAAAGAAGCTTTCTGAGAAACTTCGTTGTGTTCTGTGAAATCATCTCACAGAGTTACAGCTTTCCCCTCACGGAGCCTTTCGCTAAGACAGTTCTTTTGAAATTGGCAAAGTGGTATTTGGAAGCCCATAGAGGGCTATGGTGAAAAAGGAAATATCCTCAGAGGAAATCTGGAAAGAAGCTTTCTGAGAAACTGCTTAGTGTTCTGTTAATTCATCTCACAGAGTTACATCTGTATTTCGTGGAGCTCTTTGCTAGCCTTATTTCTGTGGAATCTGAGAACAGATATTTCAGATCCCTTTGAAGACTATAGGGCCAAAGGAAATATCCTCCGATAACAAAGAGAAAGAAGCTTTCTGAGAAACTTCTTTGTGTTCTGTGAAATCATCTCACAGAGTTGCATCTTTCCCCTCAAGAAGCCTTTCGCTAAGACAGTTCTTGTGGAATTGGCAAAGTGATATTTGGAAGCCCATAGAGGGCTATGGTGAAAAAGGAAATATCCTCAGATGAAATCTGGAAAGAAGCTTTCTGAGAAACTGCTTAGTGTTCTGTTAATTCATCTCTTAGAATTACATCTGTATTTCGTGGATCTCTTTGCTAGCTTTATTTCTGTGGAATCTGAGAACAGATATTTCGGATCCCTATGAAGACTATAGGGCCAAAGGGAATATCCTCCGATAACAAAGAGAAAGAAGTTTTCTGAGAAACTTCTTTGTGTTCTGTGAAATCATCTCACAGAGTTACAGCTTTCCCCTCAAGAAGCCTTTCGCTAAGACAGTTCTTGTGGAATTGGCAAAGTGATATTTGGAAGCCCATAGAGGGCTATGGTGAAAAAGGAAATATCCTCAAATGAAATCTGGAAAGAAGCTTTCTGAAAAACTGCTCAGTGTTCTGTTAATTCATGTCACAGAGTTACATCTGTATTTCGTGGATCTCTTTGCTAGCCTTATTTCTGTGGAATCTGAGAACAGATATTTCGGATCCCTTTGAGGACTATAGGGCCAAAGGAAATATCCTCCGATAACAAAGAGAAAGAAGCTTTCTGAGAAACTTCGTTGTGTTCTGTGAAATCATCTCACAGAGTTACAGCTTTCCCCTCACGGAGCCTTTCGCTAAGACAGTTCTTTTGAAATTGGCAAAGTGATATTTGGAAGCCCTTAGAGGGCTATGGTGAAAAAGGAAATATCCTCAGAGGAAATCTGGAAAGAAGCTTTCTGAGAAACTGCTTAGTGTTCTGTTAATTCATCTCACTGAGTTACATCTGTATTTCGTGGATCTCTTTGCTAGCCTTATTTCTGTGGAATCTGAGAACAGATATTTCGGATCCCTTTGAAGACTATAGGGCCAAAGGAAATATCCTCCAATAACAAAGAGAAAGAAGCTTTCTGAGAAACTTCTTTGTGTTCTGTGAAATCATCTCACAGAGTTTCAGCTTTCCCCTCAAGAAGCCTTTCGCTAAGACAGTTCTTGTGGAATTGGCAAAGTGATATTTGGAAGCCCATAGAGGGCTATGGTGAAAAAGGAAATATCCTCAGATGAAATCTGGAAAGAAGCTTTCTGAGAAACTGCTTAGTGTTCTGTTAATTCATCTCATAGAATTACATCTGTATTTCGTGGATCTCTTTGCTAGCCTTATTTCTGTGGAAACTGAGAACAGATATTTCGGATCCCTTTGAAGACTATAGGGCCAAAGGAAATATCCTCCGATAACAAAGAGAAAGAAGCTTTCTGAGAAACTTCGTTGTGTTCTGTGAAATCATCTCACAGAGTTACAGCTTTCCCCTCAAGGAGCCTTTCGCTAAGACAGTTCTTGTGGAATTGGCAAAGTGATATTTGGAAGCCCATAGAGGGCTATGGTGAAAAAGGAAATATCCTCAGATGAAATCTGGAAAGAAGCTTTCTGAGAAACTGCTTAGTGTTCTGTTAATTCATCTCACAGAGTTACATCTGTATTTCGTGGATCTCCTTGCTAGCCTTATTTCTGTGGAATCTGAGAACAGATATTTCGGATCCCTTTGAAGACTATAGGGCCAAAGGAAATATCCTCCGATAACAAAGAGAAAGAAGCTTTCTGAGAAACTTCGTTGTGTTCTCTGAAATCATCTCACAGAGTTACAGCTTTCCCCTCAAGGAGCTTTTCGCTAAGACAGTTCTTGTGGAATTGGTAAAGTGATATTTGGAAGCCCATAGAGGGCTATGGTGAAAAAGGAAATATCCTCAGATGAAATCTGGAAAGAAGTTTTCTGAGAAACTGCTTAGTGTTCTGTTAATTCATCTCACAGAGTTACATCTGTATTTCGTGGATCTCTTCGCTAGCCTTATTTCTGTGGAATCTGAGAACAGATATTTCGGATCCCTTTGAAGACTATAGGGCCAAAGGAAATATCCTAAGATAACAAAGAGAAAGAAGCTTTCTGAGAAACTTCGTTGTGTTCTGTGAAATCATCTCACAGAGTTACAGCTTTCCCCTCACGGAGCCTTTCGCTACGACAGTTCTTTTGAAATTGGCAAAGTGATATTTGGAAGCCCATAGAGGGCTATGGTGAAAAAGGAAATATCCTCAGATGAAATCTGGAAAGAAGCTTTCTGAGAAACTGCTTAGTGTTCTGTTAATTCATCTCACAGAGTTACATCTGTATTTCGTGGATCTCTTTGCTAGCCTTATTTCTGTGGAATCTGAGAACAGATATTTCGGATCCCTTTGAAGACTATAGGGCCAAAGGAAATATCCTCTGAAAACAAAGAGAAAGAAGCTTTCTGAGAAACTTCTTTGTGTTCTGTGAAATCATCTCACAGAATTACACCTTTCCCCTCAAGGAGTCTTTCGCTAAGACAGTTCTTGTGGAATTGGCAAAGTGATATCTGGTAGCCCATAGAGGGCTATTTTGAAAAAGGAAATATCCTCAGATGAAATCTGGAAAGAAGCTTTCTGAGAAACTGCTTAGTGTTCTGTTAATTCATCTCACAGAGTTACATCTGTATTTCGAGGATCTCCTTGCTAGCCTTATTTCTGTGGAATCTGAGAACAGATATTTCGGATCCCTTTGAAGACTATAGGGCCAAAGGAAATATCCTCCAGTAACAAAGAGAAAGAAGCTTTCTGAGAAACTTCGTTGTGTTCTCTGAAATCATCTCACAGAGTTACAGCTTTCCCCTCAAGGAGCTTTTCGCTAAGACAGTTCTTGTGGAATTGGTAAAGTGATATTTGGAAGCCCATAGAGGGCTATGGTGAAAAAGGAAATATCCTCAGATGAAATCTGGAAAGAAGCTTTCTGAGAAACTGCTTAGTGTTCTGTTAATTCATCTCACAGAGTTACATCTGTATTTCGTGGATCTCTTTGCTAGCCTTATTTCTGTGGAATCTGAGAACAGATATTTCGGATCCCTTTGAAGACTATAGGGCCAAAGGAAATATCCTCCGATAACAAAGAGAAAGAAGCTTTCTGAGAAACTTCGTTGTGTTCTGTGAAATCATCTCACAGAGGTACAGCTTTCCCCTCAAGAAGCCTTTCGCTAAGACAGTTCTTGTGGAATTGGCAAAGTGATATTTTTAAGCCCATAGAGGGCTACGGTGAAAAAGGAAATATCCTCACATGAAATCTGGAAAGAAGTTTTCTGAGAAACTGCTTAGTGTTCTGTTAGTTCATCTCACAGAGTTACATCTGTATTTCGTGAATCTGTTTGCTATCCTTATTTCTGTGGAATCTGAGAACAGATATTTCGGATCCCTTTGAAGACTATAGGGCCAAAGGAAATATCCTCCGATAACAAAGAGAAAGAAGCTTTCTGAGAAACTTCGTTGTGTTTTGTGAAATCATCTCACAGATTTACAGCTTTCCCCTCACGGAGCCTTTCGCTAAGACAGTTCTTTTGAAATTGGCAAAGTGATATTTGGAAGCCCATAGAGGGCAATGGTGAAAAAGGAAATATCCTCAGAGGAAATCTGGAAAGAAACTTTCTGAGAAACTGCTTAGTGTTGTGTTAATTCATCTCACTGAGTTACATCTGTATTTCGTGGATCTCTTTGCTAGCCTTATTTCTGTGGAATCTGAGAACAGATATTTCGGATCCCTTTGAAGACTATAGGGCCAAAGGAAATATCCTCCAATAACAAAGAGAAAGAAGCTTTCTGAGAAACTTCTTTGTGTTCTGTGAAATCATCTCACAGAGTTGCAGCTTTCCCCTCAAGAAGCCTTTCGCTAAGACAGTTCTTGTGGAATTGGCAAAGTGATATTTGGAAGCCCATAGAGGGCTATGGTGAAAAAGGAAATATCCTCAGATGAAATCTGGAAAGAAGCTTTCTGAGAAACTGCTTAGTGTTCTGTTAATTCATCTCATAGAATTACATCTGTATTTCGTGGATCTCTTTGCTAGCCTTATTTCTGTGGAAACTGAGAACAGATATTTCGGATCCCTTTGAAGACTATAGGGCCAAAGGAAATATCCTCCGATAACAAAGAGAAAGAAGCTTTCTGAGAAACTTCGTTGTGTTCTGTGAAATCATCTCACAGAGTTACAGCTTTCCCCTCAAGGAGCCTTTCGCTAAGACAGTTCTTGTGGAATTGGCAAAGTGATATTTGGAAGCCCATAGAGGGCTATGGTGAAAAAGGAAATATCCTCAGATGAAATCTGGAAAGAAGCTTTCTGAGAAACTGCTTAGTGTTCTGTTAATTCATCTCACAGAGTTACATCTGTATTTCGTGGATCTCCTTGCTAGCCTTATTTCTGTGGAATCTGAGAACAGATATTTCGGATCCCTTTGAAGACTATAGGGCCAAAGGAAATATCCTCCAGTAACAAAGAGAAAGAAGCTTTCTGAGAAACTTCGTTGTGTTCTCTGAAATCATCTCACAGAGTTACAGCTTTCCCCTCAAGGAGCTTTTCGCTAAGACAGTTCTTGTGGAATTGGTAAAGTGATATTTGGAAGCCCATAGAGGGCTATGGTGAAAAAGGAAATATCCTCAGATGAAATCTGGAAAGAAGTTTTCTGAGAAACTGCTTAGTGTTCTGTTAATTCATCTCACAGAGTTATATCTGTATTTCGTGGATCTCTTTGCTAGCCTTATTTCTGTGGAATCTGAGAACAGATATTTCGGATCCCTTTGAAGACTATAGGGCCAAAGGAAATATCCTCCGATAACAAAGAGAAAGAAGCTTTCTGAGAAACTTCGTTGTGTTCTGTGAAATCATCTCACAGAGTTACAGCTTTCCCCTCACGGAGCCTTTCGCTAAGACAGTTCTTTTGAAATTGGCAAAGTGATATTTGGAAGCCCATAGAGGGCTATGGTGAAAAAGGAAATATCCTCAGATGAAATCTGGAAAGAAGCTTTCTGAGAAACTGCTTCGTGTTCTGTTAATTCATCTCACAGAGTTACATCTGTATTTCGTGGATCTCTTTCCTAGCCTTATTTCTGTGGAATCTGAGAACAGATATTTCGGATCCCTTTGAAGACTATAGGGCCAAAGGAAATATCCTCCGATAACAAAGAGAAAGAAGCTTTCTGAGAAACTTCTTTGTGTTCTTTGAAATCATCTCACAGAGTTACAGCTTTCCCCTCAAGGAGCCTTTCGCTAAGACAGTTCTTGTGGAATTGGCAAAGTGATATTTGGAACCCCTAGAGGACTATGGTGAAAAAGGAAATATCCTCAGATGAAATCTGGAAAGAAGCTTTCTGAGAAACTTCTTAGTGTTCTGTTAATTCATCTCACAGAGTTACATCTGTATTTCGTGGATGTCTTTGCTAGCCTTATTTCTGTTGAATCTGAGAACAGATATTTCGGATCCCTTTGAAGACTATAGGGCCAAAGGAAATATCCTCTGAAAACAAAGAGAAAGAAGCTTTCTGAGAAACTTCTTTGTGTTCTGTGAAATCATCTCACAGAATTACACCTTTCCCCTCAAGGAGTCTTTCGCTAAGACAGTTCTTGTGGAATTGGCAAAGTGATATCTGGTAGCCCATAGAGGGCTATTTTGAAAAAGGAAATATCCTCAGATGAAATCTGGAAAGAAGCTTTCTGAGAAACTACTTAGTGTTCTGTTAATTCATCTCACAGTGTTACATCTGTATTTCGTGGATCTCCTTGCTAGCCTTATTTCTGTGGAATCTGAGAACAGATATTTCGGATCCCTTTGAAGACTATAGGGCCAAAGGAAATATCCTCCAGTAACAAAGAGAAAGAAGCTTTCTGAGAAACTTCGTTGTGTTCTCTGAAATCATCTCACAGAGTTACAGCTTTCCCCTCAAGGAGCTTTTCGCTAAGACAGTTCTTGTGGAATTGGTAAAGTGATATTTGGAAGCCCATAGAGGGCTATGGTGAAAAAGGAAATATCCTCAGATGAAATCTGGAAAGAAGCTTTCTGAGAAACTGCTTAGTGTTCTGTTAATTCATCTCACAGAGTTACATCTGTATTTCGTGGATCTCTTTGCTAGCCTTATTTCTGTGGAATCTGAGAACAGATATTTCGGATCCCTTTGAAGACTATAGGGCCAAAGGAAATATCCTCCGATAACAAAGAGAAAGAAGCTTTCTGAGAAACTTCGTTGTGTTCTGTGAAATCATCTCACAGAAGTACAGCTTTCCCCTCAAGAAGCCTTTCGCTAAGACAGTTCTTGTGGAATTGGCAAAGTGATATTTGGAAGCCCATAGAGGGCTACGGTGAAAAAGGAAATATCCTCACATGAAATCTGGAAAGAAGTTTTCTGAGAAACTGCTTAGTGTTCTGTTAGTTCATCTCACAGAGTTACATCTGTATTTCGTGAATCTGTTTGCTATCCTTATTTCTGTGGAATCTGAGAACAGATATTTCGGATCCCTTTGAAGACTATAGGGCCAAAGGAAATATCCTCCGATAACAAAGAGAAAGAAGCTTTCTGAGAAACTTCGTTGTGTTCTGTGAAATCATCTCACAGATTTACAGCTTTCCCCTCACGGAGCCTTTCGCTAAGACAGTTCTTTTGAAATTGGCAAAGTGATATTTGGAAGCCCATAGAGGGCTATGGTGAAAAAGGAAATATCCTCAGATGAAATCTGGAAAGAAGCTTTCTGAGAAACTGCTTAGTGTTCTGTTAATTCATCTCACAGAGTTACATCTGTATTTCGTGGATCTCTTCCTAGCCTTATTTCTGTGGAATCTGAGAACAGATATTTCGGATCCCTTTGAAGACTATAGGGCCAAAGGAAATATCCTCCGATAACAAAGAGAAAGAAGCTTTCTGAGAAACTTCGTTGTGTTCTTTGAAATCATCTCACAGAGTTACAGCTTTCCCCTCAAGGAGCCTTTCGCTAAGACAGTTCTTGTGGAATTGGCAAAGTGATATTTGGAAGCCCATAGAGGACTATGTTGAAAAAGGAAATATCCTCAGATGAAATCTGGAAAGAAGCTTTCTGAGAAACTGCTTAGTGTTCTGTTAATTCATCTCACAGAGTTACATCTGTATTTCGTGGATGTCTTTGCTAGCCTTATTTCTGTTGAATCTGAGAACAGATATTTCGGATCCCTTTGAAGACTATAGGGCCAAAGGAAATATCCTCTGAAAACAAAGAGAAAGAAGGTTTCTGAGAAACTTCTTTGTGTTCTGTGAAATCATCTCACAGAATTACACCTTTCCCCTCAAGGAGTCTTTCACTAAGACAGTTCTTGTGGAATTGGCAAAGTGATATCTGGTAGCCCATAGAGGGCTATTTTGAAAAAGGAAATATCCTCAGATGAAATCTGGAAAGAAGCTTTCTGAGAAACTGCTTAGTGTTCTGTTAATTCATCTCACAGAGTTACATCTGTATTTCGTGGATCTCCTTGCTAGCCTTATTTCTGTGGAATCTGAGAACAGATATTTCGGATCCCTTTGAAGACTATAGGGCCAAAGGAAATATCCTCCAGTAACAAAGAGAAAGAAGCTTTCTGAGAAACTTCGTTGTGTTCTCTGAAATCATCTCACAGAGTTACAGCTTTCCCCTCAAGGAACCTTTCGCTAAGACAGTTCTTGTGGAATTGGCAAAGTGATATTTGGAAGCCCATAGAGGGCTATGGTGAAAAAGGAAATATCCTCAGATGAAATCTGGAAAGAAGCTTTCTGAGAAACTTCTTAGTGTTCTGTTAATTCATCTCACAGAGTTACATCTGTATTTCGTGGATCTCTTTGCTAGACCTATTTCTGTTGAATCTGAGAACAGATATTTCGGATCCCTTTGAAGACTATAGGTCCAAAGGAAATATCCTCTGAAAACAAAGAGAAAGAAGCTTTCTGAGAAACTTCTTTGTGTTCTGTGAAATCATCTCACAGAATTACACCTTTCCCCTCAAGGAGTCTTTCGCTAAGACAGTTCTTGTGGAATTGGCAAAGTGATATCTGGAAGCCCATAGAGGGCTATTTTGAAAAAGGAAATATCCTCAGATGAAATCTGGAAAGAAGCTTTCTGAGAAACTGCTTAGTGTTCTGTTAATTCATCTCACAGAGTTACATCTGTATTTCGTGGATCTCCTTGCTAGCCTTATTTCTGTGGAATCTGAGAACAGATATTTCGGATCCCTTTGAAGACTATAGGGCCAAAGGAAATATCCTCCGATAACAAAGAGAAAGAAGCTTTCTGAGAAACTTCGTTGTGTTCTCTGAAATCATCTCACAGAGTTACAGCTTTCACCTCAAGGAGCTTTTCGCTAAGACAGTTCTTGTGGAATTGGTAAAGTGATATTTGGAAGCCCATAGAGGGCTATGGTGAAAAAGGAAATATCCTCAGATGAAATCTGGAAAGAAGCTTTCTGAGAAACTGCTTAGTGTTCTGTTAATTCATCTCACAGAGTTACATCTGTATTTCGTGGATCTCTTTGCTAGCCTTATTTCTGTGGAATCTGAGAACAGATATTTCGGATACCTTTGAAGACTATAGGGCCAAAGGAAATATCCTCCGATAACAAAGAGAAAGAAGCTTTCTGAGAAACTTCTTTGTGTTCTCTGAAATCATCTCACAGAGTTACAGCTTTCCCCTCACGGAGCCTTTCGCTAAGACAGTTCTTTTGAAATTGGCAAAGTGATATTTGGAAGCCCATAGAGGGCTATGGTGAAAAAGGAAATATCCTCAGAGGAAATCTGGAAAGAAACTTTCTGAGAAACTGCTTAGTGTTCTGTTAGTTCATCTCACAGAGTTACATGTGTATTTCGTGAATCTCTTTGCTAGCCTTATTTCTGTGGAATCTGAGTACAGATATTTCGGATCCCTTTGAAGACTATAGGGCCAAAGGAAATAACCTCCGATAACAAAGAGAAAGAAGCTTTCTGAGAAACTTCTTTGTGTTCTGTGAAATCATCTCACAGAGTTACAGCTTTTCCCTCAAGAAGCCTTTCGCTAAGACAGTTCTTGTGGAATTGGCAAAGTGATATTTGGAAGCCCATAGAGGGCTATGGTGAAAAAGGAAATATCCTCAGATGAAATCTGGAAAGAAGCTTTCTGAGAAACTGCTTAGTGTTCTGTTAATTCATCTCAGAGAGTTACATCTGTATTTCGTGGATCTCTTTGCTAGCCTTATTTCTGTGGAATCTGAGAACAGATATTTCGGATCCCTTTGAAGACTATAGGGCCAAAGGAAATATCCTCCGATAACAAAGAGAAAGAAGCTTTCTGGGAAACTTCGTTGTGTTCTGTGAAATCATCTCACAGAGTTACAGCTTTCCCCTCAAGGAGCCTTTCGCTAAGACAGTTTATATGGAATTGGCAAAGTGATATTTGGAAGCCCATAGAGGGCTATGGTGAAAAAGGAAATATCCTCAGATGAAATCTGGAAAGAAGCTTTCTGAGAAACTGCTTAGTGTTCTGTTAATTCATCTCACAGAGTTACATCTGTATTTCGTGGATCTCTTTGCTAGCCTTATTTCTGTGGAATCTGAGAACTGATATTTCGGATCCCTTTGAAGACTATAGGGCCAAAGGAAATATCCTCCGATAACAAAGAGAAAGAAGCTTTCTGAGAAACTTCGTTGTGTTCTGTGAAATCATCTCACAGAGTTACAGCTTTCCCCTCAAGGAGCCTTTCGCTAAGACAGTTCTTGTGGAATTGGCAAAGTGATATTTGGAAGCCCATAGAGGGCTATGGTGAAAAAGGAAATATCCTCAGATGAAATCTGGAAAGAAGCTTTCTGAGAAACTGCTAAGTGTTCTGTTAATTCATCTCACAGAGTTAAATCTGTATTTCGTGGATCTCTTTGCTAGCCTTATTTCTGTGGAATCTGAAAACAGATATTTCGGATCCCTTTGAAGACAATAGGGCCAAAGGAAATATCCTCCGATAACAAAGAGAAAGAAGCTTTCTGAGAAACTTCTTTGTGTTCTGTGAAATCATCTCACAGAGTTGCAGCTTTCCCCTCAAGAAGCCTTTCGCTAAGACAGTTCTTGTGGAATTGGCAAAGTGATATTTGGAAGCCCATAGAGGGCTGTGGTGAAAAAGGAAATATCCTCAGATGAAATCTGGAAAGAAGCTTTCTGAGAAACTGCTTAGTGTTCTGTTAATTCATCTCACAGAGTTACATCTGTATTTCGTGGATCTCTTTGCTAGCCTTATTTCTGTGGAATCTGAGAACAGATATTTCGGATCCCTTTGAAGACTATAGGGCCAAAGGAAATATCCTCCGATAACAAAGAGAAAGAAGCTTTCTGGGAAACTTCGTTGTGTTCTGTGAAATCATCTCACTGAGTTGCAGCTTTCCCCTAAAGGAGCCTTTCGCTAAGACAGTTCTTGTGGAATTGGCAAAGTGATATTTGGAAGCCCATAGAGGGCTATGGTGAAAAAGGAAATATCCTCAGATGAAATCTGGAAAGAAGCTTTCTGAGAAACTGCTTAGTGTTCTGTTAATTCATCTCACAGAGTTACATCTGTATTTCGTGGATCTCTTTGCTAGCCTTATTTCTGTGGAATATGAGAACAGATATTTCAGATCCCTTTGAAGACTATAGGGCCAAAGGAAATATCCTCCGATAACAAAGAGAAAAATGCTTTCTGAGAAACTTCTTTGTGTTCTGTGAAATCATCTCACAGAGTTGCAGCTTTCCCCTCCAGAAGCCTTTCGCTAAGACAGTTCTTGTGGAATTGGCAAAATGATATTTGGAAGCCCATAGAGGGCTATGGTGAAAAAGGAAATATCCTCAGATGAAATCTGGAAAGAAGCTTTCTGAGAACCTGCTTAGTGTTTTGTTAATTCACCTCACAGAGTTAATCTGTATTTCGTGGATCTCTTTGCTAGCCTTATTTCTGTGGAATCTGAGAACAGATATTTCGGATCCCTTTGAAGACTATAGGGCCAAAGGAAATATCCTCCGATAACAAAGAGAAAGAAGCTTTCTTAGAAACTTCGCTGTGTTCTGTGAAATCATCTCACAGAGTTACAGCTTTCCCCTCAAGGAGCTTTTCGCTAAGACAGTTCTTGTGGAATTGGTAAAGTGATATTTGGAAGCCCATAGAGGGCTATGGTGAAAAAGGAAATATCCTCAGATGAAATCTGGAAAGAAGTTTTCTGAGAAACTGCTTAGTGTTCTGTTAATTCATCTCACAGAGTTATATCTGTATTTCGTGGATCTCTTTGCTAGCCTTATTTCTGTGGAATCTGAGAACAGATATTTCGGATCCCTTTGAAGACTATAGGGCCAAAGGAAATATCCTCCGATAACAAAGAGAAAGAAGCTTTCTGAGAAACTTCGTTGTGTTCTGTGAAATCATCTCACAGAGTTACAGCTTTCCCCTCACGGAGCCTTTCGCTAAGACAGTTCTTTTGAAATTGGCAAAGTGATATTTGGAAGCCCATAGAGGGCTATGGTGAAAAAGGAAATATCCTCAGATGAAATCTGGAAAGAAGCTTTCTGAGAAACTGCTTCGTGTTCTGTTAATTCATCTCACAGAGTTACATCTGTATTTCGTGGATCTCTTTCCTAGCCTTATTTCTGTGGAATCTGAGAACAGATATTTCGGATCCCTTTGAAGACTATAGGGCCAAAGGAAATATCCTCCGATAACAAAGAGAAAGAAGCTTTCTGAGAAACTTCTTTGTGTTCTTTGAAATCATCTCACAGAGTTACAGCTTTCCCCTCAAGGAGCCTTTCGCTAAGACAGTTCTTGTGGAATTGGCAAAGTGATATTTGGAACCCCTAGAGGACTATGGTGAAAAAGGAAATATCCTCAGATGAAATCTGGAAAGAAGCTTTCTGAGAAACTTCTTAGTGTTCTGTTAATTCATCTCACAGAGTTACATCTGTATTTCGTGGATGTCTTTGCTAGCCTTATTTCTGTTGAATCTGAGAACAGATATTTCGGATCCCTTTGAAGACTATAGGGCCAAAGGAAATATCCTCTGAAAACAAAGAGAAAGAAGCTTTCTGAGAAACTTCTTTGTGTTCTGTGAAATCATCTCACAGAATTACACCTTTCCCCTCAAGGAGTCTTTCGCTAAGACAGTTCTTGTGGAATTGGCAAAGTGATATCTGGTAGCCCATAGAGGGCTATTTTGAAAAAGGAAATATCCTCAGATGAAATCTGGAAAGAAGCTTTCTGAGAAACTACTTAGTGTTCTGTTAATTCATCTCACAGTGTTACATCTGTATTTCGTGGATCTCCTTGCTAGCCTTATTTCTGTGGAATCTGAGAACAGATATTTCGGATCCCTTTGAAGACTATAGGGCCAAAGGAAATATCCTCCAGTAACAAAGAGAAAGAAGCTTTCTGAGAAACTTCGTTGTGTTCTCTGAAATCATCTCACAGAGTTACAGCTTTCCCCTCAAGGAGCTTTTCGCTAAGACAGTTCTTGTGGAATTGGTAAAGTGATATTTGGAAGCCCATAGAGGGCTATGGTGAAAAAGGAAATATCCTCAGATGAAATCTGGAAAGAAGCTTTCTGAGAAACTGCTTAGTGTTCTGTTAATTCATCTCACAGAGTTACATCTGTATTTCGTGGATCTCTTTGCTAGCCTTATTTCTGTGGAATCTGAGAACAGATATTTCGGATCCCTTTGAAGACTATAGGGCCAAAGGAAATATCCTCCGATAACAAAGAGAAAGAAGCTTTCTGAGAAACTTCGTTGTGTTCTGTGAAATCATCTCACAGAAGTACAGCTTTCCCCTCAAGAAGCCTTTCGCTAAGACAGTTCTTGTGGAATTGGCAAAGTGATATTTGGAAGCCCATAGAGGGCTACGGTGAAAAAGGAAATATCCTCACATGAAATCTGGAAAGAAGTTTTCTGAGAAACTGCTTAGTGTTCTGTTAGTTCATCTCACAGAGTTACATCTGTATTTCGTGAATCTGTTTGCTATCCTTATTTCTGTGGAATCTGAGAACAGATATTTCGGATCCCTTTGAAGACTATAGGGCCAAAGGAAATATCCTCCGATAACAAAGAGAAAGAAGCTTTCTGAGAAACTTCGTTGTGTTCTGTGAAATCATCTCACAGATTTACAGCTTTCCCCTCACGGAGCCTTTCGCTAAGACAGTTCTTTTGAAATTGGCAAAGTGATATTTGGAAGCCCATAGAGGGCTATGGTGAAAAAGGAAATATCCTCAGATGAAATCTGGAAAGAAGCTTTCTGAGAAACTGCTTAGTGTTCTGTTAATTCATCTCACAGAGTTACATCTGTATTTCGTGGATCTCTTCCTAGCCTTATTTCTGTGGAATCTGAGAACAGATATTTCGGATCCCTTTGAAGACTATAGGGCCAAAGGAAATATCCTCCGATAACAAAGAGAAAGAAGCTTTCTGAGAAACTTCGTTGTGTTCTTTGAAATCATCTCACAGAGTTACAGCTTTCCCCTCAAGGAGCCTTTCGCTAAGACAGTTCTTGTGGAATTGGCAAAGTGATATTTGGAAGCCCATAGAGGACTATGTTGAAAAAGGAAATATCCTCAGATGAAATCTGGAAAGAAGCTTTCTGAGAAACTGCTTAGTGTTCTGTTAATTCATCTCACAGAGTTACATCTGTATTTCGTGGATGTCTTTGCTAGCCTTATTTCTGTTGAATCTGAGAACAGATATTTCGGATCCCTTTGAAGACTATAGGGCCAAAGGAAATATCCTCTGAAAACAAAGAGAAAGAAGGTTTCTGAGAAACTTCTTTGTGTTCTGTGAAATCATCTCACAGAATTACACCTTTCCCCTCAAGGAGTCTTTCACTAAGACAGTTCTTGTGGAATTGGCAAAGTGATATCTGGTAGCCCATAGAGGGCTATTTTGAAAAAGGAAATATCCTCAGATGAAATCTGGAAAGAAGCTTTCTGAGAAACTGCTTAGTGTTCTGTTAATTCATCTCACAGAGTTACATCTGTATTTCGTGGATCTCCTTGCTAGCCTTATTTCTGTGGAATCTGAGAACAGATATTTCGGATCCCTTTGAAGACTATAGGGCCAAAGGAAATATCCTCCAGTAACAAAGAGAAAGAAGCTTTCTGAGAAACTTCGTTGTGTTCTCTGAAATCATCTCACAGAGTTACAGCTTTCCCCTCAAGGAACCTTTCGCTAAGACAGTTCTTGTGGAATTGGCAAAGTGATATTTGGAAGCCCATAGAGGGCTATGGTGAAAAAGGAAATATCCTCAGATGAAATCTGGAAAGAAGCTTTCTGAGAAACTTCTTAGTGTTCTGTTAATTCATCTCACAGAGTTACATCTGTATTTCGTGGATCTCTTTGCTAGACCTATTTCTGTTGAATCTGAGAACAGATATTTCGGATCCCTTTGAAGACTATAGGTCCAAAGGAAATATCCTCTGAAAACAAAGAGAAAGAAGCTTTCTGAGAAACTTCTTTGTGTTCTGTGAAATCATCTCACAGAATTACACCTTTCCCCTCAAGGAGTCTTTCGCTAAGACAGTTCTTGTGGAATTGGCAAAGTGATATCTGGAAGCCCATAGAGGGCTATTTTGAAAAAGGAAATATCCTCAGATGAAATCTGGAAAGAAGCTTTCTGAGAAACTGCTTAGTGTTCTGTTAATTCATCTCACAGAGTTACATCTGTATTTCGTGGATCTCCTTGCTAGCCTTATTTCTGTGGAATCTGAGAACAGATATTTCGGATCCCTTTGAAGACTATAGGGCCAAAGGAAATATCCTCCGATAACAAAGAGAAAGAAGCTTTCTGAGAAACTTCGTTGTGTTCTCTGAAATCATCTCACAGAGTTACAGCTTTCACCTCAAGGAGCTTTTCGCTAAGACAGTTCTTGTGGAATTGGTAAAGTGATATTTGGAAGCCCATAGAGGGCTATGGTGAAAAAGGAAATATCCTCAGATGAAATCTGGAAAGAAGCTTTCTGAGAAACTGCTTAGTGTTCTGTTAATTCATCTCACAGAGTTACATCTGTATTTCGTGGATCTCTTTGCTAGCCTTATTTCTGTGGAATCTGAGAACAGATATTTCGGATACCTTTGAAGACTATAGGGCCAAAGGAAATATCCTCCGATAACAAAGAGAAAGAAGCTTTCTGAGAAACTTCTTTGTGTTCTCTGAAATCATCTCACAGAGTTACAGCTTTCCCCTCACGGAGCCTTTCGCTAAGACAGTTCTTTTGAAATTGGCAAAGTGATATTTGGAAGCCCATAGAGGGCTATGGTGAAAAAGGAAATATCCTCAGAGGAAATCTGGAAAGAAACTTTCTGAGAAACTGCTTAGTGTTCTGTTAGTTCATCTCACAGAGTTACATGTGTATTTCGTGAATCTCTTTGCTAGCCTTATTTCTGTGGAATCTGAGTACAGATATTTCGGATCCCTTTGAAGACTATAGGGCCAAAGGAAATAACCTCCGATAACAAAGAGAAAGAAGCTTTCTGAGAAACTTCTTTGTGTTCTGTGAAATCATCTCACAGAGTTACAGCTTTTCCCTCAAGAAGCCTTTCGCTAAGACAGTTCTTGTGGAATTGGCAAAGTGATATTTGGAAGCCCATAGAGGGCTATGGTGAAAAAGGAAATATCCTCAGATGAAATCTGGAAAGAAGCTTTCTGAGAAACTGCTTAGTGTTCTGTTAATTCATCTCAGAGAGTTACATCTGTATTTCGTGGATCTCTTTGCTAGCCTTATTTCTGTGGAATCTGAGAACAGATATTTCGGATCCCTTTGAAGACTATAGGGCCAAAGGAAATATCCTCCGATAACAAAGAGAAAGAAGCTTTCTGGGAAACTTCGTTGTGTTCTGTGAAATCATCTCACAGAGTTACAGCTTTCCCCTCAAGGAGCCTTTCGCTAAGACAGTTTATATGGAATTGGCAAAGTGATATTTGGAAGCCCATAGAGGGCTATGGTGAAAAAGGAAATATCCTCAGATGAAATCTGGAAAGAAGCTTTCTGAGAAACTGCTTCGTGTTCTGTTAATTCATCTCACAGAGTTACATCTGTATTTCGTGGATCTCTTTGCTAGCCTTATTTCTGTGGAATCTGAGAACTGATATTTCGGATCCCTTTGAAGACTATAGGGCCAAAGGAAATATCCTCCGATAACAAAGAGAAAGAAGCTTTCTGAGAAACTTCGTTGTGTTCTGTGAAATCATCTCACAGAGTTACAGCTTTCCCCTCAAGGAGCCTTTCGCTAAGACAGTTCTTGTGGAATTGGCAAAGTGATATTTGGAAGCCCATAGAGGGCTATGGTGAAAAAGGAAATATCCTCAGATGAAATCTGGAAAGAAGCTTTCTGAGAAACTGCTAAGTGTTCTGTTAATTCATCTCACAGAGTTAAATCTGTATTTCGTGGATCTCTTTGCTAGCCTTATTTCTGTGGAATCTGAAAACAGATATTTCGGATCCCTTTGAAGACAATAGGGCCAAAGGAAATATCCTCCGATAACAAAGAGAAAGAAGCTTTCTGAGAAACTTCTTTGTGTTCTGTGAAATCATCTCACAGAGTTGCAGCTTTCCCCTCAAGAAGCCTTTCGCTAAGACAGTTCTTGTGGAATTGGCAAAGTGATATTTGGAAGCCCATAGAGGGCTGTGGTGAAAAAGGAAATATCCTCAGATGAAATCTGGAAAGAAGCTTTCTGAGAAACTGCTTAGTGTTCTGTTAATTCATCTCACAGAGTTACATCTGTATTTCGTGGATCTCTTTGCTAGCCTTATTTCTGTGGAATCTGAGAACAGATATTTCGGATCCCTTTGAAGACTATAGGGCCAAAGGAAATATCCTCCGATAACAAAGAGAAAGAAGCTTTCTGGGAAACTTCGTTGTGTTCTGTGAAATCATCTCACTGAGTTGCAGCTTTCCCCTAAAGGAGCCTTTCGCTAAGACAGTTCTTGTGGAATTGGCAAAGTGATATTTGGAAGCCCATAGAGGGCTATGGTGAAAAAGGAAATATCCTCAGATGAAATCTGGAAAGAAGCTTTCTGAGAAACTGCTTAGTGTTCTGTTAATTCATCTCACAGAGTTACATCTGTATTTCGTGGATCTCTTTGCTAGCCTTATTTCTGTGGAATATGAGAACAGATATTTCAGATCCCTTTGAAGACTATAGGGCCAAAGGAAATATCCTCCGATAACAAAGAGAAAAATGCTTTCTGAGAAACTTCTTTGTGTTCTGTGAAATCATCTCACAGAGTTGCAGCTTTCCCCTCCAGAAGCCTTTCGCTAAGACAGTTCTTGTGGAATTGGCAAAATGATATTTGGAAGCCCATAGAGGGCTATGGTGAAAAAGGAAATATCCTCAGATGAAATCTGGAAAGAAGCTTTCTGAGAACCTGCTTAGTGTTTTGTTAATTCACCTCACAGAGTTAATCTGTATTTCGTGGATCTCTTTGCTAGCCTTATTTCTGTGGAATCTGAGAACAGATATTTCGGATCCCTTTGAAGACTATAGGGCCAAAGGAAATATCCTCCGATAACAAAGAGAAAGAAGCTTTCTTAGAAACTTCGCTGTGTTCTGTGAAATCATCTCACAGAGTTGCAGCTTTCCCCTCAATGAGCCTTTCGCTAATACAGTTCTTGTGGAATTGGCAAAGTGATATCTGGAAGCCCATAGAGGGCTATGGTGAAAAAGGAAATATCCTCAGATGAAATCTGGAAAGAAGCTTTCTGAGAAACTGCTTAGTGTTCCGTTAATTCATCTCACAGAGTTACATCTGTATTTCGTGGATGTCCTTGCTAGCCTTATTTCTGTAGAATCTGAGAACAGATATTTCGGATCCCTATGAAGACTGTAGGGCCAAAGGAAATATCCTCCGATAACAAAGAGAAAGAAGCTTTCTGAGAAACTTCGTTGTGTTCTGTGAAATCATCTCACAGAGTTAAGCTTTCCCCTCAAGGAGCCTTTCGCTAAGACAGTTCTTGTGGAATTGGCAAAGTGATATTTGGAAGCCCATAGAGGGCTATGGTGAAAAAGGAAATATCCTCAGATGAAATCTGGAAAGAAGCTCTCTGAGAAACTGCTTAGTGTTCTGTTAATTCATCTGACAGAGTTACATCTGTATTTCATGGATGTCTTTGCTAGCCTTTTTTCTGTGGAATCTGAGAACAGATATTTCGGATCCCTTTGAAGACTATAGGGCCAAAGGAAATATCCTCCGATAACAAAGAGAAAGAAGCTTTCTGAGAAACTTCGTTGTGTTCTGTGAAATCATCTCACAGAGTTACAGCTTTCCCCTCACGGAGCATTTCGCTAAGCCAGTTCTTTTGGAATTGGCAAAGTGATATTTGGAAGCCCATAGAGGGCTATGGTGAAAAAGGAAATATCCTCAGAGGAAATCTGGAAAGAAGCTTTCTGAGAAACTGCTTAGTGTTCTGTTAATTCAACTCACAGTTACATCTGTATTTCGTGGATCTCCTTGCTAGCCTTATTTCTGTGGAATCTGAGAACAGATATTTCGGATCCCTTTGAAGACTATAGGGCCAAAGGAAATATCCTCCGATAACAAAGAGAAAGAAGCTTTCTGAGAAACTTCGCTGTGTTCTGTGAAATCATCTCACAGAGTTGCAGCTTTCCCCTCAATGAGCCTTTCGCTAATACAGTTCTTGTGGAATTGGCAAAGTGATATCTGGAAGCCCATAGAGGGCTATGGTGAAAAAGGAAATATCCTCAGATGAAATCTGGAAAGAAGCTTTCTGAGAAACTGCTTAGTGTTCCGTTAATTCATCTCACAGAGTTACATCTGTATTTCGTGGATGTCCTTGCTAGCCTTATTTCTGTAGAATCTGAGAACAGATATTTCGGATCCCTATGAAGACTATAGGGCCAAAGGAAATATCCTCCGATAACAAAGAGAAAGAAGCTTTCTGAGAAACTTCGTTGTGTTCTGTGAAATCATCTCACAGAGTTAAGCTTTCCCCTCAAGGAGCCTTTCGCTAAGACAGTTCTTGTGGAATTGGCAAAGTGATATTTGGAAGCCCATAGAGGGCTATGGTGAAAAAGGAAATATCCTCAGATGAAATCTGGAAAGAAGCTCTCTGAGAAACTGCTTAGTGTTCTGTTAATTCATCTGACAGAGTTACATCTGTATTTCATGGATGTCTTTGCTAGCCTTTTTTCTGTGGAATCTGAGAACAGATATTTCGGATCCCATTGAAGATTATAGGGCCACAGGAAATATCCACCGATAACAAAGAGAAAGAAGCTTTCTGAGAAACTTCGTTGTGTTCTGTGAAATCATCTCACAGAGTTACAGCTTTCCCCTCAAGGAGCTTTTCGCTAAGACAGTTTTTGTGGAATTGGCAAAATGATATTTGGAAGCCCATAGAGGGCTAGGGTGAAAAAGGAAATATCCTCAGATGAAATCTGGAAAGAAGCTTTCTGAGAAACTGCTTAGTGTTCTGTTAATTCAACTCACAGAGTTACATCTGTATTTCGTGGATCTCTTTGCTAGCCTTATTTCTGTGGAATCTGAGAACAGATATTTCGGATCCCTTTGAAGACTATAGGGTCAAAGGAAATATCCTCCGATAACAAAGAGAAAGAAACTTTCTGAGAAACTTCTTTGTGTTCTGTGAAATCATCTCACACAGTTACACCTTTTCCCTCAAGAAGCCTTTCGCTAAGACAGTTCTTGTGGAATTGGCAAAGTGATATTTGGAAGCCCATAGAGGGCTATGGTGAAAAAGGAAATGTCCTCAAATAAAACCTGGAAAGAAGCTTTCTGAGAAACTGCTTAGTGTTCTGTTAATTCATCTCAGAGAGTTACATCTGTATTTCGTGGATCTCCTTGCTAGCCTTATTTCTGTGGAATCTGAGAACAGATATTTCGGATCCCTTTGAAGACTATAGGGCCAAAGGAAATATCCTCCGATAACAAAGAGAAAGAAGCTTTCTGAGAAACTTCGTTGTGTTCTGTGAAATCATCTCACAGAGTTACAGCTTTCCCCTCAAGGAGCCTTTCGCTAAGACAGTTCTTGTGGAATTGGCAAAGTGATATTTGGAAGCCCTTAGAGGGCTATGGTGAAAAAGGAAATATCCTCAGATGAAATCTGGAAAGAAGCATTCTGAGAAACTGCTTAGTGTTCTGTTAATTCATCTCAGAGAGTTACATCTGTATTTCGTGGATCTCTTTGCTAGCCTTATTTCTGTGGAATCTGAGAACAGATACTTCGGATCCCTTTGAAGACTATAGGGCCAAAGGAAATATCCTCCGATAACAAAGAGAAAGAAGCTTTCTGAGAAACTTCGTTGTGTTCTGTGAAATCATCTCACAGAGTTACAACTTTCCCCTCAAGGAGCCTTTCGCTAAGTCAGTTCTTGTGGAATTGGGAAAGTGATATTTGGAAGCCCATAGAGGGCTATGGTGAAAAAGGAAATATCCTCAGATGAAATCTGGAAAGAAGCTTTCTGAGAAACTGCTTAGTGTTCTGTTAATTCATCTCACAGTGTGACATCTGTATTTCGTGGATCTCTTTGCTAGCCTTATTTCTGTGGAATCTGAGAACAGATATTTCGGATCCCTTTGAAGACTAAGAGCCAAAGAAATATCCTCCGATAACAAAGAGAAAGAAGATTTCTGAGAAACTTCGTTGTGTTCTGTGAAATCATCTCACAGAGTTGCAGCTTTCCCCTCAATGAGCCTTTCGCTAAGACAGTTCTTGTGGAATTGGCAAAGTTTTATCTGGAAGCCCATAGAGGGCTATGGTGAAAAAGGAAATATCCTCAGATGAAACCTGGAAAGAAGCTTTCTGAGAAACTGCTTAGTGTTCCGTAAATTCATCTCACAGAGTTACATCTGTATTTCGTGGATCTCTTTGCTAGCCTTATTTCTGTGGAATCTGAGAACAGATATTTCGGATCCCTTTGAAGACTATAGGGCCAAAGGAAATATCCTCCGATAACAAAGAGAAAGAAGCTTTCTGAAAAACTTCTTTGTGTTCTGTGAAATCATCTCACAGAGTTACAGCTTTCCCCTCAAGGAGCCTTTCGCTAAGACAGTTCTTGTGGAATTGGCAAAGTGATATTTGGAAGCCCATAGAGGGCTATGGTGAAAAAGGAAATATCCTCAGATGAAATCTGGAAAGAAGCTGTCTGAGAAACTGCTTAGTGTTCTGTTAATTCATCTCACAGAGTTACATCTGTATTTCGTGGATCTCTTTGCTAGCCTTATTTCTGTGGAATCTGAGAACAGATATTTCGGATCCCTTTGAAGACTATAGGGCCAAAGGAAATATCCTTCGATAACAAAGAGAAAGAAGCTTTCTGAGAAACTTCGTTGTGTTCTGTGAAATCATCTCATAGAGTTACAGCTTTCCCCTCAAGGAGCCTATCGCTAAGACAGTTTTTGTGGAATTGGCAAAGTGATATTTGGAAGCCCATAGAGGGCTATGTTGAAAAAGGAAATATCCTCAGATGAAATCTGGAAAGAAGCTTTCTGAGAAACTGCTTAGTGTTCTGGTAATTCAAATCACAGAGTTACATCTGTATTTCGTGGATCTATTTGCTATCCTTATTTCTGTGGAATCTGAGAACAGATATTTCGGATCACATTGAAGAATATAGGGTCAAAGGAAATATCCTCCGATAACAAAGAGAAAGAATCTTTCTGAGAAACTTCTTTGTGTTCTGTGAAATCATCTCACAGAGTTACAGCTTTACCCTCAAGAAGCCTTTCGCTAAGACAGTTCATGTGGAATTGGCAAAGTGATATTTGGAAGCCCATAGAGGGCTATGGTGAAAAAGGAAATATCCTCAAATGAAATCTGGAAAGAAGCTTTCTGAGAAACTGCTTAGTGTTCTGTTAATTCATCTCAGAGAGTTACCTCTGTATTTCGTGGATCTCTTTGCTAGCCTTATTTCTGTGGAATCTGAGAACAGATATTTCGGATCCCTTTGAAGACTATAGGGCCAAAGGAAATATCCTCCGATAATAAAGAGAAAGAAGCTTTCTGAGAAACTTCTTTGTGTTCTGTGAAATCATCTCACAGAGTTGCAGCTTTCCCCTCAAGGAGCCTTTCGCTAAGACAGTTCTTGTGGAATTGGCAAAGTGATATTTGGAAGCCCATAGAGGGCTATGGTGAAAAAGGAAATATCCTCAGATGAAATCTGGAAAGAAGCTTTCTGAGAAACTGCTTAGTGTTCTGTTAATTCATCTCACAGAGTTACATCTGTATTTCGTGGATCTCTTTGCTATCCTTATTTCTGTGGAATCTGAGAACAGATATTTCGGATCCCTTTGAAGACTATAGGGCCAAAGGAAATATTCTCCGATAACAAAGAGAAAGAAGCTTTCTGAAAACTTCGTTGTGTTCTGTGAAATCATCTCACAGAGTTACAGCTTTCCCCTCACGGAGCCTTTCGCTAAGACAGTTCATGTGGAATTGGCAAAGTGATATTTGGAAGCCCATAGAGGGCTATGGTGAAAAAGGAAATATCCTCAGATGAAATCTGGAAAGAAGCTTTCTGAGAAACTGCTTAGTGTTCTGTTAATTCATCTCACAGGGTTACATCAGTATATCGTGGGTCTCTTTGCTAGCCTTATTTCTGTAGAATCTGAGAACAGATATTTCGGATCCCTTTGAAGACTAAGGGCCAAAGGAAATATCCTCCGATAACAAAGAGAAAGAAGCTTTGTGAGAAACTTCGTTGTGTTCTGTGAAATCATCTCACAGAGTTACAGCTTTCCCGTCAAGGGGCCTTTCGCTAAGACAGTTCTTGTGGAATTGGCAAAGTGATATTTGGAAGCCCATAGAGGGCTATGGTGAAAAAGGAAATATCCTCAGATGAAATCTGGAAAGAAACTTTCTGAGAAACTGCTTAGTTTTCTGTTAATTCAACTCACAGAGTTACATCTGTATTTCGTGGATCACTTTGCTAGCCTTATTTCTGTGGAATCTGAGAACAGATATTTCGGATCCCTTTGAAGACTATAGGGCCAAAGGAAATATCCTCCGATAACAAAGAGAAAGAAGCTTTCTGAGAAACTTCGTTGTGTTCTGTGAAATCATCTCACAGAGTTACAGCTTTCCCCTCAAGGAGCCTTTCGCTAAGACAGTTTTTGTGGAATTGGCAAAGTGATATTTGGAAGCCCATAGAGGGCTATGGTCAAAAAGGAAATATACTCAGATGAAATCTGGAAAGAAGCTTTCTGAGAAACTGCTTAGTGTTCTGTTAATTCATCTCACAGAGTTACATCTGTATTTCGTGGATCTCTTTGCTAACCTTATTTCTGTGGAATCTGAGAACAGATATTTCGGATCCCTTTGAAGACTATAGGGCCAAAGGAAATATCCTCCGATAACAAAGAGAAAGAAGCTTTCTCAGAAACTTCGTTGTGTTCCGTGAAATCACCTCACAGAGTTACAGCTTTCCCCTCAAGGAGCCTTTCGCTAAGACAGTTCTTGTGGAATTGGCAAAGTGATATTTGGAAGCCCATAGAGGGCTATGGTGAATAACGAAATATCCTCAGATGAAATCTGGAAAGAAGCTTTCTGAGAAACTGCTTAGTGTTCTGTTAATTCATCTCACAGAGTTACATCTGTATTTCGGGGATCTCGTTGCTAGCCTTATTTCTGTGGAATCTGAGAACAGATATTTCGGATCCCTTTGAAGACTATAGGGCCAAAGGAAATATCCTCCGATAACAAAGAGAAAGAAGCTTTCTGAGAAACTACGTTGTGTTCTGTGAAATCATCTCACAGAGTTACAGCTTTCCCCTCACGGAGCCTTTCGCTAAGACAGCTCTTTTGGAATTGGCAAAGTGATATTTGGAAGACCCTACAGGGCTATGGTGAAAAAGGAAATATCCTCAGAGGAAATCTGGAAAGAAGCTTTCTGAGAAACTGCTTAGTGTTCTGTTAATTCATCTCACAGAGTTACATCTGTATTTCGTGGATCTCCTTGCTAGCATTATTTCTGTGGGATCTGAGAACAGATATTTCGGATCCCTTTGAAGACTATAGGGTCAAAGGAAATATCCTCCGATAACAAAGAGAAAGAAGCTTTCTGAGAAACTTGGTTGTGTTCTGTGAAATCATCTCACAGAGTTGCAGCTTTCCCCTCAAGGAGCCTTTCGCTAAGACAGTTCTTGTGGAATTGGCAAAGTGATATCTGGAAGCCCATAGAGGGCTATGGTGAAAAAGGAAATATCCTCAGATGAAATCTGGAAAGAAGCTTTCTGAGAAACTGCTTAGTGTTCTGTTAATTCATCTCACAGAGTTACATCTGTATTTCGTGGATCTCTTTGCTAGCCTTATTTCTGTGGAATCTGAGAACAGATATTTCGGATCCCTTTGAAGACTATAGGGCCAAAGGAAATATCCTCCGATAACAAAGAGAAAGAAGCTTTCTCAGAAACTTCGTTGTGTTCCGTGAAATCACCTCACAGAGTTACAGCTTTCCCCTCAAGGAGCCTTTCGCTAAGAAAGTTCTTGTGGAATTGGCAAAGTGATATCTGGAAGCCCATAGAGGGCTATGGTGAAAAAGGAAATATCCTCATATGAAATCCGGAAAGAATCTTTCTGAGAAACTGCTTAGTGTTCTGTTAATTCAACTCACAGAGTTACATCTGTATTTCGTGGATGTCTTTGCTAGCCTTATTTCTGTAGAATCTCAGAACAGATATTTCGGATCCCTATGAAGACTATAGGGCCAAAGGAAATATCCTCCGATAACAAAGAGAAAGAAGCTTTCTGAGAAACTTCGTTGTGTTCTGTGAAATCATCTCTCAGAGTTACAGCTTTCCCCTCCAGGAGCCTTTCCCTAAGACAGTTCTTGTGGAATTGGAAAAGTGATATTTGGAAGCCCATAGAGGGCTATGGTGAAAAAGGAAATATCCTCAGAGGAAATCTGGAAAGAAGCTTTCTGAGAAACTGCTTAGTGTTCTGTTAATTCATCTCACAGAGTTACATCTGTATTTCGTGGATCTCCTTGCTAGCCTTATTTCTGTGGAATCTGAGAACAGATATTTCGGATCCCTTTGAACACTATAGGGCCAAAGGAAATATCCTCCAATAACAAAGAGAAAGAAGCTTTCTGAGAAACTTCGTTGTGTTCTGTGAAATCATCTCACAGAGTTACAGCTTTCCCCTCAAGGAGCCTTTCGCTAAGACAGTTCTTGTGGAATTGGCAAAGTGATATTTGGAAGCCCATAGAGGGCTATGGTGAAAAAGGAAATATCCTCAGATGAAATCTGGAAAGAAGCTTTCTGAGAAACTGCTTAATGTTCTGTTAATTCATCTCACAGAGTTACATCTGTATTTCGTGGATCTCTTTGCTAGCCTTATTTCTGTTGAATCTGAGACAGATATTTCGGATCCCTTTGAAGACTATAGGGCCAAAGGAAATATCTTCCGATAACAGAGAGAAAGAAGCTTTCTGAGAAACTTCTTTGTGTTCTGTGAAATCATCTCACAGAGTTGCAGCTTTCCCCTCAAGGAGCCTTTCGCTAAGACAGTTCTTGTGGAATTGGCAAAGTGATATTTGGAAGCCCATAGAGGGCTATGGTGAAAAAGAAAATATCCTCAGATAAAATCTAGAAAGAAGCTTTCTGAGAAACTGCTTAGTGTTCTGTTAATTGATCTCACAGAGTTACATCTGTATTTCGTGAATCTCTTTGCTAGCCTTATTTCTGTGGAATCTGAGAACAGATATTTCGGATCCCTTTGAAGAGTATAGGGCCAAAGGAAATATCCTCCGATAACAAAGAGAAAGAAGCTTTCTGAGAAACTTCGTTGTATTCTGTGAAATCATCTCACAGAGTTACAGCTTTCCCCTCAAGGAGCCTTTCGCTAAGACAGTTCATGTGGAATTGGCAAAGTGATATTTGGAAGCCCATAGAGGGCTATGGTGAAAAAGGAAATATCCTCAGATGAAATCTGGAAAGAAGCTTTCTGAGAAACTGCTTAGTGTTCTGTTATTTCATCTCACAGAGTTACATCTGTATTTCGTGGATCTCTTTGCTAGCCTTATTTCTGTGGAATATGAGAACAGATATTTCGGATCCCTTTGAAGACTATAGGGCCAAAGGAAATATCCACCGATAACAAAGAGAAAGAAGCTTTCAGAGAAACTTCGTTGTGTTCTGTGAAATCATCTCACAGAGTTACAGCTTTCCCCTCAAGGAGCCTTTCGCTAAGACAGTTCATGTGGAATTGGCAAAGTGATATTTGGAAGCCCATAGAGGGCTATGGTGAAAAAGGAAATATCCTCAGATGAAATCTGGAAAGAAGCTTTCTGAGAAACTGCTTAGTGTTCTGTTAATTCATCTCACAGGGTTACATCTGTATTTCGTGGATCTCTTTGCTAGCCTTATTTCTTTTGAATCTGAGAACAGATATTTCGGATCCCTTTGAACACTATAGGGCCAAAGGAAATATCCTCCGATAACAAAGAGAAAGAAGCTTTCTGAGAAACTTCGTTGTGCTCTGTGAAATCATCTCACAGAGTTACAGCTTTCCCCTCAAGGAGCCTTTCTCTAAGACAGTTCTTGTGGAATTGGCAAAGCGATATTTGGAAGCCCATAGAGGGCTACGGTGAAAAAGGAAATATCCTCAGATGAAATCTGGAAAGAAGCTTTCTGAGAAACTGCTTAGTGTTCTGTTAATTCATCTCACAGAGTTACATCTGTATTTCGGGGATCTCTTTGCTAGCCTTATTTCTGTGGAATCTGAGAACAGATATTTCGGATCCCTTTGAAGACTATAGGGCCAAAGGAAATATCCTCCGATAACAAAGAGAAAGAAGCTTTCTGAGAAACTTCGTTGTGTTCTGTGAAATCATCTCACAGAGTTACAGCTTTCCCCTCAAGGAGCCTTTCGCTAAGACAGTTCTTGTGGAATTGGCAAAGTGATATTTGGAAGCCCATAGAGGGCTATGGTGAAAAAGGAAATATCCTCAGATGAAATCTGGAAAGAAGCTTTCTGAGAAACTGCTTAGTGTTCTGGTAATTCAACTCACAGAGTTACATCTGTATTTCGTGGATCTCTTTGCTAGCCTTATTTCTGTGGAATCTGAGAACAGATATTTCGGATCCCTTTGAAGACTATAGGGTCAAAGGAAATATCCTCCGATAACAAAGAGAAAGAATCTTTCTGAGAAACTTCTTTGTGTTCTGTGAAATCATCTCACAGAGTTACAGCTTTCCCCTGAAGAAGCCTTTCGCTAAGACAGTTCTTGTGGAATTGGCAAAGTGATATTTGGAAGCCCATAGAGGGCTATGGTGAAAAAGGAAATATCCTCAAATGAAACCTGGAAAGAAGCTTTCTGAGAAACTGCTTAGTGTTCTGTTAATTCAACTCACAGAGTTACATCTGTATTTCGTGGATCTCTTTGCTAGCCTTATTTCTGTAGAATCTGAGAACAGATATTTCTGATCCCTTTGAAGACTAAGGGCCAAAGAAATATCCTCCGATAACAAAGAGAAAGAAGCTTTCTGAGAAACTTCGTTGTGTTCCTTGAAATCATCTCGCAGAGTTACAGCTTTCCCGTCAAGGAACCTTTCGCTAAGACAGTTCTTGTGGAATTGGCAAAGTGATATTTGGAAGCCCATAGAGGGCTATGGTGAAAAAGGAAATATCCTCAGATGAAATCTGGAAAGAAGCTTTCTGAGAAACTGCTTAATGTTCTGTTAATTCATCTCACAGAGTTACATCTGTATTTCGTGGATCTCTTTGCTAGCCTTATTTCTGTTGAATCTGAGACAGATATTTCGGATCCCTTTGAAGACTATAGGGCCAAAGGAAATATCTTCCGATAACAGAGAGAAAGAAGCTTTCTGAGAAACTTCTTTGTGTTCTGTGAAATCATCTCACAGAGTTGCAGCTTTCCCCTCAAGGAGCCTTTCGCTAAGACAGTTCTTGTGGAATTGGCAAAGTGATATTTGGAAGCCCATAGAGGGCTATGTTGAAAAAGAAAATATCCTCAGATAAAATCTAGAAAGAAGCTTTCTGAGAAACTGCTTAGTGTTCTGTTAATTGATCTCACAGAGTTACATCTGTATTTCGTGAATCTCTTTGCTAGCCTTATTTCTGTGGAATCTGAGAACAGATATTTCGGATCCCTTTGAAGAGTATAGGGCCAAAGGAAATATCCTCCGATAACAAAGAGAAAGAAGCTTTCTGAGAAACTTCGTTGTATTCTGTGAAATCATCTCACAGAGTTACAGCTTTCCCCTCAAGGAGCCTTTCGCTAAGACAGTTCATGTGGAATTGGCAAAGTGATATTTGGAAGCCCATAGAGGGCTATGGTGAAAAAGGAAATATCCTCAGATGAAATCTGGAAAGAAGCTTTCTGAGAAACTGCTTAGTGTTCTGTTATTTCATCTCACAGAGTTACATCTGTATTTCGTGGATCTCTTTGCTAGCCTTATTTCTGTGGAATATGAGAACAGATATTTCGGATCCCTTTGAAGACTATAGGGCCAAAGGAAATATCCACCGATAACAAAGAGAAAGAAGCTTTCAGAGAAACTTCGTTGTGTTCTGTGAAATCATCTCACAGAGTTACAGCTTTCCCCTCAAGGAGCCTTTCGCTAAGACAGTTCATGTGGAATTGGCAAAGTGATATTTGGAAGCCCATAGAGGGCTATGGTGAAAAAGGAAATATCCTCAGATGAAATCTGGAAAGAAGCTTTCTGAGAAACTGCTTAGTGTTCTGTTAATTCATCTCACAGGGTTACATCTGTATTTCGTGGATCTCTTTGCTAGCCTTATTTCTTTTGAATCTGAGAACAGATATTTCGGATCCCTTTGAACACTATAGGGCCAAAGGAAATATCCTCCGATAACAAAGAGAAAGAAGCTTTCTGAGAAACTTCGTTGTGCTCTGTGAAATCATCTCACAGAGTTACAGCTTTCCCCTCAAGGAGCCTTTCTCTAAGACAGTTCTTGTGGAATTGGCAAAGCGATATTTGGAAGCCCATAGAGGGCTACGGTGAAAAAGGAAATATCCTCAGATGAAATCTGGAAAGAAGCTTTCTGAGAAACTGCTTAGTGTTCTGTTAATTCATCTCACAGAGTTACATCTGTATTTCGGGGATCTCTTTGCTAGCATATTTCTGTGGAATCTGAGAACAGATATTTCGGATCCCTTTGAAGACTATAGGGCCAAAGGAAATATCCTCCGATAACAAAGAGAAAGAAGCTTTCTGAGAAACTTCGTTGTGTTCTGTGAAATCATCTCACAGAGTTACAGCTTTCCCCTCAAGGAGCCTTTCGCTAAGACAGTTCTTGTGGAATTGGCAAAGTGATATTTGGAAGCCCATAGAGGGCTATGGTGAAAAAGGAAATATCCTCAGATGAAATCTGGAAAGAAGCTTTCTGAGAAACTGCTTAGTGTTCTGGTAATTCAACTCACAGAGTTACATCTGTATTTCGTGGATCTCTTTGCTAGCCTTATTTCTGTGGAATCTGAGAACAGATATTTCGGATCCCTTTGAAGACTATAGGGTCAAAGGAAATATCCTCCGATAACAAAGAGAAAGAATCTTTCTGAGAAACTTCTTTGTGTTCTGTGAAATCATCTCACAGAGTTACAGCTTTCCCCTGAAGAAGCCTTTCGCTAAGACAGTTCTTGTGGAATTGGCAAAGTGATATTTGGAAGCCCATAGAGGGCTATGGTGAAAAAGGAAATATCCTCAAATGAAACCTGGAAAGAAGCTTTCTGAGAAACTGCTTAGTGTTCTGTTAATTCAACTCACAGAGTTACATCTGTATTTCGTGGATCTCTTTGCTAGCCTTATTTCTGTAGAATCTGAGAACAGATATTTCTGATCCCTTTGAAGACTAAGGGCCAAAGAAATATCCTCCGATAACAAAGAGAAAGAAGCTTTCTGAGAAACTTCGTTGTGTTCCTTGAAATCATCTCGCAGAGTTACAGCTTTCCCGTCAAGGAACCTTTCGCTAAGACAGTTCTTGTGGAATTGGAAAAGTGATATTTGGAAGCCCTTAGAGGGCTATGGTGAAAAAGGAAATATCCTCAGAGGAAATCTGGAAAGAACCTTATTGGAAACTGCTTAGTGTTCTGTTAATTCATCTCACAGAGTTACATCTGTATTTCGTGGATCTCCTTGCTAGCCTTATTTCTGTGGGATCTGAGAACAGATATTTCGGATCCCTTTGAAGACTATAGGGCCAAAGGAAATATCCTCCGATAACAAAGAGAAAGAAGCTTTCTGAGAAACTTCGCTGTGTTCTGTGAAATCATCTCACAGAGTTGCAGCTTTCCCCTCAAGGAGCCTTTCGCTAAGACAGTTCTTGTGGAATTGGCAAAGTGATATTTGGAAGCCCATAGAGGGCTATGGTGAAAAAGGAAATATCCTCAGATGAAATCTGGAAAGAAGCTTTCTGAGAAACTGCTTAGTGTTCCGTTAATTCATCTCACAGAGTTACATCTGTATTTCGTGGATGTCTTTGCTAGCCTTATTTCTGTAGAATCTCAGAACAGATATTTCGGATCCCTATGAAGACTGTAGGGCCAAAGGAAATATCCTCTGATAACAAAGAGAAAGAAGCTTTCTGAGAAACTTCGTTGTGTTCTGTTAAATCATCTCACAGAGTTACAGCTTTCCCCTCACGGAGCCTTTCGCTAAGACAGTTCTTTTGGAATTGGCAAAGTGATATTTGGAAGCCCATTGAGGGCTATGGTGAAAAAGGAAATATCCTCAGAGGAAATCTGGAAAGAAGCTTTCTGAGAAACTCTTAGTGTTCTGTTAATGCATCTCACAGAGTTACATCTGTATTTCGTGGATCTCTTTGATAGCCTTATTTCTGTGGAATCTGAGAACAGATATTTCGGATCCCTTTGAAGACTATAGGGCCAAAGGAAATATCTTCCGATAACAGATAGAAAGAAGCTTTCTCAGAAACTTCTTTGTGTTCTGTGAAATCATCTCACAGAGTTGCAGCTTTCCCCTCAAGGAGCCTTTCGCTAAGACAGTTCTTGTGGAATTGGGAAAGTGATATTTGGAAGCCCATAGAGGGCTATGGTCAAAAAGGAAATATCCTCAGATGAAATCTGGAAAAAAGCTTTCTGAGAAACTGCTTAGTGTTCTGTTAATTCATCTCACAGAGTTACATCTGTATTTCTTGGATCTCTTTGCTAGCCTTATTTCTGTGGAATCTGAGAACAGATATTTCGGATCCCTTTGAAGACTATAGGGCCAAAGGAAATATCCTCCGATAACAAAGAGAAAGAAGCTTTCTGAGAAACTACGTTGTGTTCTGTGAAATCATCTCACAGAGTTACAGCTTTCCCCTCACGGAGCCTTTCGCTAAGACAGCTCTTTTGGAATTGGCAAAGTGATATTTGGAAGACCCTACAGGGCTATGGTGAAAAAGGAAATATCCTCAGAGGAAATCTGGAAAGAAGCTTTCTGACAGACTGCTTAGTGTTCTGTTAATTCATCTCACAGAGTTACATCTGTATTTCGTGGATCTCCTTGCTAGCCTTATTTCTGTGGGATCTGTGAACAGATATTTCGGATCCCTTTGAAGACTATAGGGTCAAAGGAAATATCCTCCGATAACAAAGAGAAAGAAGCTTTCTGAGAAACTTGGTTGTGTTCTGTGAAATCATCTCACAGAGTTGCAGCTTTCCCCTCAAGGAGCCTTTCGCTAAGACAGTTCTTGTAGAATTGGCAAAGTGATATCTGGAAGCCCATAGAGGGCTATGGTGAAAAAGGAAATATCCTCAGATGAAATCTGGAAAGAAGCTTTCTGAGAAACTGCTTAGTGTTCTGTTAATTCATCTCACAGAGTTACATCTGTATTTCGTGGATCTCTTTGCTAGCCTTATTTCTGTGGAATCTGAGAACAGATATTTCGGATCCCTTTGAAGACTATAGGGCCAAAGGAAATATCCTCCGATAACAAAGAGAAAGAAGCTTTCTCAGAAACTTCGTTGTGTTCCGTGAAATCACCTCACAGAGTTACAGCTTTCCCCTCAAGGAGCCTTTCGCTAAGAAAGTTCTTGTGGAATTGGCAAAGTGATATCTGGAAGCCCATAGAGGGCTATGGTGAAAAAGGAAATATCCTCATATGAAATCCGGAAAGAATCTTTCTGAGAAACTGCTTAGTGTTCTGTTAATTCAACTCACAGAGTTACATCTGTATTTCGTGGATGTCTTTGCTAGCCTTATTTCTGTAGAATCTCAGAACAGATATTTCGGATCCCTATGAAGACTATAGGGCCAAAGGAAATATCCTCCGATAACAAAGAGAAAGAAGCTTTCTGAGAAACTTCGTTGTGTTCTGTGAAATCATCTCACAGAGTTACAGCTTTCCCCTCAAGGAGCCTTTCGCTAAGACAGTTCATGTGGAATTGGCAAAGTGATATTTGGAAGCCCATAGAGGGCTATGGTGAAAAAGGAAATATCCTCAGATGAAATCTGGAAAGAAGCTTTCTGAGAAACTGCTTAGTGTTCTGTTAATTCATCTCACAGGGTTACATCTGTATTTCGTGGATCTCTTTGCTAGCCTTATTTCTTTTGAATCTGAGAACAGATATTTCGGATCCCTTTGAACACTATAGGGCCAAAGGAAATATCCTCCGATAACAAAGAGAAAGAAGCTTTCTGAGAAACTTCGTTGTGCTCTGTGAAATCATCTCACAGAGTTACAGCTTTCCCCTCAAGGAGCCTTTCTCTAAGACAGTTCTTGTGGAATTGGCAAAGCGATATTTGGAAGCCCATAGAGGGCTACGGTGAAAAAGGAAATATCCTCAGATGAAATCTGGAAAGAAGCTTTCTGAGAAACTGCTTAGTGTTCTGTTAATTCATCTCACAGAGTTACATCTGTATTTCGGGGATCTCTTTGCTAGCCTTATTTCTGTGGAATCTGAGAACAGATATTTCGGATCCCTTTGAAGACTATAGGGCCAAAGGAAATATCCTCCGATAACAAAGAGAAAGAAGCTTTCTGAGAAACTTCGTTGTGTTCTGTGAAATCATCTCACAGAGTTACAGCTTTCCCCTCAAGGAGCCTTTCGCTAAGACAGTTCTTGTGGAATTGGCAAAGTGATATTTGGAAGCCCATAGAGGGCTATGGTGAAAAAGGAAATATCCTCAGATGAAATCTGGAAAGAAGCTTTCTGAGAAACTGCTTAGTGTTCTGGTAATTCAACTCACAGAGTTACATCTGTATTTCGTGGATCTCTTTGCTAGCCTTATTTCTGTGGAATCTGAGAACAGATATTTCGGATCCCTTTGAAGACTATAGGGTCAAAGGAAATATCCTCCGATAACAAAGAGAAAGAATCTTTCTGAGAAACTTCTTTGTGTTCTGTGAAATCATCTCACAGAGTTACAGCTTTCCCCTGAAGAAGCCTTTCGCTAAGACAGTTCTTGTGGAATTGGCAAAGTGATATTTGGAAGCCCATAGAGGGCTATGGTGAAAAAGGAAATATCCTCAAATGAAACCTGGAAAGAAGGTTTCTGAGAAACTGCTTAGTGTTCTGTTAATTCAACTCACAGAGTTACATCTGTATTTCGTGGATCTCTTTGCTAGCCTTATTTCTGTAGAATCTGAGAACAGATATTTCTGATCCCTTTGAAGACTAAGGGCCAAAGAAATATCCTCCGATAACAAAGAGAAAGAAGCTTTCTGAGAAACTTCGTTGTGTTCTGTTAAATCATCTCACAGAGTTACAGCTTTCCCCTCACGGAGCCTTTGGCTAAGACAGTTCTTTTGGAATTGGCAAAGTGATATTTGGAAGCCCATTGAGGGCTATGGTGAAAAAGGAAATATCCTCAGAGGAAATCTGGAAAGAAGCTTTCTGAGAAACTCTTAGTGTTCTGTTAATGCATCTCACAGAGTTACATCTGTATTTCGTGGATCTCTTTGATAGCCTTATTTCTGTGGAATCTGAGAACAGATATTTCGGATCCCTTTGAAGACTATAGGGCCAAAGGAAATATCTTCCGATAACAGATAGAAAGAAGCTTTCTCAGAAACTTCTTTGTGTTCTGTGAAATCATCTCACAGAGTTGCAGCTTTCCCCTCAAGGAGCCTTTCGCTAAGACAGTTCTTGTGGAATTGGGAAAGTGATATTTGGAAGCCCATAGAGGGCTATGGTGAAAAAGGAAATATCCTCAGATGAAATCTGGAAAAAAGCTTTCTGAGAAACTGCTTAGTGTTCTGTTAATTCATCTCACAGAGTTACATCTGTATTTCGTGGAACTCTTTGCTAGCCTTATTTCTGTGGAATCTGAGAACAGATATTTCGGATCCCTTTGAAGACTATAGGGCCAAAGGAAATATCCTCCGATAACAAAGAGAAAGAAGCTTTCTGAGAAACTTCGTTGTGTTCTGTGAAATCATCTGACAGAGTCACAGCTTTCCCCTCAAGGAGCCTTTCGCTAAGACAGTTTTTGTGGAATTTGCAAAGTGATATTTGGAAGACCATAGAGGGCTATGGTGAAAAAGGAAATATCCTCAGATGAAATCTGGAAAGAAGCTTTCTGAGAAACTGCTTAGTGTTCTGTTAATTCAACTCAGAGTTACATCTGTATTTCGTGGATCTCTTTGCTATCCTTATTTCTGTGGAATCTGAGAACAGATATTTCGGATCCCTTTGAAGACTATAGGGTCAAAGGAAATATCCTCCGATAACAAAGAGAAAGAATCTTTCTGAGAAAGTTCTTTGTGTTCTGTGAAATCACCTCACAGAGTTACAGCTTTCCCCTCAAGGAGACTTTCGCTAAGACAGTCCTTGTGGAATTGGCAAAGTGATATTTGGAAGCCCATAGAGGGCTATGGTGAAAAAGGAAATATCCTCAGATGATATCTGGAAAGATGCTTTCTGAGAAACTGCTTAGTGTTCTGTTAATTCGTCTCACAGAGTTACATCTGTATTTCGTGGATCTCTTTGCTAGCCTTATTCTTGTGGAATCTGAGAACAGATATTTCGGATCCCTTTGAAGACTATAGGGCCAATAGGAAATATCCTCCGATAACAAAGAGAAAGAAGCTTTCTGAGAAACTTCGTTGTGTTCTGTGAAATCATATCATAGAGTTACAACATTCCCCTCAAGGAGCCTTTCGCTAAGACAGTTCCTGTGGAATTGGCAAAGTGATATTTTGAAGACCATAGAGGGCTATGGTGAAAAAGGAAATATGCTCAGATGAAATCTGGAAAGAAGGTTTCTGAGAAACTGCTTAGTGTTCTGTTAATTCATCTCACAGAGTTACATCTGTATTTCATGGATGTCTTTGCTAGCCTTATTTCTGTGGAATCTGAGAACAGATATTTCGGATCCCTTTGAAGACTATAGGGTCAAAGGAAATATCCTCCGATAACAAAGAGAACGAATCTTTCTGAGAAACTTCTTTGTGTTCTGTGAAATCATCTCACAGAGTTACAGCTTTACCCTCAAGAAGCCTTTCGCTAAGACAGTTCTTGTGGAATTGGCAAAGAGATATTTGGAAGCCCATAGAGGGCTATGGTGAAAAAGGAAATATCCTCAAATGAAATCTGCAAAGAAGCTTTCTGAGAAACTGCTTAGTGTTCTGTTAATTCATCTCAGAGAGTTACATCTGTATTTCGTGGATCTCTTTGCTAGCCTTATTTCTGTGGAATCTGAGAACAGATATTTCGGATCCCTTTGAAGACTATAGGGCCAAAGGAAATATCCTCCGATAACAAAGAGAAAGGAGCTTTCTGAGAAACTTCGTTGTGTTCTGTGAAATCATCTCACAGAGTTACAGTTTTCCCCTCACGGAGCCGTTCGCTAAGACAGTTGTTGTGGAATTGGCAAAGTGATATTTGGAAGCCCATAGAGGGCTATGGTGAAAAAGGAAATATCCTCAGAGGAAATCTGGAAAGAAGCTTTCTGAGAAACTTCTTAGTGTTCTGTTAATTCACCTCACAGAGTTACATCTGTATTTCGTGGATCTCTTTGCTAGCCTTATTTCTGTGGAATCTGAGAACAGATATTTCGGATCCCTTTGAAGATTATAGGGCCAAAGGAAATATCCACCGATAACAAAGAGAAAGAAGCTTTCTGAGAAACTTCGTTGTGTTCTGTGAAATCATCTCACAGAGTTACAGCTTTCCCCTCAAGGAGCCTTTCGCTAAGACAGTTCTTGTGGAATTGGCAAAGTGATATCTGGAAGCCCATAGAGGGCTATGGTGAAAAAGGAAATATCCTCAGATGAAATCTGGAAAGAAGCTTTCTGAGAAACTGCTTAGTGTTCCGTTAATTCATCTCACAGAGTTACATGTGTATTTCTTGGATGTCTTGGCTAGCCTTATTTTTGTGGAATCTGAGAACAGATATTTCGGATCCCTTTGAAGACTATAGGGCCACAGGAAATATCCTCCGATAACAAAGAGAAAGAAGCTTTCTGAGAAACTTCGTTGTGTTCTGTGAAATCATCTCACAGAGTTACAGCTTTCTCCTCAAGGAGCCTTTCGCTAAGACAGTTCTTGTGGAATTGGCAAAGTGATATTTGGAAGCCCATAGAGGGCTATGGTGAAAAAGGAAATATCCTCAGATGAAATCTGGAAAGAAGCTTTCTGAGAAACTGCTTAGTGCTCTGTTAATTCATCTCACAGAGTTACATCTGTATTTCGTGGATCTCTTTGCTAGCCTTATTTCTGTGGAATCTGAGAACAGATATTTCGGATCCCTTTGAAGACTATAGGGCCAAAGGAAATATCCTCCGATAACAAAGAGAAAGAAGCTTTCTCAGAAACTTCGTTGTGTTCCGTGAAATCACCTCAGAGAGTTACAGCTTTCCCCTCAAGGAGCCTTTCGCTAAGAAAGTTCTTGTGGAATTGGCAAAGTGATATCTGGAAGCCCATAGAGGGCTATGGTGAAAAAGGAAATATCCTCATATGAAATCCGGAAAGAATCTTTCTGAGAAACTGCTTAGTGTTCTGTTAATTCAACTCACAGAGTTACATCTGTATTTCGTGGATGTCTTTGCTAGCCTTATTTCTGTAGAATCTCAGAACAGATATTTCGGATCCCTATGAAGACAATAGGGCCAAAGGAAATATCCTCCGATAACAAAGAGAAAGAAGCTTTCTGAGAAACTTCGTTGTGTTCTGTGAAATCATCTCACAGAGTTACAGCTTTCCCCTCCAGGAGCCTTTCCCTAAGACAGTTCTTGTGGAATTGGAAAAGTGATATTTGGAAGCCCATAGAGGGCTATGGTGAAAAAGGAAATATCCTCACATGAAATCTGGAAAGAAGCTTTCTGAGAAACTGCTTAGTGTTCTGTTAATTCATCTCACAGAGTTACATCTGTATTTCGTGGATCTCCTTGCTAGCCTTATTTCTGTGGAATCTGAGAACAGATATTTCGGATCCCTTTGAAGACTATAGGGCCAAAGGAAATATCCTCCAATAACAAAGAGAAAGAAGCTTTCTGAGAAACTTCGTTGTGTTCTGTGAAATCATCTCACAGAGTTACAGCTTTCCCCTCAAGGAGCCTTTCGCTAAGACAGTTCTTGTGGAATTGGCAAAGTGATATTTGGAAGCCCATAGAGGGCTATGGTGAAAAAGGAAATATCCTCAGATGAAATCTGGAAAGAAGCTTTCTGAGAAACTGCTTAATGTTCTGTTAATTCATCTCAGAGAGTTACATCTGTATTTCGTGGATGTCTTTGCTAGCCTTATTTCTGTTGAATCTGAGACAGATATTTCGGATCCCTTTGAAGACTATAGGGCCAAAGGAAATATCTTCCGATAACAGAGAGAAAGAAGCTTTCTGAGAAACTTCTTTGTGTTCTGTGAAATCATCTCACAGAGTTGCAGCTTTCCCCTCAAGGAGCCTTTCGCTAAGACAGTTCTTGTGGAATTGGCAAAGTGATATTTGGAATCCCATAGAGGGCTATGGTGAAAAAGAAAACATCCTCAGATAAAATCTAGAAAGGAGCTTTCTGAGAAACTGCTTAGTGTTCTGTTAATTCATCTCACAGAGTTACATCTGTATTTCGTGAATCTCTTTGCTAGCCTTATTTCTGTGGAATCTGAGAACAGATATTTCGGATCCCTTTGAAGAGTATAGGGCCAAAGGAAATATCCTCCGATAACAAAGAGAAAGAAGCTTTCTGAGAAACTTCGTTGTATTCTGTGAAATCATCTCACAGAGTTACAGCTTTCCCCTCAAGGAGCCTTTCGCTAAGACAGTTCATGTGGAATTGGCAAAGTGATATTTGGAAGCCCATAGAGGGCTATGGTGAAAAAGGAAATATCCTCAGATGAAATCTGGAAAGAAGCTTTCTGAGAAACTGCTTAGTGTTCTGTTATTTCATCTCACAGAGTTACATCTGTATTTCGTGGATCTCTTTGCTAGCCTTATTTCTGTGGAATATGAGAACAGATATTTCGGATCCCTTTGAAGACTATAGGGCCAAAGGAAATATCCACCGATAACAAAGAGAAAGAAGCTTTCAGAGAAACTTCGTTGTGTTCTGTGAAATCATCTCACAGAGTTACAGCTTTCCCCTCAAGGAGCCTTTCGCTAAGACAGTTTTGTGGAATTGGCAAAGTGATATTTGGAAGCCCATAGAGGGCTATGGTGAAAAAGGAAATATCCTCAGATGAAATCTGGAAAGAAGCTTTCTGAGAAACTGCTTAGTGTTCTGTTAATTCATCTCACAGGGTTACATCTGTATTTCGTGGATCTCTTTGCTAGCCTTATTTCCTTTGAATCTGAGAACAGATATTTCGGATCCCTTTGAACACTATAGGGCCAAAGGAAATATCCTCCGATAACAAAGAGAAAGAAGCTTTCTGAGAAACTTCGTTGTGCTCTGTGAAATCATCTCACAGAGTTACAGCTTTCCCCTCAAGGAGCCTTTCTCTAAGACAGTTCTTGTGGAATTGGCAAAGCGATATTTGGAAGCCCATAGAGGGCTATGGTGAAAAAGGAAATATCCTCAGATGAAATCTGGAAAGAAGCTTTCTGAGAAACTGCTTAGTGTTCTGTTAATTCATCTCACAGAGTTACATCTGTATTTCGTGGATCTCTTTGCTAGCCTTATTTCTGTGGAATCTGAGAACAGATATTTCGGATCCCTTTGAAGACTATAGGGCCAAAGGAAATATCCTCCGATAACAAAGAGAAAGAAGCTTTCTGAGAAACTTCGTTGTGTTCTGTGAAATCATCTCACAGAGTTACAGCTTTCCCCTCAAGGAGCCTTTCGCTAAGACAGTTCTTGTGGAATTGGCAAAGTGATATTTGGAAGCCCATAGAGGGCTATGGTGAAAAAGGAAATATCCTCAGATGAAATCTGGAAAGAAGCTTTCTGAGAAACTGCTTAGTGTTCTGTTAATTCATCTCACAGAGTTACATCTGTATTTTGTGGATCTCTTTGCTAGCCTTATTTCTGTGGAATCTGAGAACAGATATTTCGGATCCCTTTGAAGACTATATGGCCAAAGGAAATATCCTCCGATAACAAAGAGAAAGAAGCTTTCTGAGAACTTCGTTGTGTTCTGTGAAATCATCTCATAGAGTTACAGCATTCCCCTCAAGGAGCCTTTCGCTAAAACAGTTTTTGTGGAATTGGCAAAGTGATATTTGGAAGCCCATAGAGGGCTATGGTGAAAAAGGAAATATCCTCAGATGAAATCTGGAAAGAAGCTTTCTGAGAAACTGCTTAGTGTTCTGGTAATTCAACTCACAGTGTTACATCTGTATTTCGTGGATCTCTTTGCTAGCCTTATTTCTGTGGAATCTGAGAACAGATATTTCGGATCCCTTTGAAGACTATAGGGTCAAAGGAAATATCCTCCGATAACAAAGAGAAAGAAGCTTTCTGAGAAACTTCGTTGTGTTCTGTGAAATCATCTCACAGAGTTACAGCTTTCCCCTCAAGGAGCCTTTCGCTAAGACATTTCTTGTGGAATTGGCAAAGTGATATTTGGAAGCCCATAGAGGGCTATGGTGAAAAAGGAAATATCCTCAAATGAAACCTGGAAGGAAGCTTTCTGAGAAACTGCTTAGTGTTCTGTTAATTCAACTCACAGAGTTACATCTGTATTTCGTGGATCTCTTTGCTAGCCTTATTTCTGTAGAATCTGAGAACAGATATTTCTGATCCCTTTGAAGACTAAGGGCCAAAGAAATATCCTCCGATAACAAAGAGAAAGAAGCTTTCTGAGAAACTTCGTTGTGTTCTGTGAAATCATCTCGCAGAGTTACAGCTTTCCCGTCAAGGAGCCTTTCGCTAAGACAGTTCTTGTGGAATTGGAAAAGTGATATTTGGAAGCCCTTAGAGGGCTATGGTGAAAAAGGAAATATCCTCAGAGGAAATCTGGAAAGAACCTTATTGGAAACTACTTAGTGTTCTGTTAATTCATCTCACAGAGTTACATCTGTATTTCGTGGATCTCCTTGCTAGCCTTATTTCTGTGGGATCTGAGAACAGATATTTTGGATCCCTTTGAAGACTATAGGGCCAAAGGAAATATCCTCCGATAACAAAGAGAAAGAAGCTTTCTGAGAAACTTCGCTGTGTTCTGTGAAATCATCTCACAGAGTTGCAGCTTTCCCCTCAAGGAGCCTTTCGCTAAGACAGTTCTTGTGGAATTGGCAAAGTGATATCTGGAAGCCCATAGAGGGCTATGGTGAAAAAGGAAATATCCTCAGATGAAATCTGGAAAGAAGCTTTCTGAGAAACTGCTTAGTGTTCCGTTAATTCATCTCACAGAGTTACATCTGTATTTCGTGGATGTCTTTGCTAGCCTTATTTCTGTAGAATCTCAGAACAGATATTTCGGATCCCTATGAAGACTGTAGGGCCAAAGGAAATATCCTCCGATAACAAAGAGAAAGAAGCTTTCTGAGAAACTTCGTTGTGTTCTGTTAAATCATCTCACAGAGTTACAGCTTTCCCCTCAAGGAGCCTTTCGCTAAGACAGTTCTTGTGGAATTGGCAAAGTGATATTTGGAAGCCCATAGAGGGCTATGGTGAAAAAGGAAATATCCTCAGATGAAATCTGGAAAGAAGCTTTCTGAGAAACTGCTTAGTGTTCTGTTAATTCAACTCAGAGTTACATCTGTATTTCGTGGATCTCTTTGCTAGCCTTATTTCTGTGGAATCTGAGAACAGATATTTCGGATCCCTTTGAAGACTATAGGGTCAAAGGAAATATCCTCCGATAACAAAGAGAAAGAATCTTTCTGAGAAAGTTCTTTGTGTTCTGTGAAATCACCTCACAGAGTTACAGCTTTCCCCTCAAGGAGCCTTTCGCTAAGACAGTTCTTGTGGAATTGGCAAAGTGATATTTGGAAGCCCATAGAGGTCTATGGTGAAAAAGGAAATATCCTCAGATGAAATCTGGAAAGAAGCTTTCTGAGAAACTGCTTAGTGTTCTGTTAATTCGTCTCACAGAGTTACATCTGTATTTCGTGGATCTCTTTGCTAGCCTTATTCTTGTGGAATCTGAGAACAGATATTTCGGATCCCTTTGAAGACTATAGGGCCAATAGGAAATATCCTCCGATAACAAAGAGAAAGAAGCTTTCTGAGAAACTTCGTTGTGTTCTGTGAAATCATATCATAGAGTTACAGCATTCCCCTCAAGGAGCCTTTCGCTAAGACAGTTCCTGTGGAATTGGCAAAGTGATATTTTGAAGACCATAGAGGGCTATGGTGAAAAAGGAAATATCCTCAGATGAAATCTGGAAAGAAGCTTTCTGAGAAACTGCTTAGTGTTCTGTTAATTCATCTCACAGAGTTACATCTGTATTTCATGGATGTCTTTGCTAGCCTTATTTCTGTGGAATCTGAGAACAGATATTTCGGATCCCTTTGAAGACTATAGGGTCAAAGATAATATCCTCCGATAACAAAGAGAACGAATCTTTCTGAGAAACTTCTTTGTGTTCTGTGAAATCATCTCACAGAGTTACAGCTTTACCCTCAAGGAGCCTTTCGCTAAGACAGTTCTTGTGGAATTGGCAAAGAGATATTTGGAAGCCCATAGAGGGCTATGGTGAAAAAGGAAATATCCTCAAATGAAATCTGCAAAGAAGCTTTCTGAGAAACTGCTTAGTGTTCTGTTAATTCATCTCAGAGAGTTACATCTGTATTTCGTGGATCTCTTTGCTAGCCTTATTTCTGTGGAATCTGAGAACAGATATTTCGGATCCCTTTGAAGACTATAGGGCCAAAGGAAATATCCTCCGATAACAAAGAGAAAGGAGCTTTCTGAGAAACTTCGTTGTGTTCTGTGAAATCATCTCACAGAGTTACAGTTTTCCCCTCACGGAGCCTTTCGCTAAGACAGTTCTTGTGGAATTGGCAAAGTGATATTTGGAAGCCCATAGAGGGCTATGGTGAAAAAGGAAATATCCTCAGAGGAAATCTGGAAAGAAGCTTTCTGAGAAACTTCTTAGTGTTCTGTTAATTCACCTCACAGAGTTACATCTGTATTTCGTGGATCTCTTTGCTAGCCTTATTTCTGTTGAATCTGAGAACAGATATTTCGGATCCCTTTGAAGACTATAGGGCCAAAGGAAATATCTTCCGATAACAGAGAGAAAGAAGCTTTCTGAGAAACTTCTTTGTGTTCTGTGAAATCATCTCACAGAGTTGCAGCTTTCCCCTCAAGGAGCCTTTCGCTAAGACAGTTCTTGTGGAATTGTCAAAGTGTTATTTGGAAGCCCATAGAGGGCTATGGTGAAAAAGGAAATATCCTCAGATGAAATCTGGAAAGAAGCTTTCTGAGAAACTGCTTAGTGTTCTCTTAATTCATCTCACAGAGTTACATCTGTATTTCGTGCATCTCTTTGCTAGCCTTATTTCTGTGGAATCTGAGAACAGATATTTCGGATCCCTTTGAAGACTATAGGGCCAAAGGAAATATCCACCGATAACAAAGAGAAAGAAGCTTTCTGAGAAACTTCGTTGTGTTCTGTGAAATCATCTCACAGAGTTACAGCTTTCCCCACAAGGAGCCTTTCGCTAAGACACTTCATGTGGAATTGGCAAAGTGATATTCAGAAGCCCATAGAGGGCTATGGTGAAAAAGGAAATATCCTCAGATGAAATCTGGAAAGAAGCTTTCTGAGAAACTGCTTAGTGTTCTGTTAATTCATCTCACAGAGTTACACCTGTATTTCGTGGATCTCTTTGCTAGCCTTATTTCTGTGGAATCTGAGAACAGATATTTCAGATCCCTTTGAAGACTATAGGGCCAAAGGAAATATCCTCCGATGAAAAAGAGAAAGAAGCTTTCTGAGAAACTTCGTTGTGTTCTGTGAAATCATCTCACAGAGTTACAGCTTTCCCCTCACGGAGCCTTTCGCTAAGACAGTTCTTTTGGAATTGGCAAAGTGATATTTGGAAGCCCATAGAGGGCTATGGTAAAAAAGGAACTATCCTCGGATGAAATCTGGAAAGAAGCTTTCTGAGAGACTGCTTAGTGTTCTGTAAATTCATCTCACAGAGTTACATCTGTATTTCGTGGATCTCTTTGCTAGCCTTATTTCTGTTGAATCTGAGAACAGATATTTTGCATCCCTTTGAGGACTATAGGGCCAACGGAAATATCCTCCGATAACAAAGAGAAAGAAGCTTTCTGAGAAACTTGGTTGTGTTCTGTGAATCATCTCACAGAGTTGCAGCTTTCCCCTCAAGGAGTCTTTCGCTAAGACAGTTCTTGTGGAATTGGCAAAGTGATATTTGGAAGCCCATAGAGGGCTATGGTGAAAAAGGAAATATCCTCAGAGGAAATCTGGAAAGAAGCTTTCTGAGAAACTGCTTAGTGTTCTGTTAATTCATCTCACAGGGTTACATCTGTATTTCGTGGATCTCTTTGCTAGCCTTATTTCTGTGGAATCTGAGAACAGATATTTCGGATCCCTTTGAAGACAATAGGGCCACAGGAAATATCCACCGATAACAAAGAGAAAGAAGCTTTCCTAGAAACTTCTGGTGTTCTGTGAAATCATCTCACAGAGTTACAGCTTTCCCCTCAAGGAACCTTTCGCTAAGACAGTTCTTGTGGAATTGGCAAAGTGATATTTGCAAGCCCATAGAGGGCTATGGTGAAAAAGGAAATATCCTCAGGTGAAATCTGGAAAGAAGCTTTCTGAGAAACTGGTTAGTGTTCTGTTAATTCATCTCACAGGGTTACATCTGTATTTCGTGGATCTCTTTGCTAGCCTTATTTATGTGGAATCTGAGAACAGATATTTCGGATCCCTTTGAAGACTATAGGGCCAAAGGAAATATCCTCCGATAACAAAGAGAAAGAAGCTTTCTGAGAAACTTCGTTTTGTTCTGTGAAATAATCTCACAGAGTTACAGCTTTCCCCTCAAGGAGCCTTTCGCTAAGACAGTTCTTGTGGAATTGGCAAAGTGATATTTGGAAGCCCTTAGAGGGCTATGGTGAAAAAGGAAATATCCTCAGATGAAATCTGGAAAGAAGCTTTCTGAGAAACTGCTTAGTGTTCTGTTAATTCACCTCACAGAGTTACATCTGTATTTCGTGGATCTCTTTGCTAGCCTTATTTCTATAGAATCTGAGAACAGATATTTCGGATCCCTTTGAAGACTATAGGGCCACAGGAAATATCCTCCGATAAGAAAGAGAAAGAAGCTTTCTGAGAAACTTCGTTGTGTTCTGTGAAATCATCTCACAGAGTTACAGCTTTCCCCTCAAGGAGCCTTTCGCTAAGAAGTTCCTGTGGAATTGGCAAAGTGATATTTGGAAGACCATAGAGGGCTATGGTGAAAAAGGAAATATCCTCAGATGAAATCTGGAAAGAAGCTTTCTGAGAAACTGCTGAGTGTTCTGTTAATTCAACTCACAGAGTTACATCTGTATTTCATGGATGTCTTTGCTAGCCTTATTTCTGTGGAATCTGAGTACAGATATTTCGGATCCCTTTGAAGACTATAGGGCCACAGGAAATATCCTCAGATAACAAAGAGAAAGAAGATTTCGGAGAAACTTCGTTGTGTTCTGTGAAATCATCTCACAGAGTTACAGCTTTCCCCTCAAGGAGCCTTTCGCTAAGACAGTTCTTGTGGAATTGGCAAAGTGATATTTGGAAGCCCATAGAGGGCTATGGTGAAAAAGGAAATATCCTCACATGAAATCTGGAAAGAAGCTTTCTGAGAAACTGCTTAGTGTTCTGTTAATTCATCTCACAGAGTTACATCTGTATTTCGTGGATGTCTTTGCTAGCCTTATTTCTGTGGTATCTGAGAACAGATATTTCGTATCCCTTTGAAGACTACAGGGCCAAAGGAAATATCCTCCGAAAACAAAGAGAAAGAAGCTTTCAGAGAAACTTCGTTGTGTTCTGTGAAATCATCTCACAGAGTTACAGCTTTCCCCTCAAGGAGCCTTTCGCTAAGACAGTTCTTTTGGAATTGGCAAAGTGATATTTGGAAGCCCATAGAGGGCTATGGTAAAAAAGGAAATATCCTCGGATGAAATCTGGAAAGAAGCTTTCTGAGAGACTGCTTAGTGTTCTGTAAATTCATCTCACAGAGTTACATCTGTATTTCGTGGATCTCTTTGCTAGCCTTATTTCTGTTGAATCTGAGAACAGATATTTTGCATCCCTTTGAGGACTATAGGGCCAACGGAAATATCCTCCGATAACAAAGAGAAAGAAGCTTTCTGAGAAACTTGGTTGTGTTCTGTGAATCATCTCACAGAGTTGCAGCTTTCCCCTCAAGGAGTCTTTCGCTAAGACAGTTCTTGTGGAATTGGCAAAGTGATATTTGGAAGCCCATAGAGGGCTATGGTGAAAAAGGAAATATCCTCAGAGGAAATCTGGAAAGAAGCTTTCTCAGAAACTGCTTAGTGTTCTGTTAATTCACGTCACAGAGTTACATCTGTATTTCGTGGGTCTCTTTGCTAGCCTTATTTCTGTGGAATCTGAGAACAGATATTTCGGATCCCTTTGAAGACTATAGGGCCAAAGGAAATATCCTCCGATAACAAAGAGAAAGAAGCTTTCTGAGAAACTTCGTTGTGTTCTGTGAAATCATCTCACAGAGTTACAGCTTTCCCCTCAAGGAGCCTTTCGCTAAGACAGTTCATGTGGAATTGGCAAAGTGATATTTGGAAGCCCATAGAGGGCTATGGTGAAAAAGGAAATATCCTCAGATGAAATCTGGAAAGAAGCTTTCTGAGAAAATGCTTAGTGTTCTGTTAATTCATCTCACAGGGTTACATCTGTATTTCGTGGATCTCTTTGCTAGCCTTATTTCTGTGGAATCTGAGAACAGATATTTCGGATCCCTTTGAAGACTATAGGGCCAAAGGAAATATCCTCCGTTAGCAAAGAGAAAGAAGCTTTCTGAGAAACTTCACTGTGTTCTGTGAAATCAACTCACAGAGTTACAGCTTTCCCCTCATGGAGCCTTTCGCTAAGACAGTTCTTGTGGAATTGGCAAAGTGATATTTGGAAGCCCATAGAGGGCTATGGTGAAAAAGGAAATATCCTCAGATGAAATCTGGAAAGAAGATTTCTGAGAAACTGTTTAGTGTTCTGTTAATTCACCTCACAGAGTTACATCTGTATTTCGTGGATCTCTTTGCTAGCATTATTTCTGTGGAATCTGAGAACAGATATTTCGTATCCCTTTGAAGACTATACGGCCAAAGGAAATATCCTCCGATAACAAAGAGAAAGAAGCTTTCTGAGAAACTTCGTTGTGTTCTGTGAAATAATCTCACAGAGTTACAGCTTTCCCCTCATGGAGCCTTTCGCTAAGACAGTTCTTGTGGAATTGGCAAAGTGATATTTGGAAGCCCATAGACGGCTATGGTGAAAAAGGAAATATCCTCAGATGAAATCTGGAAAGAAGTTTTCTGAGAAACTGCTTCGTGTTGTGTTAATTCATCTCACAGAGTTACATCTGTATTTCGTGGATCTCTTTGCTAGCCTTATTTCTTTGGAATCTGAGAACAGATATTTCGGATCCCTTTGAAGACTATAGAGCCAAAGAAAATATCCTCCGGTAACAAAGAGAAAGAAGATTTCTGAGAAACTTCGTTGTGTTCTGTGAAATCATCTCACAGAGTTACAGCTTTCCCCTCAAGGAGCCTTTCGCTAAGACAGTTCTTGTGGAATTGGCAAAGTGATATTTGGAAGCCCATAGAGGGCTATGGTGAAAAAGGAAATATCCTCATATGAAATCTGGAAAGAAGCTTTCTAAGAAACTGCTTAGTGTTCTGTTAATTCAACTCATAGAGTTACATCTGTATTTCGTGGATCTCCTTGCTAGCCTTATTTCTGTGGAATCTGAGAACAGATATTTCGGATCCCTTTGAAGACTATAGGGCCAAAGGAAATATCCTCCGATAACAAAGAGAAAGAAGCTTTCTGAGAAACTTCTTTGTGTTCTGTGAAATCATCTCACAGAGTTACAGCTTTCCCCTCAAGGAGCCTTTCGCTAAGAGAGTTCTTGTGGAATTGGCAAAGTGATATTTGGAAGCCCTTAGAGGGCTATGGTGAAAGAGGAAATATCCTCAGACGAAATCTGGAAAGAAGCTTTCTGAGAAACTGCTTAGTTTTCTGTTAATTCATCTCACAGAGTTACATCTGTATTTCGTGGATCTCCTTGCTAGCCTTATTTCTGTGGAATCTGAGAACAGATATTTCGGATCCCTTTGAAGACTATAGGGCCAAAGGAAATATCCTCCGATAACAAAGAGAAAGATGCTTTCTGAGAAACTTCGTTGTGTTCTGTGAAATCATCTCACAGAGTTACAGCTTTCCCCTCAAGGAGCCTTTCGCTAAGACAGTTCTTGTGGAATTGGCAAAGTGATATCTGGAAGCCCATAGAGGGCTATGGTGAAAAAGGAAATATCCTCAGATGAAATCTGGAAAGAAGCTTTCTGAGAAACTGCTTAGTGTTCTGCTAATTCATCTCACAGAGTTACATCTGTATTTCATGGATGTCTTTGCTAGCCTTATTTCTGTGGAATCTGAGAACAGATATTTCGGATCCCTTTGAAGACTATAGGGTCAAAGGAAATATCCTCCGATAACAAAGAGAACGAATCTTTCTGAGAAACTTCTTTGTGTTCTGTGAAATCATCTCACAGGGTTACAGCTTTACCCTCAAGAAGCCTTTCGCTAAGACAGTTCTTGTGGAATTGGCAAAGTGATATTTGGAAGCCCATAGAGGGCTATGGTGAAAAAGGAAATATCCTCAGAGGAAATCTGGAAAGAAGCTTTCTGAGAAACTTCTTAGTGTTCTGTTAATTCACCTCACAGAGTTACATCTGTATTTCGTGGATCTCTTTGCTAGCCTTATTTCTGTTGAATCTGAGAACAGATATTTCGGATCCCTTTGAAGACTATAGGGCCAAAGGAAATATCTTCCGATAACAGAGAGAAAGAAGCTTTCTGAGAAACTTCTTTGTGTTCTGTGAAATCATCTCACAGAGTTGCAGCTTTCCCCTCAAGGAGCCTTTCGCTAAGACAGTTCTTGTGGAATTGGCAAAGTGTTATTTGGAAGCCCATAGAGGGCTATGGTGAAAAAGGAAATATCCTCAGATGAAATCTGGAAAGAAGCTTTCTGAGAAACTGCTTAGTGTTCTGTTAATTCATCTCACAGAGTTACATCTGTATTTCGTGGATCTCTTTGCTAGCCTTATTTCTGTGGAATCTGAGAACAGATATTTCGGATCCCTTTGAAGACTATAGGGCCAAAGGAAATATCCTCCGATAACAAAGAGAAAGAAGCTTTCTGAGAAACTTCGTTGTGTTCTGTGAAATCATCTCACAGAGTTACAGCTTTCCCCTCAAGGAGCCTTTCGCTAAGGCAGTTCATGTGGAATTGGCAAAGTGATATTTGGAAGCCCATAGAGGGCTATAGTGAAAAAGGAAATATCCTCAGATGAAATCTGGAAAGAAGCTTTCTGAGAAACTGCTTAGTGTTCTGTTATTTCATCTCACAGAGTTACATCTGTATTTCGTGGATCTCTTTGCTAGCATTATTTCTGTGGAATCTGAGAACAGATATTTCGGATCCCTTTGAAGACTATAGGGCCAAAGGAAATATCCACCGATAACAAAGAGAAAGAAGCTTTCTGAGAAACTTCGTTGTGTTCTGTGAAATCATCTCACAGAGTTACAGCTTTCCCCTCAAGGAGCCTTTTGCTAAGACAGTTCATATGGAATTGGCAAACTGATATTTGGAAGCCCTTAGAGGGCTATGGTGAAAAAGGAAATATCCACAGATGAAATCTGGAAAGAAGCTTTCTGAGAAACTGCTTAGTGTTCTGTTAATTCATCTCACAGGGTTACATCTGTATTTCGTGGATCTCTTTGCTAGCCTTATTTCTGTGGAATCTGAGAACAGATATTTCGGATCCCTTTGAAGACAACAGGGCCACAGGAAATATCCACCGATAACAAAGAGAAAGAAGCTTTCCTAGAAACTTCTGGTGTTCTGTGAAATCATCTCACAGAGTTACAGCTTTCCCCTCAAGGAACCTTTCGCTAAGACAGTTCTTGTGGAATTGGCAAAGTGATATTTGCAAGCCCATAGAGGGCTATGGTGAAAAAGGAAATATCCTCAGATGAAATCTGGAAAGAAGCTTTCTGAGAAACTGGTTAGTGTTCTGTTAATTCATCTCACAGGGTTACATCTGTATTTCGTGGATCTCTTTGCTAGCCTTATTTATGTGGAATCTGAGAACAGATATTTCGGATCCCTTTGAAGACTATAGGGCCAAAGGAAATATCCTCTGTTAACAAAGAGAAAGAAGCTTTCTGAGAAACTTCGTTGTGTTCTGTGAAATAATCTCACAGAGTTACAGCTTTCCCCTCAAGGAGCCTTTCGCTAAGACAGTTCTTGTGGAATTGGCAAAGTGATATTTGGAAGCCCTTAGAGGGCTATGGTGAAAAAGGAAATATCCTCAGATGAAATCTGGAAAGAAGCTTTCTGAGAAACTGCTTAGTGTTCTGTTAATTCACCTCACAGAGTTACATCTGTATTTCGTGGATCTCTTTGCTAGCCTTATTTCTATAGAATCTGAGAACAGATATTTCGGATCCCTTTGAAGACTATAGGGCCACAGGAAATATCCTCCGATAACAAAGAGAAAGAAGCTTTCTGAGAAACTTCGTTGTGTTCTGTGAAATCATCTCACAGAGTTACAGCTTTCCCCTCAAGGAGCCTTTCGCTAAGAAGTTCCTGTGGAATTGGCAAAGTGATATTTGGAAGACCATAGAGGGCTATGGTGAAAAAGGAAATATCCTCAGATGAAATCTGGAAAGAAGCTTTCTGAGAAACTGCTGAGTGTTCTGTTAATTCAACTCACAGAGTTACATCTGTATTTCATGGATGTCTTTGCTAGCCTTATTTCTGTGGAATCTGAGAACAGATATTTCGGATCCCTTTGAAGACTATAGGGCCACAGGAAATATCCTCAGATAACAAAGAGAAAGAAGATTTCGGAGAAACTTCGTTGTGTTCTGTGAAATCATCTCACAGAGTTACAGCTTTCCCCTCAAGGAGCCTTTCGCTAAGACAGTTCTTGTGGAATTGGCAAAGTGATATTTGGAAGCCCATAGAGGGCTATGGTGAAAAAGGAAATATCCTCACATGAAATCTGGAAAGAAGCTTTCTGAGAAACTGCTTAGTGTTCTGTTAATTCATCTCACAGAGTTACATCTGTATTTCGTGGATGTCTTTGCTAGCCTTATTTCTGTGGTATCTGAGAACAGATATTTCGTATCCCTTTGAAGACTACAGGGCCAAAGGAAATATCCTCCGAAAACAAAGAGAAAGAAGCTTTCAGAGAAACTTCGTTGTGTTCTGTGAAATCATCTCACAGAGTTACAGCTTTCCCCTCAAGGAGCCTTTCGCTAAGACTGTTCTTGTGGAATTGGCAAAGTGATATCTGGAAGCCCATAGAGGACTACGGTGAAAAAGGAAATATTCTCAGATGAAATCTGGAAAGAAGCTTTCTGAGAAACTGCTTAGTGTTCTGTTAATTCATCTCACAGAGTTACATATATATTTCATGGATGTCTTTGCTAGCCTTATTTCTGTGGAATCTGAGAGCAGATATTTCGGATCCCTTTGAAGACAATAGGGCCACAGGAAATATCCTCAGATAACAAAGAGAAAGAAGCTTTCTGAGAAACTTCGTTGTGTTCTGTGAAATCATCTCACAGAGTTACAGCTTTCCCCTCAAGGAGACTTTCACTAAGACAGTTCTTGTGGAATTGGCAAAGTGATATTTGGAAGCCCATGGAGGGCTATGGTGAAAAAGGAAATATCCTCAGATGAAATCTGGAAAGAGGCTTTCTGAGAAACTGCTTAGTGTTCTGTTAATTCATCTCACATAGTTACATCTGTATTTCGTGGATCTCTTTGCTATCCTTATTTCTGTGGAATCTGAGAACAGATATTTCGGATCCCTTTGAAGACTATAGGGCCAAAGGAAATATCCTCCGAAAACAAAGAGAAAGAAGCTTTCTGAGAAACTTCGTTGTGTTCTGTGAAATCATCTCACAGAGTTACAGCTTTTCCCTCAAGGAGCCTTTCGCTAAGACAGTTCTTGTGGAATTGGCAAAGTGATATCTGGAAGCCCATAGAGGGCTATGGTGAAAAAGGAAATATCCTCAGATGAAATCTGGAAAGAAGCTTTCTGAGAAACTGCTTAGTGTTCTGTTAATTCACCTCACAGAGTTACATCTGTATTTCGTGGATCTCTTTGCTAGCATTATTTCTGTGGAATCTGAGAACAGATATTTCGGATACCTTTGAAGACTATAGGGCCAAAGGAAATATCCTCCGATAACAAAGAGAAAGAAGCTTTCTGAGAAACTTCTTGGTGTTCTGTGAAATCATCTCACAGAGTTACAGCTTTCCCCTCAAGGAGCCTTTTGCTAAGACAGTTCATATGGAATTGGCAAACTGATATTTGGAAGCCCTTAGTGGGCTATGGTGAAAAAGGAAATATCCACAGATGAAATCTGGAAAGAAGCTTTCTGAGAAACTGCTTAGTGTTCTGTTAATTCATCTCACAGGGTTACATCTGTATTTCGTGGATCTCTTTGCTAGCCTTATTTCTGTGGAATCTGAGAACAGATATTTCGGATCCCTTTGAAGACAATAGGGCCACAGGAAATATCCACCGATAACAAAGAGAAAGAAGCTTTCCTAGAAACTTCTGGTGTTCTGTGAAATCATCTCACAGAGTTACAGCTTTCCTCTCAAGGAACCTTTCGCTAAGACAGTTCTTGTGGAATTGGCAAAGTGATATTTGCAAGCCCATAGAGGGCTATGGTGAAAAAGGAAATATCCTCAGATGAAATCTGGAAAGAAGCTTTCTGAGAAACTGGTTAGTGTTCTGTTAATTCATCTCACAGGGTTACATCTGTATTTCGTGGATGTCTTTGCTAGCCTTATTTATGTGGAATCTGAGAACAGATATTTCGGATCCCTTTGAAGACTATAGGGCCAAAGGAAATATCCTCTGTTAACAAAGAGAAAGAAGCTTTCTGAGAAACTTCGTTGTGTTCTGTGAAATAATCTCACAGAGTTACAGCTTTCCCCTCAAGGAGCCTTTCGCTAAGACAGTTCTTGTGGAATTGGCAAAGTGATATTTGGAAGCCCTTAGAGGGCTATGGTGAAAAAGGAAATATCCTCAGATGAAATCTGGAAAGAAGCTTTCTGAGAAACTGCTTAGTGTTCTGTTAATTCACCTCACAGAGTTACATCTGTATTTCGTGGATGTCTTTGCTAGCCTTATTTCTGTGGAATCTGAGAACAGATATTTCGGATCCCTTTGAAGACTACAGGGCCACAGGAAATATCCTCAGATAACAAAGAGAAAGAAGATTTCGGAGAAACTTCGTTGTGTTCTGTGAAATCATCTCACAGAGTTACAGCTTTCCCCTCAAGGAGCCTTTCGCTAAGACAGTTCTTGTGGAATTGGCAAAGTGATATTTGGAAGCCCATAGAGGGCTATGGTGAAAAAGGAAATATCCTCACATGAAATCTGGAAAGAAGCTTTCTGAGAAACTGCTTAGTGTTCTGTTAATTCATCTCACAGAGTTACATCTGTATTTCGTGGATGTCTTTGCTAGCCTTATTTCTGTGGTATCTGAGAACAGATATTTCGTATCCCTTTGAAGACTACAGGGCCAAAGGAAATATCCTCCGAAAACAAAGAGAAAGAAGCTTTCAGAGAAACTTCGTTGTGTTCTGTGAAATCATCTCACAGAGTTACAGCTTTCCCCTCAAGGAGCCTTTCGCTAAGACAGTTCTTGTGGAATTGGCAAAGTGATATCTGGAAGCCCATAGAGGACTACGGTGAAAAAGGAAATATTCTCAGATGAAATCTGGAAAGAAGCTTTCTGAGAAACTGCTTAGTGTTCTGTTAATTCATCTCACAGAGTTACATATATATTTCATGGATGTCTTTGCTAGCCTTATTTCTGTGGAATCTGAGAGCAGATATTTCGGATCCCTTTGAAGACTATAGGGCCACTGGAAATATCCTCAGATAACAAAGAGAAAGAAGCTTTCTGAGAAACTTCGTTGTGTTCTGTGAAATCATCTCACAGAGTTACAGCTTTCCCCTCAAGGAGACTTTCACTAAGACAGTTCTTGTGGAATTGGCAAAGTGATATTTGGAAGCCCATGGAGGGCTATGGTGAAAAAGGAAATATCCTCAGATGAAATCTGGAAAGAGGCTTTCTGAGAAACTGCTTAGTGTTCTGTTAATTCATCTCACATAGTTACATCTGTATTTCGTGGATCTCTTTGCTATCCTTATTTCTGTGGAATCTGAGAACAGATATTTCGGATCCCTTTGAAGACTATAGGGCCAAAGGAAATATCCTCCGAAAACAAAGAGAAAGAAGCTTTCTGAGAAACTTCGTTGTGTTCTGTGAAATCATCTCACAGAGTTACAGCTTTTCCCTCAAGGAGCCTTTCGCTAAGACAGTTCTTGTGGAATTGGCAAAGTGATATCTGGAAGCCCATAGAGGGCTATGGTGAAAAAGGAAATATCCTCAGATGAAATCTGGAAAGAAGCTTTCTGAGAAACTGCTTAGTGTTCTGTTAATTCACCTCACAGAGTTACATCTGTATTTCGTGGATCTCTTTGCTAGCATTATTTCTGTGGAATCTGAGAACAGATATTTCGGATACCTTTGAAGACTATAGGGCCAAAGGAAATATCCTCCGATAACAAAGAGAAAGAAGCTTTCTGAGAAACTTCGTTGTGTTCTGTGAAATCATCTCACAGAGTTACAGCTTTCCCCTCAAGGAGCCTTTCGCTAAGACACTTCATGTGGAATTGGCAAAGTGATATTCAGAAGCCCATAGAGGGCTATGGTGAAAAAGGAAATATCCTCAGATGAAATCTGTAAAGAAGCTTTCTGAGAAACTGCTTAGTGTTCTGTTAATTCATCTCACAGAGTTACACCTGTATTTCGTGGATCTCTTTGCTAGCCTTATTTCTGTGGAATCTGAGAACAGATATTTCAGTTCCCTTTGAAGACTATAGGGCCAAAGGAAATATCCTCCGATGAAAAAGAGAAAGAAGCTTTCTGAGAAACTTCGTTGTGTTCTGTGAAATCATCTCACAGAGTTACAGCTTTCCCCTCACGGAGCCTTTCGCTAAGACAGTTCTTTTGGAATTGGCAAAGTGATATTTGGAAGCCCATAGAGGGCTATGGTAAAAAAGGAAATATCCTCGGATGAAATCTGGAAAGAAGCTTTCTGAGAGACTGCTTAGTGTTCTGTAAATTCATCTCACAGAGTTACATCTGTATTTCGTGGATCTCTTTGCTAGCCTTATTTCTGTTGAATCTGACATAGATATTTTGCATCCCTTTGAGGACTATAGGGCCAACGGAAATATCCTCCGATAACAAAGAGAAAGAAGCTTTCTGAGAAACTTGGTTGTGTTCTGTGAATCATCTCACAGAGTTGCAGCTTTCCCCTCAAGGAGTCTTTCGCTAAGACAGTTCTTGTGGAATTGGCAAAGTGATATTTGGAAGCCCATAGAGGGCTATGGTGAAAAAGGAAATATCCTCAGAGGAAATCTGGAAAGAATCTTTCTCAGAAACTGCTTAGTGTTCTGTTAATTCACGTCACAGAGTTACATCTGTATTTCGTGGGTCTCTTTGCTAGCCTTATTTCTGTGGAATCTGAGTACAGATATTTCGGATCCCTTTGAAGACTATAGGGCCAAAGGAAATATCCTCCGATAACAAAGAGAAAGAAGCTTTCTGAGAAACTTCGTTGTGTTCTGTGAAATCATCTCACAGAGTTACAGCTTTCCCCTCAAGGAGCCTTTCGCTAAGAAGTTCCTGTGGAATTGGCAAAGTGATATTTGGAAGACCATAGAGGGCTATGGTGAAAAAGGAAATATCCTCAGATGAAATCTGGAAAGAAGCTTTCTGAGAAACTGCTGAGTGTTCTGTTAATTCAACTCACAGAGTTACATGTGTATTTCATGGATGTTTTTGCTAGCCTTATTTCTGTGGAATCTGAGAACAGATATTTCGGATCCCTTTGAAGACTATAGGGCCACAGGAAATATCCTCAGATAACAAAGAGAAAGAAGATTTCGGAGAAACTTCGTTGTGTTCTGTGAAATCATCTCACAGAGTTACAGCTTTCCCCTCAAGGAGCCTTTCGCTAAGACAGTTCTTGTGGAATTGGCAAAGTGACATTTGGAAGCCCATAGAGGGCTATGGTGAAAAAGGAAATATCCTCAGATGAAATCTGGAAAGAAGCTTTCTGAGAAACTGCTTAGTGTTCTGTTAATTCACCTCACAGAGTTACATCTGTATTTCGTGGATCTCTTTGCTAGCATTATTTCTGTGGAATCTGAGAACAGATATTTCGGATACCTTTGAAGACTATAGGGCCAAAGGAAATATCCTCCGATAACAAAGAGAAAGAAGCTTTCTGAGAAACTTCTTGGTGTTCTGTGAAATCATCTCACAGAGTTACAGCTTTCCCCTCAAGGAGTGTTTCGCTAAGACAGTTCTTGTGGAATTGGCAAAGTGATATTTGGAAGCCCATAGAGGGCTAAGGTGAAAAACGAAATATCCTCAGAGGAAATCTGGAAAGAAACTTTCTGAGAAACTGCTTAGTGTTCTGTTAATTCATCTCACAGAGTTACATCTGTATTTCGTGGATCTCTTTGCTAGCATTATTTCTGTGGAATCTGAGAACAGATATTTCGGATCCCTTTGAAGACTATAGAGCCAAAGGAAATATCCTCCGATAACAAAGAGAAAGAAGCTTTCTGAGAAACTTCGTTGTGTTCTGTGAAATCATCTTACAGAGTTGCAGCTTTCCGCTCAAGGAGCCTTTCGGTAAGACAGTTCTTGTGGAATTGGCAAAGTGATATTTGGAAGCCCACAGAGGGCTATGGTGAAAAAGGAAATATCCTCAGATGAAATCTGGAAAGAAGCTTTCTGAGAAACTGCTTAGTGTTCTGTTAATTCATCTCACAGAGTTACATCTGTATTTCGTGGATCTCTTTGCTAGCCTTATTTCTGTGGAATCTGAGAACAGATATTTTGGATCCCTTTCAAGACTATAGGGCCAAAGGAAATATCCTCCGATAACAAAGAGAAAGAAGCTTTCTGAGAAACTTCGTTGTGTTCTGTGAAATCATCTCACAGAGTTACAGCTTTCCCCTCAAGGAGCCTTTCGCTAAGACACTTCATGTGGAATTGGCAAAGTGATATTCAGAAGCCCATAGAGGGCTATGGTGAAAAAGGAAATATCCTCAGATGAAATCTGTAAAGAAGCTTTCTGAGAAACTGCTTAGTGTTCTGTTAATTCATCTCACAGAGTTACACCTGTATTTCGTGGATCTCTTTGCTAGCCTTATTTCTGTGGAATCTGAGAACAGATATTTCAGTTCCCTTTGAAGACTATAGGGCCAAAGGAAATATCCTCCGATGAAAAAGAGAAAGAAGCTTTCTGAGAAACTTCGTTGTGTTCTGTGAAATCATCTCACAGAGTTACAGCTTTCCCCTCAAGGAGCCTTTCGCTAAGACAGTTCTTTTGGAATTGGCAAAGTGATATTTGGAAGCCCATAGAGGGCTATGGTAAAAAAGGAAATATCCTCGGATGAAATCTGGAAAGAAGATTTCTGAGAAACTGTTCAGTGTTCTGTTAATTCACCTCACAGAGTTACATCTGTATTTCGTGGATCTCTTTGCTAGCATTATTTCTGTGGAATCTGAGAACAGATATTTCGTATCCCTTTGAAGTCTATACTGCCAAAGGAAATATCCTCCGATAACAAAGAGAAAGAAGCTTTCTGAGAAACTTCGTTGTGTTCTGTGAAATAATCTCACAGAGTTACAGCTTTCCCCTCATGGAGCCTTTCGCTAAGACAGTTCTTGTGGAATTGGCAAAGTGATATTTGGAAGCCCATAGAGGGCTATGGTGAAAAAGGAAATATCCTCAGATGAAATCTGGAAAGAAGTTTTCTGAGAAACTGCTTCGTGTTGTGTTAATTCATCTCACAGAGTTACATCTGTATTTCGTGGATCTCTTTGCTAGCCTTATTTCTTTGGAATCTGAGAACAGATATTTCGGATCCCTTTGAAGACTATAGAGCCAAAGGAAATATCCTCCGATAACAAAGAGAAAGAAGATTTCTGAGAAACTTCGTTGTGTTCTGTGAAATCATCTCAAAGAGTTACAGCTTTCCCCTCAAGGAGCCTTTCGCTAAGACAGTTCTTGTGGAATTGGCAAAGTGATATTTGGAAGCCCATAGAGGGCTATGGTGAAAAAGGAAATATCCTCATATGAAATCTGGAAAGAAGCTTTCTGAGAAACTGCTTAGTGTTCTGTTAATTCAACTCATAGAGTTACATCTGTATTTCGTGGATCTCCTTGCTAGCCTTATTTCTGTGGAATCTGAGAACAGATATTTCGGATCCCTTTGAAGACTATAGGGCCAAAGGAAATATCCTCCGATAACAAAGAGATAGAAGCTTTCTGAGAAACTTCTTTGTGTTCTGTGAAATCATCTCACAGAGTTACAGCTTTCCCCTCAAGGAGCCTTTCGCTAAGAGAGTTCTTGTGGAATTGGCAAAGTGATATTTGGAAGCCCTTAGAGGGCTATGGTGAAAGAGGAAATATCCTCAGACGAAATCTGGAAAGAAGCTTTCTGAGAAACTGCTTAGTGTTCTGTTAATTCATCTCACAGAGTTACATCTGTATTTCGTGGATCTCCTTGCTAGCCTTATTTCTGTGGAATCTGAGAACAGATATTTCGGATCCCTTTGAAGACTATAGGGCCAAAGGAAATATCCTCCGATAACAAAGAGAAAGATGCTTTCTGAGAAACTTCGTTGTGTTCTGTGAAATCATCTCACAGAGTTACAGCTTTCCCCTCATGGAGCCTTTCGCTAAGACAGTTCTTGTGGAATTGGCAAAGTGATATCTGGAAGCCCATAGAGGGCTATGGTGAAAAAGGAAATATCCTCAGATGAAATCTGGAAAGAAGCTTTCTGAGAAACTGCTTAGTGTTCTGTTAATTCACCTCACAGAGTTACATCTGTATTTCGTGGATCTCTTTGCTAGCATTATTTCTGTGGAATCTGAGAACAGATATTTCGGATACCTTTGAAGACTATAGGGCCAAAGGAAATATCCTCCGATAACAAAGAGAAAGAAGCTTTCTGAGAAACTTCTTGGTGTTCTGTGAAATCATCTCACAGAGTTACAGCTTTCCCCTCAAGGAGTGTTTCGCTAAGACAGTTCTTGTGGAATTGGAAAAGTGATATTTGGAAGCCCATAGAGGGCTAAGGTGAAAAAGGAAATATCCTCAGAGGAAATCTGGAAAGAAACTTTCTGAGAAACTGCTTAGTGTTCTGTTAATTCATCTCACAGAGTTACATCTGTATTTCCTGGATCTCTTTGCTAGCCTTATTTCTGTGGAATCTGAGAACAGATATTTCGGATCCCTTTGAAGACTATAGAGCCAAAGGAAATATCCTCCGATAACAAAGAGAAAGAAGCTTTCTGAGAAACTTCTTTGTGTTCTGTGAAATCATCTTACAGAGTTGCAGCTTTCCGCTCAAGGAGCCTTTCAGTAAGACAGTTCTTGTGGAATTGGCAAAGTGATATTTGGAAGCCCACAGAGGGCTATGGTGAAAAAGGAAATATCCTCAGATGATATCTGGAAAGAAGCTTTCTGAGAAACTGCTTAGTGTTCTGTTAATTCATCTCACAGAGTTACATCTGTATTTCGTGGATCTCTTTGCTAGCCTTATTTCTGTGTAATCTGAGAACAGATATTTTGGATCCCTTTCAAGACTATCGGGCCAAAGGAAATATCCTCCGATAACAAAGAGAAAGAAGCTTTCTGAGAAACTTCGTTGTGTTCTGTGAAATCGTCTCACAGAGTTACAGCATTCCCCTCAAGGAGCCTTTCGCTAAGACACTTCATGTGGACTTGGCAAAGTGATATTCAGAAGCCCATAGAGGGCTATGGTGAAAAAGGAAATATCCTCAGATGAAATCAGGAAAGAAGCTTTCTGAGAAACTGCTTAGTGTTCTGTTAATTCATCTCACAGAGTTACACCTGTATTTCGTGGATCTCTTTGCTAGCCTTATTTCTGTGGAATCTGAGAACAGATATTTCAGTTCCCTTTGAAGACTATAGGACCAAAGGAAATATCCTCCGATGAAAAAGAGAAAGAAGCTTTCTGAGAAACTTCGTTGTGTTCTGTGAAATCATCTCACAGAGTTACAGCTTTCCCCTCACGGAGCCTTTCGCTAAGACAGTTCTTTTGGAATTGGCAAAGTGATATTTGGAAGCCCATAGAGGGCTATGGTAAAAAAGGAAATATCCTCGGATGAAATCTGGAAAGAAGCTTTCTGAGAGACTGCTTAGTGTTCTGTCAATTCATCTCACAGAGTTACATCTGTATTTCGTGGATCTCTTTGCTAGCCTTATTTCTGTTGAATCTGAGAACAGATATTTTGCATCCCTTTGAAGACTATAGGGCCAACGGAAATATCCTCCGATAACAAAGAGAAAGAAGCTTTCTGAGAAACTTGGTTGTGTTCTGTGAATCATCTCACAGAGTTGCAGCTTTCCCCTCAAGGAGTCTTTCGCTAAGACAGTTCTTGTGGAATTGGCAAAGTGATATTTGGAAGCCCATAGAGGGCTATGGTGAAAAAGGAAATATCCTCAGAGGAAATCTGGAAAGAAGCTTTCTCAGAAACTGCTTAGTGTTCTGTTAATTCACCTCACAGAGTTACATCTGTATTTCGTGGGTCTCTTTGCTAGCCTTATTTCTGTGGAATCTGAGAACAGATATTTCGGATCCCTTTGAAGACTATAGGGCCAAAGGAAATATCCTCCGATAACAAAGAGAAAGAAGCTTTCTGAGAACTTCGTTGTGTTCTGTGAAATCATCTCATAGAGTTACAGCATTCCCCTCAAGGAGCCTTTCGCTAAAACAGTTTTTGTGGAATTGGCAAAGTGATATTTGGAAGCCCATAGAGGGCTATGGTGAAAGAGGAAATATCCTCAGATGAAATCTGGAAAGAAGCTTTCTGAGAAACTGCTTAGTGTTCTGGTAATTCAACTCACAGAGTTACATCTGTATTTCGTGGATCTCTTTGCTAGCCTTATTTCTGTAGAATCTGAGAACAGATATTTCTGATCCCTTTGAAGACTAAGGGCCAAAGAAATATCCTCCGATAACAAAGAGAAAGAAGCTTTCTGAGAAACTTCGTTGTGTTCTGTGAAATCATCTCGCAGAGTTACAGCTTTCCCGTCAAGGAGCCTTTCGCTAAGACAGTTCTTGTGGAATTGGAAAAGTGATATTTGGAAGCCCATAGAGGGCTATGGTGAAAAAGGAAATATCCTCAGAGGAAATCTGGAAAGAACCTTATTGGAAACTGCTTAGTGTTCTGTTAATTCATCTCACAGAGTTACATCTGTATTTCGTGGATCTCCTTGCTAGCCTTATTTCTGTGTAATCTGAGAACAGATATTTCGGATCCCTTTGAAGACTATAGGGCCAAAGGAAATATCCTCCGATAACAAAGAGAAAGAAGCTTTCTGAGAAACTTCGCTGTGTTCTGTGAAATCATCTCACAGAGTTGCAGCTTTCCCCTCAAGGAGCCTTTCGCTAAGACAGTTCTTGTGGAATTGGCAAAGTGATATCTGGAAGCCCATAGAGGGCTATGGTGAAAAAGGAAATATCCTCAGATGAAATCTGGAAAGAAGCTTTCTGAGAAACTGCTTAGTGTTCCGTTAATTCATCTCACAGAGTTACATCTGTATTTCGTGGATGTCTTTGCTAGCCTTATTTCTGTAGAATCTCAGAACAGATATTTCGGATCCCTATGAAGACTGTAGGGCCAAAGGAAATATCCTCTGATAACAAAGAGAAAGAAGCTTTCTGAGAAACTTCGTTGTGTTCTGTTAAATCATCTCACAGAGTTACAGCTTTCCCCTCACGGAGCCTTTCGCTAAGACAGTTCTTTTGGAATTGGCAAAGTGATATTTGGAAGCCCATTGAGGGCTATGGTGAAAAAGGAAATATTCTCAGAGGAAATCTGGAAAGAAGCTTTCTGAGAAACTCTTAGTGTTCTGTTAATGCATCTCACAGAGTTACATCTGTATTTCGTGGATCTCTTTGATAGCCTTATTTCTGTGGAATCTGAGAACAGATATTTCGGATCCCTTTGAAGACTATAGGGCCAAAGGAAATATCTTCCGATAACAGAGAGAAAGAAGCTTTCTCAGAAACTTCTTTGTGTTCTGTGAAATCATCTCACAGAGTTGCAGCTTTCCCCTCAAGGAGCCTTTCGCTAAGACAGTTCTTGTGGAATTGGCAAAGTGATATTTGGAAGGCCATAGAGGGCTATGGTGAAAAAGGAAATATCCTCAGACGAAATCTGGAAAAAAGCTTTCTGAGAAACTGCTTAGTGTTCTGTTAATTCATCTCACAGAGTTACATCTGTATTTCGTGGATCTCTTTGCTAGCCTTATTTCTGTGGAATCTGAGAACAGATATTTCGGATCCCTTTGAAGACTATAGGGCCAAAGGAAATATCCTCCGATAACAAAGAGAAAGAAGCTTTCTGAGAAACTTCGTTGTATTCTGTGAAATCATCTCACAGAGTTACAGCTTTCCCCTCAAGGAGCCTTTCGCTAAGACAGTTCATGTGGAATTGGCAAAGTGATATTTGGAAGCCCAAAGAGGGCTATGGTGAAAAAGGAAATATCCTCAGATGAAATCTGGAAAGAAGCTTTCTGAGAAACTGCTTAGTGTTCTGTTATTTCATCTCACAGTGTTACATCTGTATTTCGTGGATCTCTTTGCTAGCCTTATTTCTGTGGAATCTGAGAACAGATATTTCGGATCCTTTTGAAGACTATAGGGTCAAAGGAAATATCCTCCGATAACAAAGAGAAAGAAGCTTTCTGAGAAACTTCTTTGTGTTCTGTGAAATCATCTCACAGAATTACAGCTTTCCCCTCAAGAAGCCGTTCGCTAAGACAGTTCTTGAGGAATCGGCAAAGTGATATTTGGAAGCCCATAGAGGGCTATGGTGAAAAAGGAAATATCCTCAAATGAAACCTGGAAAGAAGCTTTCTGAGAAACTGCTTAGTGTTCTGTTAATTCATCTCAGAGAGTTACATCTGTATTTCGTGGATCTCCTTGCTAGCCTTATTTCTGAGGAATCTGAGAACAGATATTTCGGATCCCTTTGAAGACTATAGGGCCAAAGGAAATATCCTCCGATAACAAAGAGAAAGAAGCTTTCTGAGAAACGACGTTGTGTTCTGTGAAATCATCTCACAGAGTTACAGCTTTCCCCTCAAGGAGCCTTTCGCTAAGACAGTTCTTGTGGAATTGGCAAAGTGATATCTGGAAGCCCATAGAGGGCTATTGTGAAAAAGGAAATATCCTCAGATGAAATCTGGAAAGAAGCTTTCTGAGAAACTGCTTAGTGTTCCGTTAATTCATCTCACAGAGTTACATCTGTATGTCGTGGATGTCTTTGCTAGCCTTATTTCTGTAGAATCTCAGAACAGATATTTCGGATCCCTATGAAGACTATAGGGCCAAAGGAAATATCCTCCGATAACAAAGAGAAAGAAGCTTTCTGGGAAACTTCGTTGTGTTCTGTGAAATCATCTCACAGAGTTACAGCTTTCCCCTCAAGGTGCCTTTCGCTAAGACAGTTCTTGTGGAATTGGCAAAGTGATATTTGGAAGTCCATAGAGGGCTATGGTGAAAAAGGAAATATCCTCAGAGGAAATCTGGAAAGAAGCTTTCTGAGAAACTGCTTAGTGTTCTGTTAATTCATCTCACAGAGTTATATCTGTATTTCGTGGATCTCCTTGCTAGCCTTATTTCTGTGGAATCTGAGAACAGATATTTCGGATCCCTTTGAAGACTATAGGGCCAAAGGAAATATCCTCCGATAACAAAGAGAAAGAAGCTTTCGGAGAAACTTCGTTGTGTTCTGTGAAATCCTCTCACAGAGTTACAGCTTTCCCCTCAAGGAGCCTTTCGCTAAGACAGTTCTTGTGGAATTGGCAAAGTGATATTTGGAAGCCCATAGAGGGCTATGGTGAAAAAGGAAATATCCTCAGATGAAATCTGGAAAGAAGCTTTCTGAGAAACTGCTTAGTGTTCTGTTAATTCATCTCACAGAGTTACATCTGTATTTCGTGGATCTCTTTGCTAGCCTTATTTCTGTGGAATCTAAGAACAGATATTTCGGATCCCATTGAAGACTATAGGGCCAAAGGAAATATCCTCCGATAACAAAGAGAAAGAAGCTTTCTGAGAAACTTCGTTGTGTTCTGTGAAATCATATCATAGAGTTACAGCATTCCCCTCAAGGAGCCTTTCGCTAAGACAGTTCCTGTGGAATTGGCAAAGTGATATTTTGAAGACCATAGAGGGCTATGGTGAAAAAGGAAATATCCTCAGATGAAATCTGGAAAGAAGCTTTCTGAGAAACTGCTTAGTGTTCTGTTAATTCATCTCACAGAGTTATATATGTATTTCATGGATGTCTTTGCTAGCCTTATTTCTGTGGAATCTGAGAACAGATATTTCGGATCCCTTTGAAGACTATAGGGCCAAAGGAAATATCCTCCGATAACAAAGAGAAAGAAGCTTTCTGAGAAACTTCGTTGTGTTCTGTGAAATCATCTCACAGAGTTACAGCTTTCCCCTCAAGGAGCCTTTCGCTAAGACAGTTCATGTGGAATTGGCAAAGTGATATTTGGAAGCCCATAGAGGGCTATGGTGAAAAAGGAAATATCCTCAGATGAAATCTGGAAAGAAGCTTTCTGAGAAACTGCTTAGTGTTCTGTTATTTCATCTCACAGAGTTACATCTGTATTTCTTGGATCTCTTTGCTAGCCTTATTTCTGTGGATTCTGAGAACAGATATTTCGGATCCCTTTGAAGACAATAGGCCCACAGGAAATATCCACCGATAACAAAGAGAAAGAAGCTTTCCTAGAAACTTCGTGGTGTTCTGTGAAATCATCTCACAGAGTTACAGCTTTCCCCTCAAGGAGCCTTTCGCTAAGACAGTTCTTGTGGAATTGGCAAAGTGATATTTGCAAGCCCTTAGAGGGCTATGGTGAAAAAGGAAATATCCTCAGATGAAATCTGGAAAGAAGCTTTCTGAGAAACTGGTTAGTGTTCTGTTAATTCATCTCACAGGGTTACATCTGTATTTCGTGGATCTCTTTGCTAGCCTTATTTATGTGGAATCTGAGAACAGATATTTCGGATCCCTTTGAAGACTATAGGGCCAAAGGAAATATCCTCTGTTAACAAAGAGAAAGAAGCTTTCTGAGAAACTTCGTTGTGTTCTGTGAAATAATCTCACAGAGTTACAGCTTTCCCCTCAAGGAGCCTTTCGCTAAGACAGTTCTTGTGGAATTGGCAAAGTGATATTTGGAAGCCCTTAGAGGGCTATGGTGAAAAAGGAAATATCCTCAGATGAAATCTGGAAAGAAGCTTTCTGAGAAACTGCTTAGTGTTCTGTTAATTCACCTCACAGAGTTACATCTGTATTTCGTGGATCTCTTTGCTAGCCTTATTTCTATAGAATCTGAGAACAGATATTTCGGATCCCTTTGAAGACTATAGGGCCACAGGAAATATCCTCCGATAACAAAGAGAAAGAAGCTTTCTGAGAAACTTCGTTGTGTTCTGTGAAATCATCTCACAGAGTTACAGCTTTCCCCTCAAGGAGCCTTTCGCTAAGAAGTTCCTGTGGAATTGGCAAAGTGATATTTGGAAGACCATAGAGGGCTATGGTGAAAAAGGAAATATCCTCAGATGAAATCTGGAAAGAAGCTTTCTGAGAAACTGCTGAGTGTTCTGTTAATTCTACTCACAGAGTTACATCTGTATTTCATGGATGTCTTTGCTAGCCTTATTTCTGTGGAATCTGAGAACAGATATTTCGGATCCCTTTGAAGACTATACGGCCACAGGAAATATCCTCAGATAACAAAGAGAAAGAAGCTTTCGGAGAAACTTCGTTGTGTTCTGTGAAATCATCTCACAGAGTTACAGCTTTCCCCTCAAGGAGCCTTTCGCTAAGACAGTTCTTGTGGAATTGGCAAAGTGATATTTGGAAGACCCTAGAGGGCTATGGTGAAAAAGGAAATATCCTCAGAGGAAATCTGGAAAGAAGCTTTCTGAGAAACTGCTTAGTGTTCTGTTAATTCATCTCACAGAGTTATATCTGTATTTCGTGGATCTCCTTGCTAGCCTTATTTCTGTGGAATCTGAGAACAGATATTTCGGATCCCTTTGAAGACTATAGGGCCAAAGGAAATATCCTCCGATAACAAAGAGAAAGAAGCTTTCGGAGAAACTTCGTTGTGTTCTGTGAAATCCTCTCACAGAGTTACAGCTTTCCCCTCAAGGAGCCTTTCGCTAAGACAGTTCTTGTGGAATTGGCAAAGTGATATTTGGAAGCCCATAGAGGGCTATGGTGAAAAAGGAAATATCCTCAGATGAAATCTGGAAAGAAGCTTTCTGAGAAACTGCTTAGTGTTCTGTTAATTCATCTCACAGAGTTACATCTGTATTTCGTGGATCTCTTTGCTAGCCTTATTTCTGTGGAATCTGAGAACAGATATTTCGGATCCCTTTGAAGACAATAGGGCCACAGGAAATATCCACCGATAACAAAGAGAAAGAAGCTTTCCTAGAAACTTCGTGGTGTTCTGTGAAATCATCTCACAGAGTTACAGCTTTCCCCTCAAGGAGCCTTTCGCTAAGAAGTTCCTGTGGAATTGGCAAAGTGATATTTGGAAGACCATAGAGGGCTATGGTGAAAAAGGAAATATCCTCAGATGAAATCTGGAAAGAAGCTTTCTGAGAAACTGCTGAGTGTTCTGTTAATTCTACTCACAGAGTTACATCTGTATTTCATGGATGTCTTTGCTAGCCTTATTTCTGTGGAATCTGAGAAGAGATATTTCGGATCCCTTTGAAGACTACAGGGCCACAGGAAATATCCTCAGATAACAAAGAGAAAGAAGCTTTCGGAGAAACTTCGTTGTGTTCTGTGAAATCATCTCACAGAGTTACAGCTTTCCCCTCAAGGAGCCTTTCGCTAAGACAGTTCTTGTGGAATTGGCAAAGTGATATTTGGAAGACCCTAGAGGGCTATGGTGAAAAAGGAAATATCCTCAGAGGAAATCTGGAAAGAAGCTTTCTGAGAAACTGCTTAGTGTTCTGTTAATTCATCTCACAGAGTTATATCTGTATTTCGTGGATCTCCTTGCTAGCCTTATTTCTGTGGAATCTGAGAACAGATATTTCGGATCCCTTTGAAGACTATAGGGCCAAAGGAAATATCCTCCGATAACAAAGAGAAAGAAGCTTTCGGAGAAACTTCGTTGTGTTCTGTGAAATCCTCTCACAGAGTTACAGCTTTCCCCTCAAGGAGCCTTTCGCTAAGACAGTTCTTGTGGAATTGGCAAAGTGATATTTGGAAGCCCATAGAGGGCTATGGTGAAAAAGGAAATATCCTCAGATGAAATCTGGAAAGAAGCTTTCTGAGAAACTGCTTAGTGTTCTGTTAATTCATCTCACAGAGTTACATCTGTATTTCGTGGATCTCTTTGCTAGCCTTATTTCTGTGGAATCTGAGAACAGATATTTCGGATCCCTTTGAAGACAATAGGGCCACAGGAAATATCCACCGATAACAAAGAGAAAGAAGCTTTCCTAGAAACTTCGTGGTGTTCTGTGAAATCATCTCACAGAGTTACAGCTTTCCCCTCAAGGAGCCTTTCGCTAAGAAGTTCCTGTGGAATTGGCAAAGTGATATTTGGAAGACCATAGAGGGCTATGGTGAAAAAGGAAATATCCTCAGATGAAATCTGGAAAGAAGCTTTCTGAGAAACTGCTGAGTGTTCTGTTAATTCTACTCACAGAGTTACATCTGTATTTCATGGATGTCTTTGCTAGCCTTATTTCTGTGGAATCTGAGAACAGATATTTCGGATCCCTTTGAAGACTATAGGGCCACAGGAAATATCCTCAGATAACAAAGAGAAAGAAGCTTTCGGAGAAACTTCGTTGTGTTCTGTGAAATCATCTCACAGAGTTACAGCTTTCCCCTCAAGGAGCCTTTCGCTAAGACAGTTCTTGTGGAATTGGCAAAGTGATATTTGGAAGACCCTAGAGGGCTATGGTGAAAAAGGAAATATCCTCAGAGGAAATCTGGAAAGAAGCTTTCTGAGAAACTGCTTAGTGTTCTGTTAATTCATCTCACAGAGTTATATCTGTATTTCGTGGATCTCCTTGCTAGCCTTATTTCTGTGGAATCTGAGAACAGATATTTCGGATCCCTTTGAAGACTATAGGGCCAAAGGAAATATCCTCCGATAACAAAGAGAAAGAAGCTTTCGGAGAAACTTCGTTGTGTTCTGTGAAATCCTCTCACAGAGTTACAGCTTTCCCCTCAAGGAGCCTTTCGCTAAGACAGTTCTTGTGGAATTGGCAAAGTGATATTTGGAAGCCCATAGAGGGCTATGGTGAAAAAGGAAATATCCTCAGATGAAATCTGGAAAGAAGCTTTCTGAGAAACTGCTTAGTGTTCTGTTAATTCATCTCACAGAGTTACATCTGTATTTCGTGGATCTCTTTGCTAGCCTTATTTCTGTGGAATCTAAGAACAGATATTTCGGATCCCATTGAAGACTATAGGGCCAAAGGAAATATCCTCCGATAACAAAGAGAAAGAAGCTTTCTGAGAAACTTCGTTGTGTTCTGTGAAATCATATCATAGAGTTACAGCATTCCCCTCAAGGAGCCTTTCGCTAAGACAGTTCCTGTGGAATTGGCAAAGTGATATTTTGAAGACCATAGAGGGCTATGGTGAAAAAGGAAATATCCTCAGATGAAATCTGGAAAGAAGCTTTCTGAGAAACTGCTTAGTGTTCTGTTAATTCATCTCACAGAGTTACATATGTATTTCATGGATGTCTTTGCTAGCCTTATTTCTGTGGAATCTGAGAACAGATATTTCGGATCCCTTTGAAGACTATAGGGCCAAAGGAAATATCCTCCGATAACAAAGAGAAAGAAGCTTTCTGAGAAACTTCGTTGTGTTCTGTGAAATCATCTCACAGAGTTACAGCTTTCCCCTCAAGGAGCCTTTCGCTAAGACAGTTCATGTGGAATAGGCAAAGTGATATTTGGAAGCCCATAGAGGGCTATGGTGAAAAAGGAAATATCCTCAGATGAAATCTGGAAAGAAGCTTTCTGAGAAACTGCTTAGTGTTCTGTTATTTCATCTCACAGAGTTACATCTGTATTTCTTGGATCTCTTTGCTAGCCTTATTTCTGTGGAATCTGAGAACAGATATTTCGGATCCCTTTGAAGACTAGAGGGCCAAAGGAAATATCCACCGATAACAAAGAGAAAGAAGCTTTCTGAGAAACTTCGTTGTGTTCTGTGAAATCATCTCACAGAGTTACAGCTTTCCCCTCAAGGAGCCTTTTGCTAAGACAGTTCATATGTAATTGGCAAAGTGATATTTGGAAGCCCTTAGAGGGCTATGGTGAAAAAGGAAATATCCACAGATGAAATCTGGAAAGAAGCTTTCTGAGAAACTGCTTAGTGTTCTGTTAACTCATCTCACAGGGTTACATCTGTATTTCGTGGATCTCTTTGCTAGCCTTATTTCTGTGGAATCTGAGAACAGATATTTCGGATCCCTTTGAAGACAATAGGGCCACAGGAAATATCCACCGATAACAAAGAGAAAGAAGCTTTCCTAGAAACTTCGTGGTGTTCTGTGAAATCATCTCACAGAGTTACAGCTTTCCCCTCAAGGAGCCTTTCGCTAAGACAGTTCTTGTGGAATTGGCAAAGTGATATTTGCAAGCCCATAGAGGGCTATGGTGAAAAAGGAAATATCCTCAGATGAAATCTGGAAAGAAGCTTTCTGAGAAACTGGTTAGTGTTCTGTTAATTCATCTCACAGGGTTACATCTGTATTTCGTGGATCTCTTTGCTAGCCTTATTTATGTGGAATCTGAGAACAGATATTTCGGATCCCTTTGAAGACTATAGGGCCAAAGGAAATATCCTCTGTTAACAAAGAGAAAGAAGCTTTCTGAGAAACTTCGTTGTGTTCTGTGAAATAATCTCACAGAGTTACAGCTTTCCCCTCAAGGAGCCTTTCGCTAAGACAGTTCTTGTGGAATTGGCAAAGTGATATTTGGAAGCCCTTAGAGGGCTATGGTGAAAAAGGAAATATCCTCAGATGAAATCTGGAAAGAAGCTTTCTGAGAAACTGCGTAGTGTTCTGTTAATTCACCTCACAGAGTTACATCTGTATTTCGTGGATCTCTTTGCTAGCCTTATTTCTATAGAATCTGAGAACAGATATTTCGGATCCCTTTGAAGACTATAGGGCCACAGGAAATATCCTCCGATAACAAAGAGAAAGAAGCTTTCTGAGAAACTTCGTTGTGTTCTGTGAAATCATCTCACAGAGTTACAGCTATCCCCTCAAGGAGCCTTTCGCTAAGAAGTTCCTGTGGAATTGGCAAAGTGATATTTGGAAGACCATAGAGGGCTATGGTGAAAAAGGAAATATCCTCAGATGAAATCTGGAAAGAGGCTTTCTGAGAAACTGCTTAGTGTTCTGTTAATTCATCTCACATAGTTACATCTGTATTTCGTGGATCTCTTTGCTAGCATTATTTCTGTGGAATCTGAGAACAGATATTTCGTATCCCTTTGAAGACTATACGGCCAAAGGAAATATCCTCCGATAACAAAGAGAAAGAAGCTTTCTGAGAAACTTCGTTGTGTTCTGTGAAATAATCTCACAGAGTTACAGCTTTCCCCTCATGGAGCCTTTCGCTAAGACAGTTCTTGTGGAATTGGCAAAGTGATATTTGGAAGCCCATAGAGGGCTATGGTGAAAAAGGAAATATCCTCAGATGAAATCTGGAAAGAAGTTTGCTGAGAAACTGCTTCGTGTTGTGTTAATTCATCTCACAGAGTTACATCTGTATTTCGTGGATCTCTTTGCTAGCCTTATTTCTTTGGAATCTGAGAACAGATATTTCGGATCCCTTTGAAGACTATAGAGCCAAAGGAAATATCCTCCGATAACAAAGAGAAAGAAGATTTCTGAGAAACTTCGTTGTGTTCTGTGAAATCATCTCACAGAGTTACAGCTTTCCCCTCAAGGAGCCTTTCGCTAAGACAGTTCTTGTGGAATTGGCAAAGTGATATTTGGAAGCCCATAGAGGGCTATGGTGAAAAAGGAAATATCCTCACATGAAATCTGGAAAGAAGCTTTCTGAGAAACTGCTTAGTGTTCTGTTAATTCATCTCACAGAGTTACATCTGTATTTCGTGGATCTCTTTGCTAGCCTTATTTCTGTGGTATCTGAGAACACATATTTCGTATCCCTTTGAAGACTACAGGGCCAAAGGAAATATCCTCCGAAAACCAAGAGAAAGAAGCTTTCAGAGAAACTTCGTTGTGTTCTGTGAAATCATCTCACAGAGTTACAGCTTTCCCCTCAAGGAGCCTTTCGCTAAGACAGTTCTTGTGGAATTGGCAAAGTGATATCTGGAAGCCCATAGAGGACTACGGTTAAAAAGGAAATATTCTCTGATGAAATCTGGAAAGAAGCTTTCTGAGAAACTGCTTAGTGTTCTGTTAATTCATCTCACAGAGTTACATATATATTTCATGGATGTCTTTGCTAGCCTTATTTCTGTGGAATCTGAGAGCAGATATTTCGGATCCCTTTGAAGACTATAGGGCCACAGGAAATATCCTCAGATAACAAAGAGAAAGAAGCTTTCTGAGAAACTTCGTTGTGTTCTGTGAAATCATCTCATAGAGTTACAGCTTTCCCCTCAAGGAGACTTTCACTAAGACAGTTCTTGTGGAATTGGCAAAGTGATATTTGGAAGCCCATGGAGGGCTATGGTGAAAAAGGAAATATCCTCAGATGAAATCTGGAAAGAGGCTTTCTGAGAAACTGCTTAGTGTTCTGTTAATTCATCTCACAGAGCTACATCTGTATTTCGTGGATCTCTTTGCTAGCATTATTTCTGTGGAATCTGAGAACAGATATTTCGTATCCCTTTGAAGACTATACGGCCAAAGGAAATATCCTCCGATAACAAAGATAAAGAAGCTTTCTGAGAAACTTCGTTGTGTTCTGTGAAATAATCTCACAGAGTTACAGCTTTCCCCTCATGGAGCCTTTCGCTAAGACAGTTCTTGTGGAATTGGCAAAGTGATATTTGGAAGCCCATAGACGGCTATGGTGAAAAAGGAAATATCCTCAGATGAAATCTGGAAAGAAGTTTGCTGAGAAACTGCTTCGTGTTGTGTTAATTCATCTCACAGAGTTACATCTGTATTTCGTGGATCTCTTTGCTAGCCTTATTTCTTTGGAATCTGAGAACAGATATTTCGGATCCCTTTGAAGACTATAGAGCCAAAGGAAATATCCTCCGATAACAAAGAGAAAGAAGATTTCTGAGAAACTTCGTTGTGTTCTGTGAAATCATCTCACAGAGTTACAGCTTTCCCCTCAAGGAGCCTTTCGCTAAGACAGTTCTTGTGGAATTGGCAAAGTGATATTTGGAAGCCCATATAAGGCTATGGTGAAAAAGGAAATATCCTCATATGAAATCTGGAAAGAAGCTTTCTGAGAAACTGCTTAGTGTTCTGTTAATTCAACTCATAGAGTTACATCTGTATTTCGTGGATCTCCTTGCTAGCCTTATTTCTGTGGAATCTGAGAACAGATATTTCGGATCCCTTTGAAGACTATAGGGCCAAAGGAAATATCCTCCGATAACAAAGAGAAAGAAGCTTTCTGAGAAACTTCTTTGTGTTCTGTGAAATCATCTCACAGAGTTACAGCTTTCCCCTCAAGGAGCCTTTCGCTAAGAGAGTTCTTGTGGAATTGGCAAAGTGATATTTGGAAGCCCTTAGAGGGCTATGGTGAAAGAGGAAATATCCTCAGACGAAATCTGGAAAGAAGCTTTCTGAGAAACTGCTTAGTGTTCTGTTAATTCATCTCACAGAGTTACATCTGTATTTAGTGGATCTCCTTGCTAGCCTTATTTCTGTGGAATCTGAGAACAGATATTTCGGATCCCTTTGAAGACTATAGGGCCAAAGGAAATATCCTCCGATAACAAAGAGAAAGATGCTTTCTGAGAAACTTCGTTGTGTTCTGTGAAATCATCTCACAGAGTTACAGCTGTCCCCTCAAGGAGCCTTTCGCTAAGACAGTTCTTGTGGAATTGGCAAAGTGATATCTGGAAGCTCTTAGAGGGCTATGGTGAAAAAGGAAATATCCTCAGATGAAATCCGGAAAGAAGCTTTCTGAGAAACTGCTTAGTGTTCTGTTAATTCACCTCACAGAGTTACATCTGTATTTCGTGGATCTCTTTGCTAGCATTATTTCTGTGGAATCTGAGAACAGATATTTCGGATACCTTTGAAGACTATAGGGCCAAAGGAAATATCCTCCGATAACAAAGAGAAAGAAGCTTTCTGAGAAACTTCTTGGTGTTCTGTGAAATCATCTCACAGAGTTACAGCTTTCCCCTCAAGGAGTGTTTCGCTAAGACAGTTCTTGTGGAATTGGCAAAGTGATATTTGGAAGCCCATAGAGGGCTAAGGTGAAAAAGGAAATATCCTCAGAGGAAATCTGGAAAGAAATTTTCTGAGAAACTGCTTAGTGTTCTGTTATTTCATCTCACAGATTTACATCTGTATTTCGTGGATCTCTTTGCTAGCCTTATTTCTGTGGAATCTGAGAACAGATATTTCGGATCCCTTTGAAGACTATAGAGCCAAAGGAAATATCCTCCGATAACAAAGAGAAAGAAGATTTCTGAGAAACTTCGTTGTGTTCTGTGAAATCATCTCACAGAGTTACAGCTTTCCCCTCAAGGAGCCTTTCGCTAAGACAGTTCTTGTGGAATTGGCAAAGTGATATTTGGAAGCCCATATAAGGCTATGGTGAAAAAGGAAATATCCTCATATGAAATCTGGAAAGAAGCTTTCTGAGAAACTGCTTAGTGTTCTGTTAATTCAACTCATAGAGTTACATCTGTATTTCGTGGATCTCCTTGCTAGCCTTATTTCTGTGGAATCTGAGAACAGATATTTCGGATCCCTTTGAAGACTATAGGGCCAAAGGAAATATCCTCCGATAACAAAGAGAAAGAAGCTTTCTGAGAAACTTCTTTGTGTTCTGTGAAATCATCTCACAGAGTTACAGCTTTCCCCTCAAGGAGCCTTTCGCTAAGAGAGTTCTTGTGGAATTGGCAAAGTGATATTTGGAAGCCCTTAGAGGGCTATGGTGAAAGAGGAAATATCCTCAGACGAAATCTGGAAAGAAGCTTTCTGAGAAACTGCTTAGTGTTCTGTTAATTCATCTCACAGAGTTACATCTGTATTTAGTGGATCTCCTTGCTAGCCTTATTTCTGTGGAATCTGAGAACAGATATTTCGGATCCCTTTGAAGACTATAGGGCCAAAGGAAATATCCTCCGATAACAAAGAGAAAGAAGCTTTCTGAGAAACTTCTTGGTGTTCTGTGAAATCATCTCACAGAGTTACAGCTTTCCCCTCAAGGAGTGTTTCGCTAAGACAGTTCTTGTGGAATTGGCAAAGTGATATTTGGAAGCCCATAGAGGGCTAAGGTGAAAAAGGAAATATCCTCAGAGGAAATCTGGAAAGAAATTTTCTGAGAAACTGCTTAGTGTTCTGTTATTTCATCTCACAGATTTACATCTGTATTTCGTGGATCTCTTTGCTAGCCTTATTTCTGTGGAATCTGAGAACAGATATTTCGGATCCCTTTGAAGACTATAGAGCCAAAGGAAATATCCTCCGATAACAAAGAGAAAGAAGCTTTCTGAGAAACTTCTTTGTGTTCTGTGAAATCATCTTACAGAGTTGCAGCTTTCCGCTCAAGGAGCCTTTCGGTAAGACAGTTCTTGTGGAATTGGCAAAGTGATATTTGGAAGCCCACAGAGGGCTATGGTGAAAAAGGAAATATCCTCAGATGAAATCTGGAAAGAAGCTTTCTGAGAAACTGCTTAGTGTTCTGTTAATTCATCTCACAGAGTTACATCTGTATTTCGTGGATCTCTTTGCTACCCTTATTTCTGTGTAATCTGAGAACAGATATTTTGGATCCCTTTCAAGACTATAGGGCCAAAGGAAATATCCTCCGATAACAAAGAGAAAGAAGCTTTCTGAGAAACTTCGTTGTGTTCTGTGAAATCGTCTCACAGAGTTACAGCATTCCCCTCAAGGAGCCTTTCGCTAAGACACTTCATGTGGACTTGGCAAAGTGATATTCAGAAGCCCATAGAGGGCTATGGTGAAAAAGGAAATATCCTCAGATGAAATCAGGAAAGAAGCTTTCTGAGAAACTGCTTAGTGTTCTGTTAATTCATCTCACAGAGTTACATCTGTATTTCGTGGATCTCTTTGCTACCCTTATTTCTGTGTAATCTGAGAACAGATATTTTGGATCCCTTTCAAGACTATAGGGCCAAAGGAAATATCCTCCGATAACAAAGAGAAAGAAGCTTTCTGAGAAACTTCGTTGTGTTCTGTGAAATCGTCTCACAGAGTTACAGCATTCCCCTCAAGGAGCCTTTCGCTAAGACACTTCATGTGGACTTGGCAAAGTGATATTCAGAAGCCCATAGAGGGCTATGGTGAAAAAGGAAATATCCTCAGATGAAATCAGGAAAGAAGCTTTCTGAGAAACTGCTTAGTGTTCTGTTAATTCATCTCACAGAGTTACACCTGTATTTCGTGGATCTCTTTGCTAGCCTTATTTCTGTGGAATCTGAGAACAGATATTTCAGTTCCCTTTGAAGACTATAGGGCCAAAGGAAATATCCTCCGATGAAAAAGAGAAAGAAGCTTTCTGAGAAACTTCGTTGTGTTCTGTGAAATCATCTCACAGAGTTACAGCTTTCCCCTCACGGAGCCTTTCGCTAAGACAGTTCTTTTGGAATTGGCAAAGTGATATTTGGAAGCCCATAGAGGGCTATGGTAAAAAAGGAAATATCCTCGGATGAAATCTGGAAAGAAGCTTTCTGAGAGACTGCTTAGTGTTCTGTCAATTCATCTCACAGAGTTACATCTGTATTTCGTGGATCTCTTTGCTAGCCTTATTTCTGTTGAATCTGAGAACAGATATTTTGCATCCCTTTGAAGACTATAGGGCCAACGGAAATATCCTCCGATAACAAAGAGAAAGAAGCTTTCTGAGAAACTTGGTTGTGTTCTGTGAATCATCTCACAGAGTTGCAGCTTTCCCCTCAAGGAGTCTTTCGCTAAGACAGTTCTTGTGGAATTGGCAAAGTGATATTTGGAAGCCCATAGAGGGCTATGGTGAAAAAGGAAATATCCTCAGAGGAAATCTGGAAAGAAGCTTTCTCAGAAACTGCTTAGTGTTCTGTTAATTCACCTCACAGAGTTACATCTGTATTTCGTGGGTCTCTTTGCTAGCCTTATTTCTGTGGAATCTGAGAACAGATATTTCGGATCCTTTTGAAGACTATAGGGCCAAAGGAAATATCCTCCGATAACAAAGAGAAAGAAGCTTTCTGAGAAACTTCGTTGTGTTCTGTGAAATCATCTCACAGAGTTACAGCTTTCTCCTCAAGGAGCCTTTCGCTAAGACAGTTCATGTGGAATTGGCAAAGTGATATTTGGAAGCCCATAGAGGGCTATGGTGAAAAAGGAAATATCCTCAGATGAAATCTGGAAAGAAGCTTTCTGAGAAACTGCTTAGTGTTCTGTTAATTCATCTCGCAGAGTTACATCTGTATTTCGTGGATCTCTTTGCTAGCCTTATTTCTGTGGAATCTGAGAACAGATATTTCGGATCCCTTTGAAGACTTTAGGGCCAAAGGAAATATCCTCCGATAACAAAGAGAAAGAAGCTTTCTGAGAAACTTCACTGTGTTCTGTGAAATCAACTCACAGAGTTACAGCTTTCCCCTCAAGGAGCCTTTCGCTAAGACAGTTCTTGTGGAATTGGCAAAGTGATATTTGGAAGCCCATAGAGGGCTATGGTGAAAAAGGAAATATCCTCAGATGAAATCTGGAAAGAAGATTTCTGAGAAACTGTTTAGTGTTCTGTTAATTCACCTCACAGAGTTACATCTGTATTTCGTGGATCTCTTTGCTAGCATTATTTCTGTGGAATCTGAGAACAGATATTTCGTATCCCTTTGAAGACTATACGGCCAAAGGAAATATCCTCCGATAACAAAGAGAAAGAAGCTTTCTGAGAAACTTCGTTGTGTTCTGTGAAATTATCTCACAGAGTTACAGCTTTCCCCTCATGGAGCCTTTCGTAAGACAGTTCTTGTGGAATTGGCAAAGTGATATTTGGAAGCCCATAGAGGGCTATGGTGAAAAAGGAAATATCCTCAGATGAAATCTGGAAAGAAGTTTTCTGAGAAACTGCTTCGTGTTGTGTTAATTCATCTCACAGAGTTACATCTGTATTTCGTGGATCTCTTTGCTAGCCTTATTTCTGTGGAATCTGAGAACAGATATTTCGGATCCCTTTGAAGACTATAGAGCCAAAGGAAATATCCTCCGATAACAAAGAGAAAGAAGATTTCTGAGAAACTTCGTTGTGTTCTGTGAAATCATCTCACAGAGTTACAGCTTTCCCCTCAAGGAGCCTTTCGCTAAGACAGTTCTTGTGGAATTGGCAAAGTGATATTAGGAAGCCCATAGAAGGCTATGGTGAAAAAGGAAATATCCTCATATGAAATCTGGAAAGAAGCTTTCTGAGAAACTGCTTAGTGTTCTGTTAATTCAACTCATAGAGTTACATCTGTATTTCGTGGATCTCCTTGCTAGCCTTATTTCTGTGGAATCTGAGAACAGATATTTCGGATCCCTTTGAAGACTATAGGGCCAAAGGAAATATCCTCCGATAACAAAGAGAAAGAAGCTTTCTGAGAAACTTCTTTGTGTTCTGTGAAATCATCTCACAGAGTTACAGCTTTCCCCTCACGGAGCCTTTCGCTAAGAGAGTTCTTGTGGAATTGGCAAAGTGATATTTGGAAGCCCTTAGAGGGCTATGGTGAAAGAGGAAATATCCTCAGACGAAATCTGGAAAGAAGCTTTCTGAGAAACGGCTTAGTGTTCTGTTAATTCATCTCACAGAGTTACATCTGTATTTCGTGGATCTCCTTGCTAGCCTTATTTCTGTGGAATCTGAGAACAGATATTTCGGATCCCTATGAAGACTATAGGGCCAAAGGAAATATCCTCCGATAACAAAGAGAAAGATGCTTTCTGAGAAACTTCGTTGTGTTCTGTGAAATCATCTCACAGAGTTACAGCTTTCCACTCAAGAAGCCTTTTGCTAAGCAGTTCTTGTGGAATTGGCAAAGTGATATATGGAAGCCCATAGAGGGCTATGGTGAAAAATGAAATATCCTCAGATGAAATCTGGAAAGAAGCTTTCTGAGAAACTGCTTAGTGTTCTGTTAATTCATCTCACAGAGTTACATCTGTATTTCGTGGATCTCCTTGCTAGCCTTATTTCTGTGGAATCTGAGAACAGATATTTCGGATTCCTTTGTAGAATATAGGGCCAAAGGAAATATCCTCCGATAACAAAGAGAAAGAAGCTTTCTGAGAAACTTCTTTGTGTTCTGTGAAATCATCTCACAGAGTTACAGCTTTCCCCTCAAGGAGCCTTTCGCTAAGACACTTCATGTGGAATTGGCAAAGTGATATTCAGAAGCCCATAGAGGGCTATGGTGAAAAAGGAAATATCCTCAGATGAAATCTGGAAAGAAGCTTTCTGAGAAACTGCTTAGTGTTCTGTTAATTCATCTCACAGAGTTACACCTGTATTTCGTGGATCTCTTTACTAGCCTTATTTATGTGGAATCTGAGAACAAATATTTCGGATCCCTTTGAAGACTTTAGGGCCAAAGGAAATATCCTCCGATGAAATAGAGAAAGAAGCTTTCTGAGAAACTTCGTTGTGTTCTGTGAAATCATCTCACAGAGTTACAGCTTTCCCCTCACGGAGCCTTTCGCTAAGACAGTTCTTTAGGAATTGGCAAAGTGATATTTGGAAGCCCATAGAGGGCTATGGTAAAAAAGGAAATATCCTCAGATGAAATCTGGAAAGAAGCTTTCTGAGAGACTGCTTAGTGTTCTGTCAATTCATCTCACAGAGTTACATCTGTATTTCGTGGATCTCTTTGCTAGCCTTATTTCTTTTGAATCTGAGAACAGATATTTTGGATCCCTTTGAAGACTATAGGGCCAACGGAAATATCCTCTGATAACAAAGAGAAATAAGCTTTCTGAGAAACTTGGTTGTGTTCTGTGAATCATCTCACAGAGTTACAGCTTTCCGCTCCAGGAGCCTTTCGCTAAGACTGTTCTTGTGGAATTGGCAAAGTGATATTTGGAAGCCCATAGAGGGCTATGGTGAAAAAGGAAATATCCTCAGAGGAAATCTGGAAAGAAGCTTTCTGAGAAACTGCTTAGTGTTCTGTTAATTCACCTCACAGAGTTACATCTGTATTTCGTGGGTCTCTTTGCTAGCCTTATTTCTGTGGAATCTGAGAACAGATATTTCGGATCCCTTTGAAGACTATAGGGCCAAAGGAAATATCCTCCGATAACAAAGAGAAAGAAGCTTTCTGAGAAACTTCATTGTGTTCTGTGAAATCAACTCACAGAGTTACAGCTTTCCCCTCAAGGAGCCTTTCGCTAAGACAGTTCTTGTGGAATTGGCAAAGTGATATTTGGAAGCCCCTTGAGGGCTATGGTGAAAAAGGAAATATCCTCAGATGAAATCTGGAAGGAAGCTTTCTGAGAAACTGCTTAGTGTTCTGTTAATTCATCTCACAGTGTTACATCTGTATTTCGTGGAACTCTTTGCTAGCCTTATTTCTGTGGAATCTGAGAACAGATATTTCGGATCCCTTTGAAGACTATAGGGCCAATGGAAATATCCTCCGATAAGAAAGAGAAAGAAGCTTACTGAGAAACTTCATTGTGTTCTGTGAAATCAACTCACAGAGTTACAGCTTTCCCCTCAAGGAGCCTTTCGCTAAGACAGTTCTTGTGGAATTGGCAAAGTGATATTTGGAAGCCCTTAGAGGGCTATGGTGAAAGAGGAAATATCCTCAGACGAAATCTGGAAAGAAGCTTTCTGAGAAACTGCTTAGTGTTCTGTTAATTCATCTCACAGAGTTACATCTGTATTTCGTGGATCTCCTTGCTAGCCTTATTTCTGTGGAATCTGAGAACAGATATTTCGGATTCCTTTGTAGACTATAGGGCCAAAGGAAATATCCTCCGATAACAAAGAGAAAGAAGATTTCTGAGAAACTTCTTGGTGTTCTGTGAAATCATCTCACAGAGTTACAGCTTTCCCCTCAAGCAGCCTTTCGCTAAGACAGTTCTTGTGGAATTGGCAAAGTGATATTTGGAAGCCCATAGGGGGCTATGGTGAAAAAGGAAATATCCTCAGATGAAATCTGGAAAGAAGCTTTCTGAGAAACTGCTTAGTGTTATGTTTATTCATCTCACAGAGTTACATCTGTATTTCGTGGATCTCTTTGCTATCCTTATTTCTGTGGAATCTGAGAACAGATATTTCGGATCCCTTTGAAGACTATAGGGCCAAAGGAAATATCCTCCGAAAACAAAGAGAAAGAAGCTTTCTGAGAAACTTCGTTGTGTTCTGTGAAATCATCTCACAGAGTTACAGCTTTCCCCTCAAGGAGCCTTTCGCTAAGACAGTTCTTGTGGAATTGGCAAAGTGATATCTGGAAGCCCATAGAGGGCTATGGTGAAAAAGGAAATATCCTCAGATGAAATCTGGAAAGAAGCTTTCTGAGAAACTGCTTAGTGTTCTGTTAATTCACCTCACAGAGTTACATCTGTATTTCGTGGATCTCTTTGCTAGCCTTATTTCTGTGGAATCTGAGAACAGATATTTCGGATACCTTGAAGACTATAGGGCCAAAGGAAATATCCTCCGATAACAAAGAGAAAGAAGCTTTCTGAGAAACTTCTTGGTGTTCTGTGAAATCATCTCACAGAGTTACAGCTTTCCCCTCAAGGAGTGTTTCGCTAAGACAGTTCTTGTGGAATTGGCAAAGTGATATTTGGAAGCCCATAGAGGGCTAAGGTGAAAAAGGAAATATCCTCAGAGGAAATCTGGAAAGAAACTTTCTGAGAAACTGCTTCGTGTTCTGTTAATTCATCTCACAGAGTTACATCTGTATTTCGTGGATCTCTTTGCTAGCCTTATTTCTGTGGAATCTGAGAACAGATATTTCGGATCCCTTTGAAGACTATAGGGCCAACGGAAATATCCTCCGATAACAAAGAGAAAGAAGCTTTCTGAGAAACTTGGTTGTGTTCTGTGAATCATCTCACAGAGTTGCAGCTTTCCCCTCAAGGAGTCTTTCGCTAAGACAGTTCTTGTGGAATTGGCAAAGTGATATTTGGAAGCCCATAGAGGGCTATGGTGAAAAAGGAAATATCCTCAGAGGAAATCTGGAAAGAAGCTTTCTCAGAAACTGCTTAGTGTTCTGTTAATTCACCTCACAGAGTTACATCTGTATTTCGTGGGTCTCTTTGCTAGCCTTATTTCTGTGGAATCTGAGAACAGATATTTCGGATCCCTTTGAAGACTATAGGGCCAAAGGAAATATCCTCCGATAACAAAGAGAAAGAAGCTTTCTGAGAACTTCGTTGCGTTCTGTGAAATCATCTCATAGAGTTACAGCATTCCCCTCAAGGAGCCTTTCGCTAAAACAGTTTTTGTGGAATTGGCAAAGGGATATTTGGAAGCCCATAGAGGGCTATGGTGAAAGAGGAAATATCCTCAGATGAAATCTGGAAAGAAGCTTTCTGAGAAACTGCTTAGTGTTCTGGTAATTCAACTCACAGAGTTACATCTGTATTTCGTGGATCTCTTTGCTAGCCTTATTTCTGTAGAATCTGAGAACAGATATTTCTGATCCCTTTGAAGACTAAGGGCCAAAGAAATATCCTCCGATAACAAAGAGAAAGAAGCTTTCTGAGAAACTTCGTTGTGTTCTGTGAAATCATCTCGCAGAGTTACAGCTTTCCCGTCAAGGAGCCTTTCACTAAGACAGTTCTTGTGGAATTGGAAAAGTGATATTTGGAAGCCCATAGAGGGCTATGGTGAAAAAGGAAATATCCTCAGAGGAAATCTGGAAAGAACCTTATTGGAAACTGCTTAGTGTTCTGTTAATTCATCTCACAGAGTTACATCTGTATTTCGTGGATCTCCTTGCTAGCCTTATTTCTGTGGGATCTGACAACAGATATTTCGGATCCCTTTGAAGACTATAGGGCCAAAGGAAATATCCTCCGATAACAAAGAGAAAGAAGCTTTCTGAGAAACTTCGCTGTGTTCTGTGAAATCATCTCACAGAGTTGCAGCTTTCCCCTCAAGGAGCCTTTCGCTAAGACAGTTCTTGTGGAATTGGCAAAGTGATAACTGGAAGCCCATAGAGAGCTATGGTGAAAAAGGAAATATCCTCAGATGAAATCTGGAAAGAAGCTTTCTGAGAAACTGCTTAGTGTTCCGTTAATTCATCTCACAGAGTTACATCTGTATTTCGTGGATGTCTTTGCTAGCCTTATTTCTGTAGAATCTCAGAACAGATATTTCGGATCCCTATGAAGACTGTAGGGCCAAAGAAAATATCCTCTGATAACAAAGAGAAAGAAGCTTTCTGAGAAACTTCGTTGTGTTCTGTTAAATCATCTCACAGAGTTACAGCTTTCCCCTCACGGAGCCTTTCGCTAAGACAGTTCTTTTGGAATTGGCAAAGTGATATTTGGAAGCCCATTGAGGGCTATGGTGAAAAAGGAAATATCCTCAGAGGAAATCTGGAAAGAAGCTTTCTGAGAAACTCTTAGTGTTCTGTTAATGCATCTCACAGAGTTACATCTGTATTTCGTGGATCTCTTTGATAGCCTTATTTCTGTGGAATCTGAGAACAGATATTTCGGATCCCTTTGAAGACTATAGGGCCAAAGGAAATATCTTCCGATAACAGAGAGAAAGAAGCTTTCTCAGAAACTTCTTTGTGTTCTGTGAAATCATCTCACAGAGTTGCAGCTTTCCCCTCAAGGAGCCTTTCGCTAAGACAGTTCTTGTGGAATTGGCAAAGTGATATTTGGAAGCCCATAGAGGGCTATGGTGAAAAAGGAAATATCCTCAGACGAAATCTGGAAAAAAGCTTTCTGAGAAACTGCTTAGTGTTCTGTTAATTCATCTCACAGAGTTACATCTGTATTTCGTGGATCTCTTTGCTAGCCTTATTTCTGTGGAATCTGAGAACAGATATTTCGGATCCCTTTGAAGACTATAGGGCCAAAGGAAATATCCTCCGATAACAAAGAGAAAGAAGCTTTCTGAGAAACTTCGTTGTATTCTGTGAAATCATCTCACAGAGTTACAGCTTTCCCCTCAAGGAGCCTTTCGCTAAGACAGTTCATGTGGAATTGGCAAAGTGATATTTGGAAGCCCAAAGACGGCTATGGTGAAAAAGGAAATATCCTCAGATGAAATCTGGAAAGAAGCTTTCTGAGAAACTGCTTAGTGTTCTGTTATTTCATCTCACAGTGTTACATCTGTATTTCGTGGATCTCTTTGCTAGCCTTATTTCTGTGGAATCTGAGAACAGATATTTCGGATCCTTTTGAAGACTATAGGGTCAAAGGAAATATCCTCCGATAACAAAGAGAAAGAAGCTTTCTGAGAAACTTCTTTGTGTTCTGTGAAATCATCTCACAGAATTACAGCTTTCCCCTCAAGAAGCCGTTCGCTAAGACAGTTCTTGTGGAATCGGCAAAGTGATATTTGGAAGCCCATAGAGGGCTATGGTGAAAAAGGAAATATCCTCAAATGAAACCTGGAAAGAAGCTTTCTGAGAAACTGCTTAGTGTTCTGTTAATTCATCTCAGAGAGTTACATCTGTATTTCGTGGATCTCCTTGCTAGCCTTATTTCTGAGGAATCTGAGAACAGATATTTCGGATCCCTTTGAAGACTATAGGGCCAAAGGAAATATCCTCCGATAACAAAGAGAAAGAAGCTTTCGGAGAAACTTCGTTGTGTTCTGTGAAATCCTCTCACAGAGTTACAGCTTTCCCCTCAAGGAGCCTTTCGCTAAGACAGTTCTTGTGGAATTGGCAAAGTGATATTTGGAAGCCCTTAGAGGGCTATGGTGAAAAAGGAAATATCCTCAGATGAAATCTGGAAAGAAGCTTTCTGAGAAACTGCTTAGTGTTCTCTTAATTCATCTCACAGAGTTACATCTGTATTTCGTGGATCTCTTTGCTCGCCTTATTTCTGTGGAATCTAAGAACAGATATTTCGGATCCCATTGAAGACTATTGGGCCAAAGGAAATATCCTCCGATAACAAAGAGAAAGAAGCTTTCTGAGAAACTTCGTTGTGTTCTGTGAAATCATATCATAGAGTTACAGCATTCCCCTCAAGGAGCCTTTCGCTAAGACAGTTCCTGTGGAATTGGCAAAGTGATATTTTGAAGACCATAGAGGGCTATGGTGAAAAAGGAAATATCCTCAGATGAAATCTGGAAAGAAGCTTTCTTAGAAACTGCTTAGTGTTCTGTTAATTCATCTCACAGAGTTACATATGTATTTCATGGATGTCTTTGCTAGCCTTATTTCTGTGGAATCTGATAACAGATATTTCGGATCCCTTTGAAGACTATAGGGCCAAAGGAAATATCCTCCGATAACAAAGAGAAAGAAGCTTTCTGAGAAACTTCGTTGTGTTCTGTGAAATCATCTCACAGAGTTACAGCTTTCCCCTCAAGGAGCCTTTCGCTAAGACAGTTCATGTGGAATTGGCAAAGTGATATTTGGAAGCCCATAGAGGGCTATGGTGAAAAAGGAAATATCCTCAGATGAAATCTGGAAAGAAGCTTTCTGAGAAACTGCTTAGTGTTCTGTTATTTCATCTCACAGAGTTACATCTGTATTTCTTGGATCTCTTTGCTAGCCTTATTTCTGTGGAATCTGAGAACAGATATTTCGGATCCCTTTGAAGACTAGAGGGCCAAAGGAAATATCCACCGATAACAAAGAGAAAGAAGCTTTCTGAGAAACTTCGTTGTGTTCTGTGAAATCATCTCACAGAGTTACAGCTTTCCCCTCAAGGAGCCTTTTGCTAAGACAGTTCATATGTAATTGGCAAAGTGATATTTGGAAGCCCTTAGAGGGCTATGGTGAAAAAGGAAATATCCACAGATGAAATCTGGAAAGAAGCTTTCTGAGAAACTGCTTAGTGTTCTGTTAACTCATCTCACAGGGTTACATCTGTATTTCGTGGATCTCTTTGCTAGCCTTATTTCTGTGGAATCTGAGAACAGATATTTCGGATCCCTTTGAAGACAATAGGGCCACAGGAAATATCCACCGATAACAAAGAGAAAGAAGCTTTCCTAGAAACTTCGTGGTGTTCTGTGAAATCATCTCACAGAGTTACAGCTTTCCCCTCAAGGAGCCTTTCGCTAAGACAGTTCTTGTGGAATTGGCAAAGTGATATTTGCAAGCCCATAGAGGGCTATGGTGAAAAAGGAAATATCCTCAGATGAAATCTGGAAAGAAGCTTTCTGAGAAACTGGTTAGTGTTCTGTTAATTCATCTCACAGGGTTACATCTGTATTTCGTGGATCTCTTTGCTAGCCTTATTTATGTGGAATCTGAGAACAGATATTTCGGATCCCTTTGAAGACTATAGGGCCAAAGGAAATATCCTCTGTTAACAAAGAGAAAGAAGCTTTCTGAGAAACTTCGTTGTGTTCTGTGAAATAATCTCACAGAGTTACAGCTTTCCCCTCAAGGAGCCTTTCGCTAAGACAGTTCTTGTGGAATTGGCATAGTGATATTTGGAAGCCCTTAGAGGGCTATGGTGAAAAAGGAAATATCCTCAGATGAAATCTGGAAAGAAGCTTTCTGAGAAACTGCTTAGTGTTCTGTTAATTCACCTCACAGAGTTACATCTGTATTTCGTGGATCTCTTTGCTAGCCTTATTTCTATAGAATCTGAGAACAGATATTTCGGATCCCTTTGAAGACTATAGGGCCACAGGAAATATCCTCCGATAACAAAGAGAAAGAAGCTTTCTGAGAAACTTCGTTGTGTTCTGTGAAATCATCTCACAGAGTTACAGCTTTCCCCTCAAGGAGCCTTTCGCTAAGAAGTTCCTGTGGAATTGGCAAAGTGATATTTGGAAGACCATAGAGGGCTATGGTGAAAAAGGAAATATCCTCAGATGAAATCTGGAAAGAAGCTTTCTGAGAAACTGCTGAGTGTTCTGTTAATTCTACTCACAGAGTTACATCTGTATTTCATGGATGTCTTTGCTAGCCTTATTTCTGTGGAATCTGAGAACAGATATTTCGGATCCCTTTGAAGACTATAGGGCCACAGGAAATATCCTCAGATAACAAAGAGAAAGAAGCTTTCGGAGAAACTTCGTTGTGTTCTGTGAAATCATCTCACAGAGTTACAGCTTTCCCCTCAAGGAGCCTTTCGCTAAGACAGTTCTTGTGGAATTGGCAAAGTGATATTTGGAAGCCCATAGAGGGCTATGGTGAAAAAGGAAATATCCTCACATGAAATCTGGAAAGAAGCTTTCTGAGAAACTGCTTAGTGTTCTGTTAATTCATCTCACAGAGTTACATCTGTATTTCGTGGATCTCTTTGCTAGCCTTATTTCTGTGGTATCTGAGAACAGATATTTCGTATCCCTTTGAAGACTACAGGGCCAAAGGAAATATCCTCCGAAAACCAAGAGAAAGAAGCTTTCAGAGAAACTTCGTTGTGTTCTGTGAAATCATCTCACAGAGTTACAGCTTTCCCCTCAAGGAGCCTTTCGCTAAGACAGTTCTTGTGGAATTGGCAAAGTGATATCTGGAAGCCCATAGAGGACTACGGTTAAAAAGGAAATATTCTCAGATGAAATCTGGAAAGAAGCTTTCTGAGAAACTGCTTAGTGTTCTGTTAATTCATCTCACAGAGTTACATATATATTTCATGGATGTCTTTGCTAGCCTTATTTCTGTGGTATCTGAGAGCAGATATTTCGGATCCCTTTGAAGACTATAGGGCCACAGGAAATATCCTCAGATAACAAAGAAAAAGAAGCTTTCTGAGAAACTTCGTTGTGTTCTGTGAAATCATCTCACAGAGTTACAGCTTTCCCCTCAAGGAGACTTTCACTAAGACAGTTCTTGTGGAATTGGCAAAGTGATATTTGGAAGCCCATGGAGGGCTATGGTGAAAAAGGAAATATCCTCAGATGAAATCTGGAAAGAGGCTTTCTGAGAAACTGCTTAGTGTTCTGTTAATTCATCTCACATAGTTACATCTGTATTTCGTGGATCTCTTTGCTAGCATTATTTCTGTGGAATCTGAGAACAGATATTTCGTATCCCTTTGAAGACTATACGGCCAAAGGAAATATCCTCCGATAACAAAGAGAGAGAAGCTTTCTGAGAAACTTCGTTGTGTTCTGTGAAATAATCTCACAGAGTTACAGCTTTCCCCTCATGGAGCCTTTCGCTAAGACAGTTCTTGTGGAATTGGCAAAGTGATATTTGGAAGCCCATAGAGGGCTATGGTGAAAAAGGAAATATCCTCAGATGAAATCTGGAAAGAAGTTTGCTGAGAAACTGCTTCGTGTTGTGTTAATTCATCTCACAGAGTTATATCTGTATTTCGTGGATCTCTTTGCTAGCCTTATTTCTTTGGAATCTGAGAACAGATATTTCGGATCCCTTTGAAGACGATAGAGCCAAAGGAAATATCCTCCGATAACAAAGAGAAAGAAGATTTCTGAGAAACTTCGTTGTGTTCTGTGAAATCATCTCACAGAGTTACAGCTTTCCCCTCAAGGAGCCTTTCGCTAAGACAGTTCTTGTGGAATTGGCAAAGTGATATTTGGAAGCCCATAGAGGGCTATGGTGAAAAAGGAAATATCCTCACATGAAATCTGGAAAGAAGCTTTCTGAGAAACTGCTTAGTGTTCTGTTAATTCATCTCACAGAGTTACATCTGTATTTCGTGGATCTCTTTGCTAGCCTTATTTCTGTGGTATCTGAGAACAGATATTTCGTATCCCTTTGAAGACTACAGGGCCAAAGGAAATATCCTCCGAAAACCAAGAGAAAGAAGCTTTCAGAGAAACTTCGTTGTGTTCTGTGAAATCATCTCACAGAGTTACAGCTTTCCCCTCAAGGAGCCTTTCGCTAAGACAGTTCTTGTGGAATTGGCAAAGTGATATCTGGAAGCCCATAGAGGACTACGGTTAAAAAGGAAATATTCTCAGATGAAATCTGGAAAGAAGCTTTCTGAGAAACTGCTTAGTGTTCTGTTAATTCATCTCACAGAGTTACATATATATTTCATGGATGTCTTTGCTAGCCTTATTTCTGTGGAATCTGAGAGCAGATATTTCGGATCCCTTTGAAGACTATAGGGCCACAGGAAATATCCTCAGATAACAAAGAGAAAGAAGCTTTCTGAGAAACTTCGTTGTGTTCTGTGAAATCATCTCACAGAGTTACAGCTTTCCCCTCAAGGAGACTTTCACTAAGACAGTTCTTGTGGAATTGGCAAAGTGATATTTGGAAGCCCATGGAGGGCTATGGTGAAAAAGGAAATATCCTCAGATGAAATCTGGAAAGAGGCTTTCTGAGAAACTGCTTAGTGTTCTGTTAATTCATCTCACATAGTTACATCTGTATTTCGTGGATCCCTTTGCTAGCATTATTTCTGTGGAATCTGAGAACAGATATTTCGTATCCCTTTGAAGACTATAGGGCCAAAGGAAATATCCTCCGATAACAAAGATAAAGAAGCTTTCTGAGAAACTTCGTTGTGTTCTGTGAAATAATCTCACAGAGTTACAGCTTTCCCCTCATGGAGCCTTTCGCTAAGACAGTTCTTGTGGAATTGGCAAAGTGATATTTGGAAGCCCATAGAGGGCTATGGTGAAAAAGGAAATATCCTCAGATGAAATCTGGAAAGAAGTTTGCTGAGAAACTGCTTCGTGTTGTGTTAATTCATCTCACAGAGTTACATCTGTATTTCGTGGATCTCTTTGCTAGCCTTATTTCTTTGGAATCTGAGAACAGATATTTCGGATCCCTTTGAAGACTATAGAGCCAAAGGAAATATCCTCCGATAACAAAGAGAAAGAAGATTTCTGAGAAACTTCGTTGTGTTCTGTGAAATCATCTCACAGAGTTACAGCTTTCCCCTCAAGGAGCCTTTCGCTAAGACAGTTCTTGTGGAATTGGCAAAGTGATATTTGGAAGCCCATAGAAGGCTATGGTGAAAAAGGAAATATCCTCATATGAAATCTGGAAAGAAGCTTTCTGAGAAACTGCTTAGTGTTCTGTTAATTCAACTCATAGAGTTACATCTGTATTTCGTGGATCTCCTTGCTAGCCTTATTTCTGTGGAATCTGAGAACAGATATTTCGGATCCCTTTGAAGACTATAGGGCCAAAGGAAATATCCTCCGATAACAAAGAGAAAGAAGCTTTCTGAGAAACTTCTTTGTGTTCTGTGAAATCATCTCACAGAGTTACAGCTTTCCCCTCAAGGAGCCTTTCGCTAAGAGAGTTCTTGTGGAATTGGCAAAGTGATATCTGGAAGCCCTTAGAGGGCTATGGTGAAAAAGGAAATATCCTCAGATGAAATCCGGAAAGAAGCTTTCTGAGAAACTGCTTAGTGTTCTGTTAATTCACCTCACAGAGTTACATCTGTATTTCGTGGATCTCTTTGCTAGCCTTATTTCTGTGGAATCTGAGAACAGATATTTCGGATACCTTTGAAGACTATAGGGCCAAAGGAAATATCCTCCGATAACAAAGAGAAAGAAGCTTTCTGAGAAACTTCTTGGTGTTCTGTGAAATCATCTCACAGAGTTACAGCTTTCCCCTCAAGGAGTGTTTCGCTAAGACAGTTCTTGTGGAATTGGCAAAGTGATATTTGGAAGCCCATAGAGGGCTAAGGTGAAAAAGGAAATATCCTCAGAGGAAATCTGGAAAGAAACTTTCTGAGAAACTGCTTAGTGTTCTGTTAATTCATCTCACAGAGTTACATCTGTATTTCGTGGATCTCTTTGCTAGCCTTATTTCTGTGGAATCTGAGAACAGATATTTCGGATCCCTTTGAAGACTATAGAGCCAAAGGAAATATCCTCCGATAACAAAGAGAAAGAAGCTTTCTGAGAAACTTCTTTGTGTTCTGTGAAATCATCTTACAGAGTTGCAGCTTTCCGCTCAAGGAGCCTTTCGGTAAGACAGTTCTTGTGGAATTGGCAAAGTGATATTTGGAAGCCCACAGAGGGCTATGGTGAAAAAGGAAATATCCTCAGATGAAATCTGGAAAGAAGCTTTCTGAGAAACTGCTTAGTGTTCTGTTAATTCATCTCACAGACTTACATCTGTATTTCGTGGATCTCTTTGCTACCCTTATTTCTGTGTAATCTGAGAACAGATATTTTGGATCCCTTTCAAGACTATAGGGCCAAAGGAAATATCCTCCGATAACAAAGAGAAAGAAGCTTTCTGAGAAACTTCGTTGTGTTCTGTGAAATCGTCTCACAGAGTTACAGCATTCCCCTCAAGGAGCCTTTCGCTAAGACACTTCATGTGGACTTGGCAAAGTGATATTCAGAAGCCCATAGAGGGCTATGGTGAAAAAGGAAATATCCTCAGATGAAATCAGGAAAGAAGCTTTCTGAGAAACTGCTTAGTGTTCTGTTAATTCATCTCACAGAGTTACACCTGTATTTCGTGGATCTCTTTGCTAGCCTTATTTCTGTGGAATCTGAGAACAGATATTTCAGTTCCCTTTGAAGACTATAGGGCCAAAGGAAATATCCTCCGATGAAAAAGAGAAAGAAGCTTTCTGAGAAACTTCGTTGTGTTCTGTGAAATCATCTCACAGAGTTACAGCTTTCCCCTCACGGAGCCTTTCGCTAAGACAGTTCTTTTGGAATTGGCAAAGTGATATTTGGAAGCCCATAGAGGTCTATGGTAAAAAAGGAAATATCCTCGGATGAAATCTGAAAAGAAGCTTTCTGAGAGACTGCTTAGTGTTCTGTCAATTCATCTCACAGAGTTACATCTGTATTTCGTGGATCTCTTTGCTAGCCTTATTTCTGTTGAATCTGAGAACAGATATTTTGCATCCCTTTGAAGACTATAGGGCCAACGGAAATATCCTCCGATAACAAAGAGAAAGAAGCTTTCTGAGAAACTTGGTTGTGTTCTGTGAATCATCTCACAGAGTTGCAGCTTTCCCCTCAAGGAGTCTTTCGCTAAGACAGTTCTTGTGGAATTGGCAAAGTGATATTTGGAAGCCCATAGAGGGCTATGGTGAAAAAGGAAATATCCTCAGAGGAAATCTGGAAAGAAGCTTTCTCAGAAACTGCTTAGTGTTCTGTTAATTCACCTCACAGAGTTACATCTGTATTTCGTGGGTCTCTTTGCTAGCCTTATTACTGTGGAATCTGAGAACAGATATTTCGGATCCTTTTGAAGACTATAGGGCCAAAGGAAATATCCTCCGATAACAAAGAGAAAGAAGCTTTCTGAGAAACTTCGTTGTGTTCTGTGAAATCATCTCACAGAGTTACAGCTTTCCCCTCAAGGAGCCTTTCGCTAAGACAGTTCATGTGGAATTGGCAAAGTGATATTTGGAAGCCCATAGAGGGCTATGGTGAAAAAGGAAATATCCTCAGATGAAATCTGGAAAGAAGCTTTCTGAGAAACTGCTTAGTGTTCTGTTAATTCATCTCGCAGAGTTACATCTGTATTTCGTGGATCTCTTTGCTAGCCTTATTTCTGTGGAATCTGAGAACAGATATTTCGGATCCCTTTGAAGACTATAGGGCCAAAGGAAATATCCTCCGATAACAAAGAGAAAGAAGCTTTCTGAGAAACTTCACTGTGTTCTGTGAAATCAACTCACAGAGTTACAGCTTTCCCCTCAAGGAGCCTTTCGCTAAGACAGTTCTTGTGGAATTGGCAAAGTGATATTTGGAAGCCCATAGAGGGCTATGGTGAAAAAGGAAATATCCTCAGATGAAATCTGGAAAGAAGATTTCTGAGAAACTGTTTAGTGTTCTGTTAATTCACCTCACAGAGTTACATCTGTATTTCGTGGATCTCTTTGCTAGCATTATTTCTGTGGAATCTGAGAACAGATATTTCGTATCCCTTTGAAGACTATACGGCCAAAGGAAATATCCTCCGATAACAAAGAGAAAGAAGCTTTCTGAGAAACTTCGTTGTGTTCTGTGAAATTATCTCACAGAGTTACAGCTTTCCCCTCATGGAGCCTTTCGTAAGACAGTTCTTGTGGAATTGGCAAAGTGATATTAGGAAGCCCATAGAGGGCTATGGTGAAAAAGGAAATATCCTCATATGAAATCTGGAAAGAAGCTTTCTGAGAAACTGCTTAGTGTTCTGTTAATTCAACTCATAGAGTTACATCTGTATTTCGTGGATCTCCTTGCTAGCCTTATTTCTGTGGAATCTGAGAACACATATTTCGGATCCCTTTGAAGACTATAGGGCCAAAGGAAATATCCTCCGATAACAAAGAGAAAGAAGCTTTCTGAGAAACTTCTTTGTGTTCTGTGAAATCATCTCACAGAGTTACAGCTTTCCCCTCAAGGAGCCTTTCGCTAAGAGAGTTCTTGTGGAATTGGCAAAGTGATATTTGGAAGCCCTTAGAGGGCTATGGTGAAAGAGGAAATATCCTCAGACGAAATCTGGAAAGAAGCTTTCTGAGAAACGGCTTAGTGTTCTGTTAATTCATCTCACAGAGTTACATCTGTATTTCGTGGATCTCCTTGCTAGCCTTATTTCTGTGGAATCTGAGAACAGATATTTCGGATCCCTATGAAGACTATAGGGCCAAAGGAAATATCCTCCGATAACAAAGAGAAAGATGCTTTCTGAGAAACTTCGTTGTGTTCTGTGAAATCATCTCACAGAGTTACAGCTTTCCACTCAAGAAGCCTTTTGCTAAGCAGTTCTTGTGGAATTGGCAAAGTGATATATGGAAGCCCATAGAGGGCTATGGTGAAAAATGAAATATCCTCAGATGAAATCTGGAAAGAAGCTTTCTGAGAAACTGCTTAGTGTTCTGTTAATTCATCTCACAGAGTTACATCTGTATTTCGTGGATCTCCTTGCTAGCCTTATTTCTGTGGAATCTGAGAACAGATATTTCGGATTCCTTTGTAGAATATAGGGCCAAAGGAAATATCCTCCGATAACAAAGAGAAAGAAGCTTTCTGAGAAACTTCTTTGTGTTCTGTGAAATCATCTCACAGAGTTACAGCTTTCCCCTCAAGGAGCCTTTCGCTAAGACACTTCATGTGGAATTGGCAAAGTGATATTCAGAAGCCCATAGAGGGCTATGGTGAAAAAGGAAATATCCTCAGATGAAATCTGGAAAGAAGCTTTCTGAGAAACTGCTTAGTGTTCTGTTAATTCATCTCACAGAGTTACACCTGTATTTCGTGGATCTCTTTACTAGCCTTATTTATGTGGAATCTGAGAACAAATATTTCGGATCCCTTTGAAGACTTTAGGGCCAAAGGAAATATCCTCCGATGAAATAGAGAAAGAAGCTTTCTGAGAAACTTCGTTGTGTTCTGTGAAATCATCTCACAGAGTTACAGCTTTCCCCTCACGGAGCCTTTCGCTAAGACAGTTCTTTAGGAATTGGCAAAGTGATATTTGGAAGCCCATAGAGGGCTATGGTAAAAAAGGAAATATCCTCAGATGAAATCTGGAAAGAAGCTTTCTGAGAGACTGCTTAGTGTTCTGTCAATTCATCTCACAGAGTTACATCTGTATTTCGTGGATCTCTTTGCTAGCCTTATTTCTGTTGAATCTGAGAACAGATATTTTGGATCCCTTTGAAGACTATAGGGCCAACGGAAATATCCTCCGATAACAAAGAGAAATAAGCTTTCTGAGAAACTTGGTTGTGTTCTGTGAATCATCTCACAGAGTTACAGCTTTCCGCTCCAGGAGCCTTTCGCTAAGACTGTTCTTGTGGAATTGGCAAAGTGATATTTGGAAGCCCATAGAGGGCTATGGTGAAAAAGGAAATATCCTCAGAGGAAATCTGGAAAGAAGCTTTCTGAGAAACTGCTTAGTGTTCTGTTAATTCACCTCACAGAGTTACATCTGTATTTCGTGGGTCTCTTTGCTAGCCTTATTTCTGTGGAATCTGAGAACAGATATTTCGGATCCCTTTGAAGACTATAGGGCCAAAGGAAATATCCTCCGATAACAAAGAGAAAGAAGCTTTCTGAGAAACTTCATTGTGTTCTGTGAAATCAACTCACAGAGTTACAGCTTTCCCCTCAAGGAGCCTTTCGCTAAGACAGTTCTTGTGGAATTGGCAAAGTGATATTTGGAAGCCCCTTGAGGGCTATGGTGAAAAAGGAAATATCCTCAGATGAAATCTGGAAGGAAGCTTTCTGAGAAACTGCTTAGTGTTCTGTTAATTCATCTCACAGTGTTACATCTGTATTTCGTGGATCTCTTTGCTAGCCTTATTTCTGTGGAATCTGAGAACAGATATTTCGGATCCCTTTGAAGACTATAGGGCCAAAGGAAATATCCTCCGATAACAAAGAGAAAGAAGCTTACTGAGAAACTTCATTGTGTTCTGTGAAATCAACTCACAGAGTTACAGCTTTCCCCTCAAGGAGCCTTTCGCTAAGACAGTTCTTGTGGAATTGGCAAAGTGATATTTGGAAGCCCTTAGAGGGCTATGGTGAAAGAGGAAATATCCTCAGACGAAATCTGGAAAGAAGCTTACTGAGAAACTGCTTAGTGTTCTGTTAATTCATCTCACAGAGTTACATCTGTATTTCGTGGATCTCCTTGCTAGCCTTATTTCTGTGGAATCTGAGAACAGATATTTCGGATTCCTTTGTAGACTATAGGGCCAAAGGAAATATCCTCCGATAACAAAGAGAAAGAAGATTTCTGAGAAACTTCTTGGTGTTCTGTGAAATCATCTCACAGAGTTACAGCTTTCCCCTCAAGCAGCCTTTCGCTAAGACAGTTCTTGTGGAATTGGCAAAGTGATATTTGGAAGCCCATAGGGGGCTATGGTGAAAAAGGAAATATCCTCAGATGAAATCTGGAAAGAAGCTTTCTGAGAAACTGCTTAGTGTTATGTTTATTCATCTCACAGAGTTACATCTGTATTTCGTGGATCTCTTTGCTATCCTTATTTCTGTGGAATCTGAGAACAGATATTTCGGATCCCTTTGAAGACTATAGGGCCAAAGGAAATATCCTCCGAAAACAAAGAGAAAGAAGCTTTCTGAGAAACTTCGTTGTGTTCTGTGAAATCATCTCACAGCGTTACAGCTTTCCCCTCAAGGAGCCTTTCGCTAAGACAGTTCTTGTGGTATTGGCAAAGTGATATCTGGAAGCCCATAGAGGGCTATGGTGAAAAAGGAAATATCCTCAGATGAAATCTGGAAAGAAGCTTTCTGAGAAACTGCTTAGTGTTCTGTTAATTCACCTCACAGAGTTACATCTGTATTTCGTGGATCTCTTTGCTAGCCTTATTTCTGTGGAGTCTGAGAACAGATATTTCGGATACCTTGAAGACTATAGGGCCAAAGGAAATATCCTCCGATAACAAAGAGAAAGAAGCTTTCTGAGAAACTTCTTGGTGTTCTGTGAAATCATCTCACAGAGTTACAGCTTTCCCCTCAAGGAGTGTTTCGCTAAGACAGTTCTTGTGGAATTGGCAAAGTGATATTTGGAAGCCCATAGAGGGCTAAGGTGAAAAAGGAAATATCCTCAGAGGAAATCTGGAAAGAAACTTTCTGAGAAACTGCTTCGTGTTCTGTTAATTCATCTCACAGAGTTACATCTGTATTTCGTGGATCTCTTTGCTAGCCTTATTTCTGTGGAATCTGAGAGCAGATATTTCGGATCCCTTTGAAGACTATAGAGCCAAAGGAAATATCCTCCGATAACAAAGAGAAAGAAGCTTTCTGAGAAACTTCTTTGTGTTCTGTGAAATCATCTCACAGAGTTGCAGCTTTCCGCTCAAGGAGCCTTTCGCTAAGACAGTTCTTGTGGAATTGTCAAAGTGATATTTGGAAGCCCACAGAGGGCTATGGTGAAAAAGGAAATATCCTCAGATGAAATCTGGAAAGAAGCTTTCTGAGAAACTGCTTAGTGTTCTGTTAATTCATCTCACAGAGTTACATCTGTATTTCGTGGATCTCTTTGCTAGCCTTATTTCTGTGGAATCTGAGAACAGATATTTCGGATCCCTTTGAAGACTATAGGGCCAAAGGAAATATCCTCCGATAACAAAGAGAAAGAAGCTTTCTGAGAAACTTCTTGGTGTTCTGTGAAATCATCTCACAGAGTTACAGCTTTCCCCTCAAGGAGTGTTTCGCTAAGACAGTTCTTGTGGAATTGGCAAAGTGATATTTGGAAGCCCATAGAGGGCTAAGGTGAAAAAGGAAATATACTAAGAGGAAATCTGGAAAGAAACTTTCTGAGAAACTGCTTCGTGTTCTGTTAATTCATCTCACAGAGTTACATCTGTATTTCGTGTATCTCTTTGCTAGCCTTATTTCTGTGGAATCTGAGAGCAGATATTTCGGATCCCTTTGAAGACTATAGAGCCAAAGGAAATATCCTCCGATAACAAAGAGAAAGAAGCTTTCTGAGAAACTTCTTTGTGTTCTGTGAAATCATCTCACAGAGTTGCAGCTTTCCGCTCAAGGAGCCTTTCGCTAAGACAGTTTTGTGGAATTGGCAAAGTGATATTTGGAAGCCCACAGAGGGCTATGGTGAAAAAGGAAATATCCTCAGATGAAATCTGGAAAGAAGCTTTCTGAGAAACTGCTTAGTGTTCTGTTAATTCATCTCACAGAGTTACATCTGTATTTCGTGGATCTCTTTGCTAGCCTTATTTCTGTGGAATCTGAGAACAGATATTTTGGATCCCTTTCAAGACTATAGGGCCAAAGGAAATATCCTCCGATAACAAAGAGAAAGAAGCTTTCTGAGAAACTTCTTTGTGTTCTGTGAAATCATCTCACAGAGTTACAGCTTTCCCCTCAAGGAGCCTTTCGCTAAGACACTTCATGTGGTATTGGCAAAGTGATATTCAGAAGCCCATAGAGGGCTATGGTGAAAAAGGAAATATCCTCAGATGAAATCTGGAAAGAAGCTTTCTGAGAAACTGCTTAGTGTTCTGTTAATTCATCTCACAGAGTTACACCTGTATTTCGTGGATCTCTTTGCTAGCCTTATTTCTGTGGAATATGAGAACAGATATTTCGCATCCCTTTGAAAACTATAGGGCCAAAGGAAATATCCTCCGATGAAAAAGAGAAAGAAGATTTCTGAGAAACTTCGTTGTGTTCTGTGAAATCATCTCACAGAGTTACAGCTTTCCCCTCACGGAGCCTTTCGCTAAGACAGTTCTTTTGGAATTGGCAAAGTGATATTTGGAAGCCCATAGAGGGCTATGGTAAAAAAGGAAATATCCTCAGATGAAATCTGGAAAGAAGCTTTCTGAGAGACTGCTTAGTGTTCTGTCAATTCATCTCACAGAGTTACATCTGTATTTCGTGGATCTATTTGCTAGCCTTATTTCTGTTGAATCTGAGAACAGATATTTCGGATCCCTTTGAAGACTATAGGGCCAAAGGAAATATCCTCCGATAACAAAGAGAAAGAAGCTTTCTGAGAAACTTGGTTGTGTTCTGTGAAATCATCTCACAGAGTTGCAGCTTTCCGCTCAAGCAGCCTTTCGCTAAGACAGTTTTTGTGGAATTGGCAAAGTGATATTTGGAAGCCCATAGAGGGCTATGGTGAAAAAGGAAATATCCTCAGAGGAAATCTGGAAAGAAGCTTTCTGAGAAACTGCTTAGTGTTCTGTTAATTCACCTCACAGAGTTACATCTGTATTTCGTGGGTCTCTTTGCTAGCCTTATTTCTGTGGAATCTGAGAACAGATATTTCGGATCCCTTTGAAGACTATAGGGCCAAAGGAAATATCCTCCGATAACAAAGAGAAAGAAGCTTTCTGAGAAACTTCATTGTGTTCTGTGAAATCAACTCACAGAGTTACAGCTTTCCCCTCAAGGAGCCTTTCGCTAAGACAGTTCTTTTGGAATTGGCAAAGTGATATTTGGAAGCCCCTTGAGGGCTATGGTGAAAAAGGAAATATCCTCAGATGAAATCTGGAAGGAAGCTTTCTGAGAAACTGCTTAGTGTTCTGTTAATTCATCTCACAGAGTTACATCTGTATTTTGTGGATCTCTTTGCTAGCCTTATTTCTGTGGAATCTGAGAACAGATATTTCGTATCCCTTTGAAGACTATAGGGCCAAAGGAAATATCCTCCGATAACAAAGAGAAAGAAGCTTTCTGTGAAACGTCGTTGTGTTCTGTGAAATCATCTCACAGAGTTACAGCTTTCCCCTCACGGAGTCTTTCGCTAAGACAGTTCTTGAGGAATTGGCAAAGTGATATTTGGAAGCCCATAGAGGGCTATGGTGAAAAAGGAAATATCCTCAGATGAAATCTGGAAAGAAGTTTTCTGCGAAACTGCTTCGTGTTGTGTTAATTCATCTCACAGAGTTACATCTGTATTTCGTGGATCTCTTTGCTAGCCTTATTTCTGTGGAATCTGAGAACAGATATTTCGGATCCCTTTGAAGACTATAGAGCCAAAGGAAATATCCTCCGATAACAAAGAGAAAGAAGATTTCTGAGAAACTTCGTTGTGTTCTGTGAAATCATCTCACAGAGTTACAGCTTTCCCCTCAAGGAGCCTTTCGCTAAGACAGTTCTTGTGGAATTGGCAAAGTGATATTTGGAAGCCCTTAGAGGGCTATGGTGAAAGAGGAAATATCCTCAGACGAAATCTGAAAAGAAGCTTTCTGAGAAACTGCTTAGTGTTCTGTTAATTCATCTCACAGAGTTACATCTGTATTTCGTGGATCTCCTTGCTAGCCTTATTTCTGTGGAATCTGAGAACAGATATTTCGGATCCCTTTGAAGACTATAGGGCCAAAGGAAATATCCTCCGATAACAAAGAGAAAGATGCTTTCTGAGAAACTTCGTTGTGTTCTGTGAAATCATCTCACAGAGTTACAGCTTTCCCCTCAAGGAGCCTTTCGCTAAGACTGTTCTTGTGGAATTGGCAAAGTGATATTTGGAAGCCCATAGAGGGCTATGGTGAAAAAGGAAATATCCTCATATGAAATCTGGAAAGAAGCTTTCTGATAAACTGCTTAGTGTTCTGTTAATTCATCTCAGAGAGTTACATCTGTATTTCGTGGATCTCCTTGCTAGCCTTATTTCTGTGGCATCCGAGAACAGATATTTCGGATCCCAATGAAGACTATAGGGCCAAAGGAAATATCCTCGGATAACAAAGAGAAAGAAGCTTCCTGAGAAACTTCGTTGCGTTCTGTGAAATCATCTTACAGAGTTACAGCTTCCCCTCAAGGAGCCATTCGCTAAGACAGTTCTTGTGGAATTGGCAAAGTGATATCTGGAAGCCCATAGAGGGCTATGGTGAAAAAGGAAATATCCTCAGATGAAATCTGGAAAGAAGCTTTCTGAGAAACTGCTTAGTGTTCTGTTAATTCACCTCACAGAGTTACATCTGTATTTCGTGGATCTCTTTGCTAGCCTTATTTCTGTGGAATCTGAGAACAGATATTTCGGATACCTTGAAGACTATAGGGCCAAAGGAAATATCCTCCGATAACAAAGAGAAAGAAGCTTTCTGAGAAACTTCTTGGTGTTCTGTGAAATCATCTCACAGAGTTACAGCTTTCCCCTCAAGGAGTGTTTCGCTAAGACAGTTCTTGTGGAATTGGCAAAGTGATATTTGGAAGCCCATAGAGGGCTAAGGTGAAAAAGGAAATATCCTCAGAGGAAATCTGGAAAGAAACTTTCTGAGAAACTGCTTCGTGTTCTGTTAATTCATCTCACAGAGTTACATCTGTATTTCGTGGATCTCTTTGCTAGCCTTATTTCTGTGGAATCTGAGAGCAGATATTTCGGATCCCTTTGAAGACTATAGAGCCAAAGGAAATATCCTCCGATAACAAAGAGAAAGAAGCTTTCTGAGAAACTTCTTTGTGTTCTGTGAAATCATCTCACAGAGTTGCAGCTTTCCGCTCAAGGAGCCTTTCGCTAAGACAGTTCTTGTGGAATTGTCAAAGTGATATTTGGAAGCCCACAGAGGGCTATGGTGAAAAAGGAAATATCCTCAGATGAAATCTGGAAAGAAGCTTTCTGAGAAACTGCTTAGTGTTCTGTTAATTCATCTCACAGAGTTACATCTGTATTTCGTGGATCTCTTTGCTAGCCTTATTTCTGTGGAATCTGAGAACAGATATTTCGGATCCCTTTGAAGACTATAGGGCCAAAGGAAATATCCTCCGATAACAAAGAGAAAGAAGCTTTCTGAGAAACTTCTTGGTGTTCTGTGAAATCATCTCACAGAGTTACAGCTTTCCCCTCAAGGAGTGTTTCGCTAAGACAGTTCTTGTGGAATTGGCAAAGTGATATTTGGAAGCCCATAGAGGGCTAAGGTGAAAAAGGAAATATACTAAGAGGAAATCTGGAAAGAAACTTTCTGAGAAACTGCTTCGTGTTCTGTTAATTCATCTCACAGAGTTACATCTGTATTTCGTGGATCTCTTTGCTAGCCTTATTTCTGTGGAATCTGAGAACAGATATTTCGGATCCCCTTGAAGACTATAGGGCCAAAGGAAATATCCTCCGATGAAAAAGAGAAAGAAGCTTTCTGAGAAACTTCGTTGTGTTCTGTGAAATCATCTCACAGAGTTGCAGCTTTCCGCTCAAGGAGCCTTTCACTAAGACAGTTTTGTGGAATTGGAAAAGTGATATTTGGAAGCCCATAGAGGGCTATGGTGAAAAAGGAAATATCCTCAGAGGAAATCTGGAAAGAAGCTTTCTGAGAAACTGCTTAGTGTTCTGTTAATTCACCTCACAGAGTTACATCTGTATTTCGTGGGTCTCTTTGCTAGCCTTATTTCTGTGGAATCTGAGAACAGATATTTCGGATCCCTTTGAAGACTATAGGGCCAAAGGAAATATCCTCCGATAACAAAGAGAAAGAAGCTTTCTGAGAAACTTCATTGTGTTCTGTGAAATCAACTCACAGAGTTACAGCTTTCCCCTCAAGGAGCCTTTCGCTAAGACAGTTCTTTTGGAATTGGCAAAGTGATATTTGGAAGCCCCTTGAGGGCTATGGTGAAAAAGGAAATATCCTCAGATGAAATCTGGAAGGAAGCTTTCTGAGAAACTGCTTAGTGTTCTGTTAATTCATCTCACAGAGTTACATCTGTATTTTGTGGATCTCTTTGCTATCCTTATTTCTGTGGAATCTGAGAACAGATATTTCGTATCCCTTTGAAGACTATAGGGCCAAAGGAAATATCCTCCGATAACAAAGAGAAAGAAGCTTTCTGTGAAACGTCGTTGTGTTCTGTGAAATCATCTCACAGAGTTACAGCTTTCCCCTCACGGAGTCTTTCGCTAAGACAGTTCTTGAGGAATTGGCAAAGTGATATTTGGAAGCCCATAGAGGGCTATGGTGAAAAAGGAAATATCCTCAGATGAAATCTGGAAAGAAGTTTTCTGCGAAACTGCTTCGTGTTGTGTTAATTCATCTCACAGAGTTACATCTGTATTTCGTGGATCTCTTTGCTAGCCTTATTTCTGTGGAATCTGAGAACAGATATTTCGGATCCCTTTGAAGACTATAGAGCCAAAGGAAATATCCTCCGATAACAAAGAGAAAGAAGATTTCTGAGAAACTTCGTTGTGTTCTGTGAAATCATCTCACAGAGTTACAGCTTTCCCCTCAAGGAGCCTTTCGCTAAGACAGTTCTTGTGGAATTGGCAAAGTGATATTTGGAAGCCCTTAGAGGGCTATGGTGAAAGAGGAAATATCCTCAGACGAAATCTGGAAAGAAGCTTTCTGAGAAACTGCTTAGTGTTCTGTTAATTCATCTCACAGAGTTACATCTGTATTTCGTGGATCTCCTTGCTAGCCTTATTTCTGTGGAATCTGAGAACAGATATTTCGGATCCCTTTGAAGACTATAGGGCCAAAGGAAATATCCTCCGATAATAAAGAGAAAGATGCTTTCTGAGAAACTTCGTTGTGTTCTGTGAAATCATCTCACAGAGTTACAGCTTTCCCCTCAAGGAGCCTTTCGCTAAGACTGTTCTTGTGGAATTGGCAAAGTGATATTTGGAAGCCCATAGAGGGCTATGGTGAAAAAGGAAATATCCTCATATGAAATCTGGAAAGAAGCTTTCTGATAAACTGCTTAGTGTTCTGTTAATTCATCTCAGAGAGTTACATCTGTATTTCGTGGATCTCCTTGCTAGCCTTATTTCTGTGGCATCCGAGAACAGATATTTCGGATCCCTATGAAGACTATAGGGCCAAAGGAAATATCCTCGGATAACAAAGAGAAAGAAGCTTCCTGAGAAACTTCGTTGCGTTCTGTGAAATCATCTTACAGAGTTACAGCTTCCCCTCAAGGAGCCATTCGCTAAGACAGTTCTTGTGGAATTGGCAAAGTGATATTTGGAAGCCCATAGAGGGCTATGGTGAAAAAGGAAATATCCTCAGATGAAATCTGGAAAGAAGCTTTCTGAGAAACTGCTTAGTGTTCTGTTAATTCATCTCACAGAGTTACATCTGTATTTCGTGGATCTCCTTGCTAGCCTTATTTCTGTGGAATCTGAGAACAGATATTTCGGATCCCTTTGAAGACAATAGGGCCAAAGGAAATATCCTCCGATAAAAAAGAGAAAGAAGCTTTCTGAGAAACTTCGTTGTGTTCTGTGAAATCATCTCAGAGAGTTACAGCTTTCCATTCAAGCAGCCTTTGGCTAAGACAGTTCTTGTGGAATTGGCAAAGTGATATTTGGAAGCCCATAGAGGGCTATGGTGAAAAAGGAAATATCCTCAGATGAAATCTGGAAGAAGCTTTCTGAAAAACTGCTTAGTGTTCTGTTTATTCATCTCACAGAGTTACATCGGTATTTCGTGGATCTCTTTGCTAGTCTTATTTCTGTGGAATCTGAGAACAGATATATCGGATCCCTTTGAAGACTACAGGGCCAAAGGAAATATCCTCCGATAACAAAGAGAAAGACGCTTTCTGAGAAACTTCGTTGTGTTCTGTGAAATCATCTCACAGAGTTACAGCTTTCCCCTCAAGGAGCCTTTCGCTAAGACAGTTCTTTTGGAATTGGCAAAGTGATATTTGTTAGCCCTTAGAGGGCTAGGTTGATAAAGGAAATTTCCTCAGATGAAATCTGGAAAGAAGCTTTCTGAGAAACTGCTTAGTGTTCTGTTAATTCATCTCACAGAGTTACATCTGTATTTCGTGGACGTCTTTCCTAGCCTTATTTTTGTGGAATCTGAGAACAGATATTTCGGATCCCTTTGAAGACTATAGAGCCAAAGGAAATATCCTCCGATAACAAAGAGAAAGAAGCTTTCTGAGAAACTTCGTTGTGTTCTGTGAAATCATCTTACAGAGTTACAGCTTCCCCTCAAGGAGCCATTCGCTAAGACAGTTCTTGTGGAATTGGCAAAGTGATATTTGGAAGCCCATAGAGGGCTATGGTGAAAAAGGAAATATCCTCAGATGAAATCTGGAAAGAAGCTTTCTGAGAAACTGCTTAGTGTTCTGTTAAATCATCTCACAGAGTTACATCTGTATTTCGTGGATCTCCTTGCTAGCCTTATTTCTGTAGAATCTGAGAACAGATATTTCGGATCCCTTTGAAGACTATAGGTCCAAAGGAAATATCCTCCGATAAAAAAGAGAAAGAAGCTTTCTGAGAAACTTCGTTGTGTTCTGTGAAATCATCTCAGAGAGTTACAGCTTTCCATTCAAGCAGCCTTTGGCTAAGACAGTTCTTGTGGAATTGGCAAAGTGATATTTGGAAGCCCATAGAGGGCTATGGTGAAAAAGGAAATATCCTCAGATGAAATCTGGAAAGAAGCTTTCTGAAAAACTGCTTAGTGTTCTGTTTATTCATCTCACAGAGTTACATCTGTATTTCGTGGATCTCTTTGCTAGTCTTATTTCTGTGGAATCTGAGAACAGATATATCGGATCCCTTTGAAGACTACAGGGCCAAAGGAAATATCCTCCGATAACAAAGAGAAAGAAGCTTTCTGAGAAACTTCGTTGTGTTCTGTGAAATCATCTCACAGAGTTACATCTGTATTTCGTGGACGTCTTTGCTAGCCTTATTTCTGTGGAATCTGAGAACAGATATTTCGCATCGCTTTGAAGACTATAGAGCCAAAGGAAATACCCTCCGATAACAAAGAGAAAGAAGCTTTCTGAGAAACTTCGTTGTGTTCTGTGAAATCATCTCACAGAGTTACAGCTTTCCCCTCAAGGAGCCTTTTGCTAAGACAGTTCTTGTGGAATTGGCAAAGTGATATTTGGAAGCCCATAGAGGGCTATGGTGAAAAAGGAAATATCCTCAGATGAAATCTGGAAAGAAGCTTTCTGAGAAACTGCTTAGTGTTCTGTTAATTCAACTCACAGAGTTACATCTGTATTTCGTGGATCTCCTTGCTAGCCTTATTTCTGTGGAATCTGAGGACAGATATTTCGGATCCCTTTGAAGACTAGAGGGCCAAAGGAAATATCCTCTGATAACAAAGAGAAAGAAGCTTTCTGAGAAACTTCGTTGTGTTCTGTGAAATCATCTCACAGAGTTACAGCTTTCCCCTCAAGGAGACTTTCGCTAAGACAGTTATTGTTGAATTGGCAAAGTGATATTTGGAAGCCCATAGAGGGCTATGGTGAAAAAGGAAATATCCTCAGATGAAATCTGGAAAGAAGCTTTCTGAGAAACTGATTAGTGTTCTGTTAATTCATCTCACAGAGTTACATCTGTATTTCGTGGATGTCTTTGCTAGCCTTATTTCAGTGGAATCTGAGAACAGATATTTCGGATCCCTTTGAAGACTTTAGTGCCAAAGGAAATATCCTCCGATAACAAAGAGAAAGAAGCTTTCTGAGAAACTTGGTTGTGTTCTGTGAAATCGTCTCACAGAGTTACAGCTTTCCCCTCAAGGAGCCTTTCGCTAAGACTGTTCTTGTGGAATTGGCAAAGTGATATTTGGAAGCCCATAGACGGCTACGGTGAAAAAGGAAATATCCTCATATGAAATCTGGAAAGCAGCTTTCTGATAAACTGCTTAGTGTTCTGTTAATTCATCTCACAGAGTAACATCTGTATTTCGTGGATCTCCTTGCTAGCCTTATTTCTGTGGAATCTGAGAACAGATATTTCGGATCCCTTTGAAGACTATAGGGCCAAATGAAATATCCTCCGATGAAATAGAGAAAGAAGCTTTCTGAGAAACTTCGTTGTGTTCTGTGAAATCATCTCACAGAGTTACAGCTTTCCCCTCACGGAGTGTTTCGCTAAGACAGTTCTTGTGGAATTGGCAAAGTGATATTTGGAAGCCCATAGAGGGCTAAGGTGAAAAAGGAAATATCCTCAGAGGAAATCTGGAAAGAAACTTTCTGAGAAACTGCTTAGTGTTCTGTTAATTCATCTCACAGAGTTACATCTGTATTTCGTGGATCTCTTTGCTAGCCTTATTTCTGTGGAATCTGAGAACAGATATTTCGGATCCCTTTGAAGACTATAGGGCCAAAGGAAATATCCTCCGATAACAAAGAGAAAGAAGCTTTCTTAGAAACTTCTTTGTGTTCTGTGAAATCATCTCACAGAGTTACAGCTTTCCCCTCAAGGAGACTTTCGCTAAGAGAGTTCTTGTGGAATTGGCAAAGTGATATTTGGAAGCCCTTAGAGGGCTATGGTGAAAGAGGAAATATCCTCAGACGAAATCTGGAAAGAAGCTTTCTGAGAAACTGCTTAGTGTTCTGTTAATTCATCTCACAGAGTTACATCTGTATTTCGTGGATCTCCTTGCTAGCCTTATTTCTGTGGAATCTGAGAACAGATATTTCGGATTCCTTTGTAGACTATAGGGCCAAAGGAAATATCCTCCGATAACAAAGAGAAAGAAGCTTTCTGAGAAACTTCTTGGTGTTCTGTGAAATCATCTCACAGAGTTACAGCTTTCCCCTCAAGCAGCCTTTCGCTAAGACAGTTCTTGTGGAATTGGCAAAGTGATATTTGGAAGCCCATAGGGGGCTATGGTGAAAAAGGAAATATCCTCAGATGAAATCTGGAAAGAAGCTTTCTGAGAAACTGCTTAGTGTTCTGTTTATTCATCTCACAGAGTTACATCTGTATTTCGTGGATCTCTTTGCTATCCTTATTTCTGTGGAATCTGAGAACAGATATTTCGGATCCCTTTGAAGACTATAGGGCCAAAGGAAATATCCTCCGAAAACAAAGAGAAAGAAGCTTTCTGAGAAACTTCGTTGTGTTCTGTGAAATCATCTCACAGAGTTACAGCTTTCCCCTCAAGGAGCCTTTCGCTAAGACAGTTCTTGTGGAATTTGCAAAGTGATATCTGGAAGCCCATAGAGGGCTATGGTGAAAAAGGAAATATCCTCAGTTGAAATCTGGAAAGAAGCTTTCTGAGAAACTGCTTAGTGTTCTGTTAATTCACCTCACAGAGTTACATCTGTATTTCGTGGATCTCTTTGCTAGCATTATTTCTGTGGAATCTGAGAACAGATATTTCGGATACCTTGAAGACTATAGGGCCAAAGGAAATATCCTCCGATAACAAAGAGAAAGAAGCTTTCTGAGAAACTTCTTGGTGTTCTGTGAAATCATCTCACAGAGTTACAGCTTTCCCCTCAAGGAGTGTTTCGCTAAGACAGTTCTTGTGGAATTGGCAAAGTGATATTTGGAAGCCCATAGAGGGCTAAGGTGAAAAAGGAAATATCCTCAGAGGAAATCTGGAAAGAAACTTTCTGAGAAACTGCTTCGTGTTCTGTTAATTCATCTCACAGAGTTACATCTGTATTTCATGGATCTCTTTGCTAGCCTTATTTCTGTGGAATCTGAGAGCAGATATTTCGGATCCCTTTGAAGACTATAGAGCCAAAGGAAATATCCTCCGATAACAAAGAGAAAGAAGCTTTCTGAGAAACTTCTTTGTGTTCTGTGAAATCATCTCACAGAGTTGCAGCTTTCCGCTCAAGGAGCCTTTCGCTAAGACAGTTCTTGTGGAATTGGCAAAGTGATATTTGGAAGCCCACAGAGGGCTATGGTGAAAAAGGAAATATCCTCAGATGAAATCTGGAAAGAAGCTTTCTGAGAAACTGCTTAGTGTTCTGTTAATTCATCTCACAGAGTTACATCTGTATTTCGTGGATCTCTTTGCTAGCCTTATTTCTGTGGAATCTGAGAACAGATATTTTGGATCCCTTTGAAGACTATAGGGCCAAAGGAAATATCCTCCGATAACAAAGAGAAAGAAGCTTTCTGAGAAACTTCTTGGTGTTCTGTGAAATCATCTCACAGAGTTACAGCTTTCCTCTCAAGGAGTGTTTCGCTAAGACAGTTCTTGTGGAATTGGCAAAGTGATATTTGGAAGCCCATAGAGGGCTAAGGTGAAAAAGGAAATATACTAAGAGGAAATCTGGAAAGAAACTTTCTGAGAAACTGCTTCGTGTTCTGTTAATTCACTTCACAGAGTTACATCTGTATTTCGTGTATCTCTTTGCTAGCCTTATTTCTGTGGAATCTGAGAGCAGATATTTCGGATCCCTTTGAAGACTATAGAGCCAATGGAAATATCCTCCGATAACAAAGAGAAAGAAGCTTTCTGAGAAAATTCTTTGTGTTCTGTGAAATCATCTCACAGAGTTGCAGCTTTCCGCTCAAGGAGCCTTTCGCTAAGACAGTTCTTGTGGAATTGGCAAAGTGATATTTGGAAGCCCACAGAGGGCTATGGTGAAAAAGGAAATATCCTCAGATGAAATCTGGAAAGAAGCTTTCTGAGAAACTGCTTAGTGTTCTGTTAATTCATCTCACAGAGTTACATCTGTATTTCGTGGATCTCTTTGCTAGCCTTCTTTCTGTGGAATCTGAGAACAGATATTTTGGATCCCTTTCAAGACTATAGGGCCAAAGGAAATATCCTCCGATAACAAAGAGAAAGAAGCTTTCTGAGAAACTTCTTTGTGTTCTGTGAAATCATCTCACAGAGTTACAGCTTTCCCCTCAAGGAGCCTTTCGCTAAGACACTTCATGTGGAATTGGCAAAGTGATATTCAGAAGCCCATAGAGGGCTATGGTGAAAAAGGAAATATCCTCAGATGAAATCTGGAAAGAAGCTTTTTGAGAAACTGCTTAGTGTTCTGTTAATTCATCTCACAGAGTTACACCTGTATTTCGTGGATGTCTTTGCTAGCCTTATTTCTGTGGAATCTGAGAACAGATATTTCGGATCCCCTTGAAGACTATAGGGCCAAAGGAAATATCCTCCGATGAAAAAGAGAAAGAAGCTTTCTGAGAAACTTCGTTGTGTTCTGTGAAATCATCTCACAGAGTTACAGCTTTCCCCTCACGGAGCCTTTCGCTAAGACAGTTCTTTTGTAATTGGCAAAGTGATATTTGGAAGCCCATAGAGGGCTATGGTAAAAAAGGAAATATCCTCAGATGAAATCTGGAAAGAAGCTTTCTGAGAGACTGCTTAGTGTTCTGTCAATTCATCTCAAATAGTTACATCTGTATTTTGTGGATCTCTTTGCTAGCCTTATTTCTGTTGAATCTGAGAACAGATATTTTGGATCCCTTTGAGACTATAGGGCCAAAGGAAATATCCTCCGATAACAAAGAGAAAGAAGCTTTCTGAGAAACTTGGTTGTGTTCTGTGAATCATCTCACAGAGTTACAGCTTTCCCCTCAAGGAGACTTTCGCTAAGACAGTTCTTGTGGAATTGGCAAAGTGATATTTGGAAGCCCATAGAGGGCTATGGTGAAAAAGGAAATATCCTCAGAGGAAATCTGGAAAGAAGCTTTCTGAGAAACTGCTTAGTGTTCTGTTAATTCACCTCACAGAGTTACATCTGTATTTCGTGGGTCTCTTTGCTAGCCTTATTTCTGTGGAATCTGAGAACAGATATTTCGGATCCCTTTGAAGACTATAGGGCCAAAGGAAATATCCTCCGATAACAAAGAGAAAGAAGCTTTCTGAGAAACTTCATTGTGTTCTGTGAAATCAACTCACAGAGTTACAGCTTTCCCCTCAAGGAGCCTTTCGCTAAGACAGTTCTTTTGGAATTGGCAAAGTGATATTTGGAAGCCCCTTGAGGGCTATGGTGAAAAAGGAAATATCCTCAGATGAAATCTGGAAGGAAGCTTTCTGAGAAACTGCTTAGTGTTCTGTTAATTCATCTCACAGAGTTACATCTGTATTTCGTGGATCTCTTTGCTAGCCTTATTTCTGTGGAATCTGAGAACAGATATTTCGTATCCCTTTGAAGACTATAGGGCCAAAGGAAATATCCTCCGATAACAAAGAGAAAGAAGCTTTCTGAGAAACTTCGTTGTGTTCTGTGAAATCATCTCACAGAGTTACAGCTTTCCCCTCACGGAGCCTTTCGCTAAGACAGTTCTTGTGGAATTGGCAAAGTGATATTTGGAAGTCCATAGAGGGCTATGGTGAAAAAGGAAATATCCTCAGATGAAATCTGGAAAGAAGTTTTCTGCGAAACTGCTTCGTGTTGTGTTAATTCATCTCACAGAGTTACATCTGTATTTCGTGGATCTCTTTGCTAGCCTTATTTCTGTGGAATCTGAGAACAGATATTTCCGATCCCTTTGAAGACTATAGAGCCAAAGGAAATATCCTCCGATAACAAAGAGAAAGAAGATTTCTGAGAAACTTCGTTGTGTTCTGTGAAATCATCTCACAGAGTTACAGCTTTCCCCTCAAGGAGCCTTTCGCTAAGACAGTTCTTGTGGAATTGGCAAAGTGATATTTGGAAGCCCTTAGAGGGCTATGGTGAAAGAGGAAATATCCTCAGACGAAATCTGGAAAGAAGCTTTCTGAGAAACTGCTTAGTGTTCTGTTAATTCATCTCACAGAGTTACATCTGTATTTCGTGGATCTCCTTGCTAGCCTTATTTCTGTGGAATCTGAGAACAGATATTTCGGATCCCTTTGAAGACTATAGGGCCAAAGGAAATATCCTCCGATAACAAAGAGAAAGATGCTTTCTGAGAAACTTCGTTGTGTTCTGTGAAATCATCTCACAGAGTTACAGCTTTCCCCTCAAGGAGCCTTTCGCTAAGATTGTTCTTGTGGAATTGGAAAAGTGATATTTGGAAGCCCATAGAGGGCTACGGTGAAAAAGGAAATATCCTCATATGAAATCTGGAAAGAAGCTTTCTGATAAACTGCTTAGTGTTCTGTTAATTCATCTCACAGAGTTATATCTGTATTTCGTGGATCTCCTTGCTAGCCTTATTTCTGTGGCATTCGAGAACAGATATTTCGGATCCCTATGAAGACTATAGGGCCAAAGGAAATATCCTCGGATAACAAAGAGAAAGAAGCTTCCTGAGAAACTTCGTTGCGTTCTGTGAAATCATCTTACAGAGTTACAGCTTCCCCTCAAGGAGCCATTCGCTAAGACAGTTCTTGTGGAATTGGCAAAGTGATATTTGGAAGCCCATAGAGGGCTACGGTGAAAAAGGAAATATCCTCAGATGAAATCTGGAAAGAAGCTTTCTGAGAAACTGCTTAGTGTTCTGTTAATTCATCTCACAGAGTTACATCTGTATTTCGTGGATCTCCTTGCTAGCCTTATTTCTGTAGAATCTGAGAACAGATATTTCGGATCCCTTTGAAGACTATAGGGCCAAAGGAAATATCCTCCGATAACAAAGAGAAAGAAGTTTTCTGAGAAACTTCTTGGTGTTCTGTGATATCATCTCACAGAGTTACAGCTTTCCTCTCAAGGAGTGTTTCGCTAAGACAGTTCTTGTGGAATTGGCAAAGTGATATTTGGAAGCCCATAGAGGGCTAAGGTGAAAAAGGAAATATACTAAGAGGAAATATGGAAAGAAACTTTCTGAGAAACTGCTTCGTGTTCTGTTAATTCATCTCACAGAGTTACATCTGTATTTCGTGTATCTCTTTGCTAGCCTTATTTCTGTGGAATCTGAGAGCAGATATTTCGGATCCCTTTGAAGACTATAGAGCCAAAGGAAATATCCTCCGATAACAAAGAGAAAGAAGCTTTCTGAGAAACTTCTTTGTGTTCTGTGAAATCATCTCACAGAGTTGCAGCTTTCCGCTCAAGGAGCCTTCCGCTAAGACAGTTCTTGTGGAATTGGCAAAGTGATATTTGGAAGCCCACAGAGGGCTATGGTGAAAAAGGAAATATCCTCAGATGAAATCTGGAAAGAAGCTTTCTGAGAAACTGCTTAGTGTTCTGTTAATTCATCTCACAGAGTTACATCTGTATTTCGTGGATCTCTTTGCTAGCCTTATTTCTGTGGAATCTGAGAACAGATATTTTGGATCCCTTTCAAGACTATAGGGCCAAAGGAAATATCCTCCGATAACAAAGAGAAAGAAGCTTTCTGAGAAACTTCTTTGTGTTCTGTGAAATCATCTCACAGAGTTACAGCTTTCCCCTCAAGGAGCCTTTCGCTAAGACACTTCATGTGGAATTGGCAAAGTGAAATTCAGAAGCCCATAGAGGGCTATGGTGAAAAAGGAAATATCCTCAGATGAAATCTGGAAAGAAGCTTTTTGAGAAACTGCTCAGTGTTCTGTTAATTCATCTCACAGAGTTACACCTGTATTTCGTGGATCTCTTTGCTAGCCTTATTTCTGTGGAATCTGAGAACAGATATTTCGGATCCCTTTGAAGACTATAGGGCCAAAGGAAATATCCTCCGATGAAAAAGAGAAAGAAGCTTTCTGAGAAACTTCGTTGTGTTCTGTGAAATCATCTCACAGAGTTACAGCTTTCCCCTCACGGAGCCTTTCGCTAAGACAGTTCTTGTGGAATTGGCAAAGTGATATTTGGAAGCCCATAGAGGGCTATGGTGAAAAAGGAAATATCCTCAGAGGAAATCTGGAAAGAAGCTTTCTGAGAAACTGCTTAGTGTTCTGTTAATTCATCTCACAGAGTTACATCTGTATTTCCTGGATCTCCTTGCTAGCCTTATTTCTGTGGCATCCGAGAACAGATATTTCGGATCCCTTTGAAGACTATAGGGCCAAAGGAAATATCCTCCGATAACAAAGAGAAAGAAGCTTTCTGAGAAACTTCATTGTGTTCTGTGAAATCAACTCACAGAGTTACAGCTTTCCCCTCAAGGAGCCTTTCGCTAAGACAGTTCTTTTGGAATTGGCAAAGTGATATTTGGAAGCCCCTTGAGGGCTATGGTGAAAAAGGAAATATCCTCAGATGAAATCTGGAAGGAAGCTTTCTGAGAAACTGCTTAGTGTTCTGTTAATTCATCTCACAGAGTTACATCTGTATTTCGTGGATCTCTTTGCTAGCCTTATTTCTGTGGAATCTGAGAACAAATATTTCGTATCCCTTTGAAGACTATAGGGCCAAAGGAAATATCCTCCGATAACAAAGAGAAAGAAGCTTTCTGAGAAACTTCGTTGTGTTCTGTGAAATCATCTCACAGAGTTACAGCTTTCCCCTCACGGAGCCTTTCGCTAAGACAGTTCTTGTGGAATTGGCAAAGTGATATTTGGAAGCCCATAGAGGGCTATGGTGAAAAAGGAAATATCCTCAGATGAAATCTGGAAAGAAGTTTTCTGCGAAACTGCTTCGTGTTGTGTTAATTCATCTCACAGAGTTACATCTGTATTTCGTGGATCTCTTTGCTAGCCTTATTTCTGTGGAATCTGAGAACAGATATTTCGGATCCCTTTGAAGACCATAGAGCCAAAGGAAATATCCTCCGATAACAAAGAGAAAGAAGATTTCTGAGAAACTTCGTTGTGTTCTGTGAAATCATCTCACAGAGTTACAGCTTTCCCCTCAAGGAGCCTTTCGCTAAGACAGTTCTTGTGGAATTGGCAAAGTGATATTTGGAAGCCCTTAGAGGGCTATGGTAAAGAGGAAATATCCTCAGACGAAATCTGGAAAGAAGGTTTCTGAGAAACTGCTTAGTGTTCTGTTAATTCATCTCACAGAGTTACATCTGTATTTCGTGGATCTCCTTGCTAGCCTTATTTCTGTGGAATCTGAGAACAGATATTTCGGATCCCTTTGAAGACTATAGGGCCAAAGGAAATATCCTCCGATAACAAAGAGAAAGAAGCTTCCTGAGAAACTTCGTTGCGTTCTGTGAAATCATCTTACAGAGTTACAGCTTCCCCTCAAGGAGCCATTCGCTAAGACAGTTCTTGTGGAATTGGCAAAGTGATATTTGGAAGCCCATAGAGGGCTACGGTGAAAAAGGAAATATCCTCATATGAAATCTGGAAAGAAGCTTTCTGATAAACTGCTTAGTGTTCTGTTAATTCATCTCACAGAGTTACATCTGTATTTCCTGGATCTCCTTGCTAGCCTTATTTCTGTGGCATCCGAGAACAGATATTTCGGATCCCTTTGAAGACTATAGGGCCAAAGGAAATATCCTCCGATAACAAAGAGAAAGAAGCTTCCTGAGAAACTTCGTTGTGTTCTGTGAAATCATCTTACAGAGTTACAGCTTCCCCTCAAGGAGCCATTCGCTAAGACAGTTCTTGTGGAATTGGCAAAGTGATATTTGGAAGCCCATAGAGGGCTATGGTGAAAAAGGAAATATCCTCAGATGAAATCTGGAAAGAAGCTTTCTGAGAAACTGCTTAGTGTTCTGTTATATCATCTCACAGAGTTATATCTGTATTTCGTGGATCTCCTTGCTAGCCTTATTTCTGTAGAATCTGAGAACAGATATTTCGGATCCCTTTGAAGACTATAGGTCCAAAGGAAATATCCTCCGATAAAAAAGAGAAAGAAGCTTTCTGAGAAACTTCGTTGTGTTCTTTGAAATCATCTCAGAGAGTTACAGCTCTCCATTCAAGCAGCCTTTGGCTAAGACAGTTCTTGTGGAATTGGCAAAGTGATATTTGGAAGCCCATAGAGGGCTATGGTGAAAAAGGAAATATCCTCAGATGAAATCTGGAAAGAAGCTTTCTGAGAAACTGCTTAGTGTTCTGTTTATTCATCTCACAGAGTTACATCTGTATTTCGTGGATCTCTTTGCTAGCCTTCTTTCTGTGGAATCTGAGAACAGATATTTTGGATCCCTTTCAAGACTATAGGGCCAAAGGAAATATCCTCCGATAACAAAGAGAAAGAAGCTTTCTGAGAAACTTCTTTGTGTTCTGTGAAATCATCTCACAGAGTTACAGCTTTCCCCTCAAGGAGCCTTTCGCTAAGACACTTCATGTGGAATTGGCAAAGTGATATTCAGAAGCCCATAGAGGGCTATGGTGAAAAAGGAAATATCCTCAGATGAAATCTGGAAAGAAGCTTTTTGAGAAACTGCTTAGTGTTCTGTTAATTCATCTCACAGAGTTACACCTGTATTTCGTGGATGTCTTTGCTAGCCTTATTTCTGTGGAATCTGAGAACAGATATTTCGGATCCCCTTGAAGACTATAGGGCCAAAGGAAATATCCTCCGATGAAAAAGAGAAAGAAGCTTTCTGAGAAACTTCGTTGTGTTCTGTGAAATCATCTCACAGAGTTACAGCTTTCCCCTCACGGAGCCTTTCGCTAAGACAGTTCTTTTGTAATTGGCAAAGTGATATTTGGAAGCCCATAGAGGGCTATGGTAAAAAAGGAAATATCCTCAGATGAAATCTGGAAAGAAGCTTTCTGAGAGACTGCTTAGTGTTCTGTCAATTCATCTCAAATAGTTACATCTGTATTTTGTGGATCTCTTTGCTAGCCTTATTTCTGTTGAATCTGAGAACAGATATTTTGGATCCCTTTGAGACTATAGGGCCAAAGGAAATATCCTCCGATAACAAAGAGAAAGAAGCTTTCTGAGAAACTTGGTTGTGTTCTGTGAATCATCTCACAGAGTTACAGCTTTCCCCTCAAGGAGACTTTCGCTAAGACAGTTCTTGTGGAATTGGCAAAGTGATATTTGGAAGCCCATAGAGGGCTATGGTGAAAAAGGAAATATCCTCAGAGGAAATCTGGAAAGAAGCTTTCTGAGAAACTGCTTAGTGTTCTGTTAATTCACCTCACAGAGTTACATCTGTATTTCGTGGGTCTCTTTGCTAGCCTTATTTCTGTGGAATCTGAGAACAGATATTTCGGATCCCTTTGAAGACTATAGGGCCAAAGGAAATATCCTCCGATAACAAAGAGAAAGAAGCTTTCTGAGAAACTTCATTGTGTTCTGTGAAATCAACTCACAGAGTTACAGCTTTCCCCTCAAGGAGCCTTTCGCTAAGACAGTTCTTTTGGAATTGGCAAAGTGATATTTGGAAGCCCCTTGAGGGCTATGGTGAAAAAGGAAATATCCTCAGATGAAATCTGGAAGGAAGCTTTCTGAGAAACTGCTTAGTGTTCTGTTAATTCATCTCACAGAGTTACATCTGTATTTCGTGGATCTCTTTGCTAGCCTTATTTCTGTGGAATCTGAGAACAGATATTTCGTATCCCTTTGAAGACTATAGGGCCAAAGGAAATATCCTCCGATAACAAAGAGAAAGAAGCTTTCTGAGAAACTTCGTTGTGTTCTGTGAAATCATCTCACAGAGTTACAGCTTTCCCCTCACGGAGCCTTTCGCTAAGACAGTTCTTGTGGAATTGGCAAAGTGATATTTGGAAGTCCATAGAGGGCTATGGTGAAAAAGGAAATATCCTCAGATGAAATCTGGAAAGAAGTTTTCTGCGAAACTGCTTCGTGTTGTGTTAATTCATCTCACAGAGTTACATCTGTATTTCGTGGATCTCTTTGCTAGCCTTATTTCTGTGGAATCTGAGAACAGATATTTCCGATCCCTTTGAAGACTATAGAGCCAAAGGAAATATCCTCCGATAACAAAGAGAAAGAAGATTTCTGAGAAACTTCGTTGTGTTCTGTGAAATCATCTCACAGAGTTACAGCTTTCCCCTCAAGGAGCCTTTCGCTAAGACAGTTCTTGTGGAATTGGCAAAGTGATATTTGGAAGCCCTTAGAGGGCTATGGTGAAAGAGGAAATATCCTCAGACGAAATCTGGAAAGAAGCTTTCTGAGAAACTGCTTAGTGTTCTGTTAATTCATCTCACAGAGTTACATCTGTATTTCGTGGATCTCCTTGCTAGCCTTATTTCTGTGGAATCTGAGAACAGATATTTCGGATCCCTTTGAAGACTATAGGGCCAAAGGAAATATCCTCCGATAACAAAGAGAAAGATGCTTTCTGAGAAACTTCGTTGTGTTCTGTGAAATCATCTCACAGAGTTACAGCTTTCCCCTCAAGGAGCCTTTCGCTAAGATTGTTCTTGTGGAATTGGAAAAGTGATATTTGGAAGCCCATAGAGGGCTACGGTGAAAAAGGAAATATCCTCATATGAAATCTGGAAAGAAGCTTTCTGATAAACTGCTTAGTGTTCTGTTAATTCATCTCACAGAGTTATATCTGTATTTCGTGGATCTCCTTGCTAGCCTTATTTCTGTGGCATTCGAGAACAGATATTTCGGATCCCTATGAAGACTATAGGGCCAAAGGAAATATCCTCGGATAACAAAGAGAAAGAAGCTTCCTGAGAAACTTCGTTGCGTTCTGTGAAATCATCTTACAGAGTTACAGCTTCCCCTCAAGGAGCCATTCGCTAAGACAGTTCTTGTGGAATTGGCAAAGTGATATTTGGAAGCCCATAGAGGGCTACGGTGAAAAAGGAAATATCCTCAGATGAAATCTGGAAAGAAGCTTTCTGAGAAACTGCTTAGTGTTCTGTTAATTCATCTCACAGAGTTACATCTGTATTTCGTGGATCTCCTTGCTAGCCTTATTTCTGTAGAATCTGAGAACAGATATTTCGGATCCCTTTGAAGACTATAGGGCCAAAGGAAATATCCTCCGATAACAAAGAGAAAGAAGTTTTCTGAGAAACTTCTTGGTGTTCTGTGATATCATCTCACAGAGTTACAGCTTTCCTCTCAAGGAGTGTTTCGCTAAGACAGTTCTTGTGGAATTGGCAAAGTGATATTTGGAAGCCCATAGAGGGCTAAGGTGAAAAAGGAAATATACTAAGAGGAAATATGGAAAGAAACTTTCTGAGAAACTGCTTCGTGTTCTGTTAATTCATCTCACAGAGTTACATCTGTATTTCGTGTATCTCTTTGCTAGCCTTATTTCTGTGGAATCTGAGAGCAGATATTTCGGATCCCTTTGAAGACTATAGAGCCAAAGGAAATATCCTCCGATAACAAAGAGAAAGAAGCTTTCTGAGAAACTTCTTTGTGTTCTGTGAAATCATCTCACAGAGTTGCAGCTTTCCGCTCAAGGAGCCTTCCGCTAAGACAGTTCTTGTGGAATTGGCAAAGTGATATTTGGAAGCCCACAGAGGGCTATGGTGAAAAAGGAAATATCCTCAGATGAAATCTGGAAAGAAGCTTTCTGAGAAACTGCTTAGTGTTCTGTTAATTCATCTCACAGAGTTACATCTGTATTTCGTGGATCTCTTTGCTAGCCTTATTTCTGTGGAATCTGAGAACAGATATTTTGGATCCCTTTCAAGACTATAGGGCCAAAGGAAATATCCTCCGATAACAAAGAGAAAGAAGCTTTCTGAGAAACTTCTTTGTGTTCTGTGAAATCATCTCACAGAGTTACAGCTTTCCCCTCAAGGAGCCTTTCGCTAAGACACTTCATGTGGAATTGGCAAAGTGAAATTCAGAAGCCCATAGAGGGCTATGGTGAAAAAGGAAATATCCTCAGATGAAATCTGGAAAGAAGCTTTTTGAGAAACTGCTCAGTGTTCTGTTAATTCATCTCACAGAGTTACACCTGTATTTCGTGGATCTCTTTGCTAGCCTTATTTCTGTGGAATCTGAGAACAGATATTTCGGATCCCTTTGAAGACTATAGGGCCAAAGGAAATATCCTCCGATGAAAAAGAGAAAGAAGCTTTCTGAGAAACTTCGTTGTGTTCTGTGAAATCATCTCACAGAGTTACAGCTTTCCCCTCACGGAGCCTTTCGCTAAGACAGTTCTTGTGGAATTGGCAAAGTGATATTTGGAAGCCCATAGAGGGCTATGGTGAAAAAGGAAATATCCTCAGAGGAAATCTGGAAAGAAGCTTTCTGAGAAACTGCTTAGTGTTCTGTTAATTCATCTCACAGAGTTACATCTGTATTTCCTGGATCTCCTTGCTAGCCTTATTTCTGTGGCATCCGAGAACAGATATTTCGGATCCCTTTGAAGACTATAGGGCCAAAGGAAATATCCTCCGATAACAAAGAGAAAGAAGCTTTCTGAGAAACTTCATTGTGTTCTGTGAAATCAACTCACAGAGTTACAGCTTTCCCCTCAAGGAGCCTTTCGCTAAGACAGTTCTTTTGGAATTGGCAAAGTGATATTTGGAAGCCCCTTGAGGGCTATGGTGAAAAAGGAAATATCCTCAGATGAAATCTGGAAGGAAGCTTTCTGAGAAACTGCTTAGTGTTCTGTTAATTCATCTCACAGAGTTACATCTGTATTTCGTGGATCTCTTTGCTAGCCTTATTTCTGTGGAATCTGAGAACAAATATTTCGTATCCCTTTGAAGACTATAGGGCCAAAGGAAATATCCTCCGATAACAAAGAGAAAGAAGCTTTCTGAGAAACTTCGTTGTGTTCTGTGAAATCATCTCACAGAGTTACAGCTTTCCCCTCACGGAGCCTTTCGCTAAGACAGTTCTTGTGGAATTGGCAAAGTGATATTTGGAAGCCCATAGAGGGCTATGGTGAAAAAGGAAATATCCTCAGATGAAATCTGGAAAGAAGTTTTCTGCGAAACTGCTTCGTGTTGTGTTAATTCATCTCACAGAGTTACATCTGTATTTCGTGGATCTCTTTGCTAGCCTTATTTCTGTGGAATCTGAGAACAGATATTTCGGATCCCTTTGAAGACCATAGAGCCAAAGGAAATATCCTCCGATAACAAAGAGAAAGAAGATTTCTGAGAAACTTCGTTGTGTTCTGTGAAATCATCTCACAGAGTTACAGCTTTCCCCTCAAGGAGCCTTTCGCTAAGACAGTTCTTGTGGAATTGGCAAAGTGATATTTGGAAGCCCTTAGAGGGCTATGGTAAAGAGGAAATATCCTCAGACGAAATCTGGAAAGAAGGTTTCTGAGAAACTGCTTAGTGTTCTGTTAATTCATCTCACAGAGTTACATCTGTATTTCGTGGATCTCCTTGCTAGCCTTATTTCTGTGGAATCTGAGAACAGATATTTCGGATCCCTTTGAAGACTATAGGGCCAAAGGAAATATCCTCCGATAACAAAGAGAAAGAAGCTTCCTGAGAAACTTCGTTGCGTTCTGTGAAATCATCTTACAGAGTTACAGCTTCCCCTCAAGGAGCCATTCGCTAAGACAGTTCTTGTGGAATTGGCAAAGTGATATTTGGAAGCCCATAGAGGGCTACGGTGAAAAAGGAAATATCCTCATATGAAATCTGGAAAGAAGCTTTCTGATAAACTGCTTAGTGTTCTGTTAATTCATCTCACAGAGTTACATCTGTATTTCCTGGATCTCCTTGCTAGCCTTATTTCTGTGGCATCCGAGAACAGATATTTCGGATCCCTTTGAAGACTATAGGGCCAAAGGAAATATCCTCCGATAACAAAGAGAAAGAAGCTTCCTGAGAAACTTCGTTGTGTTCTGTGAAATCATCTTACAGAGTTACAGCTTCCCCTCAAGGAGCCATTCGCTAAGACAGTTCTTGTGGAATTGGCAAAGTGATATTTGGAAGCCCATAGAGGGCTATGGTGAAAAAGGAAATATCCTCAGATGAAATCTGGAAAGAAGCTTTCTGAGAAACTGCTTAGTGTTCTGTTATATCATCTCACAGAGTTATATCTGTATTTCGTGGATCTCCTTGCTAGCCTTATTTCTGTAGAATCTGAGAACAGATATTTCGGATCCCTTTGAAGACTATAGGTCCAAAGGAAATATCCTCCGATAAAAAAGAGAAAGAAGCTTTCTGAGAAACTTCGTTGTGTTCTTTGAAATCATCTCAGAGAGTTACAGCTCTCCATTCAAGCAGCCTTTGGCTAAGACAGTTCTTGTGGAATTGGCAAAGTGATATTTGGAAGCCCATAGAGGGCTATGGTGAAAAAGGAAATATCCTCAGATGAAATCTGGAAAGAAGCTTTCTGAGAAACTGCTTAGTGTTCTGTTTATTCATCTCACAGAGTTACATCTGTATTTCGTGGATCTCTTTGCTAGTCTTATTTCTGTGGAATCTGAGAGCAGATATTTCGGATCTCTTTGAAGAGTATAGGGCCAAAGGAAATATCCTCCGATACAAAGAGAAAGAAGCTTTCTGAGAAACTTCGTTGTGTTCTGTGAAATCATCTCACAGAGTTACAGCTTCCCCTCAAGGAGCCCTTCGCTAAGACAGTTCTTGTGGAATTGTCAAAGTGATATTTGGAAGCCCATAGAGGGCTATGGTGAAATAGGAAATATCCTCAGATGAAATCTGGAAAGAAGCTTTCTGAGAAACTGCTTAGTGTTGTGTTAATTCATCTCACAGAGTTACATCTGTATTTCGTGGATCTCTTTGCTTGCCTTATTTCTGTGGAATCTGAGGACAGATATTTCGGATCCCTTTGAAGACTATAGGGCCAAAGGAAATATCCTCTGATAACAAAGAGAAAGAAGCTTTCTGAGAAACTTCGTTGTGTTCTGTGAAATCATCTCACAGAGTTACAGCTTTCCCCTCAAGGAGACTTTCGCTAAGACAGTTGTTGTTGAATTGGCAAAGTGATATTTGGAAGCCCATAGAGGGCTATGGTGAAAAAGGAAATATCCTCAGATGAAATCTGGAAAGAAGCTTTCTGAGAAACTGCTTAGTGTTCTGTTAATTCATCTCACAGAGTTACATCTGTATTTCGTGGATCTCCTTGCTAGCCTTATTTCTGTAGTATCTGAGAACAGATATTTCGGAACCCTTTGAAGACTATAGGGCCAAAGGAAATATCCTCCGATAAAAAAGAGAAAGAAGCTTTCTGAGAAAATTCGTTGTGTTCTGTGAAATCATCTCACAGAGTTACAGCTTTCCATTCAAGCAGCCTTTGGCTAAGACAGTTCTTGTGGAATTGGCAAAGTGATATTTGGAAGCCCATAGAGGGCTATGGTGAAAAAGGAAATATCCTCAGATGAAATCTGGAAGAAGCTTTCTGAAAAACTGCTTAGTGTTCTGTTTATTCATCTCACAGAGTTACATCTGTATTTCGTGGATCTCTTCGCTAGTCTTATTTCTGTGGAATCTGAGAACAGATATATCGGATCCCTTTGAAGACTACAGGACCAAAGGAAATATCCTCCGATAACAAAGAGAAAGAAGCTTTCTGAGAAACTTCGTTGTGTTCTGTGAAATCATCTCACAGAGTTACATCTGTATTTCGTGGACGTCTTTGCTAGCCTTATTTCTGTGGAATCTGAGAACAGATATTTCGGATCGCTCTGAAGACTATAGAGCCAAAGGAAATACCCTCCGATAACAAAGAGAAAGAAGCTTTCTGAGAAACTTCGTTGTGTTCTGTGAAATCATCTCACAGAGTTACAGCTTTCCCCTCACGGAGTGTTTCGCTAAGACAGTTCTTGTGGAATTGGCAAAGTGATATTTGGAAGCCCATAGAGGGCTAAGGTGAAAAAGGAAATATCCTCAGAGGAAATCTGGAAAGAAACTTTCTGAGAAACTGCTTAGTGTTCTGTTAATTCATCTCACAGAGTTACATCTGTATTTCGTGGATCTCTTTGCTAGCCTTATTTCTGTGGAATCTGAGAACAGATATTTCGTATCCCTTTGAAGACTATAGGGCCAAAGGAAATATCCTCCGATAACAAAGAGAAAGAAGCTTTCTGAGAAACTTCGTTGTGTTCTGTGAAATCATCTCACAGAGTTACAGCTTTCCCCTCACGGTGCCTTTCGCTAAGACAGTTCTTGTGGAATTGGCAAAGTGATATTTGGAAGCCCATAGAGGGCTATGGTGAAAAAGGAAATATCCTCAGATGAAATCTGGAAAGAAGTTTTCTGCGAAACTGCTTCGTGTTGTGTTAATTCATCTCACAGAGTTACATCTGTATTTCGTGGATCTCTTTGCTAGCCTTATTTCTGTGGAATCTGAGAACAGATATTTCGGATCCCTTTGAAGACCATAGAGCCAAAGGAAATATCCTCCGATAACAAAGAGAAAGAAGATTTCTGAGAAACTTCGTTGTGTTCTGTGAAATCATCTCACAGAGTTACAGCTTTCCCCTCAAGGAGCCTTTCGCTAAGACAGTTCTTGTGGAATTGGCAAAGTGATATTTGGAAGCCCTTAGAGGGCTATGGTAAAGAGGAAATATCCTCAGACGAAATCTGGAAAGAAGGTTTCTGAGAAACTGCTTAGTGTTCTGTTAATTCATCTCACAGAGTAACATCTGTATTTCGTGGATCTCCTTGCTAGCCTTATTTCTGTGGAATCTGAGAACAGATATTTCGGATCCCTTTGAAGACTATAGGGCCAAAGGAAATATCCTCCGATAACAAAGAGAAAGAAGCTTCCTGAGAAACTTCGTTGCGTTCTGTGAAATCATCTTACAGAGTTACAGCTTCCCCTCAAGGAGCCATTCGCTAAAACAGTTCTTGTGGAATTGGCAAAGTGATATTTGGAAGCCCATAGAGGGCTACGGTGAAAAAGGAAATATCCTCATATGAAATCTGGAAAGAAGCTTTCTGATAAACTGCTTAGTGTTCTGTTAATTCATCTCACAGAGTTACATCTGTATTTCCTGGATCTCCTTGCTAGCCTTATTTCTGTGGCATCCGAGAACAGATATTTCGGATCCCTTTGAAGACTATAGGGCCAAAGGAAATATCCTCCGATAACAAAGAGAAAGAAGCTTCCTGAGAAACTTCGTTGTGTTCTGTGAAATCATCTTACAGAGTTACAGCTTCCCCTCAAGGAGCCATTCGCTAAGACAGTTCTTGTGGAATTGGCAAAGTGATATTTGGAAGCCCATAGAGGGCTATGGTGAAAAAGGAAATATCCTCAGATGAAATCTGGAAAGAAGCTTTCTGAAAAACTGCTTAGTGTTCTGTTTATTCATCTCACAGAGTTACATCTGTATTTCGTGGATCTCTTTGCTAGTCTTATTTCTGTGGAATCTGAGAACAGATATATCGGATCCCTTTGAAGACTACAGGGCCAAAGGAAATATCCTCCGATAACAAAGAGAAAGAAGCTTTCTGAGAAACTTCGTTGTGTTCTGTGAAATCATCTCACAGAGTTACAGCTTTCCCCTCAAGGAGCCTTTCGCTAAGACAGTTCTTGTGGAATTGGCAAAGTGACATTTGGAAGCCCATAGAGGGCTATGGTGAAAAAGGAAATATCCTCAGATGAAATCTGGAAAGAAGCCTTCTGAGAAACTGCTTAGTGTTCTGTTTATTCATCTCACAGAGTTACATCTGTATTTCGTGGATCTCTTTGCTAGTCTTATTTCTGTGGAATCTGAGAGCAGATATTTCGGATCTCTTTGAAGAGTATAGGGCCAAAGGAAATATCCTCCGATACAAAGAGAAAGAAGCTTTCTGAGAAACTTCGTTGTGTTCTGTGAAATCATCTCACAGAGTTACAGCTTCCCCTCAAGGAGCCTTTCGCTAAGACAGTTCTTGTGGAATTGTCAAAGTGATATTTGGAAGCCCATAGAGGGCTATGGTGAAATAGGAAATATCCTCAGATGAAATCTGGAAAGAAGCTTTCTGAGAAACTGCTTAGTGTTGTGTTAATTCATCTCACAGAGTTACATCTGTATTTCGTGGATCTCTTTGCTTGCCTTATTTCTGTGGAATCTGAGGACAGATATTTCGGATCCCTTTGAAGACTATAGGGCCAAAGGAAATGTCCTCTGATAACAAAGAGAAAGAAGCTTTCTGAGAAACTTCGTTGTGTTCTGTGAAATCATCTCACAGAGTTACAGCTTTCCCCTCAAGGAGACTTTCGCTAAGACAGTTGTTGTTGAATTGGCAAAGTGATATTTGGAAGCCCATAGAGGGCTATGGTGAAAAAGGAAATATCCTCAGATGAAATCTGGAAAGAAGCTTTCTGAGAAACTGCTTAGTGTTCTGTTAATTCATCTCACAGAGTTACATCTGTATTTCGTGGATCTCCTTGCTAGCCTTATTTCTGTAGTATCTGAGAACAGATATTTCGGAACCCTTTGAAGACTATAGGGCCAAAGGAAATATCCTCCGATAAAAAAGAGAAAGAAGCTTTCTGAGAAAATTCGTTGTGTTCTGTGAAATCATCTCACAGAGTTACAGCTTTCCATTCAAGCAGCCTTTGGCTAAGACAGTTCTTGTGGAATTGGCAAAGTGATATTTGGAAGCCCATAGAGGGCTATGGTGAAAAAGGAAATATCCTCAGATGAAATCTGGAAGAAGCTTTCTGAAAAACTGCTTAGTGTTCTGTTTATTCATCTCACAGAGTTACATCTGTATTTCGTGGATCTCTTCGCTAGTCTTATTTCTGTGGAATCTGAGAACAGATATATCGGATCCCTTTGAAGACTACAGGACCAAAGGAAATATCCTCCGATAACAAAGAGAAAGAAGCTTTCTGAGAAACTTCGTTGTGTTCTGTGAAATCATCTCACAGAGTTACATCTGTATTTCGTGGACGTCTTTGCTAGCCTTATTTCTGTGGAATCTGAGAACAGATATTTCGGATCGCTTTGAAGACTATAGAGCCAAAGGAAATACCCTCCGATAACAAAGAGAAAGAAGCTTTCTGAGAAACTTCGTTGTGTTCTGTGAAATCATCTCACAGAGTTACAGCTTTCCCCTCACGGAGTGTTTCGCTAAGACAGTTCTTGTGGAATTGGCAAAGTGATATTTGGAAGCCCATAGAGGGCTAAGGTGAAAAAGGAAATATCCTCAGAGGAAATCTGGAAAGAAACTTTCTGAGAAACTGCTTAGTGTTCTGTTAATTCATCTCACAGAGTTACATCTGTATTTCGTGGATCTCTTTGCTAGCCTTATTTCTGTGGAATCTGAGAACAGATATTTCGTATCCCTTTGAAGACTATAGGGCCAAAGGAAATATCCTCCGATAACAAAGAGAAAGAAGCTTTCTGAGAAACTTCGTTGTGTTCTGTGAAATCATCTCACAGAGTTACAGCTTTCCCCTCACGGTGCCTTTCGCTAAGACAGTTCTTGTGGAATTGGCAAAGTGATATTTGGAAGCCCATAGAGGGCTATGGTGAAAAAGGAAATATCCTCAGATGAAATCTGGAAAGAAGTTTTCTGCGAAACTGCTTCGTGTTGTGTTAATTCATCTCACAGAGTTACATCTGTATTTCGTTTATCTCTTTGCTAGCCTTATTTCTGTGGAATCTGAGAACAGATATTTCGGATCCCTTTGAAGACTATAGAGCCAAAGGAAATATCCTCCGATAACAAAGAGAAAGAAGATTTCTGAGAAACTTCGTTGTGTTCTGTGAAATCATCTCACAGAGTTACAGCTTTCCCCTCAAGGAGCCTTTCGCTAAGACAGTTCTTGTGGAATTGGCAAAGTGATATTTGGAAGCCCATAGAGGGCTACGGTGAAAAAGGAAATATCCTCATATGAAATCTGGAAAGAAGGTTTCTGAGAAACTGCTTAGTGTTCTGTTAATTCATCTCACAGAGTTACATCTGTATTTCGTGGATCTCCTTGCTAGCCTTATTTCTGTGGCATCCGAGAACAGATATTTCGGATCCCTATGAAGACTATAGGGCCAAAGGAAATATCCTCGGATAACAAAGAGAAAGAAGCTTCCTGAGAAACTTCGTTGCGTTCTGTGAAATCATCTTACAGAGTTACAGCTTCCCCTCAAGGAGCCATTCGCTAAGACAGTTCTTGTGGAATTGGCAAAGTGATATTTGGAAGCCCATAGAGGGCTATGGTGAAAAAGGAAATATCCTCAGATGAAATCTGGAAAGAAGCTTTCTGAGAAACTGCTTAGTGTTCTGTTAATTCATCTCACAGAGTTACATCTGTATTTCGTGGATCTCCTTGCTAGCCTTATTTCTGTAGAATCTGAGAACAGAAATTTCGGATCCCTTTGAAGACTATAGGGCCAAAGGAAATATCCTCCGATAAAAAAGAGAAAGAAGGTTTCTGAGAAACTTCGTTGTGTTCTGTGAAATCATCTCAGAGAGTTACAGCTTTCCATTCAAGGAGCCTTTGGCTAAGACAGTTCTTGTGGAATTGGCAAAGTGATATTTGGAAGCCCATAGAGGGCTATGGTGAAAAAGGAAATATCCTCAGATGAAATCTGGAAGAAGCTTTCTGAAAAACTGCTTAGTGTTCTGTTTATTCATCTCACAGAGTTACATCTGTATTTCGTGGATCTCTTTGCTAGTCTTATTTCTGTGGAATCTGAGAACAGATATATCGGATCCCTTTGAAGACTACAGGGCCAAAGGAAATATCCTCCGATAACAAAGAGAAAGACGCTTTCTGAGAAACTTCGTTGTGATCTGTGAAATCATCTCACAGAGTTACAGCTTTCCCCTCAAGGAGCCTTTCGCTAAGACAGTTCTTTTGGAATTGGCAAAGTGATATTTGTTAGCCCTTAGAGGGCTAGGGTGATAAAGGCAATTTCCTCAGATGAAATCTGGAAAGAAGCTTTCTGAGAAACTGCTTAGTGTTCTGTTAATTCATCTCACAGAGTTAAATCTGTATTTCGTGTATGTCTTTGCTAGCCTTATTTTTGTGGAATCTGAGAACAGATATTTCGGATCCCTTTGAAGACTATAGAGCCAAAGGAAATATCCTCCGATAACAAAGAGAAAGAAGCTTTCTGAGAAACTTCGTTGTGTTCTGTGAAATCATCTCACAGAGTTACAGCTTTCCCCTCAAGGAGCCTTTCGCTAAGACAGTTATTGTGGAATTGGCAAAGTGATATTTGGAAGCCCATAGAGGGCTACGGTGAAAAAGGAAATATCCTCATATGAAATCTGGAAAGAAGCTTTCTGATAAACTGCTTAGTGTTCTGTTAATTCATCTCACAGAGTTACATCTGTATTTCCTGGATCTCCTTGCTAGCCTTATTTCTGTGGCATCCGAGAACAGATATTTCGGATCCCTTTGAAGACTATAGAGCCAAAGGAAATATCCTCCGATAACAAAGAGAAAGAAGCTTCCTGAGAAACTTCGTTGTGTTCTGTGAAATCATCTTACAGAGTTACAGCTTCCCCTCAAGGAGCCATTCGCTAAGACAGTTCTTGTGGAATTGGCAAAGTGATATTTGGAAGCCCATAGAGGGCTATGGTGAAAAAGGAAATATCCTCAGATGAAATCTGGAAAGAAGCTTTCTGAGAAACTGCTTAGTGTTCTGTTAAATCATCTCACAGAGTTATATCTGTATTTCGTGGATCTCCTTGCTAGCCTTATTTCTGTAGAATCTGAGAACAGATATTTCGGATCCCTTTGAAGACTATAGGTCCAAAGGAAATATCCTCCGATAAAAAAGAGAAAGAAGCTTTCTGAGAAACTTCGTTGTGTTCTGTGAAATCATCTCAGAGAGTTACAGCTTTCCATTCAAGCAGCCTTTGGCTAAGACAGTTCTTGTGGAATTGGCAAAGTGATATTTGGAAGCCCATAGAGGGCTATGGTGAAATAGGAAATATCCTCAGATGAAATCTGGAAAGAAGCTTTCTGAAAAACTGCTTAGTGTTCTGTTTATTCATCTCACAGAGTTACATCTGTATTTCGTGGATCTCTTTGCTAGTCTTATTTCTGTGGAATCTGAGAACAGATATATCGGATCCCTTTGAAGACTACAGGGCCAAAGGAAATATCCTCCGATAACAAAGAGAAAGAAGCTTTCTGAGAAACTTCGTTGTGTTCTGTGAAATCATCTCACAGAGTTACAGCTTTCCCCTCAAGGAGCCTTTCGCTAAGACAGTTCTTGTGGAATTGGCAAAGTGACATTTGGAAGCCCATAGAGGGCTATGGTGAAAAAGGAAATATCCTCAGACGAAATCTGGAAAGAAGCTTTCTGAGAAACTGCTTAGTGTTCTGTTTATTCATCTCACAGAGTTACATCTGTATTTCGTGGATCTCTTTGCTAGTCTTATTTCTGTGGAATCTGAGAGCAGATATTTCGGATCTCTTTGAAGAGTATAGGGCCAAAGGAAATATCCTCTGATAACAAAGAGAAAGAAGCTTTCTGAGAAACTTCTTGGTGTTCTGTGAAATCATCTCACAGAGTTACAGCTTCCCCTCAAGGAGCCTTTCGCTAAGACAGTTCTTGTGGAATTGTCAAAGTGATTTTGGAAGCCCATAGAGGGCTATGGTGAAAAAGGAAATATCCTCAGATGAAATCTGGAAAGAAGCTTTCTGAGAAACTGCTTAGTGTTGTGTTAATTCATCTCACAGAGTTACATCTGTATTTCGTGGATCTCTTTGCTAGCCTTATTTCTGTGGAATCTGAGGACAGATATTTCGGATCCCTTTGAAGACTATAGGGTCAAAGGAAATATCCTCTGATAACAAAGAGAAAGAAGCTTTCTGAGAAACTTCGTTGTGTTCTGTGAAATCATCTCACAGAGTTACAGCTTTCCCCTCAAGGAGACTTTCGCTAAGACAGTTATTGTTGAATTGGCAAAGTGATAATTGGAAGCCCATAGAGGGCTATGGTGAAAAAGGAAATATCCTCAGATGAAATCTGGAAACAAGCTTTCTGAGAAACTGATTAGTGTTCTGTTAATTCATCTCACAGAGTTACATCTGTATTTCGTGGATGTCTTTGCTAGCCTTATTTCTGTGGAATCTGAGAACAGATATTTCGGATCCCTTTGAAGACTTTAGTGCCAAAGGAAATATCCTCCGATAACAAAGAAAAAGAAGCATTCTGAGAAACTTGGTTGTGTTCTGTGAAATCATCTCACAGAGTTACAGCTTTCCCCTCAAGGAGCCTTTCGCTAAGACAGTTCTTGTGGAATTGGCAAAGTGATATTTGGAAGCCCATAGAGGGCTACGGTGGAAAAGGAAATATCCTCATATGAAATCTGGAAAGAAGCTTTCTGAGAAACTGCTTAGTGTTCTGTTAATTCATCTCACAGAGTTACATCTGTATTTCCTGGATCTCCTTGCTAGCCTTATTTCTGTGGCATCCGAGAACAGATGTTTCGGATCCCTTTGAAGACTATAGGGCCTAAGGAAATATCCTCAGATAACAAAGAGAAAGAAGCTTCCTGAGAAACTTCGTTGCGTTCTGTGAAATCATCTTACAGAGTTACAGCTTCCCCTCAAGGAGCCATTCGCTAAGACAGTTCTTGTGGAATTGGCTAGGTGATATTTGGAAGCCCATAGAGGGCTATGGTGAAAAAGGAAATATCCTCAGATGAAATCTGGAAAGAAGCTTTCTGAGAAACTGCTTAGTGTTCTGTTAATTCATCTCACAGAGTTACATCTGTATTTCGTGGATCTCCTTGCTAGCCTTATTTCTGTAGAATCTGAGAACAGATATTTCGGAACCCTTTGAAGACTATAGGGCCAAAGGAAATATCCTCCGATAAAAAAGAGAAAGAAGCTTTCTGAGAAAATTCGTTGTGTTCTGTGAAATCATCTCAGAGAGTTACAGCTTTCCATTCAAGCAGCCTTTGGCTAAGACAGTTCTTGTGGAATTGGCAAAGTGATATTTGGAAGCCCATAGAGGGCTATGGTGAAAAAGGAAATATCCTCAGATGAAATCTGGAAGAAGCTTTCTGAAAAACTGCTTAGTGTTCTGTTTATTCATCTCACAGAGTTATATCTGTATTTCGTGGATCACTTTGCTAGTCTTATTTCTGTGGAATCTGAGAACAGATATATCGGATCCCTTTGAAGACTACAGGGCCAAAGGAAATATCCTCCGATAACAAAGAGAAAGAAGCTTTCTGAGAAACTTCGTTGTGTTCTGTGAAATCATCTCACAGAGTTACATCTGTATTTCGTGGACGTCTTTGCTAGCCTTATTTCTGTGGAATCTGAGAACAGATATTTCGGATCGCTTTGAAGACTATAGAGCCAAAGGAAATACCCTCCGATAACAAAGAGAAAGAAGCTTTCTGAGAAACTTGGTTGTGTTCTGTGAAATCATCTCACAGAGTTACAGCTTTCCCCTCAAGGAGCCTTTCGCTAAGACAGTTCTTGTGGAATTGGCAAAGTGATATTTGGAAGCCCATAGAGGGCTATGGTGAAAAAGGAAATATCCTCAGATGAAATCTGGAAAGAAGCTTTCTGAGAAACTGCTTAGTGTTCTGTTAATTCAACTCACAGAGTTACATCTGTATTTCGTGGATCTCCTTGCTAGCCTTATTTCTGTGGAATCTGAGAACAGATATTTCGGATCTCTTCGAAAACTATAGGGCCAAAGGAAATATCCTTTGATAACAAAGAGAAAGAAGCTTTCTGAGAAACTTCTTTGTGTTCTGTGAAATCATCTCACAGAGTTACAGCTTTCCATTCAAGCAGCCTTTGGCTAAGACAGTTCTTGTGGAATTGGCAAAGTGATATTTGGAAGCCCATAGAGGGCTATGGTGAAAGAGGAAATATCCTCAGACGAAATCTGGAAGGAAGCTTTCTGAGAAACTGCTTAGTGTTCTGTTAATTCATCTCACAGAGTTACATCTCTATTTCGTGGATCTCCTTGCTAGCCTTATTTCTGTGGAATCTGAGAACAGATATTTCGGATCCCTTTGAAGACTATAGGGCCAAAGGAAATATCCTCCGATAACAAAGAGAAAGATGCTTTCTGAGAAACTTCGTTGTGTTCTGTGAAATCATCTCAAAGAGTTACAGCTTTCCCCTCAAGGAGCCTTTTGCTAAGACAGTTCTTGTGGAATTGTCAAAGTGATATTTGGAAGCCCATAGAGGGCTTTGGTGAAAAAGGAAATATCCTCAGATGAAATCTGGAAAGAAGCTTTCTGAGAAACTGCTTAGTGTTCTGTTAATTCATCTCACAGAGTTACATCTGTATTTCGTGGATCTCTTTGCTAGCCTTATTTCTGTGGAATCTGAGGACAGATATTTCGGATCCCTTTGAAGACTATTGGGCCAAAGGAAATATCCTCTGATAACAAAGAGAAAGAAGCTTTCTGAGAAACTTCGTTGTGTTCTGTGAAATCATCTCACAGAGTTACAGCTTTCCCCTCAAGGAGACTTTCGCTAAGACAGTTATTGTTGAATTGGCAAAGTGATATTTGGAAGACCATAGAGGGCTATGGTGAAAAAGGAAATATCCTCAGATGAAATCTGGAAAGAAGCTTTCTGAGAAACTGATTAGTGTTCTGTTAATTCATCTCACAGAGTTACATCTGTATTTCGTGGATGTCTTTGCTAGCCTTATTTCTGTGGAATCTGAGAACAGATATTTCGGATCCCTTTTAAGACTTTAGTGCCAAAGGAAATATCCTCCGATAACAAAGAGAAAGAAGCTTTCTGAGAAACTTGGTTGTGTTCTGTGAAATCGTCTCACAGAGTTACAGCTTTCCCCTCAAGGAGCCTTTCGCTAAGACTGTTCTTGTGGAATTGGCAAAGTGATATTTGGAAGCCCATAGACGGCTACGGTAAAAAAGGAAATATCCTCATATGAAATCTGAAAAGAAGCTTTCTGATAAACTGCTTAGTGTTCTGTTAATTCATCTCACAGAGTTACATGTGTATTTCGTGGATCTCCTTGCTAGCCTTATTTCTGTGGAATCTGAGAACAGATATTTCGGATCCCTTTGAAGACTATAGAGCCAAAGGAAATATCCTCCGATAACAAAGAGAAAGAAGCTTTCTGAGAAACTTCGTTGTGTTCTGTGAAATCATCTTACAGAGTTGCAGCTTTCCGCTCAAGGAGCCTTTCGGTAAGACAGTTCTTGTGGAATTGGCAAAGTGATATTTGGAAGCCCACAGAGGGCTATGGTGAAAAAGGAAATATCCTCAGATGAAATCTGGAAAGAAGCTTTCTGAGAAACTGCTTAGTGTTCTGTTAATTCATCTCACAGAGTTACATCTGTATTTCGTGGATCTCTTTGCTAGCCTTATTTCTGTGTAATCTGAGAACAGATATTTTGGATCCCTTTCAAGACTATAGGGCCAAAGGAAATATCCTCCGATAACAAAGAGAAAGAAGCTTTCTGAGAAACTTCGTTGTGTTCTGTGAAATCATCTCACAGAGTTACAGCTTTCCCCTCAAGGAGCCTTTCGCTAAGACACTTCATGTGGAATTGGCAAAGTGATATTCAGAAGCCCATAGAGGGCTATGGTGAAAAAGGAAATATCCTCAGATGAAATCTGGAAAGAAGCTTTCTGAGAAACTGCTTAGTGTTCTGTTAATTCATCTCACAGAGTTACACCTGTATTTCGTGGACCTCTTTGCTAGCCTTATTTCTGTGGAATCTGAGAACAGATATTTCGGATCCCTTTGAAGACTATAGGGCCAAAGGAAATATCCTCCGATGAAAAAGAGAAAGAAGCTTTCTGAGAAACTTCGTTGTGTTCTGTGAAATCATATCACAGAGTTACAGCTTTCCCCTCACGGAGCCTTTCGCTAAGACAGTTCTTTTGGAATTGGCAAAGTGATATTTGGAAGCCCATAGAGGGCTATGGTAAAAAATTAAATATCCTCGGATGAAATCTGGAAAGAAGCTTTCTGAGAGACTGCTTAGTGTTCTGTCAATTCATCTCACAGAGTTACATCTGTATTTCGTGGATCTCTTTGCTAGCCTTATTTCTGTGGAATCTGAGAAGAGATATATCGGATCCCTTTGAAGACTACAGGGCCAAAGGAAATATCCTCCGATAACAAAGAGAAAGAAGCTTTCTGAGAAACTTCGTTGTGTTCTGTGAAATCATCTCACAGAGTTACATCTGTATTTCGTGGACGTCTTTGCTAGCCTTATTACTGTGGAATCTGAGAACAGATATTTCGGATCGCTTTGAAGACTATAGAGCCAAAGGAAATACCCTCCGATAACAAAGAGAAAGAAGCTTTCTGAGAAACTTCGTTGTGTTCTGTGAAATCATCTCACAGAGTTACAGCTTTCCCCTCAAGGAGCCTTTCGCTAAGACAGTTCTTGTGGAATTGGCAAAGTGATATTTGGAAGCCCATAGAGGGCTATGGTGAAAAAGGAAATATCCTCAGATGAAATCTGGAAAGAAGCTTTCTGAGAAACTGCTTAGTGTTCTGTTAATTCAACTCACAGAGTTACACTGTATTTCGTGGATCTCCTTGCTAGCCTTATTTCTGTGGAATCTGAGAACAGATATTTCGGATCTCTTCGAAAACTATAGGGCCAAAGGAAATATCCTCCGATAACAAAGAGAAAGAAGCTTTCTGAGAAACTTCTTTGTGTTCTGTGAAATCATCTCACAGAGTTACAGCTTTCCCCTCAAGGAGCCTTTCGCTAAGACAGTTCTTGTGGAATTGGCAAAGTGATATTTGGAAGCCCGTAGAGGGCTATGGTGAAAGAGGAAATATCCTCAGACGAAATCTGGAAGGAAGCTTTCTGAGAAACTGCTTAGTGTTCTGTTAATTCATCTCACAGAGTTACATCTCTATTTCGTGGATCTCTTTGCTAGTCTTATTTCTGTGGAATCTGAGAGCAGATATTTCGGATCTCTTTGAAGAGTATAGGGCCAAAGGAAATATCCTCCGATAACAAAGAGAAAGAAGCTTTCTGAGAAACTTCTTGGTGTTCTGTGAAATCATCTCACAGAGTTACAGCTTCCCCTCAAGGAGCCTTTCGCTAAGACAGTTCTTGTGGAATTGTCAAAGTGATTTTGGAAGCCCATAGAGGGCTATGGTGAAAAAGGAAATATCCTCAGATGAAATCTGGAAAGAAGCTTTCTGAGAAACTGCTTAGTGTTGTGTTAATTCATCTCACAGAGTTACATCTGTATTTTGTGGATCTCTTTGCTAGCCTTATTTCTGTGGAATCTGAGGACAGATATTTCGGATCCCTTTGAAGACTATAGGGTCAAAGGAAATATCCTCTGATAACAAAGAGAAAGAAGCTTTCTGAGAAACTTCGTTGTGTTCTGTGAAATCATCTCACAGAGTTACAGCTTTCCCCTCAAGGAGACTTTCGCTAAGACAGTTATTGTTGAATTGGCAAAGTGATAATTGGAAGCCCATAGAGGGCTATGGTGAAAAAGGAAATATCCTCAGATGAAATCTGGAAACAAGCTTTCTGAGAAACTGATTAGTGTTCTGTTAATTCATCTCACAGAGTTACATCTGTATTTCGTGGATGTCTTTGCTAGCCTTATTTCTGTGGAATCTGAGAACAGATATTTCGGATCCCTTTGAAGACTTTAGTGCCAAAGGAAATATCCTCCGATAACAAAGAGAAAGAAGCTTTCTGAGAAACTTGGTTGTGTTCTGTGAAATCATCTCACAGAGTTACAGCTTTCCCCTCAAGGAGCCTTTCGCTAAGACTGTTCTTGTGGAATTGGCAAAGTGATATTTGGAAGCCCATAGAGGGCTACGGTGGAAAGGGAAATATCCTCATATGAAATCTGGAAAGAAGCTTTCTGAGAAACTGCTTAGTGTTCTGTTAATTCATCTCACAGAGTTACATCTGTATTTCCTGGATCTCCTTGCTAGCCTTATTTCTGTGGCATCCGAGAACAGATGTTTCGGATCCCTTTGAAGACTATAGGGCCTAAGGAAATATCCTCAGATAACAAAGAGAAAGAAGCTTCCTGAGAAACTTCCTTGCGTTCTGTGAAATCATCTTACAGAGTTACAGCTTCCCCTCAAGGAGCCATTCGCTAAGACAGTTCTTGTGGAATTGGCAAGGTGATATTAGGAAGCCCATAGAGGGCTATGGTGAAAAAGGAAATATCCTCAGATGAAATCTGGAAAGAAGCTTTCTGAGAAACTGCTTAGTGTTCTGTTAATTCATCTCACAGAGTTACATCTGTATTTCGTGGATCTCCTTGCTAGCCTTATTTCTGTAGAATCTGAGAACAGATATTTCGGAACCCTTTGAAGACTATAGGGCCAAAGGAAATATCCTCCGATAAAAAAGAGAAAGAAGCTTTCTGAGAAAATTCGTTGTGTTCTGTGAAATCATCTCAGAGAGTTACAGCTTTCCATTCAAGCAGCCTTTGGCTAAGACAGTTCTTGTGGAATTGGCAAAGTGATATTTGGAAGCCCATAGAGGGCTATGGTGAAAAAGGAAATATCCTCAGATGAAATCTGGAAGAAGCTTTCTGAAAAACTGCTTAGTGTTCTGTTTATTCATCTCACAGAGTTACATCTGTATTTCGTGGATCTCTTTGCTAGTCTTATTTCTGTGGAATCTGAGAACAGATATATCGGATCCCTTTCAAGACTACAGGGCCAAAGGAAATATCCTCCGATAACAAAGAGAAAGAAGCTTTCTGAGAAACTTCGTTGTGTTCTGTGAAATCATCTCACAGAGTTACATCTGTATTTCGTGGACGTCTTTGCTAGCCTTATTTCTGTGGAATCTGAGAACAGATATTTCGGATCGCTTTGAAGACTATAGAGCCAAAGGAAATACCCTCCGATAACAAAGAGAAAGAAGCTTTCTGAGAAACTTCGTTGTGTTCTGTGAAATCATCTCACAGAGTTACAGCTTTCCCCTCAAGGAGCCTTTCGCTAAGACAGTTCTTGTGGAATTGGCAAAGTGATATTTGGAAGCCCATAGAGGGCTATGGTGAAAAAGGAAATATCCTCAGATGAAATCTGGAAAGAAGCTTTCTGAGAAACTGCTTAGTGTTCTGTTAATTCAACTCACAGAGTTACATCTGTATTTCGTGGATCTCCTTGCTAGCCTTATTTCTGTGGAATCTGAGAACAGATATTTCGGATCTCTTCGAAAACTATAGGGCCAAAGGAAATATCCTCCGATAACAAAGAGAAAGAAGCTTTCTGAGAAACTTCTTTGTGTTCTGTGAAATCATCTCACAGAGTTACAGCTTTCCCCTCAAGGAGCCTTTCGCTAAGACAGTTCTTGTGGAATTGGCAAAGTGATATTTGGAAGCCCATAGAGGGCTATGGTGAAAGAGGAAATATCCTCAGACGAAATCTGGAAGGAAGCTTTCTGAGAAACTGCTTAGTGTTCTGTTAATTCATCTCACAGAGTTACATCTCTATTTCGTGGATCTCCTTGCTAGCCTTATTTCTGTGGAATCTGAGAACAGATATTTCGGATCCCTTTGAAGACTATAGGGCCAAAGGAAATATCCTCCGATAACAAAGAGAAAGATGCTTTCTGAGAAACTTCGTTGTGTTCTGTGAAATCATCTCACAGAGTTACAGCTTTCCCCTCAAGGAGCCTTTTGCTAAGACAGTTCTTGTGGAATTGTCAAAGTGATATTTGGAAGCCCATAGAGGGCTTTGGTGAAAAAGGAAATATCCTCAGATGAAATCTGGAAAGAAGCTTTCTGAGAAACTGCTTAGTGTTGTGTTAATTCATCTCACAGAGTTACATCTGTATTTCGTGGATCTCTTTGCTAGCCTTATTTCTGTGGAATCTGAGGACAGATATTTCGGATCCCTTTGAAGACTATTGGGCCAAAGGAAATATCCTCTGATAACAAAGAGAAAGAAGCTTTCTGAGAAACTTCGTTGTGTTCTGTGAAATCATCTCACAGAGTTACAGCTTTCCCCTCAAGGAGACTTTCGCTAAGACAGTTATTGTTGAATTGGCAAAGTGATATTTGGAAGCCCATAGAGGGCTATGGTGAAAAAGGAAATATCCTCAGATGAAATCTGGAAAGAAGCTTTCTGAGAAACTGATTAGTGTTCTGTTAATTCATCTCACAGAGTTACATCTGTATTTCGTGGATGTCTTTGCTAGCCTTATTTCTGTGGAATCTGAGAACAGATATTTCGGATCCCTTTGAAGACTTTAGTGCCAAAGGAAATATCCTCCGATAACAAAGAGAAAGAAGCTTTCTGAGAAACTTGGTTGTGTTCTGTGAAATCGTCTCACAGAGTTACAGCTTTCCCCTCAAGGAGCCTTTCGCTAAGACTGTTCTTGTGGAATTGGCAAAGTGCTATTTGGAAGCCCATAGACGGCTACGGTAAAAAAGGAAATATCCTCATATGAAATCTGGAAAGAAGCTTTCTGATAAACTGCTTAGTGTTCTGTTAATTCATCTCACAGAGTTACATGTGTATTTCGTGGATCTCCTTGCTAGCCTTATTTCTGTGGAATCTGAGAACAGATATTTCGGATCCCTTTGAAGACTATAGAGCCAAAGGAAATATCCTCCGATAACAAAGAGAAAGAAGCTTTCTGAGAAACTTCTTTGTGTTCTGTGAAATCATCTTACAGAGTTGCAGCTTTCCGCTCAAGGAGCCTTTCGGTAAGACAGTTCTTGTGGAATTGGCAAAGTGATATTTGGAAGCCCACAGAGGGCTATGGTGAAAAAGGAAATATCCTCAGATGAAATCTGGAAAGAAGCTTTCTGAGAAACTGCTTAGTGTTCTGTTAATTCATCTCACAGAGTTACATCTGTATTTCGTGGATCTCTTTGCTAGCCTTATTTCTGTGTAATCTGAGAACAGATATTTTGGATCCCTTTCAAGACTATAGGGCCAATGGAAATATCCTCCGATAACAAAGAGAAAGAAGCTTTCTGAGAAACTTCGTTGTGTTCTGTGAAATCATCTCACAGAGTTACAGCTTTCCCCTCAAGGAGCCTTTCGCTAAGACACTTCATGTGGAATTGGCAAAGTGATATTCAGAAGCCCATAGAGGGCTATGGTGAAAAAGGAAATATCCTCAGATGAAATCTGGAAAGAAGCTTTCTGAGAAACTGCTTAGTGTTCTGTTAATTCATCTCACAGAGTTACACCTGTATTTCGTGGATCTCTTTGCTAGCCTTATTTCTGTGGAATCTGAGAACAGATATTTCGGATCCCTTTGAAGACTATAGGGCCAAAGGAAATATCCTCCGATGAAAAAGAGAAAGAAGCTTTCTGAGAAACTTCGTTGTGTTCTGTGAAATCATCTCACAGAGTTACAGCTTTCCCCTCACGGAGCCTTTCGCTAAGACAGTTCTTTTGGAATTGGCAAAGTGATATTTGGAAGCCCATAGAGGGCTATGGTAAAAAAGGAAATATCCTCGGATGAAATCTGGAAAGAAGCTTTCTGAGAGACTGCTTAGTGTTCTGTCAATTCATCTCACAGAGTTACATCTGTATTTCGTGGATCTCTTTGCTAGCCTTATTTCTGTTGAATCTGAGAACAGATATTTTGCATCCCTTTGAAGACGATAGGGCCAACGGAAATATCCTCCGATAACAAAGAGAAAGAAGCTTTCTGAGAAACTTGGTTGTGTTCTGTGAATCATCTCACAGAGTTGCAGCTTTCCCCTCAAGGAGTCTTTCGCTAAGACAGTTCTTGTGGAATTGGCAAAGTGATATTTGGAAGCCCATAGAGGGCTATGGTGAAAAAGGAAATATCCTCAGAGGAAATCTGGAAAGAAGCTTTCTGAGAAACTGCTTAGTGTTCTGTTAATTCACCTCACAGAGTTACATCTCTATTTCGTGGGTCTCCTTGCTAGCCTTATTTCTGTGGAATCTGAGAACAGATATTTCGGATCCCTTTGAAGACTATAGGGCCAAAGGAAATATCCTCCGATAACAAAGAGAAAGAAGCTTTCTGAGAAACTTCGTTGTGTTCTGTGAAATCATCTCACAGAGTTACAGCTTTCCCCTAAAGGAGCCTTTCGCTAAGACAGTTCATGTGGAATTGGCAAAGTGATATTTGGAAGCCCATAGAGGGCTATGGTGAAAAAGGAAATATCCTCAGATGAAATCTGGAAAGAAGCTTTCTGAGAAACTGCTTAGTGTTCTGTTAATTCATCTCACAGAGTTCCATCTGTATTTCGTGGATCTCTTTGCTAGCCTTATTTCTGTGGAATCTGAGAACAGATATTTCGGATCCCTTTGAAGACTATAGGGCCAAAGGAAATATTCTCCGATAACAAAGAGAAAGAAGCTTTCTGAGAAACTTCACTGTGTTCTGTGAAATCAACTCACAGAGTTACAGCTTTCCCCTCAAGGAGCCTTTCGCTAAGACAGTTCTTGTGGAATTGGCAAAGTGATATTTGGAAGCCCATAGAGGGCTATGGTGAAAAAGGAAATATCCTCAGATGAAATCTGGAAAGAAGATTTCTGAGAAACTGCTTAGTGTTCTGTTAATTCACCTCACAGAGTTACATCTGTAATTCGTGGATCTCTTTGCTAGCATTATTTCTGTGGAATCTGAGAACAGATATTTCGTATCCCTTTGAAGACTATAGGGCCAAAGGAAATATCCTCCGATAACAAAGAGAAAGAAGCTTTCTGAGAAACTTCGTTGTGTTCTGTGAAATAATCTCACAGAGTTACAGCTTTCCCCTCATGGAGCCTTTCGCTAAGACAGTTCTTGTGGAATTGGCAAAGTGACATTTGGAAGCCCATAGAGGGCTATGGTGAAAAAGGAAATATCCTCAGATGAAATCTGGAAAGAAGTTTTCTGAGAAACTGCTTAGTGTTGTGTTAATTCAACTCACAGAGTTACATCTGTATTTCGTGGATCTCCTTGCTAGCGTTATTTCTGTGGCATCTGAGAACAGATATTTCGGATCCCTTTGAAGACTATAGGGCCAAAGGAAATATCCTCCGATAACAAAGAGAAAGAAGCTTTCTGAGAAACTTCTTTGTGTTCTGTGAAATCATCTCACAGAGTTACAGCTTTCCCCTCAAGGAGCCTTTCGCTAAGAGAGTTCTTGTGGAATTGGCAAAGTGATATTTGGAAGCCCTTAGAGGGCTATGGTGAAAGAGGAAATATCCTCAGACGAAATCTGGAAAGAAGCTTTCTGAGAAACTGCTTAGTGTTCTGTTAATTCATCTCACAGAGTTACATCTGTATTTCGTGGATCTCCTTGCTAGCCTTATTTCTGTGGAATCTGAGAACAGATATTTTGGATCCCTTTGAAGACTATAGGGCCAAAGGAAATATCCTCCGATAACAAAGAGAAAGATGCTTTCTGAGAAACTTCGTTGTGTTCTGTGAAATCATCTCACAGAGTTACAGCTTTCCCCTCAAGGAGTGTTTCGCTAAGACAGTTCTTGTGGAATTGGCAAAGTGATATTTGGAAGCCCATAGAGGGCTAAGGTGAAAAAGGAAATATCCTCAGAGGAAATCTGGAAAGAAACTTTCTGAGAAACTGCTTCGTGTTCTGTTAATTCATCTCACAGAGTTACATCTGTATTTCGTGGATCTCTTTGCTAGCCTTATTTCTGTGGAATCTGAGAGCAGATATTTCGGATCCCTTTGAAGACTATAGAACCAAAGGAAATATCCTCCGATAACAAAGAGAAAGAAGCTTTCTGAGAAACTTCTTTGTGTTCTGTGAAATCATCTCACAGAGTTGCAGCTTTCCGCTCAAGGAGCCTTTCGCTAAGACAGTTCTTGTGGAATTGGCAAAGTGATATTTGGAAGCCCACAGAGGGCTTTGGTGAAAAAGGAAATATCCTCAGATGAAATCTGGAAAGAAGCTTTCTGAGAAACTGCTTAGTGTTCTGTTAATTCATCTCACAGAGTTACATCTGTATTTCGTGGATCTCTTTGCTAGCCTTATTTCTGTGGAATCTGAGAACAGATATTTTGGATCCCTTTCAAGACTATAGGGCCAAAGGAAATATCCTCTGATAACAAAGAGAAAGAAGCTTTCTGAGAAACTTCTTTGTGTTCTGTGAAATCATCTCACAGAGTTACAGCTTTCCCCTCAAGGAGCCTTTCGCTAAGACACTTCATGTGGAATTGGCAAAGTGATATTCAGAAGCTCATAGAGGGCTATGGTGAAAAAGGAAATATCCTCAGATGAAATCTGGAAAGAAGCTTTTTGAGAAACTGCTTAGTGTTCTGTTTATTCATCTCACAGAGTTACATCTGTATTTCGTGGATCTCTTTGCTAGTCTTATTTCTGTGGAATCTGAGAACAGATATATCGGATCCCTTAGAAGACTACAGGGCCAAAGGAAATATAATCCGAAAACAAAGAGAAAGAAGCTTTCTGAGAAACTTCGTTGTGTTCTGTGAAATCATCTCACAGAGTTACAGCTTTCCCCTCAAGGAGCCTTTCGCTAAGACAGTTCTTTTGGAATTGGCAAAGTGATATTTGTTAGCCCTTAGATGGCTAGGGTGATAAAGGAAATTTCCTCAGATGAAATCTGGAAAGAAGCTTTCTGAGAAACTGCTTAGTGTTCTGTTAATTCATCTCACAGAGTTAAATCTGTATTTCGTGGACGTCTTTGCTAGCTTTATTTTTGTGGAATCTGAGAACAGATATTTCGGATCCCTTTGAAGACTATAGAGCCAAAGGAAATATCCTCCGATAACAAAGAGAAAGAAGCTTTCTGAGAAACTTCGTTGTGTTCTGTGAAATCATCTCACAGAGTTACAGCTTTCCCCTCAAGGAGCCTTTCGCTAAGACAGTTATTGTGGAATTGGCAAAGTGATATTTGGAAGCCCATAGAGGGCTACGGTGAAAAAGGAAATATCCTCATATGAAATCTGGAAAGAAGCTTTCTGATAAACTGCTTAGTGTTCTGTTAATTCGTCTCACAGAGTTACATCTGTATTTCCTGGATCTCCTTGGTAGCCTTATTTCTGTGGCATCCGAGAACAGATATTTCTGATCCCTTTGAAGACTATAGGGCCAAAGGAAGTATCCTCCGATAACAAAGAGAAAGAAGCTTCCTGAGAAACGTCGTTGTGTTCTGTGAAATCATCTTACAGAGTTACAGCTTCCCCTCAAGGAGCCATTCGCTAAGACAGTTCTTGTGGAATTGGCAAAGTGATATTTGGAACCCCTAGAGGGCTATGGTGAAAAAGGAAATATCCTCAGATGAAATCTGGAAAGAAGCTTTCTGAGAAACTGCTTAGTGTTCTGTTAAATCATCTCACAGAATTACATCTGTATTTCGTGGATCTCCTTGCTAGCCTTATTTCTGTAGAATCTGAGAACAGATATTTCGGATCCCTTTGAAGACTATAGGTCCAAAGGAAATATCCTCCGGTAAAAAAGAGAAAGAAGCTTTCTGAGAAACTTCGTTGTGTTCTGTGAAATCATCTCAGAGAGTTACAGCTTTCCATTCAAGCAGCCTTTGGCTAAGACAGTTCTTGTGGAATTGGCAAAGTGATATTTGGAAGCCCATAGAGGGCTATGGTGAAAAAGGAAATATCCTCAGATGAAATCTGGAAAGAAGCTTTCTGAAAAACTGCTTAGTGTTCTGTTTATTCATCTCACAGAGTTACATCTGTATTTCGTGGATCTCTTTGCTAGTCTTATTTCTGTGGAATCTGAGAACAGATATATCGGATCCCTTGAAGACTACAGGGCCAAAGGAAATATCCTCCGATAACAAAGAGAAAGAAGCTTTCTGAGAAACTTTGTTGTGTTCTTTGAAATCATCTCACAGAGTTACAGCTTTCCCCTCAAGGAGCCTTTCGCTAAGACAGTTCTTGTGGAATTGGCAAAGTGACATTTGGAAGCCCCTAGAGGGCTATGGTGAAAAAGGAAATATCCTCAGATGAAATCTGGAAAGAAGCTTTCTGAGAAACTGCTTAGTGTTCTGTTTATTCATCTCACAGAGTTACATCTGTATTTCGTGGATCTCTTTGCTAGTCTTATTTCTGTGGAATCTGAGAGCAGATATTTCGGATCTCTTTGAAGAGGATAGGGCCAAAGGAAATATCCTCCGATAACAAAGAGAAAGAAGCTTTCTGAGAAACTTCGTTGTGTTCTGTGAAATCATCTCACAGAGTTACAGCTTCCCCTCAAGGAGCCTTTCGCTAAGACAGTTCTTGTGGAATTGTCAAAGTGATATTTGGAAGCCCATAGAGGGCTATGGTGAAAAAGGAAATATCCTCAGATGAAATCTGGAAAGAAGCTTTCTGAGAAACTGCTTAGTGTTGTGTTAATTCATCTCACAGAGTTACATCTGTATTTCGTGGATCTCTTTGCTAGCCTTATTTCTGTGGAATCTGAGGACAGATATTTCGGATCCCTTTGAAGACTATAGGGCCAAAGGAAATATCCTCTGATAACAAAGAGAAAGAAGCTTTCTGAGAAACTTCGTTGTGTTCTGTGAAATCATCTCACAGAGTTACAGCTTTCCCCTCAAGGAGACTTTCGCTAAGACAGTTATTGTTGAATTGGCAAAGTGATATTTGGAAGCCCATTGAGGGCTATGGTGAAAAAGGAAATATCCTCAGATGAAATCTGGAAAGAAGCTTTCTGAGAAACTGATTAGTGTTCTGTTAATTCATCTCACAGAGTTACATCTGTATTTCGTGGATGTCTTTGCTAGCCTTATTTCTGTGGAATCTGAGAACAGATATTTCGGATCCCTTTGAAGACTTTAGTGCCAAAGGAAATATCCTCCGATAACAAAGAGAAAGAAGCTTTCTGAGAAACTTGGTTGTGTTCTGTGAAATCATCTCACAGAGTTACAGCTTTCCCCGCAAGGAGCCTTTCGCTAAGACTGTTCTTGTGGAATTGGCAAAGTGATATTTGGAAGCCCATAGACGGCTACGGTGAAAAAGGAAATATCCTCATATGAAATCTGGAAAGAAGCTTTCTGATAAACTGCTTAGTGTTCTGTTAATTCATCTCACAGAGTTACATCTGTATTTCGTGGATCTCCTTGCTAGCCTTATTTCTGTGGAATCTGAGAACAGATATTTCGGATCCCTTTGAAGACTATAGGGCCAAAGGAAATATCCTCCGATGAAATAGAGAAAGAAGCTTTCTGAGAAACTTCGTTGTGTTCTGTGAAATCATCTCACAGAGTTACAGCTTTCCCCTCACGGAGTGTTTCGCTAAGACAGTTCTTGTGGAATTGGCAAAGTGATATTTGGAAGCACATAGAGGGCTAAGGTGAAAAAGGAAATATCCTCAGAGGAAATCTGGAAAGAAACTTTCTGAGAAACTGCTTAGTGTTCTCTTAATTCATCTCACAGAGTTACATCTGTATTTTGTGGATCTCTTTGCTAGCCTTATTTCTGTGGAATCTGAGAACAGATATTTCGGATCCCTTTGAAGACTATAGAGCCAAAGGAAATATCCTCCGATAACAAAGAGAAAGAAGCTTTCTGAGAAACTTCGTTGTGTTCTGTGAAATCATCTTACAGAGTTACAGCTTTCCCCTCAAGCAGCCTTTCGCTAAGACAGTTCTTGTTGAAATGTCAATGTGATGTTTGGAAGCCCATAGAGGGCTATGGTGAAAAAGGAAATATCCTCAGATGAAATCTGGAAAGAAGCTTTTTGAGAAACTGCTTAGTGTTCTGTTAATTCATCTCACAGAGTTACACCTGTATTTCGTGGATCTCTTTGCTAGCCTTATTTCTGTGGAATCTGAGAACAGATATTTCGGATCCCCTTGAAGACTATAGGGCCAAAGGAAATATCCTCCGATGAAAAAGAGAAAGAAGCTTTCTGAGAAACTTCGTTGTGTTCTGTGAAATCATCTCACAGAGTTACAGCTTTCCCCTCACGGAGCCTTTCGCTAAGACAGTTCTTTTGGAATTGGCAAAGTGATATTTGGAAGCCCATAGAGGGCTATGGTAAAAAAGGAAATATCCTCAGATGAAATCTGGAAAGAAGCTTTCTGAGAGACTGCTTAGTGTTCTGTCAATTCATCTCACAGAGTTACATCTGTATTTCGTGAATCTCTTTGCTAGCCTTATTTCTGTTGAATCTGAGAACAGATATTTTGGATCCCTTTGAGACTATAGGGCCAAAGGAAATATCCTCCGATAACAAAGAGAAAGAAGCTTTCTGAGAAACTTGGTTGTGTTCTGTGAATCATCTCACAGAGTTACAGCTTTCCCCTCAAGGAGCCTTTCGCTAAGACAGTTCTTGTGGAATTGTCAAAGTGATATTTGGAAGCCCATAGAGGGCTATGGTGAAAAAGGAAATATCCTCAGAGGAAATCTGGAAAGAAGCTTTCTGAGAAACTGCTTAGTGTTCTGTTAATTCACCTCACAGAGTTACATCTGTATTTCGTGGGTCTCTTTGCTAGCCTTATTTCTGTGGAATCTGAGAACAGATATTTCGGATCCCTTTGAAGACTATAGGGCCAAAGGAAATATCCTCCGATAACAAAGAGAAAGAAGCTTTCTGAGAAACTTCATTGTGTTCTGTGAAATCAACTCACAGAGTTACAGCTTTCCCCTCAAGGAGCCTTTCGCTAAGACAGTTCTTTTGGAATTGGCAAAGTGATATTTGGAAGCCCCTTGAGGGCTATGGTGAAAAAGGAAATATCCTCAGATGAAATCTGGAAGGAAGCTTTCTGAGAAACTGCTTAGTGTTCTGTTAATTCATCTCACAGAGTTACATCTGTATTTCGTGGATCTCTTTGCTAGCCTTATTTCTGTGGAATCTGAGAACAGATATTTCGTATCCCTTTGAAGACTATAGGGCCAAAGGAAATATCCTCCGATAACAAAGAGAAAGAAGCTTTCTGAGAAAATTCGTTGTGTTCTGTGAAATCATCTCACAGAGTTACAGCTTTCCCCTCACGGAGCCTTTCGCTAAGACAGTTCTTGTGGAATTGGCAAAGTGATATTTGGAAGCCCATAGAGGGCTATGGTGAAAAAGGAAATATCCTCAGATGAAATCTGGAAAGAAGTTTTCTGCGAAACTGCTTCGTGTTGTGTTAATTCATCTCACAGAGTTACATCTGTATTTCGTGGATCTCTTTGCTAGCCTTATTTCTGTGGAATCTGAGAACAGATATTTCGGATCCCTTTGAAGACTATAGAGCCAAAGGAAATATCCTCCGATAACAAAGAGAAAGAAGATTTCTGAGAAACTTCGTTGTGTTCTGTGAAATCATCTCACAGAGTTACAGCTTTCCCCTCAAGGAGCCTTTCGCTAAGACAGTTCTTGTGGAATTGGCAAAGTGATATTTGGAAGCCCTTAGAGGGCTATGGTGAAAGAGGAAATATCCTCAGACGAAACCTGGAAAGAAGCTTTCTGAGAAACTGCTTAGTGTTCTGTTAATTCATCTCACAGAGTTACATCTGTATTTCGTGGATCTCCTTGCTAGCCTTATTTCTGTGGAATCTGAGAACAGATATTTCGGATCCCTTTGAAGACTATAGAGCCAAAGGAAATATCCTCCGATAACAAAGAGAAAGAAGCTTTCTGAGAAACTTCTTTGTGTTCTGTGAAATCATCTCACAGAGTTGCAGCTTTCCGCTCAAGGAGCCTTTCGCTAAGACAGTTCTTGTGGAATTGGCAAAGTGATATTTGGAAGCCCACAGAGGGCTATGGTGAAAAAGGAAATATCCTCAGATGAAATCTGGAAAGAAGCTTTCTGAGAAACTGCTTAGTGTTCTGTTAATTCATCTCACAGAGTTACATCTGTATTTCGTGGATCTCTTTGCTAGCCTTATTTCTGTGGAATCTGAGAACAGATATTTTGGATCCCTTTCAAGACTATAGGGCCAAAGGAAATATCCTCCGATAACAAAGAGAAAGAAGCTTTCTGAGAAACTTCTTTGTGTTCTGTGAAATCATCTCACAGAGTTACAGCTTTCCCCTCAAGGAGCCTTTCGCTAAGACACTTCATGTGGAATTGGCAAAGTGATATTCAGAAGCCCATAGAGGGCTATGGTGAAAAAGGAAATATCCTCAGATGAAATCTGGAAAGAAGCTTTTTGAGAAACTGCTTTGTGTTCTGTTAATTCATCTCACAGAGTTACACCTGTATTTCGTGGATCTCTTTGCTAGCCTTATTTCTGTGGAATCTGAGAACAGATATTTCGGATCCCTTTGAAGACTATAGGGCCAAAGGAAATATCCTCCGATGAAAAAGAGAAAGAAGCTTTCTGAGAAACTTCGTTGTGTTCTGTGAAATCATCTCACAGAGTTACAGCTTTCCCCTCACGGAGCCTTTCGCTAAGACAGTTCTTTTGGAATTGGCAAAGTGATATTTGGAAGCCCATAGAGGGCTATGGTAAAAAAGGAAATATCCTCAGATGAAATCTGGAAAGAAGCTTTCTGAGAGACTGCTTAGTGTTCTGTCAATTCATCTCACAGAGTTACATCTGTATTTCGTGGATCTCTTTGCTAGCCTTATTTCTGTTGAATCTGAGAACAGATATTTTGGATCCCTTTGAAGACTATAGGGCCAAAGGAAATATCCTCCGATAACAAAGAGAAAGAAGCTTTCTGAGAAACTTGGTTGTGTTCTGTCAATCATCTCACAGAGTTACAGCTTTCCCCTCAAGGAGCCTTTCGCTAAGACAGTTCTTGTGGAATTGGCAAAGTGATATTTGGAAGCCCATAGAGGGCTATGGTGAAAAAGGAAATATCCTCAGAGGAAATCTGGAAAGAAGCTTTCTGAGAAACTGCTTAGTGTTCTGTTAATTCACCTCACAGAGTTACATCTGTATTTCGTGGGTCTCTTTGCTAGCCTTATTTCTGTAGAATCTGAGAACAGATATTTCGGATCCCTTTGAAGACTATAGGGCCAAAGGAAATATCCTCCGATAACAAAGAGAAAGAAGCTTTCTGAGAAACTTCATTGTGTTCTGTGAAATCAACTCACAGAGTTACAGCTTTCCCCTCAAGGAGCCTTTCGCTAAGACAGTTCTTTTGGAATTGGCAAAGTGATATTTGGAAGCCCCTTGAGGGCTATGGTAAAAAGGAAATATCCTCAGATGAAATCTGGAAGGAAGCTTTCTGAGAAACTGCTTAGTGTTCTGTTAATTCATCTCACAGAGTTACATCTGTATTTCGTGGATCTCTTTGCTAGCCTTATTTCTGTGGAATCTGAGAACAGATATTTCGTATCCCTTTGAAGACTATAGGGCCAAAGGAAATATCCTCCGATAACAAAGAGAAAGAAGCTTTCTGAGAAACTTCGTTGTGTTCTGTGAAATCATCTCACAGAGTTACAGCTTTCCCCTCACGGAGCCTTTCGCTAAGACAGTTCTTGTGGAATTGGCAAAGTGATATTTGGAAGCCCATAGAGGGCTATGGTGAAAAAGGAAATATCCTCAGATGAAATCTGGAAAGAAGTTTTCTGCGAAACTGCTTCGTGTTGTGTTAATTCATCTCACAGAGTTACATCTGTATTTCGTGGATCTCTTTGCTAGCCTTATTTCTGTGGAATCTGAGAACAGATATTTCGGATCCCTTTGAAGACTATAGAGCCAAAGGAAATATCCTCCGATAACAAAGAGAAAGAAGATTTCTGAGAAACTTCGTTGTGTTCTGTGAAATCATCTCACAGAGTTACAGCTTTCCCCTCAAGGAGCCTTTCGCTAAGACAGTTCTTGTGGAATTGGCAAAGTGATATTTGGAAGCCCTTAGAGGGCTATGGTAAAGAGGAAATATCCTCAGACGAAATCTGGAAAGAAGGTTTCTGAGAAACTGCTTAGTGTTCTGTTAATTCATCTCACAGAGTTACATCTGTATTTCGTGGATCTCCTTGCTAGCCTTATTTCTGTGGAATCTGAGAACAGATATTTCGGATCCCTTTGAAGACTATAGGGCCAAAGGAAATATCCTCCGATAACAAAGAGAAAGAAGCTTCCTGAGAAACTTCGTTGCGTTATGTGAAATCATCTTACAGAGTTACAGCTTCCCCTCAAGGAGCCATTGGCTAAGACAGTTCTTGTGGAATTGGCAAAGTGATATTTGGAAGCCCATAGAGGGCTATGGTGAAAAAGGAAATATCCTCAGATGAAATCTGGAAAGAAACTTTCTGAGAAACTGCTTAGTGTTCTGTTAATTCATCTCACAGAGTTACATCTGTATTTCGTGGATCTCCTTGCTAGCCTTATTTCTGTGGAATCTGAGAACAGATATTTCGGATCCCTTTGAAGACTATAGAGCCAAAGGAAATATCCTCCGATAACAAAGAGAAAGAAGCTTTCTGAGAAACTTCTTTGTGTTCTGTGAAATCATCTCACAGAGTTGCAGCTTTCCGCTCAAGGAGCCTTTCGCTAAGACAGTTCTTGTGGAATTGGCAAAGTGATATTTGGAAGCCCACAGAGGGCTATGGTGAAAAAGGAAATATCCTCAGATGAAATCTGGAAAGAAGCTTTCTGAGAAACTGCTTAGTGTTCTGTTAATTCATCTCACAGAGTTACATCTGTATTTTGTGGATCTCTTTGCTAGCCTTATTTCTGTGGAATCTGAGAACAGATATTTTGGATCCCTTTCAAGACTATAGGGCCAAAGGAAATATCCTCCGATAACAAAGAGAAAGAAGCTTTCTGAGAAACTTCTTTGTGTTCTGTGAAATCATCTCACAGAGTTACAGCTTTCCCCTCAAGGAGCCTTTCGCTAAGACACTTCATGTGGAATTGGCAAAGTGATATTCAGAAGCCCATAGAGGGCTATGGTGAAAAAGGAAATATCCTCAGATGAAATCTGGAAAGAAGCTTTTTGAGAAACTGCTTAGTGTTCTGTTAATTCATCTCACAGAGTTACCTCTGTATTTCGTGGATCTCTTTGCTAGCCTTATTTCTGTGGAATCTGAGAACAGATATTTCGGATCCCTTTTGAAGACTATAGGGCCAAAGGAAATATCCTCCGATAACAAAGAGAAAGAAGCTTTCTGAGAAACTTCTTTGTGTTCTGTGAAATCATCTCACTGAGTTACAGCTTTCCCCTCAAGTAGCCTTTCGCTAAGACAGTTCTTGTGGAATTGGCAAAGTGATATTTGGAAGCCCATAGAGGGCTATGGTGAAAAATGAAATATCCTCAGAGGAAATCTGGAAATAAGCTTTCTGAGAAACTGCTTAGTGTTCTGTTAATTCATCTCACAGCGTTACATCTGTATTTCGTGGATCTCTTTGCTAGCCTTATTTCTGTGGAATCTGAGAACAGATATTTCGGATCCCTTTGGAGACTATAGGGCCAAAGGAAATATCCTCCGATAACAAAGAGAAAGAAGCTTTTTGAGAAACTTCTTTGTGTTCTGTGAAATCATCTCACAAGTTACAGCTTTGCCCTCAAGGAGCCTTTCGCTAAGACAGTTCTTGTAGAATTGGCAAAGTGATATTTGGAAGCCCATAGAGGGCTATGGTGAAAAAGGAAATATCCTCAGATGAAATCTGGAAAGAAGCTTTCTGAGAAACTGCTTAGTGTTCTGTTAATTCATCTCACAGAGTTACATCTGTATTTCGTGGATCTCCTTGCTAGCCTTATTTCTGTAGAATCTGAGAACAGATATTTCGGATCCCTTTGAAGACTATAGGGCCAAAGGAAATATCCTCCGATAAAAAAGAGAAAGAATCTTTCTGAGAAACTTCGTTGTGTTCTGTGAAATCATCTCAGAGAGTTACAGCTTTCCATTCAAGCAGCCTTTGGCTAAGACAGTTCTTGTGGAATTGGCAAAGTGATATTTGGAAGCCCATAGAGGGCTATGGTGAAAAAGGAAATATCCTCAGATGAAATCTGGAAGAAGCTTTCTGAAAAACTGCTTAGTGTTCTGTTTATTCATCTCACAGAGTTACATCTGTATTTCGTGGATCTCTTTGCTAGTCTTATTTCTGTGGAATCTGAGAACAGATATATCGGATCCCTTTGAAGACTACAGGGCCAAAGGAAATATCCTCCGATAACAAAGAGAAAGACGCTTTCTGAGAAACTTCGTTGTGTTCTGTGAAATCATCTCACAGAGTTACAGCTTTCCCCTCAAGGAGCCTTTCGCTAAGACAGTTCTTTTGGAATAGGCAAAGTAATATTTGTTAGCCCTTAGAGGGCTAGGGTGATAAAGGAAATTTCCTCAGATGAAATCTGGAAAGAAGCTTTCTGAGAAACTGCTTAGTGTTCTGTTAATTCATCTCACAGAGTTAAATCTGTATTTCGTGGACGTCTTTGCTAGCCTTATTTTTGTGGAATCTGAGAACAGATATTTCGGATCCCTTTGAAGACTATAGAGCCAAAGGAAATATCCTCCGATAACAAAGAGAAAGAAGCTTTCTGAGAAACTTCGTTGTATTCTGTGAAATCATCTCACAGAGTTACAGATTTCCCCTCAAGGAGCCTTTCGCTAAGACAGTTATTGTGGAATTGGCAAAGTGATATTTGGAAGCCCATAGAGGGCTACGGTGAAAAAGGAAATATCCTCATATGAAATCTGGAAAGAAGCTTTCTGATAAACTGCTTAGTGTTCTGTTAATTCATCTCACAGAGTTACATCTGTATTTCCTGGATCTCCTTGGTAGCCTTATTTCTGTGGCATCCGAGAACAGATATTTCGGATCCCTTTGAAGACTATAGGGCCAAAGGAAATATCCTCCGATAACAAAGAGAAAGAAGCTTCCTGAGAAACTTCGTTGTGTTCTGTGAAATCATCTTACAGAGTTACAGCTTCCCCTCAAGGAGCCATTCGCTAAGACAGTTCTTGTGGAATTGGCAAAGTGATATTTGGAAGCCCATAGAGGGCTATGGTGAAAAAGGAAATATCCTCAGATGAAATCTGGAAAGAAGCTTTCTGAGAAACTGCTTAGTGTTCTGTTAAATCATCTCACAGAGTTACATCTGTATTTCGTGGATCTCCTTGCTAGCCTTATTTCTGTAGAATCTGAGAACAGATATTTCGGATCCCTTTGAAGACTATAGGTCCAAAGGAAATATCCTCCGATAAAAAAGAGAAAGAAGCTTTCTGAGAAACTTCGTTGTGTTCTGTGAAATCATCTCAGAGAGTTACAGCTTTCCATTCAAGCAGCCTTTGGCTAAGACAGTTCTTGTGGAATTGGCAAAGTGATATTTGGAAGCCCATAGAGGGCTATGGTGAAAAAGGAAATATCCTCAGATGAAATCTGGAAAGAAGCTTTCTGAAAAACTGCTTAGTGTTCTGTTTATTCATCTCACAGAGTTACATCTGTATTTCGTGGATCTCTTTGCTAGTCTTATTTCTGTGGAATCTGAGAGCAGATATTTCGGATCTCTTTGAAGAGTATAGGGCCAAAGGAAATATCCTCCGATAACAAAGAGAAAGAAGCTTTCTGAGAAACTTCGTTGTGTTCTGTGAAATCATCTCACAGAGTTACAGCTTCCCCTCAAGGAGCCTTTCGCTAAGACAGTTCTTGTGGAATTGTCAAAGTGATATTTGGAAGCCCATAGAGGGCTATGGTGAAATAGGAAATATCCTCAGATGAAATCTGGAAAGAAGCTTTGTGAGAAACTGCTTAGTGTTGTGTTAATTCATCTCACAGAGTTACATCTGTATTTCGTGGATCTCTTTGCTTGCCTTATTTCTGTGGAATCTGAGGACAGATATTTCGGATCCCTTTGAAGACTACAGGGCCAAAGGAAATATCCTCTGATAACAAAGAGAAAGAAGCTTTCTGAGAAACTTCGTTGTGTTCTGTGAAATCATCTCACAGAGTTACAGCTTTCCCCTCAAGGAGACTTTCGCTAAGACAGTTGTTGTTGAATTGGCAAAGTGATATTTGGAAGCCCATAGAGGGCTATGGTGAAAAAGGAAATATCCTCAGATGAAATCTGGAAAGAAGCTTTCTGAGAAACTGCTTAGTGTTCTGTTAATTCATCTCACAGAGTTACATCTGTATTTCGTGGATCTCCTTGCTAGCCTTATTTCTGTAGAATCTGAGAACAGATATTTCGGAACCCTTTGAAGACTATAGGGCCAAAGGAAATATCCTCCGATAAAAAAGAGAAAGAAGCTTTCTGAGAAAATTCGTTGTGTTCTGTGAAATCATCTCAGAGAGTTACAGCTTTCCATTCAAGCAGCCTTTGGCTAAGACAGTTCTTGTGGAATTGGCAAAGTGATATTTGGAAGCCCATAGAGGGCTATGGTGAAAAAGGAAATATCCTCAGATGAAATCTGGAAGAAGCTTTCTGAAAAACTGCTTAGTGTTCTGTTTATTCATCTCACAGAGTTACATCTGTATTTCGTGGATCTCTTTGCTAGTCTTATTTCTGTGGAATCTGAGAACAAATATATCGGATCCCTTTGAAGACTACAGGGCCAAAGGAAATATCCTCCGATAACAAAGAGAAAGAAGCTTACTGAGAAATTTCGTTGGGTTCTGTGAAATCATCTCACAGAGTTACATCTGTATTTCGTGGACGTCTTTGCTAGCCTTATTTCTGTGGAATCTGAGAACAGATATTTCGGATCGCTTTGAAGACTATAGAGCCAAAGGAAATACCCTCCGATAACAAAGAGAAAGAAGCTTTCTGAGAAACTTCGTTGTGTTCTGTGAAATCATCTCACAGAGTTACAGCTTTCCCCTCAAGTAGCCTTTCGCTAAGACAGTTCTTGTGGAATTGGCAAAGTGATATTTGGAAGCCCATAGAGGGCTATGGTGAAAAAGGAAATATCCTCAGATGAAATCTGGAAAGAAGCTTTCTGAGAAACTGCTTAGTGTTCTGTTAATTCAACTCACAGAGTTACATCTGTATTTCGTGGATCTCCTTGCTAGCCTTATTTCTGTGGAATCTGAGAACAGATATTTCGGATCTCTTCGAAAACTATAGGGCCAAAGGAAATATCCTCCGATAACAAAGAGAAAGAAGCTTTCTGAGAAACTTCTTTGTGTTCTGTGAAATCATCTCACAGAGTTACAGCTTTCCCCTCAAGGAGCCTTTCGCTAAGACAGTTCTTGTGGAATTGGCAAAGTGATATTTGGAAGCCCATAGAGGGCTATGGTGAAAGAGGAAATATCCTCAGACGAAATCTGGAAGGAAGCTTTCTGAGAAACTGCTTAGTGTTCTGTTAATTCATCTCACAGAGTTACATCTCTATTTCGTGGATCTCCTTGCTAGCCTTATTTCTGTGGAATCTGAGAACAGATATTTCGGATCCCTTTGCAGACTATAGGGCCAAAGGAAATATCCTCCGATAACAAAGAGAAAGATGCTTTCTGAGAAACTTCGTTGTGTTCTGTGAAATCATCTCACAGAGTTACAGCTTTCCCCTCAAGGAGCCTTTTGCTAAGACAGTTCTTGTGGAATTGTCAAAGTGATATTTGGAAGCCCATAGAGGGCTATGGTGAAAAAGGAAATATCCTCAGATGAAATCTGGAAAGAAGCTTTCTGAGAAACTGCTTAGTGTTGTGTTAATTCATCTCACAGAGTTACATCTGTATTTCGTGGATCTCTTTGCTAGCCTTATTTCTGTGGAATCTGAGGACAGATATTTCGGATTCCTTTGAAGACTATTGGGCCAAAGGAAATATCCTCTGATAACAAAGAGAAAGAAGCTTTCTGAGAAACTTCGTTGTGTTCTGTGAAATCATCTCACAGAGTTACAGCTTTCTCCTCAAGGAGACTTTCGCTAAGACAGTTATTGTTGAATTGGCAAAGTGATATTTGGAAGCCCATAGAGGGCTATGGTGAAAAAGGAAATATCCTCAGATGAAATCTGGAAACAAGCTTTCTGAGAAACTGATTAGTGTTCTGTTAATTCATCTCACAGAGTTACATCTGTATTTCATGGATGTCTTTGCTAGCCTTATTTCTGTGGAATCTGAGAACAGATATTTCGGATCCCTTTGAAGACTTTAGTGCCAAAGGAAATATCCTCCGATAACAAAGAGAAAGAAGCTTTCTGAGAAACTTGGTTGTGTTCTGTGAAATCGTCTCACAGAGTTACAGCTTTCCCCTCAAGGAGCCTTTCGCTAAGACTGTTCTTGTGGAATTGGCAAAGTGATATTTGGAAGCCCATAGACGGCTACGGTAAAAAAGGAAATATCCTCATATGAAATCTGGAAAGAAGCTTTCTGATAAACTGCTTAGTGTTCTGTTAATTCATCTCACAGAGTTACATCTGTATTTCGTGGATCTCCTTGCTAGCCTTATTTCTGTGGAATCTCAGAACAGATATTTCGGATCCCTTTGAAGACTATAGGGCCAAAGGAAATATCCTCCGATGAAATAGAGAAAGAAGCTTTCTGAGAAACTTCGTTGTGTTCTGTGAAATCATCTCACAGAGTTACAGCTTTCCCCTCACGGAGTGTTTCGCTAAGACAGTTCTTGTGGAATTGGCAAAGTGATATTTGGAAGCCCACAGAGGGCTATGGTGAAAAAGGAAATATCCTCAGATGAAATCTGGAAAGAAGCTTTCTGAGAAACTGCTTAGTGTTCTGTTAATTCATCTCACAGAGTTACATCTGTATTTCGTGGATCTCTTTGCTAGCCTTATTTCTGTGTAATCTGAGAACAGATATTTTGGATCCCTTTCAAGACTATAGGGCCAAAGGAAATATCCTCCGATAACAAAGAGAAAGAAGCTTTCTGAGAAACTTCGTTGTGTTCTGTGAAATCATCTCACAGAGTTACAGCTTTCCCCTCAAGGAGCCTTTCGCTAAGACACTTCATGTGGAATTGGCAAAGTGATATTCAGAAGCCCATAGAGGGCTATGGTGAAAAAGGAAATATCCTCAGATGAAATCTGGAAAGAAGCTTTCTGAGAAACTGCTTAGTGTTCTGTTAATTCATCTCACAGAGTTACACCTGTATTTCGTGGATCTCTTTGCTAGCCTTATTTCTGTGGAATCTGAGAACAGATATTTCGGATCCCTTTGAAGACTATAGGGCCAAAGGAAATATCCTCCGATGAAAAAGAGAAAGAAGCTTTCTGAGAAACTTCGTTGTGTTCTGTGAAATCATCTCACAGAGTTACAGCTTTCCCCTCACGGAGCCTTTCGCTAAGACAGTTCTTTTGGAATTGGCAAAGTGATATTTGGAAGCCCATAGAGGGCTATGGTAAAAAAGGAAATATCCTCGGATGAAATCTGGAAAGAAGCTTTCTGAGAGACTGCTTAGTGTTCTGTCAATTCATCTCACAGAGGTACATCTGTATTTCGTGGATCTCTTTGCTAGCCTTATTTCTGTTGAATCTGAGAACAGATATTTTGCATCCCTTTGAAGACTATAGGGCCAACGGAAATATCCTCCGATAACAAAGAGAAAGAAGCTTTCTGAGAAACTTGGTTGTGTTCTGTGAATCATCTCACAGAGTTGCAGCTTTCCCCTCAAGGAGTCTTTCGCTAAGACAGTTCTTGTGGAATTGGCAAAGTGATATTTGGAAGCCCATAGAGGGCTATGGTGAAAAAGGAAATATCCTCAGAGGAAATCTGGAAAGAAGCTTTCTGATAAACAGCTTAGTGTTCTGTTAATTCGTCTCACAGAGTTACATCTGTATTTCCTGGATCTCCTTGGTAGCCTTATTTCTGTGGCATCCGAGAACAGATATTTCGGATCCCTTTGAAGACAATAGGGCCAAAGGAAATATCCTCCGATAACAAAGAGAAAGAAGCTTCCTGAGAAACGTCGTTGTGTTCTGTGAAATCATCTTACAGAGTTACAGCTTCCCCTCAAGGAGCCATTCGCTAAGACAGTTCTTGTGGAATTGGCAAAGTGATATTTGGAACCCCTAGAGGGCTATGGTGAAAAAGGAAATATCCTCAGATGAAATCTGGAAAGAAGCTTTCTGAGAAACTGCTTAGTGTTCTGTTAAATCATCTCACAGAGTTACATCTGTATTTCGTGGATCTCCTTGCTAGCCTTATTTCTGTAGAATCTGAGAACAGATATTTCGGATCCCTTTGAAGACTATAGGTCCAAAGGAAATATCCTCCGATAAAAAAGAGAAAGAAGCTTTCTGAGAAACTTCGTTGTGTTCTGTGAAATCATCTCAGAGAGTTACAGCTTTCCATTCAAGCAGCCTTTGGCTAAGACAGTTCTTGTGGAATTGGCAAAGTGATATTTGGAAGCCCATAGAGGGCTATGGTGAAAAAGGAAGTATCCTCAGATGAAATCTGGAAAGAAGCTTTCTGAAAAACTGCTTAGTGTTCTGTTTATTCATCTCACAGAGTTACATCTGTATTTCGTGGATCTCTTTGCTAGTCTTATTTCTGTGGAATCTGAGAACAGATATATCGGATCCCTTGAAGACTACAGGGCCAAAGAAAATATCCTCCGATAACAAAGAGAAAGAAGCTTTCTGAGAAACTTCGTTGTGTTCTGTGAAATCATCTCACAGAGTTACAGCTTTCCCCTCAAGGAGCCTTTCGCTAAGACAGTTCTTGTGGAATTGGCAAAGTGACATTTGGAAGCCCATAGAGGGCTATGGTGAAAAAGGAAATATCCTCAGATGAAATCTGGAAAGAAGCTTTCTGAGAAACTGCTTAGTGTTCTGTTTATTCATCTCACAGAGTTACATCTGTATTTCGTGGATCTCTTTGCTAGTCTTATTTCTGTGGAATCTGAGAGCAGATATTTCGGATCTCTTTGAAGAGTATAGGGCCAAAGGAAATATCCTCCGATAACAAAGAGAAAGAAGCTTTCTGAGAAACTTCGTTGTGTTCTGTGAAATCATCTCACAGAGTTACAGCTTCCCCTCAAGGAGCCTTTCGCTAAGACAGTTCTTGTGGAATTGTCAAAGTGATATTTGGAAGCCCATAGAGGGCTATGGTGAAAAAGGAAATATCCTCAGATGAAATCTGGAAAGAAGCTTTCTGAGAAACTGCTTAGTGTTGTGTTAATTCATCTCACAGAGTTACATCTGTATTTCGTGGATCTCTTTGCTAGCCTTATTTCTGTGGAATCTGAGGACAGATATTTCGGATCCCTTTGAAGACTAGAGGGCCAAAGGAAATATCCTCTGATAACAAAGAGAAAGAAGCTTTCTGAGAAACTTCGTTGTGTTCTGTGAAATCATCTCACAGAGTTACAGCTTTCCCCGCAAGGAGCCTTTCGCTAAGACTGTTCTTGTGGAATTGGCAAAGTGATATTTGGAAGCCCATAGAGGGCTACGGTGAAAAAGGAAATATCCTCATATGAAATCTGGAAAGAAGCTTTCTGATAAACTGCTTAGTGTTCTGTTAATTCATCTCACTGAGTTACATCTGTATTTCGTGGATCTCCTTGCTAGCCTTATTTCTGTGGAATCTGAGAACAGATATTTCGGATCCCTTTGAAGACTATAGGGCCAAAGGAAATATCCTCCGATAACAAAGAGAAAGATGCTTCCTGAGAAACTTCGTTGTGTTCTGTGAAATCATCTCACAGAGTTACAGCTTTCCCCTCAAGGAGCCTTTCGCTAAGACTGTTCTTGTGGAATTGGCAAAGTGATATTTGGAAGCCCATAGAGGGCTACGGTGGAAAAGGAAATATCCTCATATGAAATCTGGAAAGAAGCTTTCTGAGAAACTGCTTAGTGTTCTGTTAATTCATCTCACAGAGTTACATCTGTATTTCCTGGATCTCCTTGCTAGCCTTATTTCTGTGGCATCCGAGAACAGATATTTCGGATCCCTTTGAAGACTATAGGGCCAAAGGAAATATCCTCCGATAACAAAGAGAAAGAAGCTTCCTGAGAAACTTCGTTGCGTTCTGTGAAATCATCTTACAGAGTTACAGCTTCCCCTCAACGAGCCATTCGCTAAGACAGTTCTTGTGGAATTGGCAAGATGATATTTGGAAGCCCATAGAGGGCTATGGTGAAAAAGGAAATATCCTCAGATGAAATCTGGAAAGAAGCTTTCTGAGAAACTGCTTAGTGTTCTGTTAATTCATCTCACAGATTTACATCTGTATTTCGTGGATCTCCTTGCTAGCCTTATTTCTGTAGATTCTGAGAACAGATATTTCGGAACCCTTTGAAGACTATAGGGCCAAAGGAAATATCCTCCGATAAAAAAGAGAAAGAAGCTTTCTGAGAAAATTCGTTGTGTTCTGTGAAATCATCTCAGAGAGTTACAGCTTTCCATTCAAGCAGCCTTTGGCTAAGACAGTTCTTGTGGAATTGGCAAAGTGATATTTGGAAGCCCATAGAGGGCTATGGTGAAAAAGGAAATATCCTCAGATGAAATCTGGAAGAAGCTTTCTGAAAAACTGCTTAGTGTTCTGTTTATTCATCTCATAGAGTTACATCTGTATTTCATGGATCTCTTTGCTAGTCTTATTTCTGTGGAATCTGAGAAGAGATATATCGGATCCCTTTGAAGACTACAGGGCCAAAGGAAATATCCTCCGATAACAAAGAGAAAGAAGCTTTCTGAAAAACTTCGTTGTGTTCTGTGAAATCATCTCACAGAGTTACATCTGTATTTCGTGGACGTCTTTGCTAGCCTTATTTCTGTGGAATCTGAGAACAGATATTTCGGATCGCTTTGAAGACTATAGAGCCAAAGGAAATACCCTCCGATAACAAAGAGAAAGAAGCTTTCTGAGAAACTTCGTTGTGTTCTGTGAAATCATCTCACAGAGTTACAGCTTTCCCCTCAAGGAGCCTTTCGCTAAGACAGTTCTTGTGGAATTGGCAAAGTGATATTTGGAAGCCCATAGAGGGCTATGGTGAAAAAGGAAATATCCTCACATGAAATCTGGAAAGAACCTTTCTGAGAAACTGCTTAGTGTTCTGTTAATTCCACTCACAGAGTTACACTGTATTTCGTGGATCTCCTTGCTAGCCTTATTTCTGTGGAATCTGAGAACAGATATTTCGGATCTCTTCGAAAACTATAGGGCCAAAGGAAATATCCTCCGATAACAAAGAGAAAGAAGCTTTCTGAGAAACTTCTTTGTGTTCTGTGAAATCATCTCACAGAGTTACAGCTTTCCCCTCAAGGAGCCTTTCGCTAAGACAGTTCTTGTGGAATTGGCAAAGTGATATTTGGAAGCCCGTAGAGGGCTATGGTGAAAGAGGAAATATCCTCAGACGAAATCTGGAAGGAAGCTTTCTGAGAAACTGCTTAGTGTTCTGTTAATTCATCTCACAGAGTTACATCTCTATTTCGTGGATCTCCTTGCTAGCCGTATTTCTGTGGAATCTGAGAGCAGATATTTCGGATCCCTTTGAAGACTATAGGGCCAAAGGAAATATCCTCCGATAACAAAGAGAAAGATGCTTTCTGAGAAACTTCGTTGTGTTCTGTGAAATCATCTCACAGAGTTACAGCTTTCCCCTCAAGGAGCCTTTTGCTAAGACAGTTCTTATGGAATTGTCAAAGTGATATTTGGAAGCCCATAGAGGGCTATGGTGAAAAAGGAAATATCCTCAGATGTAATCTGGAAAGAAGCTTTCTGAGAAACTGCTTAGTGTTGTGTTAATTCATCTCACAGAGTTACATCTGTATTTCGTGGATCTCTTTGCTAGCCTTATTTCTGTGGAACCTGAGGACAGATATTTCGGATCCCTTTGAAGACTATAGGGCCAAAGGAAATATCCTCTGATAACAAAGAGAAAGAAGGTTTCTGAGAAACTTCGTTGTGTTCTGTGAAATCATCTCACAGAGTTACAGCTTTCCCCTCAAGGAGACTTTCGTTAAGACAGTTATTGTTGAATTGGCAAAGTGATATTTGGAAGCCAATAGAGGGCTATGGTGAAAAAGGAAATATCCTCAGATGAAATCAGGAAAGAAGCTTTCTGAGAAACTGATTAGTGTTCTGTTAATTCATCTCACAGAGTTACATCTGTATTTCGTGGATGTCTTTGCTAGCCTTATTTCTGTGGAATCTGAGAACAGATATTTCGGATCCCTTTGAAGACTTTAGTGCCAAAGGAAATATCCTCCGATAACAAAGAGAAAGAAGCTTTCTGAGAAACTTGGTTGTGTTCTGTGAAATCGTCTCACAGAGTTACAGCTTTCCCCTCAAGGAGCCTTTCGCTAAGACTGTTCTTGTGGAATTGGCAAAGTGATATTTGGAAGCCCATAGACGGCTACGGTGAAAAAGGAAATATCCTCATATGAAATCTGGAAAGAAGCTTTCTGATAAACTGCTTAGTGTTCTGTTAATTCATCTCACAGAGTTACATCTGTATTTCGTGGATCTCCTTGCTAGCCTTATTTCTGTGGAATCTGAGAACAGATATTTCGGATCCCTTTGAAGACTATAGGGCCAAAGGAAATATCCTCCGATGAAATAGAGAAAGAAGCTTTCTGAGAAACTTCGTTGTGTTCTGTGAAATCATCTCACAGAGTTACAGCTTTCCCCTCACGGAGTGTTTCGCTAAGACAGTTCTTGTGGAATTGGCAAAGTGATATTTGGAAGCCCATAGAGGGCTTAGGTGAAAAAGGAAATATCCTCAGAGGAAATCTGGAAAGAAACTTTCTGAGAAACTGCTTAGTGTTCTGTTAATTCATCTCACAGAGTTACATCTGTATTTCGTGGATGTCTTTGCTAGCCTTATTTCTGTGGAATCTGAGAACAGATATTTCGGATCCCTTTGAAGACTATAGGGCCAAAGGAAATATCCTGCGATAACAAAGAGAAAGAAGCTTTCTGAGAAACTTCTTTGTGTTTTGTGAAATCATCTTACAGAGTTGCAGCTTTCCGCTCAAGGAGCCTTTCGGTAAGACAGTTCTTGTGGAATTGGCAAAGTGATATTTGGAAGCCCACAGAGGGCTACGGTGAAAAAGGAAATATCCTCAGATGAAATCTGGAAAGAAGCTTTCTGAGAAACTGCTTAGTGTTCTGTTAATTCATCTCACAGAGTTACATCTGTATTTCGTGGATCTCTTTGCTAGCCTTATTTCTGTGTAATCTGAGAACAGATATTTTGGATCCCTTTCAAGACTATAGGGCCAAAGGAAATATCCTCCGATAACAAAGAGAAAGAAGCTTTCTGAGAAACTTCGTTGTGTTCTGTGAAATCATCTCACAGAGTTACAGCTTTCCCCTCAAGGAGCCTTTCGCTAAGACACTTCATGTGGAATTGGCAAAGTGATATTCAGAAGCCCATAGAGGGCTACGGTGAAAAAGGAAATATCCTCAGATGAAATCTGGAAAGAAGCTTTCTGAGAAACTGCTTAGTGTTCTGTTAATTCATCTCACAGAGTTACACCTGTATTTCGTGGATCTCTTTGCTAGCCTTATTTCTGTGGAATCTGAGAACAGATATTTCGGATCCCTTTGAAGACTATAGGGCCAAAGGAAATATCCTCCGATGAAAAAGAGAAAGAAGCTTTCTGAGAAACTTCGTTGTGTTCTGTGAAATCATCTCACAGAGTTACAGCTTTCCCCTCACGGAGCCTTTCGCTAAGACAGTTCTTTTGGAATTGGCAAAGTGATATTTGGAAACCCATAGAGGGCTATGGTAAAAAAGGAAATATCCTCGGATGAAATCTGGAAAGAAGCTTTCTGAGAGACTGCTTAGTGTTCTGTCAATTCATCTCACAGAGTTACATCTGTATTTCGTGGATCTCTTTGCTAGCCTTATTTCTGTTGAATCTGAGAACAGATATTTTGCATCCCTTTGAAGACTATAGGGCCAACGGAAATATCCTCCGATAACAAAGAGAAAGAAGCTTTCTGAGAAACTTGGTTGTGTTCTGTGAATCATCTCACAGAGTTGCAGCTTTCCCCTCAAGGAGTCTTTCGCTAAGACAGTTCTTGTGGAATTGGCAAAGTGATATTTGGAAGCCCATAGAGGGCTATGGTGAAAAAGGATATATCCTCAGAGGAAATCTGGAAAGAAGCTTTCTCAGAAACTGCTTAGTGTTCTGTTAATTCACCTCACAGAGTTACATCTGTATTTCGTGGGTCTCTTTGCTAGCCTTATTTCTGTGGAATCTGAGAACAGATATTTCGGATCCCTTTGAAGACTATAGGGCCAAAGGAAATATCCTCCGATAACAAAGAGAAAGAAGCTTTCTGAGAAACTTCGTTGTGTTCTGTGAAATCATCTCACAGAGTTACAGCTTTCCCCTCAAGGAGCCTTTCGCTAAGACAGTTCATGTGGAATTGGCAAAGTGATATTTGGAAGCCCATAGAGGGCTATGGTGAAAAAGGAAATATCCTCAGATGAAATCTGGAAAGCAGCTTTCTGAGAAACTGCTTAGTGTTCTGTTAATTCATCTCACAGAGTTACATCTGTATTTCGTGGATCTCTTTGCTAGCCTTATTTCTGTGGAATCTGAGAACAGATATTTCGGATCCCTTTGAAGACTATAGGGCCAATGGAAATATCCTCCGATAACAAAGAGAAAGAAGCTTTCTGAGAAACTTCACTGTGTTCTGTGAAATCAACTCACAGAGTTACAGCTTTTCCCTCAAGGAGCCTTTCGCTAAGACAGTTCTTGTGGAATTGGCAAAGTGATATTTGGAAGCCCATAGAGGGCTATGGTGAAAAAGGAAATATCCTCAGATGAAATCTGGAAAGAAGATTTCTGAGAAACTGCTTAGTGTTCTGTTAATTCACCTCACAGAGTTACATCTGTATTTCGTGGATCTCTTTGCTAGCATTATTTCTGTGGAATCTGAGAACAGATATTTCGTATCCCTTTGAAGACTATAGGGCCAAAGGAAATATCCTCCGATAACAAAGAGAAAGAAGCTTTCTGAGAAACTTCGTTGTGTTCTGTGAAATAATCTCACAGAGTTACAGCTTTCCCCTCATGGAGCCTTTCACTAAGACAGTTCTTGTGGAATTGGCAAAGTGATATTTGGAAGCCCATAGAGGGCTATGGTGAAAAAGGAAATATCCTCAGATGAAATCTGGAAAGAAGTTTTCTGAGAAACTGCTTCGTGTTGTGTTAATTCATCTCACAGAGTTACATCTGTATTTCGTGGATCTCTTTGCTAGCCTTATTTCTGTGGAATCTGAGAACAGATATTTCGGATCCCTTTGAAGACTATAGAGCCAAAGGAAATATCCTCCGATAACAAAGAGAAAGAAGATTTCTCAGAAACTTCGTTGTGTTCTGTGAAATCATCTCACAGAGTTACAGCTTTCCCCTCAAGGAGCCTTTCGCTAAGACAGGTCTTGTGGAATTGGCAAAGTGATATTTGGAAGCCCATAAAGGGCTATGGTGAAAAAGGAAATATCCTCATATGAAATCTGGAAAGAAGCTTTCTGAGAAACTGCTTAGTGTTCTGTTAATTCAACTCACAGAGTTACATCTGTATTTCGTGGATCTCCTTGCTAGCCTTATTTCTGTGGAATCTGAGAACAGATATTTCGGATCCCTTTGAAGACTATAGGGCCAAAGGAAATATCCTCCGATAACAAAGAGAAAGAAGCTTTCTGAGAAACTTCTTTGTGTTCTGTGAAATCATCTCACAGAGTTACAGCTTTCCCCTCAAGGAGTGTTTCGCTAAGACAGTTCTTGTGGAATTGGCAAAGTGATATTTGGAAGCCCATAGAGGGCTAAGGTGAAAAAGGAAATATCCTCAGAGGAAATCTGGAAAGAAACTTTCTGAGAAACTGCTTCGTGTTCTGTTAATTCATCTCACAGAGTTTCATCTGTATTTCGTGGATCTCTTTGCTAGCCTTATTTCTGTGGAATCTGAGAGCAGATATTTCGGATCCCTTTGAAGACTATAGAACCAAAGGAAATATCCTCCGATAACAAAAGAAAGAAGCTTTCTGAGAAACTTCTTTGTGTTCTGTGAAATCATCTCACAGAGTTGCAGCTTTCCGCTCAAGGAGCCTTTCGCTAAGACAGTTCTTGTGGAATTGGCAAAGTGATATTTGGAAGCCCACAGAGGGCTATGGTGAAAAAGGAAATATCCTCAGATGAAATCTGGAAAGAAGCTTTCTGAGAAACTGCTTAGTGTTCTGTTAATTCATCTCACAGAGTTACATCTGTATTTCGTGGATCTCTTTGCTAGCCTTATTTCTGTGGAATCTGAGAACAGATATTTTCGATCCCTTTGAAGACTATAGGGCCAAAGGAAATATCCTCTGATAACAAAGAGAAAGAAGCTTTCTGAGAAACTTCTTTGTGTTCTGTGAAATCATCTCACAGAGTTACAGCTTTCCCCTCAAGGAGCCTTTCGCTAAGACACTTCATGTGGAATTGGCAAAGTGATATTCAGAAGCCTATAGAGGGCTATGGTGAAAAAGGAAATATCCTCAGATGAAATCTGGAAAGAAGCTTTCTGAGAAACTGCTTAGTGTTCTGTTAATTCATCTCACAGAGTTACACCTGTATTTCGTGGATCTCTTTGCTAGCCTTATTTCTGTGGAATCTGAGAACAGATATTTCGGATCCCTTTGAAGACTATAGGGCCAAAGGAAATATCCTCCGATGAAAAAGAGAAAGAAGCTTTCTGAGAAACTTCGTTGTGTTCTGTGAAATCATCTCACAGAGTTACAGCTTTCCCCTCACGGAGCCTTTCGCTAAGACAGTTCTTTAGGAATTGGCAAAGTGATATTTGGAAGCCCATAGAGGGCTATGGTAAAAAAGGAAATATCCTCAGATGAAATCTGGAAAGAAGCTTTCTGAGAGACTGCTTAGTGTTCTGTCAATTCATCTCACAGAGTTACATCTGTATTTCTTGGATCTCTTTGCTAGCCTTATTTCTGTTGAATCTGAGAACAGATATTTTGGATCCCTTTGAAGACTATAGGGCCAACGGAAATATGCTCCGATAACAAAGAGAAAGAAGCTTTCTGAGAAACTTGGTTGTGTTCTGTGAATCATCTCACAGAGTTACAGCTTTCCCCTCAAGGAGCCTTTCGCTAAGACAGTTCTTGTGGAATTGGCAAAGTGATATTTGGAAGCCCATAGAGGGCTATGGTGAAAAAGGAAATATCCTCAGAGGAAATCTGGAAAGAAGCTTTCTGAGAAACTGCTTAGTGTTCTGTTAATTCACCTCACAGAGTTACATCTGTATTTCGTGGGTCTCTTTGCTAGCCTTATTTCTGTGGAATCTGAGAACAGATATTTCGGATCCCTTTGAAGACTATAGGGCCAAAGGAAATATCCTCTGATAACAAAGAGAAAGAAGCTTTCTGAGAAACTTCATTGTGTTCTGTGAAATCAACTCACAGAGTTACAGCTTTCCCCTCAAGGAGCCTTTCGCTAAGACAGTTCTTGTGGAATTGGCAAAGTGATATTTGGAAGCCCCTTGAGGGCTATGGTGAAAAAGGAAATATCCTCAGATGAAATGTGGAAGGAAGCTTTCTGAGAAACTGCTTAGTGTTCTGTTAATTCATCTCACAGAGTTACATCTGTATTTCGTGGATCTCTTTGCTAGCCTTATTTCTGTGTAATCTGAGAACAGATATTTTGGATCCCTTTCAAGACTATAGGGCCAAAGGAAATATCCTCCGATAACAAAGAGAAAGAAGCTTTCTGAGAAACTTCGTTGTGTTCTGTGAAATCATCTCACAGAGTTACAGCTTTCCCCTCAAGGAGCCTTTCGCTAAGACACTTCATGTGGAATTGGCAAAGTGATATTCAGAAGCCCATAGAGGGCTATGGTGAAAAAGGAAATATCCTCAGATGAAATCTGGAAAGAAGCTTTCTGAGAAACTGCTTAGTGTTCTGTTAATTCATCTCACAGAGTTACACCTGCATTTCGTGGATCTCTTTGCTCGCCTTATTTCTGTGGAATCTGAGAACAGATATTTCGGATCCCTTTGAAGACTATAGGGCCAAAGGAAATTTCTTCCGATGAAAAAGAGAAAGAAGCTTTCTGAGAAACTTCGTTGTGTTCTGTGAAATCATCTCACAGAGTTACAGCTTTCCCCTCACGGAGCCTTTCGCTAAGACAGTTCTTTTGGAATTGGCAAAGTGATATTTGGAAGCCCATAGAGGGCTATGGTAAAAAAGGAAATATCCTCAGATGAAATCTGGAAAGAAGCTTTCTGAGAGACTGCTTAGTGTTCTGTCAATTCATCTCACAGAGTTACATCTGTATTTCTTGGATCTCTTTGCTAGCCTTATTTCTGTTGAATCTGAGAACAGATATTTTGCATCCCTTTGAAGACTATAGGGCCAACGGAAATATCCTCCGATAACAAAGAGAAAGAAGCTTTCTGAGAAACTTCGTTGTGTTCTGTGAAATCATCTCACAGAGTTACAGCTTTCCCCTCAAGGAGCCTTTCGCTAAGACAGTTCATGTGGAATTGGCAAAGTGATATTTGGAAGCCCATAGAGGGCTAAGGTGAAAAAGGAAATATCCTCAGATGAAATCTGGAAAGAAGCTTTCTGAGAAACTGCTTAGTGTTCTGTTAATTCATCTCACAGAGTTACATCTGTATTTCGTGGATCTCTTTGCTAGCCTTATTTCTGTGGAATCTGAGAACAGATATTTCGGATCCCTTTGAAGACTATAGGGCCAAAGGAAATATCCTCCGATAACAAAGAGAAAGAAGCTTTCTGAGATACTTCACTGTGTTCTGTGAAATCAACTCACAGAGTTACAGCTTTTCCCTCAAGGAGCCTTTCGCTAAGAGAGTTCTTGTGGAATTGGCAAAGTGATATTTGGAAGCCCATATAGGGCTATGGTGAAAAAGGAAATATCCTCAGATGAAATCTGGAAAGAAGATTTCTGAGAAACTGCTTAGTGTTCTGTTAATTCACCTCACAGAGTAACATCTGTATTTCGTGGATCTCTTTGCTAGCATTATTTCTGTGGAATCTGAGAACAGATATTTCGTATCCCTTTGAAGACTATAGGGCCAAAGGAAATATCCTCCGATAACAAAGAGAAAGAAGCTTTCTGAGAAACTTCGTTGTGTTCTGTGAAATAATCTCACAGAGTTACAGCTTTCCCCTCATGGAGCCTTTCTCTAAGACAGTTCTTGTGGAATTGGCAAAGTGATATTTGGAATCCCATAGAGGGCTATGGTGAAAAAGGAAATATCCTCAGATGAAATCTGGAAAGAAGTTTTCTGAGAAACTGCTTCGTGTTGTGTTAATTCATCTCACAGAGTTACATCTGTATTTCGTGGATCTCCTTGCTAGCCTTATTTCTGTGGAATCTGAGAACAGATATTTCGGAACCCTTTGAAGACTATAGGGCCAAAGGAAATATCCTCCGATAACAAAGAGAAAGAAGCTTTCTGAGAAACTTCTTTGTGTTCTGTGAAATCATCTCACAGAGTTACAGCTTTCCCCTCAAGGAGCCTTTCGCTAAGAGAGTTCTTGTGGAATTGTCAAAGTGATATTTGGAAGCCCTTAGAGGGCTATGGTGAAAGAGGAAATATCCTCAGACGAAATCTGGAAAGAAGCTTTCTGAGAAACTGCTTAGTGTTCTGTTAATTCATCTCACAGAGTTACATCTGTATTTCGTGGATCTCCTTGCTAGCCTTATTTCTGTGGAATCTGAGAACAGATATTTCGGATTCCTTTGTAGAATATAGGGCCAATGGAAATATCCTCCGATAACAAAGAGAAAGAAGCTTTCTGAGAAACTTCTTGGTGTTCTGTGAAATCATCTCACAGAGTTACAGCTTTCCCCTCAAGCAGCCTTTCGCTAAGACAGTTCTTGTGGAATTGGCAAAGTGATATTTGGAAGCCCACAGAGGGCTATAGTGAAAAAGGAAATATCCTCAGATGAAATCTGGAAAGAAGCTTTCTGAGAAACTGCTTAGTGTTCTGTTAATTCATCTCACAGAGTTACATCTGTATTTCGTGGATCTCTTTGCTAGCCTTATTTCTGTGGAATCTGAGAACAGATATTTTCGATCCCTTTGAAGACTATAGGGCCAAAGGAAATATCCTCTGATAACAAAGAGAAAGAAGCTTTCTGAGAAACTTCTTTGTGTTCTGTGAAATCATCTCACAGAGTTACAGCTTTCCCCTCAAGGAGCCTTTCGCTAAGACACTTCATGTGGAATTGGCAAAGTGATATTCAGAAGCCTATAGAGGGCTATGGTGAAAAAGGAAATATCCTCAAATGAAATCTGGAAAGAAGCTTTCTGAGAAACTGCTTAGTGTTCTGTTAATTCATCTCACAGAGTTACACCTGTATTTCGTGGATCTCTTTGCTAGCCTTATTTCTGTGGAATCTGAGAACAGATATTTCGGATCCCTTTGAAGACTATAGGGCCAAAGGAAATATCCTCCGATGAAAAAGAGAAAGAAGCTTTCTGAGAAACTTCGTTGTGTTCTGTGAAATCATCTCACAGAGTTACAGCTTTCCCCTCACGGAGCCTTTCGCTAAGACAGTTCTTTAGGAATTGGCAAAGTGATATTTGGAAGCCCATAGAGGGCTATGGTAAAAAAGGAAATATCCTCAGATGAAATCTGGAAAGAAGCTTTCTGAGAGACTGCTTAGTGTTCTGTCAATTCATCTCACAGAGTTACATCTGTATTTCTTGGATCTCTTTGCTAGCCTTATTTCTGTTGAATCTGAGAACAGATATTTTGGATCCCTTTGAAGACTATAGGGCCAACGGAAATATGCTCCGATAACAAAGAGAAAGAAGCTTTCTGAGAAACTTGGTTGTGTTCTGTGAATCATCTCACAGAGTTACAGCTTTCCCCTCAAGGAGCCTTTCGCTAAGACAGTTCTTGTGGAATTGGCAAAGTGATATTTGGAAGCCCATAGAGGGCTATGGTTTAAAAGGAAATATCCTCAGAGGAAATCTGGAAAGAAGCTTTCTGAGAAACTGCTTAGTGTTCTGTTAATTCACCTCACAGAGTTACATCTGTATTTCGTGGGTCTCTTTGCTAGCCTTATTTCTGTGGAATCTGAGAACAGATATTTCGGATCCCTTTGAAGACTATAGGGCCAAAGGAAATATCCTCTGATAACAAAGAGAAAGAAGCTTTCTGAGAAACTTCATTGTGTTCTGTGAAATCAACTCACAGAGTTACAGCTTTCCCCTCAAGGAGCCTTTCGCTAAGACAGTTCTTGTGGAATTGGCAAAGTGATATTTGGAAGCCCCTTGAGGGCTATGGTGAAAAAGGAAATATCCTCAGATGAAATGTGGAAGGAAGCTTTCTGAGAAACTGCTTAGTGTTCTGTTAATTCATCTCACAGAGTTACATCTGTATTTCGTGGATCTCTTTGCTAGCCTTATTTCTGTGTAATCTGAGAACAGATATTTTGGATCCCTTTCAAGACTATAGGGCCAAAGGAAATATCCTCCGATAACAAAGAGAAAGAAGCTTTCTGAGAAACTTCGTTGTGTTCTGTGAAATCATCTCACAGAGTTACAGCTTTCCCCTCAAGGAGCCTTTCGCTAAGACACTTCATGTGGAATTGGCAAAGTGATATTCAGAAGCCCATAGAGGGCTATGGTGAAAAAGGAAATATCCTCAGATGAAATCTGGAAAGAAGCTTTCTGAGAAACTGCTTAGTGTTCTGTTAATTCATCTCACAGAGTTACACCTGCATTTCGTGGATCTCTTTGCTAGCCTTATTTCTGTGGAATCTGAGAACAGATATTTCGGATCCCTTTGAAGACTATAGGGCCAAAGGAAATTTCCTCCGATGAAAAAGAGAAAGAAGCTTTCTGAGAAACTTCGTTGTGTTCTGTGAAATCATCTCACAGAGTTACAGCTTTCCCCTCACGGAGCCTTTCGCTAAGACAGTTCTTTTGGAATTGGCAAAGTGATATTTGGAAGCCCATAGAGGGCTATGGTAAAAAAGGAAATATCCTCAGATGAAATCTGGAAAGAAGCTTTCTGAGAGACTGCTTAGTGTTCTGTCAATTCATCTCACAGAGTTACATCTGTATTTCTTGGATCTCTTTGCTAGCCTTATTTCTGTTGAATCTGAGAACAGATATTTTGCATCCCTTTGAAGACTATAGGGCCAACGGAAATATCCTCCGATAACAAAGAGAAAGAAGCTTTCTGAGAAACATGGTTGTGTTCTGTGAATCATCTCACAGAGTTGCAGCTTTCCCCTCAAGGAGCCTTTCGCTAAGACAGTTCTTGTGGAATTGGCAAAGTGATATTTGGAAGCCTATAGAGGGCTATGGTGAAAAAGGAAATATCCTCAGATGCAATCTGGAAAGAAGCTTTCTGAGAAACTGCTTAGTGTTCTGTTAATTCATCTCACAGAGTTACATCAGTATTTCGTGGATCTCTTTGCTAGCCTTATTTCTGTGGAATCTGAGAACAGATATTTCGGATCCCTTTGAAGACTATAGGGCCGAAGGAAATATCCTCCGATAACAAAGAGAAAGAAGCTTTCTGAGAAACTTCATTGTGTTCTGTGAAATCAACTCACAGAGTTACAGCTTTCCCCTCAAGGAGCCTTTCGCTAAGACAGTTCTTGTGGAATTGGCAAAGTGATATTTGGAAGCCCATAGAGGGCTATGGTGAAAAAGGAAATATCCTCAGATGAAATCTGATAAGAAGATTTCTGAGAAACTGATTAGTGTTCTGTTAATTCACCTCACAGAGTTACATCTGTATTTCGTGGATCTCTTTGCTAGCCTTATTTCTGTGGAATCTGAGAACAGATATTTCGTATCCCTTTGAAGACTATAGGGCCAAAGGAAATATCCTCCGATAACAAAGAGAAAGAAGCTTTCTGAGAAACTTCCTTGTGTTCCGTGAAATAATCTCACAGAGTTACAGCTTTCCCCTCAAGGAGCCTTTCGCTAAGACAGCTCTTGTGGAATTGGCAAAGTGATATTTGGAAGCCCATAGAGGGCTATGGTGAAAAAGGAAATATCCTCATATGAAATCTGGAAAGAAGCTTTCTGAGAAACTGCTTAGTGTTCTGTTAATTCAACTCACAGAGTTACATCTGTATTTCGTGGATCTCTTTGCTAGCCTTATTTCTGTGGAATCTGAGAACAGATATTTCGGATCCCTTTGAAGACTATAGGGCCAAAGGAAATATCCTCCGATAACAAAGAGAAAGAAGCTTTCTGAGAAACTTCTTTGTGTTCTGTGAAATCATCTCACAGAGTTACAGCTTTCCCCTCAAGGAGCCTTTCGCTAAGAGAGTTCTTGTGGAATTGGCAAAGTGATATTTGGAAGCCCTTAGATGGCTATGGTGAAAGAGGAAATATCCTCAGACGAAATCTGGAAAGAAGCTTTCTGAGAAACTGCTTAGTGTTCTGTTAATTCATCTCACAGAGTTACATCTGTATTTCGTGGATCTCCTTGCTAGCCTTATTTCTGTGGAATCTGAGAACAGATATTTCGGATTCCTTTGTAGAATATAGGGCCAAAGGAAATATCCTCCGATAACAAAGAGAAAGAAGCTTTCTGAGAAACTTCTTGGTGTTCTGTGAAATCATCTCACAGAGTTACAGCTTTCCCCTCAAGCAGCCTTTCGCTAAGACAGTTCTTGTGGAATTGGCAAAGTGATATTTGGAAGCCCATAGGGGGCTATGGTGAAAAAGGAAATATCCTCAGATGAAATCTGGAAAGAAGCTTTCTGAGAAACTGCTTAGTGTTCTGTTTATTCATCTCACAGAGTTACATCTGTATTTCGTGGATCTCTTTGCTATCCTTATTTCTGTGGAATCTGAGAACAGATATTTCGGATCCCTTTGAAGACTATAGGGCCAAAGGAAATATCCTCCGATGAAAAAGAGAAAAAAGCTTTCTGAGAAACTTCGTTGTGTTCTGTGAAATCATCTCACAGAGTTACAGCTTTCCCCTCACGGAGCCTTTCGCTAAGACAGTTCTTTAGGAATTGGCAAAGTGATATTTGGAAGCCCGTAGAGGGCTATGGTAAAAAAGGAAATATCCTCAGATGAAATCTGGAAAGAAGCTTTCTGAGAGACTGCTTAGTGTTCTGTCAATTCATCTCACAGAGTTACATCTGTATTTCGTGGATCTCTTTGCTAGCCTTATTTCTGTTGTATCTGAGAACAGAGATTTTGGATCCCTTTGAAGACTATAGGGCCAACGGAAATATGCTCCGATAACAAAGAGAAAGAAGCTTTCTGAGAAACTTGGTTGTGTTCTGTGAATCATCTCACAGAGTTACAGCTTTCCCCTCAAGGAGCCTTTCGCTAAGACAGTTCTTGTGGAATTAGCAAAGTGATATTTGGAAGCCCATAGAGGGCTATGGTGAAAAAGGAAATATCCTCAGAGGAAATCTGGAAAGAAGCTTTCTGAGAAACTGCTTAGTGTTCTGTTAATTCACCTCACAGAGTTACATCTGTATTTCGTGGGTCTCTTTGCTAGCCTTATTTCTGTGGAATCTGAGAACAGATATTTCGGATCCCTTTGAAGACTATAGGGCCAAAGGAAATATCCTCCGATAACAAAGAGAAAGAAGCTTTCTGAGAAACTTCATTGTGTTCTGTGAAATCAACTCACAGAGTTACAGCTTTCCCCTCAAGGAGCCTTTCGCTAAGACAGTTCTTGTGGAATTGGCAAAGTGATATTTGGAAGCCCCTTGAGGGTTATGGTGAAAAAGGAAATATCCTCAGATGAAATCTGGAAGGAAGCTTTCTGAGAAACTGCTTAGTGTTCTGTTAATTCATCTCACAGAGTTACATCTGTATTTCGTGGATCTCTTTGCTAGCCTTATTTCTGTGTAATCTGAGAACAGATATTTTGGATCCCTTTCAAGACTATAGGGCCAAAGGAAATATCCTCCGATAACAAAGAGAAAGAAGCTTTCTGAGAAACTTCGTTGTGTTCTGTGAAATCATCTCACAGAGTTACAGCTTTCCCCTCAAGGAGCCTTTCGCTAAGACACTTCATGTGGAATTGGCAAAGTGATATTCAGAAGCCCATAGAGGGCTATGGTGAAAAAGGAAATATCCTCAGATGAAATCTGGAAAGAAGCTTTCTGAGAAACAGCTTAGTGTTCTGTTAATTCATCTCACAGAGTTACACCTGCATTTCGTGGATCTCTTTGCTAGCCTTATTTCTGTGGAATCTGAGAACAGATATTTCGGATCCCTTTGAAGACTATAGGTCCAAAGGAAATTTCCTCCGATGAAAAAGAGAAAGAAGCTTTCTGAGAAACTTCGTTGTGTTCTGTGAAATCATCTCACAGAGTTACAGCTTTCCCCTCACGGAGCCTTTCGCTAAGACAGTTCTTTTGGAATTGGCAAAGTGATATTTGGAAGCCCATAGAGGGCTATGGTAAAAAAGGAAATATCCTCAGATGAAATCTGGAAAGAAGCTTTCTGAGAGACTGCTTAGTGTTCTGTCAATTCATCTCACAGAGTTACATCTGTATTTCTTCGATCTCTTTGCTAGCCTTATTTCTGTTGAATCTGAGAACAGATATTTTGCATCCCTTTGAAGACTACAGGGCCAACGGAAATATCCTCCGATAACAAAGAGAAAGAAGCTTTCTGAGAAACATGGTTGTGTTCTGTGAATCATCCCACAGAGTTGCAGCTTTCCCCTCAAGGAGCCTTTCGCTAAGACAGTTCTTGTGGAATTGGCAAAGTGATATTTGGAAGCCCATAGAGGGCTATGGTTAAAAAGGAAATATCCTCAGATGCAATCTGGAAAGAAGCTTTCTGAGAAACTGCTTAGTGTTCTGTTAATTCATCTCACAGAGTTACATCTGTATTTCTTGGATCTCTTTGCTAGCCTTATTTCTGTGGAATCTGAGAACAGATATTTCGGATCCCTTTGAAGACTATAGGGCCAAAGGAAATATCCTCCGATAACAAAGAGAAAGAAGCTTTCTGAGAAACTTCATTGTGTTCTGTGAAATCAACTCACAGAGTTACAGCTTTCCCTTCAAGGAGCCTTTCGCTAAGACAGTTCTTGTGGAATTGGCAAAGTGATATTTGGAAGCCCATAGAGGGCTATGGTGAAAAAGGAAATATCCTCAGATGAAATCTGATAAGAAGATTTCTGAGAAACTGATTAGTGTTCTGTTAATTCACCTCACAGAGTTACATCTGTATTTCGTGGATCTCTTTGCTAGCCTTATTTCTGTGGAATCTGAGAACAGATATTTCGTATCCCTTTGAAGACTATAGGGCCAAAGGAAATATTCTCCGATAACAAAGAGAAAGAAGCTTTCTGAGAAACTTCGTTGTGTTCTGTGAAATAATCTCACAGAGTTACAGCTTTCCCCTCATGGAGCCTTTCGCTAAGACAGTTCTTGTGGAATTGGCAAAGTGATATTTGGAAGCCCATAGAGGGCTATGGTGAAAAAGGAAATATCCTCAGATGAAATCTGGAAAGAAGTTTTCTGAGAAACTGCTTCGTGTTGTGTTAATTCATCTCACAGAGTTACATCTGTATTTCATGGATCTCTTTGCTAGCCTTATTTCTGTGGAATCTGAGAACAGATATTTCGGATCCCTTTGAAGACTATAGAGCCAATGGAAATATCCTCCGATAACAAAGAGAAAGAAGATTTCTGAGAAACTTCGTTGTGTTCTGTGAAATCATCTCACAGAATTACAGCTTTCACCTCAAGGAGCCTTTCGCTAAGACAGCTCTTGTGGAATTGGCAAAGTGATATTTGGAAGCCCATAGAGGGCTATGGTGAAAAAGGAAATATCCTCATATGAAATCTGGAAAGAAGCTTTCTGAGAAACTGCTTAGTGTTCTGTTAATTCAACTCACAGAGTTACATCTGTATTTCGTGGATCTCCTTGCTAGCCTTATTTCTGTGGAATCTGAGAACAGATATTTCGGATCCCTTTGAAGACTATAGGGCCAAAGGAAATATCCTCCGATAACAAAGAGAAAGAAGCTTTCTGAGAAACTTCTTTGTGTTCTGTGAAATCATCTCACAGAGTTACAGCTTTCCCCTCAAGGAGCCTTTCGCTAAGAGAGTTCTTGTGGAATTGGCAAAGTGATATTTGGAAGCCCTTAGAGGGCTATGGTGAAAGAGGAAATATCCTCAGATGATATCTGGAAAGAAGCTTTCTGAGAAACTGCTTAGTGTTCTGTTAATTCATCTCACAGAGTTACATCTGTATTTCGTGGATCTCCTTGCTAGCCTTATTTCTGTGGAATCTGAGAACAGATATTTCGGATTCCTTTGTAGACTATAGGGCCAAAGGAAATGTCCTCCGATAACAAAGAGAAAGAAGCTTTCTGAGAAACTTCTTGGTGTTCTGTGAAATCATCTCACAGAGTTACAGCTTTCCCCTCAAGCAGCCTTTCGCTAAGACAGTTCTTGTGGAATTGGCAAAGTGATATTTGGAAGCCCATAGGGGGCTATGGTGAAAAAGGAAATATCCTCAGATGAAATCTGGAAAGAAGCTTTCTGAGAAACTGCTTAGTGTTCTGTTTATTCATCTCACAGAGTTACATCTGTATTTCGTGGATCTCTTTGCTATCCTTATTTCTGTGGAATCTGAGAACAGATATTTCGGATCCCTTTGAAGACTATAGGGCCAAAGGAAATATCCTCCGAAAAAAAAGAGAAAGAATCTTTCTGAGAAACTTCGTTGTGTTCTGTGAAATCATCTCACAGAGTTACAGCTTTCCCCTCAAGGAGCCTTTCGCTAAGACAGTTCTTGTGGAATTGGCAAAGTGATATCTGGAAGCCCAAAGAGGGCTATGGTGAAAAAGGAAATATCCTCAGATGAAATCTGGAAAGAAGCTTTCTGAGAAACTGCTTAGTGTTCTGTTAATTCACCTCACAGAGTTACATCTGTATTTCGTGGATCTCTTTGCTAGCATTATTTCTGTGGAATCTGAGAACAGATATTTCGGATACCTTGAAGACTATAGGGCCAAAGGAAATATCCTCCGATAACAAAGAGAAAGAAGCTTTCTGAGAAACTTCTTGGTGTTCTGTGAAATCATCTCACAGAGTTACAGCTTTCCCCTCAAGGAGTGTTTCGCTAAGACAGTTCTTCTGGAATTGGCAAAGTGATATTTGGAAGCCCATAGAGGGCTAAGGTGAAAAAGGAAATATCCTCAGAGGAAATCTGGAAAGAAACTTTCTGAGAAACTGCTTCGTGTTCTGTTAATTCATCTCACAGAGTTACATCTGTATTTCGTGGATCTCTTTGCTCGCCTTATTTCTGTGGAATCTGAGAGCAGATATTTCGGATCCCTTTGAAGACTATAGAGCCAAAGGAAATATCCTCCGATAACAATGAGAAAGAAGCTTTCTGAGAAACTTCTTTGTGTTCTGTGAAATCATCTCACAGAGTTGCAGCTTTCCGCTCAAAGAGCCTTTCGCTAAGACTGTTCTTGTGGAATTGGCAAAGTGATATTTGGAAGCCCATAGAGGGCTACGGTGAAAAAGGAAATATCCTCATATGAAATCTGGAAAGAAGCTTTCTGATAAACTGCTTAGTGTTCTGTTAATTCATCTCACAGAGTTACATCTGTATTTCCTGGATCTCCTTGCTAGCCTTATTTCTGTGGCATCCGAGAACAGATATTTCGGATCCCTTTGAAGACTATAGGGCCAAAGGAAATATCCTCCGATAACAAAGAGAAAGAAGCTTCCTGAGAAACTTCGTTGCGTTCTGTGAAATCATCTTACAGAGTTACAGCTTTCCCTCAAGGAGTGTTTCGCTAAGACAGTTCTTGTGGAATTGGCAAAGTGATATTTGGAAGCCCATAGAGGGCTATGGTGAAAAAGGAAATATCCTCAGATGAAATCTGGAAAGAAGCTTTCTGAGAAACTGCTTAGTGTTCTGTTAATTCATCTCACAGAGTTACATCTGTATTTCGTGGATCTCCTTGCTAGCCTTATTTCTGTAGAATCTGAGAACAGATATTTCGGAACCCTTTGAAGACTATAGGGCCAAAGGAAATATCCTCCGATAAAAAAGAGAAAGAATCTTTCTGAGAAACTTCTTGGTGTTCTGTGAAATCATCTCACAGAGTTACAGCTTTCCCCTCAAGGAGTGTTTCGCTAAGACAGTTCTTGTGGAATTGGCAAAGTGATATTTGGAAGCCCATAGAGGGCTAAGGTGAAAAAGGAAATATCCTCAGAGGAAATCTGGAAAGAAACTTTCTGAGAAACTGCTTAGTGTTCTGTTAATTCATCTCACAGAGATACATCTGTATTTCGTGGATCTCTTTGCTAGCCTTATTTCTGTGGAATCTGAGAACAGATATTTCGGATCCCTTTGAAGACTATAGAGCCAAAGGAAATATCCTCCGATAACAAAGAGAAAGAAGCTTTCTGAGAAACTTCTTTGTGTTCTGTGAAATCATCTTACAGAGTTGCAGCTTTCCGCTCAAGGAGCCTTTCGCTAAGACAGTTCTTGTGGAATTGGCAAAGTGATATTTGGAAGCCCACAGAGGGCTATGGTGAAAAAGGAAATATCCTCAGATGAAATCTGGAAAGAAGCTTTCTGAGAGACTGCTTAGTGTTCTGTCAATTCATCTCACAGAGTTACATCTGTATTTCGTGGATCTCCTTGCTAGCCTTATTTCTGTTGAATCTGAGAACAGATATTTTGCATCCCTTTGAAGACTATAGGGCCAACGGAAATATCCTCCGATAACAAAGAGAAAGAAGCTTTCTGACAAACATGGTTGTGTTCTGTGAATCATCTCACAGAGTTGCAGCTTTCCCCTCAAGGAGCCTTTCGCTAAGACAGTTCTTGTGGAATTGGCAAAGTGATATTTGGAAGCCCATAAAGGGCTATGGTGAAAAAGGAAATATCCTCAGAGGAAATCTGGAAAGAAGCTTTCTGAGAAACTGCTTAGTGTTCTGTTAATTCACCTCACAGAGTTACATCTGTATTTCGTGGATCTCTTTGCTAGCCTTATTTCTGTGGAATCTGAGAACAGATATTTCGGATCCCTTTGAAGACTATAGGGCCAAAGGAAATATCCTCCGATAACAAAGAGAAAGAAGCTTTCTGAGAAACTTCGTTGTGTTCTGTGAAATCATCTCACAGAGTTACAGCTTTCCCCTCAAGGAGCCTTTCGCTAAGACAGTTCATGTGGAATTGGCAAAGTGATATTTGGAAGCCCATAGAGGGCTATGGTGAAAAAGGAAATATCCTCAGATGCAATCTGGAAAGAAGCTTCTGAGAAACTGCTTAGTGTTCTGTTAATTCATCTCACAGAGTTACATCTGTATTTCGTGGATCTCTTTGCTAGCCTTATTTCTGTGGAATCTGAGAACAGATATTTCGGATCCCTTTGAAGACTATAGGGCCAAAGGAAATATCCTCCGATAACAAAGAGAAAGAAGCTTTCTGAGAAACTTCATTGTGTTCTGTGAAATCAACTCACAGAGTTACAGCTTTCCCCTCAAGGAGCCTTTCGCTAAGACAGTTCTTGTGGAATTGGCAAAGTGATATTTGGAAGCCCATAGAGGGCTATGGTGAAAAAGGAAATATCCTCAGATGAAATCTGGAAAGAAGATTTCTGAGAAACTGCTTAGTGTTCTGTTAATTCACCTCACAGAGTTACATCTGTATTTCGTGGATCTCTTTCCTAGCCTTATTTCTGTGGAATCTGAGAACAGATATTTCGTATCCCTTTGAAGACTATAGGGCCAAAGGAAATATCCTCCGATAACAAAGAGAAAGAAGCTTTCTGAGAAACATGGTTGTGTTCTGTGAAATAATCTCACAGAGTTACAGCTTTCCCCTCATGGAGCCTTTCGCTAAGACAGTTCTTGTGGAATTGGCAAAGTAATATTTGGAAGCCCATAGAGGGCTATGGTGAAAAAGGAAATATCCTCAGATGAAATCTGGAAAGAAGTTTTCTGAGAAACTGCTTCGTGTTGTGTTAATTCATCTCACAGAGTTACATCTGTATTTCGTGGATCTCTTTGCTAGCCTTATTTCTGTGGAATCTGAGAACAGATATTGCGGATCCCTTTGAAGACTATAGAGCCAAAGGAAATATCCTCCGATAACAAAGAGAAAGAAGATTTCTGAGAAACTTCGTTGTGTTCTGTGAAATCATCTCGCAGAGTTACAGCTTTCCCCTCAAGGAGCCTTTCGCTAAGGCAGTTCTTGTGGAATTGGCAAAGTGATATTTGGAAGCCCCTAGAGGGCTATGGTGAAAAAGGAAATATCCTCATATGAAATCTGGAAAGAAGCTTTCTGAGAAACTGCTTAGTGTTCTGTTAATTCAACTCACAGAGTTACATCTGTATTTCGTGGATCTCCTTGCTAGCCTTATTTCTGTGGAATCTGAGAACAGATATTTCAGATCCCTTTGAAGACTATAGGGCCAAAGGAAATATCCTCCGATAACAAAGAGAAAGAAGCTTTCTGAGAAACTTCTTTGTGTTCTGTGAAATCATCTCACAGAGTTACAGCTTTCCCCTCAAGGAGCCTTTCGCTAAGAGAGTTCTTGTGGAATTGGCAAAGTGATATTTGGAAGCCCTTAGAGGGCTATGGTGAAAGAGGAAATATCCTCAGACGAAATCTGGAAAGAAGCTTTCTGAGAAACTGCTTAGTGTTCTGTTAATTCATCTCACAGAGTTACATCTGTATTTCGTGGATCTCCTTGCTAGCCTTATTTCTGTGGAATCTGAGAACAGATATTTCGGATTCCTTTGTGGACTATAGGGCCAAAGGAAATATCCTCCGATAACAAAGAGAAAGAAGCTTTCTGAGAAACTTCTTGGTGTTCTGTGAAATCATCTCACAGAGTTACAGCTTTCCCCTCAAGCAGCCTTTCGCTAAACAGTTCTTGTGGAATTGGCAAAGTGATATTTGGAAGCCCATAGGGGGCTATGGTGAAAAAGGAAATATCCTCAGATGAAATCTGGAAAGAAGCTTTCTGAGAAACTGCTTAGTGTTCTGTTTATTCATCTCACAGAGTTACATCTGTATTTCGTGGATCTCTTTGCTATCCTTATTTCTGTGGAATCTGAGAACAGATATTTCGGATCCCTTTGAAGACTATAGGGCCAAAGGAAATATCCTCCGAAAACAAAGAGAAAGAAGCTTTCTGAGAAACTTCGTTGTGTTCTGTGAAATCATCTCACAGAGTTACAGCTTTCCCCTCAAGGAGCCTTTCGCTAAGACAGTTCTTGTGGAATTGGCAAAGTGATATCTGGAAGCCCATAGAGGGCTATGGTGAAAAAGGAAATATCCTCAGATGAAATCTGGAAAGAAGCTTTCTGAGAAACTGCTTAGTGTTCTGTTAATTCATCTCTCAGAGTTACATCTGTATTTCGTGGATCTCTTTGCTAGCATTATTTCTGTGGAATCTGAGAACAGATATTTCGGATACCTTGAAGACTATAGGGCCAAAGGAAATATCCTCCGATAACAAAGAGAAAGAAGCTTTATGAGAAACTTCTTGGTGTTCTGTGAAATCATCTCACAGAGTTACAGCTTTCCCCTCAAGGAGTGTTTCGCTAAGACAGTTCTTGTGGAATTGGTAAAGTGATATTTGGAAGCCCATAGAGGGCTAAGGTGAAAAAGGAAATATCCTCAGAGGAAATCTGGAAAGAAACTTTCTGAGAAACTGCTTCGTGTTCTGTTAATTCATCTCACAGAGTTACATCTGTATTTCGTGGATCTCTTTGCTAGCCTTATTTCTGTGGAATCTGAGAGCAGATATTTCGGATCCCTTTGAAGACTATAGAGCCAAAGGAAATATCCTCCGATAAAAAAGAGAAAGAAGCATTCTGAGAAACTTCTTTGTGTTCTGTGAAATCATCTCACAGAGTTGCAGCTTTCCGCTCAAGGAGCCTTTCGCTAAGACAGTTCTTGTGGAATTGGCAAAGTGATATTTGGAAGCCCACAGAGGGCTATGGTGAAAAAGGAAATATCCTCAGATGAAATCTGGAAAGAAGCTTTCTGAGAAACTGCTTAGTGTTCTGTTAATTCATCTCACCGAGTTACATCTGTATTTCGTGGATCTATTTGCTAGCCTTATTTCTGTGGAATCTGAAAACAGATATTTTGGATCCCTTTGAAGACTATAGGGCCAAAGGAAATACCCTCCGATAACAAAGAGAAAGAAGCTTTCTGAGAAACTTCTTGGTGTTCTGTGAAATCATCTCACAGAGTTACAGCTTTCCCCTCAAGGAGTGTTTCGCTAAGACAGTTCTTGTGGAATTGGCAAAGTGATATTTGGAAGCCCATAGAGGGCTAAGGTGAAAAAGGAAATATACTCAGAGGAAATCTGGAAAGAAACTTTCTGAGAAACTGCTTCGTGTTCTGTTAATTCATCTCACAGAGTTACATCTGTATTTCGTGGATCTCTTTGCTAGCCTTATTTCTGTGGAATCTGAGAGCAGATATTTCGGATCCCTTTGAAGACTATAGAGCCAAAGGAAATATCCTCCTATAAAAAAGAGAAAGAAGCATTCTGAGAAACTTCTTTGTGTTCTGTGAAATCATCTCACAGAGTTGCAGCTTTCCGCTCAAGGAGCCTTTCGCTAAGACAGTTCTTGTGGAATTGGCAAAGTGATATTTGGAAGCCCACAGAGGGCTATGGTGAAAAAGGAAATATCCTCAGATGAAATCTGGAAAGAAGCTTTCTGAGAAACTGCTTAGTGTTCTGTTAATTCATCTCACCGAGTTACATCTGTATTTCGTGGATCTCTTTGCTAGCCTTATTTCTGTGGAATCTGAAAACAGATATTTTGGATCCCTTTGAAGACTATAGGGCCAAAGGAAATACCCTCCGATAACAAAGAGAAAGAAGCTTTCTGAGAAACTTCTTGGTGTTCTGTGAAATCATCTCACAGAGTTACAGCTTTCCCCTCAAGGAGTGTTTCGCTAAGACAGTTCTTGTGGAATTGGCAAAGTGATATTTGGAAGCCCATAGAGGGCTAAGGTGAAAAAGGAAATATACTCAGAGGAAATCTGGAAAGAAACTTTCTGAGAAACTGCTTCGTGTTCTGTTAATTCATCTCACAGAGTTACATCTGTATTTCGTGGATCTCTTTGCTAGCCTTATTTCTGTGGAATCTGAGAGCAGATATTTCGGATCCCTTTGAAGACTATAGAGCCAAAGGAAATATCCTCCGATAAAAAAGAGAAAGAAGCTTTCTGAGAAACTTCTTTGTGTTCTGTGAAATCATCTCACAGAGTTGCAGCTTTCCGCTCAAGGAGCCTTTCGCTAAGACAGTTCTTGTGGAATTGGCAAAGTGATATTTGGAAGCCCACAGAGGGCTATGGTGAAAAAGGAAATATCCTCAGATGAAATCTGGAAAGAAGGTTTCTGAGAAACTGCTTAGTGTTCTGTTAATTCATCTCACAGAGTTACATCTGTATTTCGTGGATCTCTTTGCTAGCCTTATTTCTGTGGAATCTGAGAACAGATATTTTGGATCCCTTTCAAGACTATAGGGCCAAAGGAAATATCCTCCGATAACAAAGAGAAAGAAGCTTTCTGAGAAACTTCTTTGTGTTCTGTGAAATCATCTCACAGAGTTACAGCTTTCCCCTCACGGAGCCTTTCGCTAAGACAGTTCTTTTGGAATTGGCAAAGTGATATTTGGAAGCCCATAGAGGGCTATGGTAAAAAAGGAAATATCCTCAGATGAAATCTGGAAGGAAGCTTTCTGAGAGACTGCTTAGTGTTCTGTCAATTCATCTCACAGAGTTACATCTGTATTTCGTGGATCTCTTTGCTAGCCTTATTTCTGTTGAATCTGAGAACAGATATTTTGGATCCCTTTGAAGACTATAGGGCCAAAGGAAATATCCTCCGATAACAAAGAGAAAGAAGCTTTCTGAGAAACTTGGTTGTGTTCTGTGAATCATCTCACAGAGTTACAGCTTTCCCATCAAGGAGCCTTTCGCTAAGACAGTTCTTGTGGAATTGGCAAAGTGAGATTTGGAAGCCCCTAGAGAGCTATGCTGAAAAAGGAAATATCCTCAGAGGAAATCTGGAAAGAAGCTTTCTGAGAAACTGCTTAGTGTTCTGTTAATTCACCTCACAGAGTTACATCTGTATTTCGTGGGTCTCTTTGCTAGCCTTATTTCTGTGGAATCTGAGAACAGATATTTCGGATCCCTTTGAAGACTATAGTGCCAAAGGAAATATCCTCCGATAACAAAGAGAAAGAAGCTTTCTGAGAAACTTCATTGTGTTCTGTGAAATCAACTCACAGAGTTACAGATTTCCCCTCAAGGAGCCTTTCGCTAAGACAGTTCTTGTGGAATTGGCAAAGTGATATTTGGAAGCCCCTTGAGGGCTATGGTGAAAAAGGAAATATCCTCAGATGAAATCTGGAAGGAAGCTTTCTGAGAAACTGCTTAGTGTTCTGTTAATTCATCTCACAGAGTTACATCTGTATTTCGTGGATCTCCTTGCTAGCCTTATTTCTGTGGAATCTGAGAACAGATATTTCGGATCCCTTTGAAGACTATAGGGCCAAAGGAAATATCCTCCGATAACAAAGAGAAAGATGCTTTCTGAGAAACTTCGTTGTGTTCTGTGAAATCATCTCACAGAGTTACAGCTTTCCCTTCAAGGAGCCTTTCGCTAAGACTGTTCTTGTGGAATTGGCAAAGTGATATTTGGAAGCCCATAGAGGGCTACGGTGAAAAAGGAAATATCCTCATATGAAATCTGGAAAGAAGCTTTCTGATAAACTGCTTAGTGTTCTGTTAATTCATCTCACAGAGTTACATCTGTATTTCGTGGATCTCCTTGCTAGCCTTATTTCTGTGGCATCCGAGAAGAGATATTTCGGATCCCTTTGAAGACTATAGGGCCAAAGGAAATATCCTCTGATAACAAAGAGAAAGAAGCTTCCTGAGAAACTTCGTTGCGTTCTGTGAAATCATCTTACAGAGTTACAGGTTCCCCTCAAGGAGCCATTCGCTAAGACAGTTCTTGTGGAATTGGCAAAGTGATATTTGGAAGCCCATAGAGGGCTATGGTGAAAAAGGAAATATCCTCAGATGAAATCTGGAAAGAAGCTTTCTGAGAAACTGCTTAGTGTTCTGTTAATTCATCTCACAGAGTTACATCTGTCTTTCGTGGATCTCCTTGCTAGCCTTATTTCTGTAGAATCTGAGAACAGATATTTCGGATCCCTTTGAAGACTAAAGGGCCAAAGGAAATATCCTCCGATAAAAAAGAGTAAGAAGCTTTCTGAGAAACTTCGTTGTGTTCTGTGAAATCATCTCAGAGAGTTACAGCTTTCCATTCAAGCAGACTTTGGCTAAGACAGTTCTTGTGGAATTAGCAAAGTGATATTTGGAAGCCCATAGAGGGCTATGGTGAAAAAGGAAATATCCTCAGATGAAATCTGGAAGAAGCTTTCTGATAAACTGCTTAGTGTTCTGTTTATTCATCTCACAGAGTTACATCTGTATTTCGTGGATCTCTTTGCTAGTCTTATTTCTGTGGAATCTGAGAACAGATATATCGGATCCCTTTGAAGACTACAGGGCGAAAGGAAATATCCTCCGATAACAAAGAGAAAGAAGCTTTCTGAGAAACTTCGTTGTGTTCTGTGAAATCATCTCACAGAGTTACAGCTTTCCCCTCAAGGAGCCTTTCGCTAAGACAGTTCTTTTGGAATTGGCAAAGTGATATTTGTTAGCCCTTAGAGGGCTAGGGTGATAAAGGAAATTTCCTCAGATGAAATCTGGAAAGAAGCTTTCTGAGAAACTGCTTAGTGTTCTGTTAATTCTTCTCACAGTGTTAAATCTGTATTTCGTGGACGTCTTTGCTAGCCTTATTTTTGTGGAATCTGAGAACAGATATTTCGGATCCCTTTGAAGACTATAGAGCCAAAGGAAATATCCTCCGATAACAAAGAGAAAGAAGCTTTCTGAGAAACTTCGTTGTGTTCTGTGAAATCATCTCACAGAGTTACAGCTTTCCCCTCAAGGAGCCTTTCGCTAAGACAGTTCTTGTGGAATTGGCAAAGTGACATTTGGAAGCCCATAGAGGGCTATGGTGAAAAAGGAAATATCCTCAGATGAAATCTGGAAAGAAGCTTTCTGAGAAACTGCTTAGTGTTCTGTTTATTCATCTCACAGAGTTACATCTGTATTTCGTGGATCTCTTTGCTAGTCTTATTTCTGTGGAATCTGAGAGCAGATATTTCGGATCTCTTTGAAGAGTATAGGGCCAAAGGAAATATCCTCCGATAACAAAGAGAAAGAAGCTTTCGGAGAAACTTCGTTGTGTTCTGTGAAATCATCTCACAGAGTTACAGCTTTCCCCTCAAGGAGACTTTCGCTAAGACAGTTATTGTTGAATTGGCAAAGTGATATTTGGAAGCCCATAGAGGGCTATGGTGAAAAAGGAAATATCCTCAGATGAAATCTGGAAAGAAGATTTCTGAGAAACTGATTAGTGTTCTGTTAATTCATCTCACAGAGTTACATCTGTATTTCCTGGATCTCCTTGCTAGCCTTATTTCTGTGCATCGGAGAACAGATATTTCGGATCCGTTTGAAGACTATAGGGCCAATGGAAATATCCTCTGATAACAAAGAGAAAGAAGCTTCCTGAGAAACTTCGTTGCGTTCTGTGAAATCATCTTCAGAGTTACAGCTTCCCCTCCAGGAGCCAATCGCTAAGACAGTTCTTGTGGAATTGGCAAGGTGATATTTGGAAGCCCATAGAGGGCTATGGTGAAAAAGGAAATATCCTCAGATGAAATCTGGAAAGAGCTTTCTGAGAAACTGCTTAGTGTTCTGTTAATTCATCTCACAGAGTTACATCTGTATTTCGTGGATCTCCTTGCTAGCCTTATTTCTGTAGAATGTGAGAACAGATATTTCGGAACCCTTTGAAGACTATAGGGCCAAAGGAAATATCCTCCGATAAAAAAGAGAAAGAAGCTTTCTGAGAAAATTCGTTGTGTTCTGTGAAATCATCTCAGAGAGTTACAGCTTTCCATTCAAGCAGCCTTTGGCTAAGACAGTTCTTGTGGAATTGGCAAAGTGATATTTGGAAGCCCATAGAGGGCTATGGTGAAAAAGGAAATATCCTCAGATGAAATCTGGAAGAAGCTTTCTGAAAAACTGCTTAGTTTTCTGTTTATTCATCTCACAGAGTTACATCTGTATTTCGTGGATCTCTTTGCTAGTCTTATTTCTGTGGAATCTGAGAACAGATATATCGGATCCCTTTGAAGACTACAGGGCCAAAGGAAATATCCTCCGATAACAAAGAGAAAGAAGCTTTCTGAGAAACTTCGTTGTGTTCTGTGAAATCATCTCACAGAGTTACATCTGTATTTCGTGGACGTCTTTGCTAGCCTTATTTCTGTGGAATCTGAGAACAGATATTTCGGATCCCTTTGAAGACTATAGAGCCAAAGGAAATACCCTCCGATAACAAAGAGAAAGAAGCTTTCTGAGAAACTGCGTTGTGTTCTGTGAAATCATCTCACAGAGTTACAGCTTTCCCCTCAAGGAGCCTTTCGCTAAGACAGTTCTTGTGGAATTGGCAAAGTGATATTTGGAAGCCCATAGAGGGCTATGGTGAAAAAGGAAATATCCTCAGATGAAATCTGGAAAGAAGCTTTCTGAGAAACTGCTTAGTGTTCTGTTAATTCAACTCACAGAGTTACATCTGTATTTCGTGGATCTCCTTGCTAGCCTTATTTCTGTGGAATCTGAGAACAGATATTTCGGATCTCTTCGAAAACTATAGGGCCAAAGGAAATATCCTCCGATAACAAAGAGAAAGAAGCTTTCTGAGAAACTTCTTTGTGTTCTGTGAAATCATCTCACAGAGTTACAGCTTTCCCCTCAAGGAGCCTTTCGCTAAGACAGTTCTTGTGGAATTGGCAAAGTGATATTTGGAAGCCCGTAGAGGGCTATGGTGAAAGAGGAAATATCCTCAGACGAAATCTGGAAAGAAGCTCTCTGAGAAACTGCTTAGTGTTCTGTTAATTCATCTCACAGAGTTACATCTCTATTTCGTGGATCTCCTTGCTAGCCTTATTTCTGTGGAATCTGAGAACAGATATTTCGGATCCCTTTAAAGACTATAGGGCCAAAGGAAATATCCTCCGATAACAAAGAGAAAGATGCTTTCTGAGAAACTTCGTTGTGTTCTGTGAAATCATCTCACAGAGTTACAGCTTTCCCCTCAAGGAGCCTTTTGCTAAGACAGTTCTTGTGGAATTGTCAAAGTGATATATGGAAGCCCATAGAGGGCTATGGTGAAAAAGGGAATATCCTCAGATGAAATCTGGAAAGAAGCTCTCTGAGAAACTGCTTAGTGTTCTGTTAATTCATCTCACAGAGTTACATCTGTATTTCGTGGATCTCTTTGCTAGCCTTATTTCTGTAGAATCTGAGGACAGATATTTCGGATCCCTTTGAAGACTATAGGGCCAAAGGAAATATCCTCCGATAACAAAGAGAAAGAAGCTTTCTGAGAAACTTCGTTGTGTTCTCTGAAATCAACTCACAGAGTTACAGCTTTCCCCTCAAGGAGTCTTTCGCTAAGACAGTTCTTGTTGAATTGGCAAAGTGATATTTGGAAGCCCAAAGAGGGCTATGGTGAAAAAGGAAATATCCTCAGATGAAATCTGGAAAGAAACTTTCTGAGAAACTACTTAGTGTTCTGTTAATTCATCTCACAGTGTTACATCTGTATTTCGTGGATCTCTTTGCTAGTCTTTTTTCTGTAGAATCTGAGAACAGATATTTCGGATCCCTTTGAAGACTAAGGTCCAAAGGAAATATCCTCCGATAACAAAGAGAAAGAAGCTTTCTGAGAAACTTCGTTGTGTTCTGTGAAATCATCTCACAGAGTTACAGCTTTCCCCTCAAGGAGCCTTTCGCTAAGACAGTTCTTGTTGAATTGGCAAAGTGATATTTGGAAGCGCATAGAGGGCTATGGTGAAAAAGGAAATATCCTCAGATGAAATCTGGAAAGAAGCTTTCTGAGAAACTGCTTAGTGTTCTGTTTATTCATCTCACAGTGTTACATCTGTATTTCGTGGATCTCTTTGCTAGTCTTTTTTCTGCGGAATCTGAGAACAGATATTTCGGATCCCTTTGAAGACTATAGGGCCAAAGGAAATATCCTCCGATAACAAAGAGAAAGAAGCTTTCTGAGAAACTTCGTTGTGTTCTGTGAAATCATCTCACAGAGTTACAGCTTTCCCCTCAAGGAGCCTTTCGCTAAGACAGTTCTTGTGGAATTGGCAAAGTGATATTTGGAAGCGCATAGAGGGCTATGGTGAAAAAGGAAATATCCTCCGATGAAATCTGGAAAGAAGGTTTCTGAGAAACTGCTTAGTGTTCTGTTAATTCACCTCACAGAGTTACATCTGTATTTCGTGGATCTCCTTGCTAGCCTTATTTCTGTAGAATCTGAGAACAGATATTTCGGATCCCTTTGAACACTATAGGTCCACAGGAAATATCCTCCGATAAAAAAGAGAAAGAAGCTTTCTGAGAAACTTCGTTGTGTTCTGTGAAATCATCTCAGAGAGTTACAGCTTTCCATTCAAGCAGCCTTTGGCTAAGACAGTTCTTGTGGAATTGGCAAAGTGATATTTGGAAGCCCATAGAGGGCTATGGTGAAAAAGGAAATATCCTCAGATGAAATCTGGAAAGAAGCTTTCTGAAAAACTGCTTAGTGTTCTGTTAATTCATCTCACAGAGTTACATCTGTATTTCGTGGATCTCTTTGATAGTCTTATTTCTGTGGAATCTGAGAACAGATATACCGGATCCCTTTGAAGACTACAGGGCCAAAGGAAATATCCTCCGATAACAAAGAGAAAGAAGCTTTCTGAGAAACTTCGTTGTGTTCTGTGAAATCATCTCACAGAGTTACAGGTTTCCCCTCAAGGAGCCTTTCGCTAAGACAGTTATTGTTGAATTGGCAAAGTGACATTTGGAAGCCCATAGAGGGCTATGGTGAAAAAGGAAATATCCTCAGATGAAATCTGGAAAGAAGCTTTCTGAGAAACTGCTTAGTGTTCTGTTTATTCATCTCACAGAGTTACATCTGTATTTCGTGGATCTCTTTGCTAGTCTTATTTCTGTGGAATCTGAGAGCAGATATTTCGGATCTCTTTGAAGACTATAGGGCCAAAGGAAATATCCTCCGATAACAAAGAGAAAGAAGCTTTCGGAGAAACTTCGTTGTGTTCTGTGAAATCATCTCACAGAGTTACAGCTTTCCCCGCAAGGAGCCTTTCGCTAAGACAGTTATTGTTGAATTGGCAAAGTGATATTTGGAAGCCCATAGAGGGCTATGGTGAAAAAGGAAATATCCTCAGATGAAATCTGGAAAGAAGATTTCTGAGAAACTGATTAGTGTTCTGTTAATTCATCTCACAGAGTTACATCTGTATTTCGTGGATGTCTTTGCTAGCCTTATTTCTGTGGAATCTGAGAACAGATATTTCGGATCCCCTTGAAGACTATAGGGCCAAAGGAAATATCCTCCGATAACAAAGAGAAAGATGCTTCCTGAGAAACTTCGTTGTGTTCTGTGAAATCATCTCACAGAGTTACAGCTTTCCCCTCAAGGAGCCTTTCGCTAAGACTGTTCTTGTGGAATTGGCAAAGTGATATTTGGAAGCCCATAGAGGGCTACGGTGGAAAAGGAAATATCCTCAGATGAAATCTGGAAAGAAGCTCTCTGAGAAACTGCTTAGTGTTCTGTTAATTCATCTCACAGAGTTACATCTGTATTTCGTGGATCTCTTTGCTAGCCTTATTTCTGTGGAATCTGAGGACAGATATTTCGGATCCCTTTGAAGACTAAGGTCCAAAGGAAATATCCTCCGATAACAAAGAGAAAGAAGCTTTCTGAGAAACTTCGTTGTGTTCTGTGAAATCAACTCACAGAGTTACAGCTTTCCCCTCAAGGAGTCTTTCGCTAAGACAGTTCTTGTTGAATTGGCAAAGTGATATTTGGAAGCCCAAAGAGGGCTATGGTGAAAAAGGAAATATCCTCAGATGAAATCTGGAAAGAAGCTTTCTGAGAAACTGCTTAGTGTTCTGTTTATTCATCTCACAGTGTTACATCTGTATTTCGTGGATCTCTTTGCTAGTCTTTTTTCTGCGGAATCTGAGAACAGATATTTCGGATCCCTTTGAAGACTATAGGGCCAAAGGAAATATCCTCCGATAACAAAGAGAAAGAAGCTTTCTGAGAAACTTCGTTGTGTTCTGTGAAATCATCTCACAGAGTTACAGCTTTCCCCTCAAGGAGCCTTTCGCTAAGACAGTTCTTGTGGAATTGGCAAAGTGATATTTGGAAGCGCATAGAGGGCTATGGTGAAAAAGGAAATATCCTCCGATGAAATATGGAAAGAAGGTTTCTGAGAAACTGCTTAGTGTTCTGTTAATTCACCTCACAGAGTTACATCTGTATTTCGTGGATCTCCTTGCTAGCCTTATTTCTGTAGAATCTGAGAACAGATATTTCGGATCCCTTTGAACACTATAGGTCCACAGGAAATATCCTCCGATAAAAAAGAGAAAGAAGCTTTCTGAGAAACTTCGTTGTGTTCTGTGAAATCATCTCAGAGAGTTACAGCTTTCCATTCAAGCAGCCTTTGGCTAAGACAGTTCTTGTGGAATTGGCAAAGTGATATTTGGAAGCCCATAGAGGGCTATGGTGAAAAAGGAAATATCCTCAGATGAAATCTGGAAAGAAGCTTTCTGAAAAACTGCTTAGTGTTCTGTTAATTCATCTCACAGAGTTACATCTGTATTTCGTGGATCTCTTTGATAGTCTTATTTCTGTGGAATCTGAGAACAGATATACCGGATCCCTTTGAAGACTACAGGGCCAAAGGAAATATCCTCCGATAACAAAGAGAAAGAAGCTTTCTGAGAAACTTCGTTGTGTTCTGTGAAATCATCTCACAGAGTTACAGGTTTCCCCTCAAGGAGCCTTTCGCTAAGACAGTTCTTGTGGAATTGGCAAAGTGACATTTGGAAGCCCATAGAGGGCTATGGTGAAAAAGGAAATATCCTCAGATGAAATCTGGAAAGAAGCTTTCTGAGAAACTGCTTAGTGTTCTGTTTATTCATCTCACAGAGTTACATCTGTATTTCGTGGATCTCTTTGCTAGTCTTATTTCTGTGGAATCTGAGAGCAGATATTTCGGATCTCTTTGAAGACTATAGGGCCAAAGGAAATATCCTCCGATAACAAAGAGAAAGAAGCTTTCGGAGAAACTTCGTTGTGTTCTGTGAAATCATCTCACAGAGTTACAGCTTTCCCCTCAAGGAGACTTTCGCTAAGACAGTTATTGTTGAATTGGCAAAGTGATATTTGGAAGCCCATAGAGGGCTATGGTGAAAAAGGAAATATCCTCAGATGAAATCTGGAAAGAAGATTTCTGAGAAACTGATTAGTGTTCTGTTAATTCATCTCACAGAGTTACATCTGTATTTCGTGGATGTCTTTGCTAGCCTTATTTCTGTGGAATCTGAGAACAGATATTTCGGATCCCTTTGAAGACTTTAGTGCCAAAGGAAATATCCTCCGATAACAAAGAGAAAGAAGCTTTCTGAGAAACTTGGTTGTGTTCTGTGAAATCATCTCACAGAGTTACAGCTTTCCCCGCAAGGAGCCTTTCGCTAAGACTGTTCTTGTGGAATTGGCAAAGTGATATTTGGAAGCCCATAGAGGGCTACGGTGAAAAAGGAAATATCCTCATATGAAATCTGGAAAGAAGCTTTCTGATAAACTGCTTAGTGTTCTGTTAATTCATCTCACAGAGTTACATCTGTATTTCGTGGATCTCCTTGCTACCCTTATTTCTGTGGAATCTGAGAACAGATATTTCGGATCCCCTTGAAGACTATAGGGCCAAAGGAAATATCCTCCGATAACAAAGAGAAAGATGCTTCCTGAGAAACTTCGTTGTGTTCTGTGAAATCATCTCACAGAGTTACAGCTTTCCCCTCAAGGAGCCTTTCGCTAAGACTGTTCTTGTGGAATTGGCAAAGTGATATTTGGAAGCCCATAGAGGGCTACGGTGGAAAAGGAAATATCCTCATATGAAATCTGGAAAGAAGCTTTCTGATAAACTGCTTAGTGTTCTGTTAATTCATCTCACAGAGTTACATCTGTATTTCCTGGATCTCCTTGCTAGCCTTATTTCTGTGCATCGGAGAACAGATATTTCGGATCCGTTTGAAGACTATAGGGCCAAAGGAAATATCCTCCGATAACAAAGAGAAAGAAGCTTCCTGAGAAACTTCGTTGCGTTCTGTGAAATCATCTTACAGAGTTACAGCTTCCCCTCCAGGAGCCATTCGCTAAGACAGTTCTTGTGGAATTGGCAAGGTGATATTTGGAAGCCCATAGAGGGCTATGGTGAAAAAGGAAATATCCTCAGATGAAATCTGGAAAGAGCTTTCTGAGAAACTGCTTAGTGTTCTGTTAATTCATCTCACAGAGTTACATCTGTATTTCGTGGATCTCCTTGCTAGCCTTATTTCTGTAGAATGTGAGAACAGATATTTCGGGACCCTTTGAAGACTATAGGGCCAAAGGAAATATCCTCCGATAAAAAAGAGAAAGAAGCTTTCTGAGAAAATTCGTTGTGTTCTGTGAAATCATCTCAGAGAGTTACAGCTTTCCATTCAAGCAGCCTTTGGCTAAGACAGTTCTTGTGGAATTGGCAAAGTGATATTTGGAAGCCCATAGAGGGCTATGGTGAAAAAGGAAATATCCTCAGATGAAATCTGGAAGAAGCTTTCTGAAAAACTGCTTAGTGTTCTGTTTATTCATCTCACAGAGTTACATCTGTATTTCGTGGATCTCTTTGCTAGTCTTATTTCTGTGGAATCTGAGAACAGATATTTCGGATCCCTTTGAAGACTACAGGGCCAAAGGAAATATATTCCGATAACAAAGAGAAAGAAGCTTTCTGAGAAACTTCGTTGTGTTCTGTGAAATCATCTCACAGAGTTACATCTGTATTTCGTGGACGTCTTTGCTAGCCTTATTTCTGTGGAATCTGAGAACAGATATTTCGGATCCCTTTGAAGACTATAGAGCCAAAGGAAATACCCTCCGATAACAAAGAGAAAGAAGCTTTCTGAGAAACTGCGTTGTGTTCTGTGAAATCATCTCACAGAGTTACAGCTTTCCCCTCAAGGAGCCTTTCGCTAAGACAGTTCTTGTGGAATTGGCAAAGTGATATTTGGAAGCCCATAGAGGGCTATGGTGAAAAAGGAAATATCCTCAGATGAAATCTGGAAAGAAGCTTTCTGAGAAACTGCTTAGTGTTCTGTTAATTCAACTCACAGAGTTACATCTGTATTTCGTGGATCTCCTTGCTAGCCTTATTTCTGTGGAATCTGAGAACAGATATTTCGGATCTCTTCGAAAACTATAGGGCCAAAGGAAATATCCTCCGATAACAAAGAGAAAGAAGCTTTCTGAGAAACTTCTTTGTGTTCTGTGAAATCATCTCACAGAGTTACAGCTTTCCCCTCAAGGAGCCTTTCGCTAAGACAGTTCTTGTGGAATTGGCAAAGTGATATTTGGAAGCCCGTAGAGGGCTATGGTGAAAGAGGAAATATCCTCAGACGAAATCTGGAAGGAAGCTTTCTGAGAAACTGCTTAGTGTTCTGTTAATTCATCTCACAGAGTTACATCTCTATTTCGTGGATCTCCTTGCTAGCCTTATTTCTGTGGAATCTGAGAACAGATATTTCGGATCCCTTTAAAGACTATAGGGCCAAAGGAAATATCCTCCGATAACAAAGAGAAAGATGCTTTCTGAGAAACTTCGTTGTGTTCTGTGAAATCATCTCACAGAGTTACAGCTTTCCCCTCAAGGAGCCTTTTGCTAAGACAGTTCTTGTGGAATTGTCAAAGTGATATATGGAAGCCCATAGAGGGCTATGGTGAAAAAGGAAATATCCTCAGATGAAATCTGGAAAGAAGCTCTCTGAGAAACTGCTTAGTGTTCTGTTAATTCATCTCACAGAGTTACATCTGTATTTCGTGGATCTCTTTGCTAGCCTTATTTCTGTGGAATCTGAGGACAGATATTTCGGATCCCTTTGAAGACTATAGGGCCAAAGGAAATATACTCTGATAACAAAGAGAAAGAAGCTTTCTGAGAAACTTCGTTGTGTTCTGTGAAATCATCTCACAGAGTTACAGCTTTCCCCTCAAGGAGCCTTTCGCTAAGACTGTTCTTGTGGAATAGGCAAAGTGATACTTGGAAGTCCATAGAGGGCTATGGTGAAAAAGGAAATATCCTCAGAGAAATCTGGAAAGAAGTTTCTGAGAAACTGCTTAGTGTTCTGTTAATTCCTCTCACAGAATTACATCTGTATTTCATGGATGTCTTTGCTAGCTTTATTTCTGTGGAATCTGAGAACAGATATTTCGGATCCCTTTGAAGACTACAGGGCCAAAGGAAATATCCTCCGATAACAAAGAGAAAGAAGCTTTCTGAGAAACTTGGTTGTGTTCTGTGAAATCATCTCACAGAGTTACAGGTTTCCCCTCAAGGAGCCTTTCACTAATACAGTTCTTGTGGAATTGGCAAAGTGATATTTGGAAGCCCATAGAGGGCTATGGTGAAAAAGGAAATATCCTCAGATGAAATCTGGAAAGAAGCTTTCTGAGAAACTGCTTAGTGTTCTGTTAATTCATCTCACAGAGTTACATCTGTATTTCGTGGATCTCTTTGCTAGCCTTATTTCTGGAGAATATGAAAACAGATATTTCGGATCCCTTTGAAGACTAAGGGCCAAAGGAAATATCCTCCGATAACAAAGAGAAAGAAGCTTTCTGAGAAACTTCGTTGTGTTTTCTGAAATCATCTCACAGAGTTACAGCTTTCCCCTCAAGGAGCCTTTCCCTAAGACAGTTCTTGTGGAATTGGCAAAGTGATATATGGAAGCCCATATAGGGCTATGGTGAAAAAGGAAATATCCTCAGATGAAATTTGGAAAGAAGCTTTCGGAAAAACTGCTTAGTGTTCTGTTAATTCATCTCACAGAGTTACATCTGTATTTCGTGGATCTCTTTGCTAGTCTTATTTCTGTGGAATCTGAGAACAGATATTTCGGATCCCTTTGAAGAGTATAGGGGCAAAGGAAATATCCTCTGGTAACAAAGAGAAAGAAGCTTTCTGAGAAACTTCGTTGTGTTCTGTGAAATCATCTCACAGAGTTACAGCTTTCCCCTCAAGGAGCCTTTCACTAAGACGGTTCTTGTGGAATAGGCAAAGTGATATTTGGAAGCCCAAAGAAGGCTATGGTGAAAAAGGAAATATCCTCAGATGAAATCTGGAAAGAAACTTTCTGAGAAACTACTTAGTGTTCTGTTAATTCATCTCACAGAGTTACATCTGTATTTCGTGGATCTCTTTGCTAGCCTTATTTCAGTAGAATCTGAGAACAGATATTTCGGATCCCTTTGAAGACTAAGGTCCAAAGGAAATATCCTCCGATAACAAAGAGAAAGAAGCTTTCTGAGAAACTTCGTTGTGTTCTGTGAAATCATCTCACAGAGTTACAGCTTTCCCCTCAAGGAGCCTTTCGCTAAAACAGTTCTTGTGGAATTGGCAAAGTGATATTTGGAAGCCAATAGAGGGCTATGGTGAAAAAGGAAATATCCTCAGATGAAATCTGAAAAGAAGCTTTCTGAGAAACTGCTTAGTGTTCTGTTAATTCATCTCACAGAGTTACACCTGTATTTCGTGGATCTCTTTGCTAGCCTTATTTCTGTGGAATCTGAGAACAGATATTTCGGATCCCTTTGAAGACTATAGGGCCAAAGTAAATATCCTCCGATAACAAAGAGAAAGAAGCTTTCTGAGAAACTTCGTTGTGTTCTGTGAAATCATCTCACAGAGTTACAGCTGTCCCCTCAAGGAGCCTTTCGCTAAGACAGTTCTTGTGGAATTGGCAAAGTGATATTTGGAAGCCCATAGAGGGCTATGGTGAAAAAGGAAATATCCTCAGATGAAATCTGGAAAGAAGCTTTCTGAGAAACTGCTTAGTGTTCTGTTAATTCATCTCACAGAGTTACATCTGTATTTCGTGGATGTCTTTGCTAGCCTTATTTCTGTGGAATCTGAGAACAGATATTTCGGATCCCTATGAAGACTATAGGGCCAAAGGAAATATACTCCGATAACAAAGAGAAAGAAGCTTTCTGAGAAACTTCGTTGTCTTCTGTGAAATCATCTCACAGAGTTGCAGCTTTACGCTCAAGGAGCCTTTCGGTAAGACAGTTCTTGTGGAATTGGCAAGGTGATATTTGGAAGCCCATAGAGGGCTATGGTGAAAAAGGAAATATCCTCAGATGAAATCTGGAAAGAAGCTTTCTGAGAAACTGCTTAGTGTTCTGTTAATTCATCTCACAGAGTTACATCTGTATTTCGTGGATCTCTTTGCTAGCCTTATTTCTGTGGAATCTGAGAACAGATATTTCGGATCCCTTTGAAGACTATAGTGCCAAAGGAAATATCCTCCGATAACAAAGAGAAGGAAGCTTTCTGAGAAACTTGCTTGTGTTCTGTGAATCATCTCACAGAGTTACAGCTTTCCCCTCAAGGAGCCTTTCGCTAAGACAGTTCTAGTGGAATTGGCAAAGTGATATTTGGAAGCCCATAGAGGGCTATGGTGAAAAAGGAAATATCCTCAGATGAAATCTGGAAAGAAGCTTTCTGAGAAACTGCTTAGTTTTCTGTTAATTCACCTCACAGAGTTACTTCTGTATTTCGTGGATCTCTTTGCTAGCCTTATTTCTGTGGAATCTGAGAACAGATATTTCGGATCCCGTTGAAGACTATAGGGCCAAAGGAAATATCCTCCGAAAACAAAGAGAAAGAAGCTTTCTGAGAAACTTGGTTGTGTTCTGTGAAATCATCTCACAGAGTTGCAGCTTTCCCCTCAAGGAGCCTTTCGCTAAGACTGTTCTTGTGGAATTGGCAAAGTGATACTTGGAAGCCCTTAGAGGGCTATGGTGAAAAAGTAAATATCCTCAGATGAAATCTTGAAAGAAGCTTTCTGAGAAACTGCTTAGTGTTCTGTTAATTCATCTCACAGAGTTACATATATATTTCATGGATGTCTTTGCTAGCCTTATTTCTGTGGAATCTGAGAGCAGATATTTCGGATCCCTTTGAAGACTATAGGGCCACAGGAAATATCCTCAGATAACAAAGAGAAAGAAGCTTTCTGAGAAACTTCGTTGTGTTCTGTGAAATCATCTCACAGAGTTACAGCTTTCCCCTCAAGGAGCCTTTCGCTAAGACAGTTCTTGTGGAATTTACAAAGTGATATTTGGAAGCCCATAGAGGGCTATGTTGAAAAATGAAATATCCTCAGATGAAATCTGGAAAAAAGCTTTCTGAGAAACTGCTTAGTGTTCTGTTAATTCATCTCACAGAGTTTCATCTGTATTTCTTGGATCTTTTTGCTAGCCATATTTCTGTGGAATCTGAGAACATATATTTCGGATCCCTTGGAAGACTATAGGGCCACAGGAAATAACCTCAGATAACAAAGAGAAAGAAGCTTTCTGAGAAACTTCGTTGTGTTCTGTGAAATCATCTCACAGATTTACAGCTTTCCCCTCAAGGATACTTTCGCTAAGACAGTTCTTGTGGAATTGGCAAAGTGATATTTGGAAGCCCATAGAGGGCTAGGGTGAAAAAGGAAATATCCTCAGATGAAATCTGGAAAGAAGCTTTCTGAGAAACCGCTTAGTGTTCTGTTAATTCATCTCACAGAGTTACATCTGTATTTCGTGGATCTCTTTGTTAGCCTTATTTCTGTGTAATCTGAGAACAGATATTTCGGATCCCTTTGAAGACTATAGGGCCAAAGGAAATATCCTACGAAAACAAAGAGAAAGAAGCTTTCTTAGAAACTTCGTTGTGTTCTGTGAAATCATCTCACAGAGTTACAGCTTTCCCCTCAAGGAGCCTTTCGCTAAGACAGTTCTTGTGGAATTGGCAAAGTGATATCTGGAAGCCCATAGAGGGCTATGGTGAAAAAGGAAATATCCTCAGATGAAATATGGAAAGAAGCTTTCTGAGAAACTGCTTAGTGTTCTGTTAATTCATCTCACGGAGTTACATCTGTATTTCATGGATGTCTTTGCTAGCCTTATTTCTGTGGAATCTGAGAACAGATATTTCGGATCCCCTTGAAGACTATAGGGCCACAGGAAATATCCTCCGATAACAAAGAGAAAGAAGCTTTCTGAGAAACTTGGTTGTGTTCTGTGAAATCATCTCACAGAGTTACAGCTTTCGCCTCAAGGAGACTTTCGCTAAGACAGTTCTTGTGGAATTGGCAAAGAGATATTTGGAAGCCCCTAGAGGGCTATGGTGAAAAATGAAATATCCTCAGATGAAATCTGGAAAGAAGCTTTGTGAGAAACTGCTTAGTGTTCTCTTAATTCATCTCACAGAGTTACATCTGTATTTCGTGGATCTCCTTGCTAGCCTTATTTCTGTGGAATCTGAAAACATATGTTTCGGATCCCTTTGAAGACTATAGGGCCAAAGGAAATATCCTCCGAAAACAAAGAGAAAGAAGCTTTCTGAGAAACTTCGTTGTGTTCTGTGAAATCATCTCACAGAGTTACAGCTTTCTCCTCAAGGAGCCTTTCGCTAAGAAAGTTCTTGTGGAATTGGCAAAGTGATATTCGGAAGCCCTTAGAGGGCTATGGTGAAAAAGGAAATATCCTCAGATGAAATCTGGAAAGAAGTTTTCTGAGAAACTGCTTAGTGTTCTGTTAATTCACCTCACAGAGTTACATCTGTATTTCCTGGATCTCTTTGCTAGCATTATTTCTGTGGAATCTGAGAACAGATATTTCGGATCCCTTTGAAGACTATAGGGCCAAAGGAAATATCCTCCGATAACAAAGAGAAAGAAGCTTTCTGAGAAACTTCGTTGTGTTCTGTGAAATCATCTCACAGAGTTGCAGCTTTACGCTCAAGGAGCCTTTCGCTAAGACAGTTCTTGTGGAATTGGCAAAGTGATATTTGGAAGCCCATAGAGGGCTATGGTGAAAAAGGAAATATCCTCAGATGAAATCTGGAAAGAAGCTTTCTGAGAAACTGCTTAGTGTTCTGTTAATTCATCTCACAGAGTTACATCTGTATTTCGTGGATGTCTTTGCTAGCCTTATTTCTGTAGAATCTGAGAACAGATATTTCGGATCCCTATGAAGACTATAGGGCCAAAGGAAATATCCTCCGATAACAAAGAGAAAGAAGCTTTCTGAGAAACTTCGTTGTGTTCTGTGAAATCATCTCACAGAGTTACAGCTTTCCCCTCAAGGAGCCTTTCACTAAGACAGTTCTTGTGGAATTGGCAAAGTGATATCTGGAAGCCCATAGAGGGCTATGGTGAAAAAGGAAATATCCTCAGAGGAAATCTGCAAAGAAGCTTTCTGAGAAACTGCTTAGTGTTCTGTCAATTCATCTCACAGAGTTACATCTGTATTTCTTGGATCTCTTTGCTAGCCTTATTTCTGTGGAATCTGAGAACAGATATTTCGGATCCCTTTGAAGACTATAGGGCCAAAGGAAATATCTTCCGATAACAAAGAGAAAGAAGCTTTCTGAGAAACTTCTTTGTGTTCTGTGAAATCATCTCACAGAGTTGCAGCTTTACGCTCAAGGAGCCTTTCGGTAAGACAGTTCTTGTGGAATTGGCAAGGTGATATTTGGAAGCCCATAGAGGGCTATGGTGAAAAAGGAAATATCCTCAGATGAAATCTGGAAAGAAGCTTTCTGAGAAACTGCTTAGTGTTCTGTTAATTCATCTCACAGAGTTACATCTGTATTTCGTGGATCTCTTTGCTAGCCTTATTTCTGTGGAATCTGAGAACAGATATTTCGGATCCCTTTGAAGACTATAGGGCCAAAGGAAATATCCTCCGATAACAAAGAGAAGGAAGCTTTCTGAGAAACTTGGTTGTGTTCTGTGAATCATCTCACAGAGTTACAGCTTTCCCCTCAAGGAGCCTTTCACTAAGACAGTTCTAGTGGAATTGGCAAAGAGATATTTGGAAGCCCATAGAGGGCTATGGTGAAAAAGGAAATATCCTCAGATGAAATCTGGAAAGAAGCTTTCTGAGAACCTGCTTAGTGTTCTGTTAATTCACCTCACAGAGTTACTTCTGTATTTCGTGGATCTCTTTGCTAGCCTTATTTCTGTGGAATCTGAGAACAGATATTTCGGATCCCGTTGAAGACTATAGGGCCAAAGGAAATATCCTCCGAAAACAAAGAGAAAGAAGCTTTCTGAGAAACTTCGTTGTGTTCTGTGAAATCATCTCACAGAGTTGCAGCTTTCCCCTCAAGGAGCCTTTCGCTAAGACAGTTCTTGTGGAATTGGCAAAGTGATACTTGGAAGCCCTTAGAGGGCTATGGTGAAAAAGGAAATATCCTCAGATGAAATCTGGAAAGAAGCTTTCTGAGAAACTGCTTAGTGTTCTGTTAATTCATCTCACAGAGTTACATATATATTTCATGGATGTCTTTGCTAGCCTTATTTCTTTGGAATCTGAGAGTAGATATTTCGGATCCCTTTGAAGACTATAGGGACACAGGAAATATCCTCAGATAACAAAGAGAAAGAAGCTTTCTGAGAAACTTCGTTGTGTTCTGTGAAATCATCTCACAGAGTTACAGCTTTCCCCTCAAGGAGCCTTTCGCTAAGACAGTTCTTGTGGAATGGCAAAGTGATATTTGGAAGCCCATAGAGGGCTATGGTGAAAAAGGAAATATCCTCAGATGAAATCTGGAAAGAAGCTTTCTGAGAAACTGCTTAGTGTTCTGTTAATTCCTCTCACAGAGTTACATCTGTATTTCGTGGATGTCTTTGCTAGCCTTATTTCTGTGGAATCTGAGAACAGATATTTCGGATCCCTTTGAAGACTATAGGGCCAAAGGAAATATCCTCCGATAACAAAGAGAAAGAAGCTTTCTGAGAAACTTCTTGGTGTACTGTGAAATCATCTCAAAGAGTTACAGCTTTCCCCTCAAGGAGTGTTTCGCTAAGACAGTTCTTGTGGAATTGGCAAAGTGATATTTGGAAGCCCATAGAGGGCTAAGGTGAAAAAGGAAATATCCTCAGAGGAAATCTGGAAAGAAGCTTTCTGAGAAACTGCTTAGTGTTCTGTTAATTCATCTCACAGAGTTACATCTGTATTTCGTGGATCTCTTTGCTAGCCTTATTTCTGTGGAATCTGAGAACAGATATTTCGGATCCCTTTGAAGACTATAGGGCCAAAGGAAATATCCTCCGAAAACAAAGAGATAGAAGCTTTCTGAGAAACTTCGTTGTGTTCTGTGAAATCATCCCACAGAGTTGCAGCTTTCCCCTCAAGGAGCCTTTCGCTAAGACAGTTCTTGTGGAATAGGCAAAGTGATATTTGGAAGCCCATAGAGGGCTATGGTGAAAAAGGTAATATCCTCAGATGAAATCTGGAAAGAAGCTTTCTGAGAAACTGCTTAGTGTTCTGTTAATTCATCTCACAGAGTTACATCTGTATTTCGTGGATCTCTTTGCTAGCCTTATTTCTGTGGAATCTGAGAACAGATATTTCGGATCCCTTTGAAGACTATAGGGCCAAAGGAAATATCCTCAGATAACAAAGAGAAAGAAGCTTTCTGAGAAACTTCGTTGTGTTCTGTGAAATCATCTCACAGAGTTACAGCTTTCCCCTCAAGGAGCCTTTCGCTAAGAAAGTTCTTGTGGAATTGGCAAAGTGATATTCGGAAGCCCATAGAGGGCTATGGTGAAAAAGGAAATATCCTCAGATGAAATCTGGAAAGAAGCTTTCTGAGAAACTGCTTAGTGTTCTGTTAATTCATCTCACAGAGTTACACCTGTATTTCGTGGATCTCTTTGCTAGCCTTATTTCTGTGGAATCTGAGAACAGATGTTTCGGATCCCTTTGAAGACTATAGGGCCAAAGGAAATATCCTGCGATTACAAAGAGAAAGAAGCTTTCTGAGAAACTTCGTTGTGTTCTGTGAAATCATCTCACAGAGTTACAGCTTTCCCCTCAAGGAGCCTTTGGCTAAGACAGTTCTTGTGGAATTGTCAAAGTGATATCTGGAAGCCCATAGAGGGCTATGGTGAAAAAGGAAATATCCTCAGATGAAATCTGGAAAGAAGTTTTCTGAGAAACTGCTTAGTGTTCTGTTAATTCATCTCACAGAGTTACATCTGTATTTCATGGATCTCTTTGCTGGCCTTATTTCTGTGGAATCTGAGAACAGATATTTCGGATCCCTTTGAAGACTATAGGGCCAAAGGAAATATCCTCCGATAACAAAGAAAAAGAAGCTTTCTGAGAAACTTCTTTGTGTTCTGTGAAATCATCTCACAGAGTTACAGCTTTCCCCTCAAGGAGCATTTCGCTAAGACAGTTCTTGTGGAATTGGCAAAGTGATATTTGGAAGCCCATAGAGGGCTATGGTGAAAAAGGAAATATCCTCAGATGAAATCTGGAAAGAAGCTTTCAGAGAAACGGCTTAGTGTTCTGTTAATTCATCTCACAGAGTTACATCTGTATTTCGTGGATCTCCCTGCTAGCCTTATTTCTGTGGAATCTGAGAACAGATATTTCTGATCCCTTTGAAGACTATAGGGCCAAAGGAAATATCCCCCGATAACAAAGAGAAAGAAGCTTTCTGAGAAACTTCGTTGTGTTCTGTGAAATCATCTCACAGAGTTACAGCTTTCCCCTCAAGGAGCCTTTCGCTAAGACAGTTCTTGAGGAATTGGCAAAGTGATACTTGGAAGCCCATAGAGGGCTGTGGTGAAAAAGGAAATATCCTCAGATGAAATCTGGAAAGAAGCTTTCTGAGAAACTGCGTAGTGTTCTGTTAATTCATCTCACAGAGTTACATCTGTATTTCATGGATGTCTTTGCTAGCCTTATTTCTGTGGAATCTGAGAACAGATATTTCGCATCAATTTGACGACTATAGTTCCAAAGGAAATATCCTCCGATAACAAAGAGAAAGCAGCTTTCTGAGAAACTTCGTTGTGTTCTGTGAAATCATCTCACAGAGTTACAGCTTTCCCCTCAAGGAGACTTTCGCTAAGACAGTTCTTGTGGAATTGGCAAAGAGATATTTGGAAGCCCCTAGAGGGCTATGGTGAAAAAGGAAATATCCTCAGATGAAATCTGGAAAGAAGCTTTGTGAGAAACTGCTTAGTGTTCTGTTAATTCATCTCACAGAGTTACATCTGTATTTCGTGGATCTCTTTCCTAGCCTTATTTCTGTGGAATCTGAAAACAGATATTTCGGATCCCTTTGAAGACTATAGGGCCAAAGGAAATATCCTCCGAAAACAAAGAGAAAGAAGCTTTCTGAGAAACTTCGTTGTGTTCTGTGAAATCATTTCACAGAGTTGCAGCTTTACGCTCAAGGAGCCTTTCGCTAAGAAAGTTCTTGTGGAATTGGCAAAGTGATATTCCGAAGCCCATAGAGGGCTATGGTGAAAAAGGAAATATCCTCAGATGAAATCTGGAAAGAAGCTTTCTGAGAAACTGCTTAGTGTTCTGTTAATTCATCTCACAGAGTTACACCTGTATTTCGTGGATCTCTTTGCTAGCCTTATTTCTGTGGAATCTGAGAACAGATATTTCGGATCCCTTTGAAGACTATAGGGCCAAAGTAAATATCCTCCGATAACAAAGAGAAAGAAGCTTTCTGAGAAACGTCGTTGTGTTCTGTGAAATCATCTCACAGAGTTACAGCTGTCCCCTCAAGGAGCCTTTCGCTAAGACAGTTCCTGTGGAATTGGCAAAGAGATATTTGGAAGCCCATAGAGGGCTACGGTGAAAAAGGAAATATCCTCAGATGAAATCTGGAAAGAAGCTTTCTGAGAAACTGCTTAGTGTTCTGTTAATTCATCTCACAGAGTTACATCTGTATTTCGTGGATGTCTTTGCTAGCCTTATTTCTGTGGAATCTGAGAACAGATATTTCGGATCCCTATGAAGACTATAGGGCCAAAGGAAATATCCTCCGATAACAAAGAGAAAGAAGCTTTCTGAGAAACTTCGTTGTCTTCTGTGAAATCATCTCACTGAGTTACAGCTTTCCCCTCAAGGAGCCTTTCGCTAAGACAGTTCATGTGGAATTGGCAAAGTGATATCTGGAAGCCCATAGAGGGCTACGGTGAAAAAGGAAATATCCTCAGATGAAATCTGGAAAGAAGCTTTCTGAGAAACTGCTTAGTGTTCTGTTAATTCACCTCACAGAGTTACATCTGTATTTCGTGGATCTCTTTGCTAGCATTATTTCTGTGGGATCTGAGAACAAATATTTCGGATCCCTTTGAAGACTATAGGGCCAAAGGAAATATCCTCCGATAACAAAGAGACAGAAGCTTTCTGAGAAACTTCTTGGTGTTCTGTGAAATCATCTCAAAGAGTTACAGCTTTCCCCTCAAGGTGTGTTTCGCTAAGACAGTTCTTGTGGAATTGGCAAAGTGATATTTGGAAGCCCATAGAGGGCTAAGGTGAAAAAGGAAATATCCTCAAATGAAATCTGGAAAGAAGCTTTCTGAGAAACTGCTTAGTGTTCTGTTAATTCATCTCACAGAGTTACATCTGTATTTCGTGGATCTCTTTGCTAGCCTTATTTCTGTGGAATCTGAGAACAGATATTTCGGATCCCTTTGAAGACTATAGGGCCAAAGGAAATATCCTCCGATAACAAAGAGAAAGAAGCTTTCTGAGAAACTTCTTTGTGTTCTGTGAAATCATCTCACAGAGTTGCAGCTTTACGCTCAAGGAGCCTTTCGCTAAGACAGTTCTTGTGGAATTGGCAAGGTGATATTTGGAAGCCCATATAGGGCTATGGTGAAAAAGGAAATATCCTCAGATGAAATCTGGAAAGAAGCTTTCTGAGAAACTGCTTAGTGTTCTGTTAATTCATCTCACAGAGTTACATCTGTATTTCGTGGATCTCTTTGCTAGCCTTATTTCTGTGGAATCTGAGAACAGATATTTCGGATCCCTGTGAAGACTATAGGGCCAAAGGAAATATCCTCCGATAACAAAGAGAAGGAAGCTTTCTGAGAAACTTGGTTGTGTTCTGTGAATCATCTCACAGAGTTACAGCTTTCCCCTCAAGGAGCCTTTCGCTAAGACAGTTCTAGTGGAATTGGCAAAGTGATATTTGGAAGCCCATAGAGGGCTATGGTGAAAAAGGAAATATCCTCAGATGAAATCTGGAAAGAAGCTTTCTGAGAAACTGCTTAGTGTTCTGTTAATTCACCTCACAGAGTTACTTCTGTATTTCGTGGATCTCTTTGCTAGCCTTATTTCTGTGGAATCTGAGAACAGATATTTCGGATCCCGTTGAAGAATATAGGGCCAAAGGAAATATCCTCCGAAAATAAAGAGATAGAAGCTTTCTGAGAAACTTCGTTGTGTTCTGTGAAATCATCTCACAGAGTTGCAGCTTTCCCCTCAAGGAGACTTTCGCTAAGACAGTTCTTGTGGAATTGGCAAAGTGATACTTGGAAGCCCTTAGAGGGCTATGGTGAAAAAGGAAATATCCTCAGATGAAATCTGGAAAGAAGCTTTCTGAGAAACTGCTTAGTGTTCTGTTAATTCATCTCACAGAGTTACATATATATTTCATAGATGTCTTTGCTAGCCTTATTTCTGTGGAATCTGAGAGCAGATATTTCGGATCCCTTTGAAGACTATAGGGCCACAGGAAATATCCTCAGATAACAAAGAGAAAGAAGCTTTCTGAGAAACTTCGTTGTGTTCTGTGAAATCATCTCACAGAGTTACAGCTTTCCCCTCAAGGAGCCTTTCGCTAAGACAGTTCTTGTGGAATTGGCAAAGTGATATTTGGAAGCCCATAGAGGGCTATGTTGAAAAAGGAAATATCCTCAGATGAAATCTGGAAAGAAGCTTTCTGAGAAACTGCTTAGTGTTCTGTTAATTCATCTCACAGAGTTACATCTGTATTTCGTGGATCTCTTTGCTAGCCTTATTTCTGTGGAATCTGAGAACAGATATTTCGGATCCCTTTGAAGACTATAGGGCCAAAGGAAATATCCTCCGAAAACAAAGAGAAAGAAGCTTTCTGAGAAACTTCGTTGTGTTCTGTGAAATCATCTCACAGAGTCACAGCTTTCCCCTCAAGGAGCCTTTCGCTCAGAAAGTTCTTGTGGAATTGGCAAAGTGATATTCGGAAGCCCTTAGAGGGCTATGGTGAAAAAGGAAATATCCTCAGATGAAATCTGGAAAGAAGCTTTCTGAGAAACTGCTTAGTGTTCTGTTAATTCATCTCACATAGTTACACCTGTATTTCGTGGATCTCTTTGCTAGCCTTATTTCTGTGGAATCTGAGAACAGATATTTCGGATCCCTTTGAAGACTATAGGGCCAAACTAAATATCCACCGAGAACAAAGAGAAAGAAGCTTTCTGAGAAACTTCGTTGTGTTCTGTGTAATCATCTCACAGAGTTACCGCTGTCCCCTCAAGGAGCCTTTCGCTAAGACAGTTCTTGTGGAATTGGCAAAGTGATATTTGGAAGCCCATAGAGGGCTATGGTGAAAAAGGAAATATCCTCAGATGAAATCTGGAAAGAAGCTTCCTGAGAAACTGTTTAGTGTTCTGTTAATTCATCTCACAGAGTTACATCTGTATTTCGTGGATCTCTTTGCTGACCTTATTTCTGTGGAATCTGAGAACAGATATTTCGGATCCCTTTGAAGACTATAGGGCCAAAGGAAATATCCTCCGATAACAAAGAGAAAGAAGCTTTCTGAGAAACTTCTTTGTGTTCTGTGAAATCATCTCACAGAGTTACAGCTTTCCCCTCAAGGAGCATTTCGCAAAGACAGTTCTTGCGGAATTGTCAAAGTGATATTTGGAAGCCCATAGAGGGCTATGGTGAAAAAGGAAATATCCTCAGATGAAATCTGGAAAGAAGCTTTCTGAGAAACTGCTTAGTGTTCTGTTAATTCATCTCACAGAGTTACATCTGTATTTCGTGGATCTCCTTGCTTGTCTTATTTCTGTGGAATCTGAGAACAGATATTTCGGATCCCTTTGAAGACTATAGGGCCAAAGGAAATATCCTCCGATAACAAAGAGAAAGAAGCTTTCTGAGAAACTTCGTTGTGTTCTGTGAAATCATCTCACAGAGTTACAGCTTTCCCCTCCAGGAGCCTTTCGCTAAGACAGTTCTTGAGGAATTGGCAAAGTGATACTTGGAAGTCCATAGAGGGCTATGGTGAAAAAGGAAATATCCTCAGATGAAATCTGGAAAGAAGCTTTCCGAGAAACTGCGTAGTGTTCTGTTAATTCATCTCACAGAGTTACATCTGTATTTCATGGATGTCTTTGCTAGCCTTATTTCTGTGGAATCTGAGAACAGATATTTCGGATCAATTTGACGACTATAGGGCCAAAGGAAATATCCTTCGATAACAAAGAGAAAGAAGCTTTCTGAGAAACTTCGTTGTGTTCTGTGAAATCATCTCACAGAGTTACAGCTTTCCCCTCAAGGAGCCTTTCGCTAAGACAGTTCTTGTGGAATTGGCAAAGTGATACTTGGATGCCCATAGAGGGCTATGGTGAAAAAGGAAATATCCTCAGATGAAATCTGGAAAGAAGCTTTCTGAGAAACTGCTTAGTGTTCTGTTAATTCATCTCACAGAGTTACTTCTGTATTTCGTGGATCTCTGTGCTAGCCTTATTTCTGTGGAATCTGAGAACAGATATTCGGATCCCTTTGAAGACTATAGGGCCAAAGGAAATATCCTCCGAAAACAAAGAGAAAGAAGCTTTCTGAGAAACTTCGTTGTGTTCTGTGAAATCATCTCACAGAGTTACAGCTTTCCCCTCAAGGAGACTTTCGCTAAGACAGTTCTTGTGGAATTGGCAAAGTGATACTTGGAAGCCCTTAGAGGGCTATGGTGAAAAAGGAAATATCCTCAGATGAAATCTGGAAAGAAGCTTTCTGAGAATCTGCTTAGTGTTCTGTTAATTCATCTCACAGAGTTACTTCTGTATTTCGTGGATCTCTTTGCTAGCCTTATTTCTGTAGAATCTGAGAACAGATATTTCGGATCCCTTTGAAGACTATAGGGCCAAAGGAAATATCCTCCGATAACAAAGAGAAGGAAGCTTTCTGAGAAACTTCGTTGTGTTCTGTGAATCATCTCACAGAGTTACAGCTTTCCCCTCAAGGAGCCTTTCGCTAAGACAGTTCTAGTGGAATTGGCAAAGTGATATTTGGAAGCCCCTAGAGGGCTATGGTGAAAAAGGAAATATCCTCAGATGAAATCTGGAAAGAAGCTTTCTGAGAAACTGCTTAGTTTTCTGTTAATTCACCTCACAGAGTTACTTCTGTATTTCGTGGATCTCTTTGCTAGCCTTATTTCTGTGGAATCTGAGAACAGATATTTCGGATCCCGTTGAAGACTATAGGGCCAAAGGAAATATCCTCCAAAAACAAAGAGAAAGAAGCTTTCTGAGAAACTTGGTTGTGTTCTGTGAAATCATCTCACAGAGTTGCAGCTTTCCCCTCAAGGAGCCTTTCGCTAAGACAGTTCTTGTGGAATTGGCAAAGTGATACTTGGAAGCCCTTAGAGGGCTATGGTGAAAAAGAAACATCCTCAGATGAAATCTGGAAAGAAGCTTTCTGCGAAACTGCTTAGTGTTCTGTTAATTCATCTCACAGAGTTACATATATATTTCATGGATGTCTTTGCTAGCCTTATTTCTGTGGAATCTGAGAGCAGATATTTCGGATCCCTTTGAAGACTATAGGGCCACAGGAAATATCCTCAGATAACAAAGAGAAAGAAGCTTTCTGAGAAACTTCGTTTTGTTCTGTGAAATCATCTCACAGAGTTACAGCTTTCCCCTCAAGGAGCCTTTCGCTAAGAAAGTTCTTGTGGAATTGGCAAAGTGATATTCGGAAGCCCATAGAGGGCTATGGTGAAAAAGGAAATATCCTCAGATGAAATCTGGAAAGAAGCTTTCTGAAAAACTCCTTAGTGTTCTGTTAATTCATCTCACAGAGTTACACCTGTATTTCGTGGATCTCTTTGCTAGCCTTATTTCTGTGGAATCTGAGAACAGATATTTCGGATCCCTTTGAAGACTATAGTGCCAAAGGAAATATCCTCCGATAACAAAGAGAAAGAAGCTTTCTGAGAAACTTCGTTGTGTTCTGTGAAATCATCTCACAGAGTTACAGCTTTCCTCTAAAGGAGCCTTTCGCTAAGACAGTTCTTGTGGAATTGGCAAAGTGATATTTGGAAGCCCATAGAGGGCTATGGTGAAAAAGGAAATATCCTCAGATGAAATCTGGAAAGAAGCTTTCTGAGAAACTGCTTAGTGTTCTGTTAATTCATCTCACACAGTTACATCTGTATTTCGTGGATGTCTTTGCTAGCCTTATTTCTGTGGAATCTGAGAACAGATATTTCGGATCCCTATGAAGACTATAGGGCCAAAGGAAATATCCTCCAATAACAAGAGAAAGAAGCTTTCTGAGAAACTTCGTTGTGTTCTGTGAAATCATCTCACAGAGTTACAGCTTTCCCCTCAAGGAGCCTTTCGCTAAGAAAGTTCTTGTGGAATTGGCAAAGTGATATTCGGAAGCCCTTAGAGGGCTATGGTGAAAAAGGAAATATCGTCAGATGAAATCTGGAAAGAAGCTTTCTGAGAAACTGCTTAGTGTTCTGTTAATTCATCTCACAGAGTTACACCTGTATTTCGTGGATCTCTTTGCTAGCCATATTTCTGTGGAATCTGAGAACAGATATTTCGGATCCCTTTGAAGACTATAGGGCCAAAGGAAATATCCTCCGATAACAAAGAGAAAGAAGCTTTCTGAGAAACTTCGTTGTGTTCTGTGAAATCATCTCACAGAGTTACAGCTGTCCCCTCAAGGAGCCTTTCGCTAAGACAGTTCTTGTGGAATTGGCAAAGTGATATTTGGAAGCCCATAGAGGGCTATGTTGAAAAAGGAAATATCCTCAGATGAAATCTGGAAAGAAGCTTTCTGAGAAACTGCTTAGTGTTCTGTTAATTCAACTCACAGAGTTACATCTGTATTTCGTGGATCTCTTTGCTAGCCTTATTTCTGTGGAATCTGAGAACAGATATTTCGGATCCCTTTGAAGACTATAGGGCCAAAGGAAATATACTCCGAAAACAAAGAGAAAGAAGCTTTCTGAGAAACTTCGTTGTGTTCTGTGAAATCATCTCACAGAGTTACAGCTTTCCCCTCAAGGAGCCTTTCGCTCAGAAAGTTCTTGTGGAATTGGCAAAGTGATATTCGGAAGCCCTTAGAGGGCTATGGTGAAAAAGGAAATATCCTCAGATGAAATCTGGAAAGAAGCTTTCTGAGAAACTGCTTAGTGTTCTGTTAATTCATCTCACAGAGTTACACCTGTATTTCGTGGATCTCTTTGCTAGCCTTATTTCTGTGGAATCTGAGAACAGATATTTCGGATCCCTTTGAAGACTATAGGGCCAAACTAAATATCCACCGAGAACAAAGAGAAAGAAGCTTTCTGAGAAACTTCGTTGTGTTCTGTGAAATCATCTCACAGAGTTACAGCTGTCCCCTCAAGGAGCCTTTCGCTAAGACAGTTCTTGTGGAATTGTCAAAGTGATATCTGGAAGCCCATAGAGGGCTATGGTGAAAAAGGAAATATCCTCAGATGAAATCTGGAAAGAAGATTTCTGAGAAACTGCTTAGTGTTCTGTTAATTCACCTCACAGAGTTACATCTGTATTTCGTGGATCTCTTTGCTAGCATTATTTCTGTGGAATCTGAGAACAGATATTTCGGATCCCTTTGAAGACTATAGGACCAATGGAAATATCCTCCGATAACAAAGGGAAAGAAGCTTTCTGAGAAACTTCTTGGTGTTCTGTGGAATCATCTCACAGAGTTACAGCTTTCCCCTCAAAGAGTGTTTCGCTAACACAGTTCTTGTGGAATTGGCAAAGTGATATTTGGAAGCCCATAGAGGGCTAAGGTGAAAAAGGAAATATCCTCAGAGGAAATCTGGAAAGAAGCTTTCTGAGAAACTGCTTAGTGTTCTGTTAAATCATCTCACAGAGTTACATCTGTATTTCGTGGATCTCTTTGCTGGCCTTATTTCTGTGGAATCTGAGAACAGATATTTCGGATCCCTTTGAAGACTATAGAGCCAAAGGAAATATCCTCCGATAACAAAGAGAAAGAAGCTTTCTGAGAAACTTCTTTGTGTTCTCTGAAATCATCTCACAGAGTTGCAGCTTTCCGCTCAAGGAGCCTTTCGCTAAGACAGTTCTTGTGTAATTGGCAAAGTGATATTTGGAAGCCCATAGAGGGCTATGGTGAAAAAGGAAATATCCTCAGATGAAATCTGGAAAGAAGTTTCTGAGAAACTGCTTAGTGTACTGTTAATTCATCTCACAGAGTTACATCTGTATTTCGTGGATCTCTTTGCTAGCCTTATTTCTGTGGAATCTGAGAACAGATATTTCGGATCCCTTTCAAGACTATAGGGCCAAAGGAAATATCCTCCGATAACAAAGAGAAAGAAGCTTTCTGAGAAACTTCTTTGTGTTCTGTGAAATCATCTCACAGAGTTACAGCTTCCCCTTCAAGGAGCCTTTCGCTAAGACACTTCATGTGGAATTGGCAAAGTGATATTCAGAAGCCCATAGAGGGCTATGGTGAAAAAGGAAATAACCTCAGATGAAATCTGGAAAGAAGCTTTCTGAGAAACTGCTAAGTGTTCTGTTAATTCATCTCATAGTGTTACACCTGTATTTCGTGGATCTCTTTGCTTGCCTTATTTCTGTGGAATCTGAGAACAGATATTTCGGATCCCTTTGAAGACTATAGGGCCAAAGGAAATATCCTCCGATAACAAAGAAAAAGAAGCTTTCTGAGAAACTTCTTTGTGTTCTGTGAAATCATCTCACAGAGTTACAGCTTTCCCCTCAAGGAGCATTTCGCTAAGACAGTTCTTGTGGAATTGGCAAAGTGATATTTGGAAGCCCATAGATGGCTATGGTGAAAAAGGAAATATCCTCAGATGAAATCTGGAAAGAAGCTTTCAGAGAAACGGCTTAGTGTTCTGTTAATTCATCTCACAGAGTTACATCTGTATTTCGTGGATCTCCCTGCTAGCCTTATTTCTGTGGAATCTGAGAACAGATATTTCTGATCCCTTTGAAGACTATAGGGCCAAAGGAAATATCCCCCGATAACAAAGAGAAAGAAGCTTTCTGAGAAACATCGTTGTGTTCTGTGAAATCATCTCACAGAGTTACAGCTTTCCCCTCAAGGAGCATTTCGCTAAGACAGTTCTTGAGGAATTGGCAAAGTGATACTTGGAAGCCCATAGAGGGCTGTGGTGAAAAAGGAAATATCCTCAGATGAAATCTGGAAAGAAGCTTTCTGAGAAACTGCGTAATGTTCTGTAAATTCATCTCACAGAGTTACATCTGTATTTCATGGATGTCTTTGCTAGCCTTATTTCTATGGAATCTGAGAACAGATATTTCGGATCCCGTTGAAGAATATAGGGCCAAAGGAAATATCCTCCGATAACAAAGAGAAAGAAGCTTTCTGAGAAACTTCGTTGTGTTCTGTGAAATCATCTCACAGAGTTACAGCTTTCCCCTAAAAAAGACTTTCGCTAAGACAGTTCTTGTGGAATTGGCAAAGAGATATTTGGAAGCCCCTAGAGGGCTATGGTGAAAAAGGAAATATCCTCAGATGAAATCTGGAAAGAAGCTTTGTGAGAAACTGCTTAGTGTTCTGTTAATTCATCTCACAGAGTTACATCTGTATTTCATGGATCTCTTTGCTAGCCTTATTTCTGTGGAATCTGAAAACAGATATTTCGGATCCCTTTGAAGACTATAGGGCCAAAGGAAATATCCTTCGAAAACAAAGAGAAAGAAGCTTTCTGAGAAACTTCGTTGTGTTCTGTGAAATCATCTCACAGAGTTGCAGCTTTACGCTCAAGGAGCCTTTCGCTAAGAAAGTTCTTGTGGAATTGGCAAAGTGATATTCGGAAGCCCATAGAGGGCTATGGTGAAAAAGGAAATATCCTCAGATGAAATCTGGAAAGAAGCTTTCTGAGAAACTGCTTAGTGTTCTGTTAATTCATCTCACAGAGTTACACCTGTATTTCGTGGATCTCTTTGCTAGCCTTATTTCTGTGGAATCTGAGAACAGATATTTCGGATCCCTTTGAAGACTATAGGGCCAAAGTAAATATCCTCCGATAACAAAGAGAAAGAAGCTTTCTGAGAAACGTCGTTGTGTTCTGTGAAATCATCTCACAGAGTTACAGCTGTCCCCTCAAGGAGCCTTTCGCTAAGACAGTTCTTGTGGAATTGGCAAAGTGATATTTGGAAGCCCATAGAGGGCTATGGTGAAAAAGGAAATATCCTCAGATGAAATCTGGAAAGAAGCTTTCTGAGAAACTGCTTAGTGTTCTGTTAATTCATCTCACAGAGTTACATCTGTATTTCGTGGATGTCTTTGCTAGCCTTATTTCTGTGGAATCTGAGAACAGATATTTCGGATCCCTATGAAGACTATAGGGCCAAAGGAAATATCCTCCGATAACAAAGAGAAAGAAGCTTTCTGAGAAACTTCGTTGTCTTCTGTGAAATCATCTCACAGAGTTACAGCTTTCCCCTCAAGGAGCCTTTCGCTAAGACAGTTCTTGTGGAATTGGCAAAGTGATATCTGGAAGCCCATAGAGGGCTATGGTGAAAAAGGAAATATCCTCAGATGAAATCTGGAAAGAAGCTTTCTGAGAAACTGCTTAGTGTTCTGTTAATTCATCTCACAGAGTTACATCTGTATTTCGTGGATCTCTTTGCTAGCCTTATTTCTGTGGAATCTGAGAACAGATATTTCGGATCCCTTTGAAGACTATAGGGCCAAAGGAAATATCCTCCGATAACAAAGAGAAGGAAGCTTTCTGAGAAACTTGGTTGTGTTCTGTGAATCATCTCACAGAGTTACAGCTTTCCCCTCAAGGAGCCTTTCGCTAAGACAGTTCTAGTGGAATTGGCAAAGTGATATTTGGAAGCCCATAGAGGGCTATGGTGAAAAAGGAAATATCCTCAGATGAAATCTGGAAAGAAGCTTTCTGAGAAACTGCTTAGTGTTCTGTTAATTCACCTCACAGAGTTACTTCTGTATTTCGTGGATCTCTTTGCTAGCGTTATTTCTGTGGAATCTGAGAACAGATATTTCGGATCCCGTTGAAGAATATAGGGCCAAAGGAAATATCCTCCGAAAACAAAGAGAAAGAAGCTTTCTGAGAAACTTCGTTGTGTTCTGTGAAATCATCTCACAGAGTTGCAGCTTTCCCCTCAAGGAGCCTTTCGCTAAGACAGTTCTTGTGGAATTGGCAAAGTGATACTTGGAAGCCCTTAGAGGGCTATGGTGAAAAAGGAAATATCCTCAGATGAAATCTGGAAAGAAGCTTTCTGAGAAACTGCTTAGTGTTCTGTTAATTCATCTCACAGAGTTACATATATATTTCATGGATGTCTTTGCTAGCCTTATTTCTGTGGAATCTGAGAGCAGATATTTCGGATCCCTTTGAAGACTATAGGGCCACAGGAAATATCCTCAGATAACAAAGAGAATGAAGCTTTCTGAGAAACTTCGTTGTGTTCTGTGAAATCATCTCACAGAGTTACAGCTTTCCCCTCAAGGAGCCTTTCGCTAAGACAGTTCTTGTGGAATTGGCAAAGTGATATTTGGAAGCCCATAGAGGGCTATGTTGAAAAAGGAAATATCCTCAGATGAAATCTGGAAAGAAGCTTTCTGAGAAACTGCTTAGTGTTCTGTTAATTCATCTCACAGAGTTACATCTGTATTTCGTGGATCTCTTTGCTAGCCTTATTTCTGTGGAATCTGAGAACAGATATTTCGGATCCCTTTGAAGACTATAGGGCCAAAGGAAATATCCTCCGAAAACAAAGAGAAAGAAGCTTTCTGAGAAACTTCGTTGTGTTCTGTGAAATCATCTCACAGAGTTACAGCTTTCCCCTCAAGGAGCCTTTCGCTCAGAAAGTTCTTGTGGAATTGGCAAAGTGATATTCGGAAGCCCTTAGAGGGCTATGGTGAAAAAGGAAATATCCTCAGATGAAATCTGTAAAGAAGCTTTCTGAGAAACTGCTTAGTGTTCTGTTAATTCATCTCAAAGAGTTACACCTGTATTTCGTGGATCTCTTTGCTAGCCTTATTTCTGTGGAATCTGAGAACAGATATTTCGGATCCCTTTGAAGACTATAGGGCCAAACTAAATATCCACCGAGAACAAAGAGAAAGAAGCTTTCTGAGAAACTTCGTTGTGTTCTGTGAAATCATCTCACAGAGTTACAGCTGTCCCCTCAAGGAGCCTTTCGCTAAGACAGTTCTTGTGGAATTGGCAAAGTGATATTTGGAAGCCCATAGAGGGCTATGTTGAAAAAGGAAATATCCTCAGATGAAATCTGGAAAGAAGCTTTCTGAGAAACTGCTTAGTGTTCTGTTAATTCATCTCACAGAGTTACATCTGTATTTCGTGGATGTCTTTGCTAGCCTTATTTCTGTGGAATCTGAGAACAGATATTTCGGATCCCTAGAAAGACTATAGGGCCAAAGGAAATATCCTCCGATAACAAAGAGAAAGAAGCTTTCTGAGAAACTTCGTTGTCTTCTGTGAAATCATCTCACAGAGTTACAGCTTTCCCCTCAAGGAGCCTTTCGCTAAGACAGTTCTTGTGGAATTGGAAAAGTGATATCTGGAAGCCCATAGAGGGCTATGGTGAAAAAGGAAATATCCTCAGATGAAATCTGGAAAGAAGCTTTCTGAGAAACTGCTTAGTGTTCTGTTAATTCACCTCACAGAGTTACATCTGTATTTCGTGGATCTCTTTGCTAGCATTTTTTCTGTGGAATCTGAGAACAGATATTTCGGATCCCTTTGAAGACTATAGGGTCAAAGGAAATATCCTCCGATAACAAAGAGAAAGAAGCTTTCTGAGAAACTTCTTGGTGTTCTGTGAAATCATCTCACAGAGTTACAGCTTTCCCCTCAAGGAGTGTTTCGCTAAGACAGTTCTTGTGGAATTGGCAAAGTGATATTTGGAAGCCCATAGAGGGCTAAGGTGAAAAAGGAAATATCCTCAGAGGAAATCTGGAAAGAAGCTTTCTGAGAAACTGCTTAGTGTTCTGTTAATTCATCTCACAGAGTTACATCTGTATTTCGTGGATCTCTTTGCTAGCCTTATTTCTGTGGTATCTGAGAACAGATGTTTCGGATCCCTTTGAAGACTATAGGGCCAAAGGAAATATCCTCCGATAACAAAGAGAAAGAAGCTTTCTGAGAAACTTCTTTGTGTTCTGTGAAATCATCTCACAGAGTTGCAGCTTTACGCTCAAGGAGCCTTTCGGTAAGACAGTTCTTGTGGAATTGGCAAGGTGATATTTGGAAGCCCATAGAGGGCTATGGTGAAAAAGGAAATATCCTCAGATGAAATCTGGAAAGAAGCTTTGTGAGAAACTGCTTAGTGTTCTGTTAATTCATCTCACAGAGTTACATCTGTATTTCATGGATCTCTTTGCTAGCCTTATTTCTGTGGAATCTGAAAACAGATATTTCGGATCCCTTTGAAGACTATAGGGCCAAAGGAAATATCCTTCGAAAACAAAGAGAAAGAAGCTTTCTGAGAAACTTCGTTGTGTTCTGTGAAATCATCTCACAGAGTTGCAGCTTTACGCTCAAGGAGCCTTTCGCTAAGAAAGTTCTTGTGGAATTGGCAAAGTGATATTCGGAAGCCCATAGAGGGCTATGGTGAAAAAGGAAATATCCTCAGATGAAATCTGGAAAGAAGCTTTCTGAGAAACTGCTTAGTGTTCTGTTAATTCATCTCACAGAGTTACACCTGTATTTCGTGGATCTCTTTGCTAGCCTTATTTCTGTGGAATCTGAGAACAGATATTTCGGATCCCTTTGAAGACTATAGGGCCAAAGTAAATATCCTCCGATAACAAAGAGAAAGAAGCTTTCTGAGAAACGTCGTTGTGTTCTGTGAAATCATCTCACAGAGTTACAGCTGTCCCCTCAAGGAGCCTTTCGCTAAGACAGTTCTTGTGGAATTGGCAAAGTGATATTTGGAAGCCCATAGAGGGCTATGGTGAAAAAGGAAATATCCTCAGATGAAATCTGGAAAGAAGCTTTCTGAGAAACTGCTTAGTGTTCTGTTAATTCATCTCACAGAGTTACATCTGTATTTCGTGGATGTCTTTGCTAGCCTTATTTCTGTGGAATCTGAGAACAGATATTTCGGATCCCTATGAAGACTATAGGGCCAAAGGAAATATCCTCCGATAACAAAGAGAAAGAAGCTTTCTGAGAAACTTCGTTGTCTTCTGTGAAATCATCTCACAGAGTTACAGCTTTCCCCTCAAGGAGCCTTTCGCTAAGACAGTTCTTGTGGAATTGGCAAAGTGATATCTGGAAGCCCATAGAGGGCTATGGTGAAAAAGGAAATATCCTCAGATGAAATCTGGAAAGAAGCTTTCTGAGAAACTGCTTAGTGTTCTGTTAATTCATCTCACAGAGTTACATCTGTATTTCGTGGATCTCTTTGCTAGCCTTATTTCTGTGGAATCTGAGAACAGATATTTCGGATCCCTTTGAAGACTATAGGGCCAAAGGAAATATCCTCCGATAACAAAGAGAAGGAAGCTTTCTGAGAAACTTGGTTGTGTTCTGTGAATCATCTCACAGAGTTACAGCTTTCCCCTCAAGGAGCCTTTCGCTAAGACAGTTCTAGTGGAATTGGCAAAGTGATATTTGGAAGCCCATAGAGGGCTATGGTGAAAAAGGAAATATCCTCAGATGAAATCTGGAAAGAAGCTTTCTGAGAAACTGCTTAGTGTTCTGTTAATTCACCTCACAGAGTTACTTCTGTATTTCGTGGATCTCTTTGCTAGCGTTATTTCTGTGGAATCTGAGAACAGATATTTCGGATCCCGTTGAAGAATATAGGGCCAAAGGAAATATCCTCCGAAAACAAAGAGAAAGAAGCTTTCTGAGAAACTTCGTTGTGTTCTGTGAAATCATCTCACAGAGTTGCAGCTTTCCCCTCAAGGAGCCTTTCGCTAAGACAGTTCTTGTGGAATTGGCAAAGTGATACTTGGAAGCCCTTAGAGGGCTATGGTGAAAAAGGAAATATCCTCAGATGAAATCTGGAAAGAAGCTTTCTGAGAAACTGCTTAGTGTTCTGTTAATTCATCTCACAGAGTTACATATATATTTCATGGATGTCTTTGCTAGCCTTATTTCTGTGGAATCTGAGAGCAGATATTTCGGATCCCTTTGAAGACTATAGGGCCACAGGAAATATCCTCAGATAACAAAGAGAATGAAGCTTTCTGAGAAACTTCGTTGTGTTCTGTGAAATCATCTCACAGAGTTACAGCTTTCCCCTCAAGGAGCCTTTCGCTAAGACAGTTCTTGTGGAATTGGCAAAGTGATATTTGGAAGCCCATAGAGGGCTATGTTGAAAAAGGAAATATCCTCAGATGAAATCTGGAAAGAAGCTTTCTGAGAAACTGCTTAGTGTTCTGTTAATTCATCTCACAGAGTTACATCTGTATTTCGTGGATCTCTTTGCTAGCCTTATTTCTGTGGAATCTGAGAACAGATATTTCGGATCCCTTTGAAGACTATAGGGCCAAAGGAAATATCCTCCGAAAACAAAGAGAAAGAAGCTTTCTGAGAAACTTCGTTGTGTTCTGTGAAATCATCTCACAGAGTTACAGCTTTCCCCTCAAGGAGCCTTTCGCTCAGAAAGTTCTTGTGGAATTGGCAAAGTGATATTCGGAAGCCCTTAGAGGGCTATGGTGAAAAAGGAAATATCCTCAGATGAAATCTGTAAAGAAGCTTTCTGAGAAACTGCTTAGTGTTCTGTTAATTCATCTCAAAGAGTTACACCTGTATTTCGTGGATCTCTTTGCTAGCCTTATTTCTGTGGAATCTGAGAACAGATATTTCGGATCCCTTTGAAGACTATAGGGCCAAACTAAATATCCACCGAGAACAAAGAGAAAGAAGCTTTCTGAGAAACTTCGTTGTGTTCTGTGAAATCATCTCACAGAGTTACAGCTGTCCCCTCAAGGAGCCTTTCGCTAAGACAGTTCTTGTGGAATTGGCAAAGTGATATTTGGAAGCCCATAGAGGGCTATGTTGAAAAAGGAAATATCCTCAGATGAAATCTGGAAAGAAGCTTTCTGAGAAACTGCTTAGTGTTCTGTTAATTCATCTCACAGAGTTACATCTGTATTTCGTGGATGTCTTTGCTAGCCTTATTTCTGTGGAATCTGAGAACAGATATTTCGGATCCCTATAAAGACTATAGGGCCAAAGGAAATATCCTCCGATAACAAAGAGAAAGAAGCTTTCTGAGAAACTTCGTTGTCTTCTGTGAAATCATCTCACAGAGTTACAGCTTTCCCCTCAAGGAGCCTTTCGCTAAGACAGTTCTTGTGGAATTGGAAAAGTGATATCTGGAAGCCCATAGAGGGCTATGGTGAAAAAGGAAATATCCTCAGATGAAATCTGGAAAGAAGCTTTCTGAGAAACTGCTTAGTGTTCTGTTAATTCACCTCACAGAGTTACATCTGTATTTCGTGGATCTCTTTGCTAGCATTATTTCTGTGGAATCTGAGAACAGATATTTCGGATCCCTTTGAAGACTATAGGGTCAAAGGAAATATCCTCCGATAACAAAGAGAAAGAAGCTTTCTGAGAAACTTCTTGGTGTTCTGTGAAATCATCTCACAGAGTTACAGCTTTCCCCTCAAGGAGTGTTTCGCTAAGACAGTTCTTGTGGAATTGGCAAAGTGATATTTGGAAGCCCATAGAGGGCTAAGGTGAAAAAGGAAATATCCTCAGAGGAAATCTGGAAAGAAGCTTTCTGAGAAACTGCTTAGTGTTCTGTTAATTCATCTCACAGAGTTACATCTGTATTTCGTGGATCTCTTTGCTAGCCTTATTTCTGTGGTATCTGAGAACAGATGTTTCGGATCCCTTTGAAGACTATAGGGCCAAAGGAAATATCCTCCGATAACAAAGAGAAAGAAGCTTTCTGAGAAACTTCTTTGTGTTCTGTGAAATCATCTCACAGAGTTGCAGCTTTACGCTCAAGGAGCCTTTCGGTAAGACAGTTCTTGTGGAATTGGCAAGGTGATATTTGGAAGCCCATAGAGGGCTATGGTGAAAAAGGAAATATCCTCAGATGAAATCTGGAAAGAAGCTTTCTGAGAAACTGCTTAGTGTTCTGTTAATTCATCTCACAGAGTTACATCTGTATTTCGTGGATCTCTTTGCTAGCCTTATTTCTGTGGAATCTGAGAACAGATATTTCGGATCCCTTTGAAGACTATAGGGCCAAAGGAAATATCCTCCGATAACAAAGAGAAGGAAGCTTTCTGAGAAACTTGGTTGTGTTCTGTGAATCATCTCACAGACTTACAGCTTTCCCCTCAAGGAGCCTTTCGCTAAGACAGTTCTAGTGGAATTGGCAAAGTGATATTTGGAAGCCCCTAGAGGGCTATGGTGAAAAAGGAAATATCCTCAGATGAAATCTGGAAAGAAGCTTTCTGAGAAACTGCTTAGTTTTCTGTTAATTCACCTCACAGAGTTACTTCTGTATTTCGTGGATCTCTTTGCTAGCCTTATTTCTGTGGAATCTGAGAACAGATATTTCGGATCCCGTTGAAGACTATAGGGCCAAAGGAAATATCCTCCGAAAACAAAGAGAAAGAAGCTTTCTGAGAAACTTGGTTGTGTTCTGTGAAATCATCTCACAGAGTTGCAGCTTTCCGCTCAAGGAGCCTTTCGCTAAGACAGTTCTTGTGGAATTGGCAAAGTGATATTCGGAAGCCCATAGAGGGCTATGGTGAAAAAGGAAATATCCTCAGATGAAATCTGGAAAGAAGCTTTCTGAAAAACTTCTTAGTGTTCTGTTAATTCATCTCACAGAGTTACACCTGTATTTCGTGGATCTCTTTGCTAGCCTTATTTCTGTGGAATCTGAGAACAGATATTTCGGATCCCTTTGAAGACTATAGTGCCAAAGGAAATACCCTCCGATAACAAAGAGAAAGAAGCTTTCTGAGAAACTTCGTTGTGTTCTGTGAAATCATCTCACAGAGTTACAGCTTTCCTCTCAAGGAGCCTTTCGCTAAGACAGTTCTTGTGGAATTGGCAAAGTGATATTTGGAAGCCCTTAGAGGGCTATGGTGAAAAAGGAAATATCCTCAGATGAAATCTGGAAAGAAGCTTTCTGAGAAACTGCTTAGTGTTCTGTTAATTCATCTCACAGTGTTACATCTGTATTTCGTGGATGTCTTTGCTAGCCTTATTTCTGTGGAATCTGAGAACAGATATTTCGGATCCCTATGAAGACTATAGGGCCAAAGGAAATATCCTCCGATAACAAGAGAAAGAAGCTTTCTGAGAAACTTCGTTGTGTTCTGTGAAATCATCTCACAGAGTTACAGCTTTCCCCTCAAGGAGCCTTTCGCTAAGACAGTTCTTGTGGAATTGGCAAAGTGATATTCGGAAGCCCTTAGAGGGCTATGGTGAAAAAGGAAATATCGTCAGATGAAATCTGGAAAGAAGCTTTCTGAGAAACTGCTTAGTGTTCTGTTAATTCATCTCACAGAGTTACACCTGTATTTCGTGGATCTCTTTGCTAGCCTTATTTCTGTGGAATCTGAGAACAGATATTTCGAATCCCTTTGAAGACTATAGGGCCAAAGGAAATATCCTCCGATAACAAAGAGAAAGAAGCTTTCTGAGAAACTTCGTTGTGTTCTGTGAAATCATCTCACAGAGTTACAGGTTTCCCCTCAAGGAGCCTTTCGCTCAGAAAGTTCTTGTGGAATTGGCAAAGTGATATTCGGAAGCCCTTAGAGGGCTATGGTGAAAAAGGAAATATCCTCAGATGAAATCTGGAAAGAAGCTTTCTGAGAAACTGCTTAGTGTTCTGTTAATTCATCTCACAGAGTTACACCTGTATTTCGTGGATCTCTTTGCTAGCCTTATTTCTGTGGAATCTGAGAACAGATATTTCGGATCCCTTTGAAGACTATAGGGCCAAACTAAATATCCACCGAGAACAAAGAGAAAGAAGCTTTCTGAGAAACTTCGTTGTGTTCTGTGAAATCATCTCACAGAGTTACAGCTGTCCCCTCAAGGAGCCTTTCGCCAAGACAGTTCTTGTGGAATTGTCAAAGTGATATCTGGAAGCCCATAGAGGGCTATGGTGAAAAAGGAAATATCCTCAGATGAAATCTGGAAAGAAGATTTCTGAGAAACTGCTTAGTGTTCTGTTAATTCACCTCACAGAGTTACATCTGTATTTCGTGGATCTCTTTGCTAGCATTATTTCTGTGGAATCTGAGAACAGATATTTCGGATCCCTTTGAAGACTATAGGGCCAAAGGAAATATCCTCCGATAACAAAGGGAAAGAAGCTTTCTGAGAAACTTCTTGGTGTTCTGTGAAATCATCTCACAGAGTTACAGCTTTCCCCTCAAAGAGTGTTTCGCTAACACAGTTCTTGTGGAATTGGCAAAGTGATATTTGGAAGCCCATAGAGGGCTAAGGTGAAAAAGGAAATATCCTCAGAGGAAATCTGGAAAGAAGCTTTCTGAGAAACTGCTTAGTGTTCTGTTAATTCATCTCACAGAGTTACATCTGTATTTCGTGGATCTCTTTGCTGGCCTTATTTCTGTGGAATCTGAGAACAGATATTTCGGATCCCTTTGAAGACTATAGAGCCACAGGAAATATCCTCCGATAACAAAGAGAAAGAAGCTTTCTGAGAAACTTCTTTGTGTTCTCTGAAATCATCTCACAGAGTTGCAGCTTTCCGCTCAAGGAGCCTTTCGCTAAGACAGTTCTTGTGTAATTGGCAAAGTGATATTTGGAAGCCCATAGAGGGCTATGGTGAAAAAGGAAATATCCTCAGATGAAATCTGGAAAGAAGTTTCTGAGAAACTGCTTAGTGTACTGTTAATTCATCTCACAGAGTTACATCTGTATTTCGTGGATCTCTTTGCTAGCCTTATTTCTGTGGAATCTGAGAACAGATATTTCGGATCCCTTTCAAGACTATAGGGCCAAAGGAAATATCCTCCGATAACAAAGAGAAAGAAGCTTTCTGAGAAACTTCTTTGTGTTCTGTGAAATCATCTCACAGAGTTACAGCTTCCCCTTCTAGGAGCCTTTCGCTAAGACAGTTCTTGTGGAATTGGCAAAGTGATATTCAGAAGCCCATAGAGGGCTATGGTGAAAAAGGAAATAACCTCAGATGAAATCTGGAAAGAAGCTTTCTGAGAAACTGCTAAGTGTTCTGTTAATTCATCTCATAGAGTTACACCTGTATTTCGTGGATCTCTTTGCTTGCCTTATTTCTGTGGAATCTGAGAACAGATATTTCGGATCCCTTTGAAGACTATAGAGCCAAAGGAAATATCCTCCGATAACAAAGAAAAAGAAGCTTTCTGAGAAACTTCTTTGTGTTCTGTGAAATCATCTCACAGAGTTACAGCTTTCCCCTCAAGGAGCATTTCGCTAAGACAGTTCTTGTGGAATTGGCAAAGTGATATTTGGAAGCCCATAGAGGGCTATGGTGAAAAAGGAAATATCCTCAGATGAAATCTGGAAAGAAGCTTTCAGAGAAACGGCTTAGTGTTCTGTTAATTCATCTCACAGAGTTACATCTGTATTTCGTGGATCTCCCTGCTAGCCTTATTTCTGTGGAATCTGAGAACAGATATTTCTGATCCCTTTGAAGACTATAGGGCCAAAGGAAATATCCCCCGATAACAAAGAGAAAGAAGCTTTCTGAGAAACTTCGTTGTGTTCTGTGAAATCATCTCACAGAGTTACAGCTTTCCCCTCAAGGAGCATTTCGCTAAGACAGTTCTTGAGGAATTGGCAAAGTGATACTTGGAAGCCCATAGAGGGCTGTGGTGAAAAAGGAAATATCCTCAGATGAAATCTGGAAAGAAGCTTTCTGAGAAACTGCGTAATGTTCTGTAAATTCATCTCACAGAGTTACATCTGTATTTCATGGATGTCTTTACTAGCCTTATTTCTGTGGAATCTGAGAACAGATATTTCGCATCAATTTGACGACTATAGGGCCAAAGGAAATATCCTCCGATAACAAAGAGAAAGAAGCTTTCTGAGAAACTTCGTTGTGTTCTGTGAAATCATCTCACAGAGTTACAGCTTTCCCCTCAAAAAGACTTTCGCTAAGACAGTTCTTGTGGAATTGGCAAAGAGATATTTGGAAGCCCCTAGAGGGCTATGGTGAAAAAGGAAATATCCTCAGATGAAATCTGGAAAGAAGCTTTGTGAGAAACTGCTTAGTGTTCTGTTAATTCATCTCACAGAGTTACATCTGTATTTCATGGATCTCTTTGCTAGCCTTATTTCTGTGGAATCTGAAAACAGATATTTCGGATCCCTTTGAAGACTATAGGGCCAAAGGAAATATCCTTCGAAAACAAAGAGAAAGAAGCTTTCTGGGAAACTTCGTTGTGTTCTGTGAAATCATCTCACAGAGTTGCAGCTTTACGCTCAAGGAGCCTTTCGCTAAGAAAGTTCTTGTGGAATTGGCAAAGTGATATTCGGAAGCCCATAGAGGGCTATGGTGAAAAAGGAAATATCCTCAGATGAAATCTGGAAAGAAGCTTTCTGAGAAACTGCTTAGTGTTCTGTTAATTCATCTCACAGAGTTACACCTGTATTTCGTGGATCTCTTTGCTAGCCTTATTTCTGTGGAATCTGAGAACAGATATTTCGGATCCCTTTGAAGACTATAGGGCCAAAGGAAATATCCTCCGATAACAAAGAGAAAGAAGCTTTCTGAGAAACGTCATTGTGTTCTGTGAAATCATCTCACAGAGTTACAGCTGTCCCCTCAAGGAGCCTTTCGCTAAGACAGTTCTTGTGGAATTGGCAAAGTGATACTTGGAAGCCCATAGAGGGCTATGGTGAAAAAGGAAATATCCTCAGATGAAATCTGGAAAGAAGCTTTCTGAGAAACTGCTTAGTGTTCTGTTAATTCATCTCACAGAGTTACATATATATTTCATGGATGTCTTTGCTAGCCTTATTTCTGTGGAATCTGAGAGCAGATATTTCGGATCCCTTTGAAGACTATAGGGCCACAGGAAATATCCTCAGATAACTAAGAGAAAGAAGCTTTCTGAGAAACTTCGTTGTGTTCTGTGAAATCATCTCACAGAGTTACAGCTTTCCCCTCAAGGAGCCTTTCGCTCAGAAAGTTCTTGTGGAATTGGCAAAGTGATATTCGGAAGCCCTTAGAGGGCTATGGTGAAAAAGGAAATATCCTCAGATGAAATCTGGAAAGAAGCTTTCTGAGAAACTGCTTAGTGTTCTGTTAATTCATCTCACAGAGTTACACCTGTATTTCGTGGATCTCTTTGCTAGCCTTATTTCTGTGGAATCTGAGAACAGATATTTCGGATCCCTTTGAAGACTATAGGGCCAAACTAAATATCCACCGAGAACAAAGAGAAAGAAGCTTTCTGAGAAACTTCGTTGTGTTCTGTGAAATCATCTCACAGAGTTACAGCTGTCCCCTCAAGGAGCCTTTTGCTAAGACAGTTCTTGTGGAATTGGCAAAGTGATATTTGGAAGCCCATAGAGGGCTATGGTGAAAAAGGAAATATCCTCAGATGAAATCTGGAAAGAACCTTTCTGAGAAACTGCTTAGTGTTCTGTTAATTCATCTCACAGAGTTACATCTGTATTTCGTGGATGTCTTTGCTAGCCTTATTTCTGTGGAATCTGAGAACAGATATTTCGGATCCCTATGAAGACTATAGGGCCAAAGGAAATATCCTCCGATAACAAAGAGAAAGAAGCTTTCTGAGAAACTTCGTTGTCTTCTGTGAAATCATCTCACAGAGTTACAGCTTTCCCCTCAAGGAGCCTTTCGCTAAGACAGTTCTTGTGGAATTGGCAAAGTGATATCTGGAAGCCCATAGAGGGCTATGGTGAAAAAGGAAATATCCTCAGAAGAAATCTGGAAAGAAGCTTTCTGAGAAACTGCTTAGTGTTCTGTTAATTCACCTCACAGAGTTACATCTGTATTTCGTGGATCTCTTTGCTAGCATTATTTCTGTGGAATCTGAGAACAGATATTTCGGATCCCTTTGAAGACTATAGGGCCAAAGGAAATATCCTCCGATAACAAAGAGAAAGAAGCTTTCTGAGAAACTTCTTGGTGTTCTGTGAAATCATCTCACAGAGTTACAGCTTTCCCCTCAAGGAGTGTTTCGCTAAGACAGTTCTTGTGGAATTGGCAAAGTGATATTTGGAAGCCCATAGAGGGCTAAGGTGAAAAAGGAAATATCCTCAGAGGAAATCTGGAAAGAAGCTTTCTGAGAAACTGCTTAGTGTTCTGTTAATTCCTCTCACAGAGTTACATCTGTATTTCGTGGATGTCTTTGCTAGCCTTATTTCTGTGGTATCTGAGAACAGATGTTTCGGATCCCTTTGAAGACTATAGGGCCAAAGGAAATATCCTCCGATAACAAAGAGAAAGAAGCTTTCTGAGAAACTTCTTTGTGTTCTGTGAAATCATCTCACAGAGTTGCAGCTTTACGCTCAAGGAGCCTTTCGGTAAGACAGTTGTTGTGGAATTGGCAAGGTGATATATGGAAGCCCATAGAGGGCTATGGTGAAAAAGGAAATATCCTCAGATGAAATCTGGAAAGAAGCTTTCTGAGAAACTGCTTAGTGTTCTGTTAATTCATCTCACAGAGTTACATCTGTATTTCGTGGATCTCTTTGCTAGCCTTATTTCTGTGGAATCTGAGAACAGATATTTCGGATCCCTTTGAAGACTATAGGGCCAAAGGAAATATCCTCCGATAACAAAGAGAAGGAAGCTTTCTGAGAAACTTGGTTGTGTTCTGTGAATCATCTCACAGAGTTACAGCTTTCCCCTCAAGGAGCCTTTCGCTAAGACAGTTCTAGTGGAATTGGCAAAGTGATATTTGGAAGCCCATAGAGGGCTATGGTGAAAAAGGAAATATCCTCAGATGAAATCTGGAAAGAAGCTTTCTGAGAAACTGCTTAGTGTTCTGTTAATTCACCTCACAGAGTTACTTCTGTATTTCGTGGATCTCTTTGCTAGCCTTATTTCTGTGGAATCTGAGAACAGATATTTCGGATCCCGTTGAAGAATATAGGGCCAAAGGAAATATCCTCCGAAAACAAAGAGAAAGAAGCTTTCTGAGAAACTTCGTTGTATTCTGTGAAATCATCTCACAGAGTTGCAGCTTTCCCCTCAAGGAGCCTTTCGCTAAGACAGTTCTTGTGGAATTGGCAAAGTGATACTTGGAAGCCCTTAGAGGGCTATGGTGAAAAAGGAAATATCCTCAGATGAAATCTGGAAAGAAGCTTTCTGAGAAACTGCTTAGTGTTCTGTTAATTCATCTCACAGAGTTACATATATATTTCATGGATGTCTTTGCTAGCCTTATTTCTGTGGAATCTGAGAGCAGATATTTCGGATCCCTTTGAAGACTATAGGGCCACAGGAAATATCCTCAGATAACAAAGAGAATGAAGCTTTCTGAGAAACTTCGTTGTGTTCTGTGAAATCATCTCACAGAGTTACAGCTTTCCCCTCAAGGAGCCTTTCGCTAAGACAGTTCTTGTGGAATTGGCAAAGTGATATTTGGAAGCCCATAGAGGGCTATGTTGAAAAAGGAAATATCCTCAGATGAAATCTGGAAAGAAGCTTTCTGAGAAACTGCTTAGTGTTCTGTTAATTCATCTCACAGAGTTACATCTGTATTTCGTGGATCTCTTTGCTAGCCTTATTTCTGTGGAATCTGAGAACAGATATTTCGGATCCCTTTGAAGACTATAGGGCCAAAGGAAATATCCTCCGAAAACAAAGAGAAAGAAGCTTTCTGAGAAACTTCGTTGTGTTCTGTGAAATCATCTCACAGAGTTACAGCTTTCCCCTCAAGGAGCCTTTCGCTCAGAAAGTTCTTGTGGAATTGGCAAAGTGATATTCGGAAGCCCTTAGAGGGCTATGGTGAAAAAGGAAATATCCTCAGATGACATCTGGAAAGAAGCTTTCTGAGAAACTGCTTAGTGTTCTGTTAATTCATCTCACAGAGTTACACCTGTATTTCGTGGATCTCTTTGCTAGCCTTATTTCTGTGGAATCTGAGAACAGATATTTCGGATCCCTTTGAAGACTATAGGGCCAAACTAAATATCCACCGAGAACAAAGAGAAAGAAGCTTTCTGAGAAACTTCGTTGTGTTCTGTGAAATCATCTCACAGAGTTACAGCTGTCCCCTCAAGGAGCCTTTCGCTAAGACAGTTCTTGTGGAATTGGCAAAGTGATATTTGGAACCCCTAGAGGGCTATGGTGAAAAAGGAAATATCCTCAGATGAAATCTGGAAAGAAGCTTTCTGAGAAACTGCTTAGTGTTCTGTTAATTCATCTCACAGAGTTACATCTGTATTTCGTGGATGTCTTTGCTAGCTTTATTTCTGTGGAATCTGAGAACAGATATTTCGGATCCCTATAAAGACTATAGGGCCAAAGGAAATATCCTCCGATAACAAAGAGAAAGAAGCTTTCTGAGAAACTTCGTTGTCTTCTGTGAAATCATCTCACAGAGTTACAGCTTTCCCCTCAAGGAGCCTTTCGCTAAGACAGTTCTTGTGGAATTGGAAAAGTGATATCTGGAAGCCCATAGAGGGCTATGGTGAAAAAGGAAATATCCTCAGATGAAATCTGGAAAGAAGCTTTCTGAGAAACTGCTTAGTGTTCTGTTAATTCACCTCACAGAGTTACATCTGTATTTCGTGGATCTCTTTGCTAGCATTATTTCTGTGGAATCTGAGAACAGATATTTCGGATCCCTTTGAAGACTATAGGGCCAAAGGAAATATCCTCCGATAACAAAGAGAAGGAAGCTTTCTGAGAAACTTGGTTGTGTTCTGTGAATCATCTCACAGAGTTACAGCTTTCCCCTCAAGGAGCCTTTCGCTAAGACAGTTCTAGTGGAATTGGCAAAGTGATATTTGGAAGCCCATAGAGGGCTATGGTGAAAAAGGAAATATCCTCAGATGAAATCTGGAAAGAAGCTTTCTGAGAAACTGCTTAGTGTTCTGTTAATTCACCTCACAGAGTTACTTCTGTATTTCGTGGATCTCTTTGCTAGCCTTATTTCTGTGGAATCTGAGAACAGATATTTCGGATCCCGTTGTAGAATATAGGGCCAAAGGAAATATCCTCCGAAAACAAAGAGAAAGAAGCTTTCTGAGAAACTTCGTTGTGTTCTGTGAAATCATCTCACAGAGTTGCAGCTTTCCCCTCAAGGAGCCTTTCGCTAAGACAGTTCTTGTGGAATTGGCAAAGTGATACTTGGAAGCCCTTAGAGGGCTATGGTGAAAAAGGAAATATCCTCAGATGAAATCTGGAAAGAAGCTTTCTGAGAAACTGCTTAGTGTTCTGTTAATTCATCTCACAGAGTTACATATATATTTCATGGATGTCTTTGCTAGCCTTATTTCTGTGGAATCTGAGAGCAGATATTTCGGATCCCTTTGAAGACTATAGGGCCACAGGAAATATCCTCAGATAACAAAGAGAATGAAGCTTTCTGAGAAACTTCGTTGTGTTCTGTGAAATCATCTCACAGAGTTACAGCTTTCCCCTCAAGGAGCCTTTCGCTAAGACAGTTCTTGTGGAATTGGCAAAGTGATATTTGGAAGCCCATAGAGGGCTATGTTGAAAAAGGAAATATCCTCAGATGAAATCTGGAAAGAAGCTTTCTGAGAAACTGCTTAGTGTTCTGTTAATTCATCTCACAGAGTTACATCTGTATTTCGTGGATCTCTTTGCTAGCCTTATTTCTGTGGAATCTGAGAACAGATATTTCGGATCCCTTTGAAGACTATAGGGCCAAAGGAAATATCCTCCGAAAACAAAGAGAAAGAAGCTTTCTGAGAAACTTCGTTGTGTTCTGTGAAATCATCTCACAGAGTTACAGCTTTCCCCTCAAGGAGCCTTTCGCTCAGAAAGTTCTTGTGGAATTGGCAAAGTGATATTCGGAAGCCCTTAGAGGGCTATGGTGAAAAAGGAAATATCCTCAGATGAAATCTGGAAAGAAGCTGTCTGAGAAACTGCTTAGTGTTCTGTTAATTCATCTCACAGAGTTACACCTGTATTTCGTGGATCTCTTTGCTAGCCTTATTTCTGTGGAATCTGAGAACAGATATTTCGGATCCCTTTGAAGACTATAGGGCCAAACTAAATATCCACCGAGAACAAAGAGAAAGAAGCTTTCTGAGAAACTTCGTTGTGTTCTGTGAAATCATCTCACAGAGTTACAGCTGTCCCCTCAAGGAGCCTTTCGCTAAGACAGTTCTTGTGGAATTGGCAAAGTGATATTTGGAACCCCTAGAGGGCTATGGTGAAAAAGGAAATATCCTCAGATGAAATCTGGAAAGAAGCTTTCTGAGAAACTGCTTAGTGTTCTGTTAATTCATCTCACAGAGTTACATCTGTATTTCGTGGATGTCTTTGCTAGCTTTATTTCTGTGGAATCTGAGAACACATATTTCGGATCCCTATAAAGACTATAGGGCCAAAGGAAATATCCTCCGATAACAAAGAGAAAGAAGCTTTCTGAGAAACTTCGTTGTCTTCTGTGAAATCATCTCACAGAGTTACAGCTTTCCCCTCAAGGAGCCTTTCGCTAAGACAGTTCTTGTGGAATTGGAAAAGTGATATCTGGAAGCCCATAGAGGGCTATGGTGAAAAAGGAAATATCCTCAGATGAAATCTGGAAAGAAGCTTTCTGAGAAACTGCTTAGTGTTCTGTTAATTCACCTCACAGAGTTACATCTGTATTTCGTGGATCTCTTTGCTAGCATTATTTCTGTGGAATCTGAGAACAGATATTTCGGATCCCTTTGAAGACTATAGGGCCAAAGGAAATATCCTCCGATAACAAAGAGAAAGAAGCTTTCTGAGAAACTTCTTGGTGTTCTGTGAAATCATCTCACAGAGTTACAGCTTTCCCCTCAAGGAGTGTTTCGCTAAGAGAGTTCTTGTGGAATTGGCAAAGTGATATTTGGAAGCCCATAGAGGGCTAAGGTGAAAAAGGAAATATCCTCAGAGGAAATCTGGAAAGAAGCTTTCTGAGAAACTGCTTAGTGTTCTGTTAATTCATCTCACAGAGTTACTTCTGTATTTCGTGGATCTCTTTGCTAGCCTTATTTCTGTGGAATCTGAGAACAGATATTTCGGATCCCGTTGAAGACTATAGGGCCAAAGGAAATATCCTCCGAAAACAAAGAGAAAGAAGCTTTCTGAGAAACTTGGTTGTGTTCTGTGAAATCATCTCACAGAGTTGCAGCTTTCCCCTCAAGGAGCCTTTCGCTAAGACAGTTCTTGTGGAATTGGCAAAGTGATACCTGGAAGCCCTTAGAGGGCTATGGTGAAAAAGGAAATATCCTCAGATGAAATCTGGAAAGAAGCTTTCTGAGAAACTGCTTAGTGTTCTGTTAATTCATCTCACAGAGTTACATATATATTTCATGGATGTCTTTGCTAGCCTTATTTCTGTGGAATCTGAGAACAGATATTTCGGATCCCTTTGAAGACTATAGGGCCACAGGAAATATCCTCAGATAACAAAGAGAAAGAAGCTTTCTGAGAAACTTCGTTTTGTTCTGTGAAATCATCTCACAGAGTTACAGCTTTCCCCTCAAGGAGCCTTTCGCTAAGACAGTTTTTGTGGAATTGGCAAAGTGATATTTGGAAGCCCATAGAGGGCTATGGTGAAAAAGGAAATATCCTCAGATGAAATCTGGAAAGAAGCTTTCTGAGAAACTGCTTAGTGTTCTGTTAATTCATCTCACAGAGTTACATCTGTATTTCGTGGATCTCTTTGCTAGCCTTATTTCTGTGGAATCTGAGAACAGATATTTCGGATCCCTTTGAAGACTATAGGGCCAAAGGAAATATCCTCCGAAAACAAAGAGAAAGAAGCTTTCTGAGAAACTTCGTTGTGTTCTGTGAAATCATCTCACAGAGTTACAGCTTTCCCCTCAAGGAGCCTTTCGCTAAGAAAGTTCTTGTGGAATTGGCAAAGTGATATTCGGAAGCCCATAGAGGGCTATGTTGAAAAAGGAAATACCCTCAGATGAAATCTGGAAAGAAGCTTTCTGAGAAACTGCTTAGTGTTCTGTTAATTCATCTCACAGAGTTACATCTGTATTTCGTGGATCTCTTTGCTAGCCTTATTTCTCTGGAATCTGAGAACAGATATTTCGGATCCCTTTGAAGACTATAGGGCCAAAGGAAATATCCTCCGAAAACAAAGAGAAAGAAGCTTTCTGAGAAACTTCGTTGTGTTCTGTGAAATCATCTCAGAGAGTTACAGCTTTCCCCTCAAGGAGCCTTTCGCTCAGAAAGTTCTTGTGGAATTGGCAAAGTGATATTTGGAAGCCCTTAGAGGGCTATGGTGAAAAAGGAAATATCCTCAGATGAAATCTGGAAAGAAGCTTTCTGAGAAACTGCTTAGTGTTCTGTTAATTCATCTCACAGAGTTACACCTGTATTTCGTGGATCTCTTTGCTAGCCTTATTTCTGTGGAATCTGAGAACAGATATTTCGGATCCCTTTGAAGACTATAGGGCCAAACTAAATATCCACCGAGAACAAAGAGAAAGAAGCTTTCTGAGAAACTTCGTTGTGTTCTGTGAAATCATCTCACAGAGTTACAGCTGTCCCCTCAAGGAGCCTTTCGCTAAGACAGTTCTTGTGGAATTGACAAAGTGATATTTGGAAGCCCATAGAGGGCTATGGTGAAAAAGGAAATATCCTCAGATTAAATCTGGAAAGAAGCTTTCTGAGAAACTGCTTAGTGTTCTGTTAATTCATCTCACAGAGTTACATCTGTATTTCGTGGATGTCTTTGCTAGCCTTATTTCTGTGGAATCTGAGAACAGATATTTCGGATCCCTATAAAGACTATAGGGCCAAAGGAAATATCCTCCGATAACAAAGAGAAAGAAGCTTTCTGAGAAACTTCGTTGTCTTCTGTGAAATCATCTCACAGAGTTACAGCTTTCCCCTCAAGGAGCCTTTCGCTAAGACAGTTCTTGTGGAATTGGAAAAGTGATATCTGGAAGCCCATAGAGGGCTATGGTGAAAAAGGAAATATCCTCAGATGAAATCTGGAAAGAAGCTTTCTGAGAAACTGCTTAGTGTTCTGTTAATTCACCTCACAGAGTTACATCTGTATTTCGTGGATCTCTTTGCTAGCATTATTTCTGTGGAATCTGAGAACAGATATTTCGGATCCCTTTGAAGACTATAGGGCCAAAGGAAATATCCTCCGATAACAAAGAGAAAGAAGCTTTCTGAGAAACTTCTTGGTGTTCTGTGAAATCATCTCACAGAGTTACAGCTTTCCCCTCAAGGAGTGTTTCGCTAAGACAGTTCTTGTGGAATTGGCAAAGTGATATTTGGAAGCCCATAGAGGGCTAAGGTGAAAAAGGAAATATCCTCAGAGGAAATCTGGAAAGAAGCTTTCTGAGAAACTGCTTAGTGTTCTGTTAATTCATCTCACAGAGTTACATCTGTATTTCGTGGATCTCTTTGCTAGCCTTATTTCTGTGGTATCTGAGAACAGATGTTTCGGATCCCTTTGAAGACTATAGGGCCAAAGGAAATATCCTCCGATAACAAAGAGAAAGAAGCTTTCTGAGAAACTTCGTTTTGTTCTGTGAAATCATCTCACAGAGTTACAGCTTTCCCCTCAAGGAGCCTTTCGCTAAGACAGTTTTTGTGGAATTGGCAAAGTGATATTTGGAAGCCCATAGAGGGCTATGGTGAAAAAGGAAATATCCTCAGATGAAATCTGGAAAGAAGCTTTCTGAGAAACTGCTTAGTGTTCTGTTAATTCATCTCACAGAGTTACATCTGTATTTCGTGGATCTCTTTGCTAGCCTTATTTCTGTGGAATCTGAGAACAGATATTTCGGATCCCTTTGAAGACTATAGGGCCAAAGGAAATATCCTCCGAAAACAAAGAGAAAGAAGCTTTCTGAGAAACTTCGTTGTGTTCTGTGAAATCATCTCACAGAGTTACAGCTTTCCCCTGAAGGAGCCTTTCGCTAAGAAAGTTCTTGTGGAATTGGCAAAGTGATATTCGGAAGCCCATAGAGGGCTACGGTGAAAAAGGAAATATCCTCAGATGAAATCTGGAAAGAAGCTTTCTGAAAAACTGCTTAGTGTTCTGTTAATTCATCTCACAGAGTTACACCTGTATTTCGTGGATCTCTTTGCTAGCCTTATTTCTGTGGAATCTGAGAACAGATATTTCGGATCCCTTTGAAGACTATAGTGCCAAAGGAAATATCCTCCGATAACAAAGAGAAAGAAGCTTTCTGAGAAACTTCGTTGTGTTCTGTGAAATCATCTCACAGAGTTACAGCTTTCCCCTCAAGGAGCCTTTCGCTAAGACAGTTCTTGTGGAATTGGCAAAGTGATATTTGGAAGCCCATAGAGGGCTACGGTGAAAAAGGAAATATCCTCAGATGAAATCTGAAAAGAAGCTTTCTGAGAAACTGCTTAGTGTTCTGTTAATTCATCTCACAGAGTTACATCTGTATTTCGTGGATGTCTTTGCTAGCCTTATTTCTGTGGAATCTGAGAACAGATATTTCGGATCCCTATGAAGACTATAGGGCCAAAGGAAATATCCTCCGATAACAAAGAGAAAGAAGCTTTCTGAGAAACTTCGTTGTGTTCTGTGAAATCATCTCACAGAGTTACAGCTTTCCCCTCAAGGAGCCTTTCGCTGAGACAGTTCTTGTGGAATTGGGAAAGTGATATCTGGAAGCCCATAGAGGGCTATGGTGAAAAAGGAAATATCCTCAGATGAAATCTGGAAAGAAGCTTTCTGAGAAACTGTTTAGTGGTCTGTTAATTCACCTCACAGAGTTACATCTGTATTTCGTGGATCTCTTTGCTAGCATTATTTCTGTGGAATCTGAGAACAGATATTTCGGATCCCTTTGAAGACTATAGGGCGAAGGAAATATCCTCCGATGAAAAAGAGAAAGAAGCTTTCTGAGAAACTTCGTTGTGTTCTGTGAAATCATCTCACAGAGTTACAGCTTTGCCCTCACAGAGCCTTTCGCTAAGACAGTTCTTTTGGAATTGGCAAAGTGATATTTGGAAGCCCCTAGAGGGCTATGGTAAAAAAGGAAATACCCTCAGAGGAAATCTGGAAAGAAGCCTTCTGAGAGACTGCTTAGTGTTCTGTCAATTCATCTCACAGAGTTACATCCGTATTTCGTGGATCTCTTTGCTAGCCTTATTTCTGTGGAATATGAGAACAGATATTTCGGATCCCTTTGAAGACTATAGGGCCAAAGGAAATATCCTACGAAAACAAAGAGAAAGAAGCTTTCTTAGAAACTTCATTGTGTTCTGTGAAATCATCTCACAGATTTACAGCTTTCCCCTCAAGGAGCCTTTCGCTAAGACAGTTCTTGTGGAATTGTCAAAGTGATATCTGGAAGCCCATAGAGGGCTATGGTGAAAAAGGAAATATCCTCAGATGAAAAATGGAAAGAAGCTTTCTGAGAAACTGCTTAGTGTTCTGTTAATTCATCTCACAGAATTACGTCTGTATTTCGTGGATCTCCTTGCTAGCCTTATTTCTGTGGAATCTGAGAACAGATATTTCGGATACCTTTGAAGACTATAGGGCCAAAGGAAATATCCTCCGATAACAAAGAGAAAGAAGCTTTGCGAGATACTTCGTTGTGTTCTGTGAAATGACCTCACAGAGTAACAGCTTTCCCCTCAAGGAGCCTTTCGCTAAGACAGTTCTTGTGGAATTGGCAAAGTGATATTTGGAAGCCCATAGAGGGGTATGGTGAAAAGGGAAATATCCTCAGATGAAATCTGGAAAGAAGCTTTCTGAGAAACTGCTTAGTGTTCTGTTAATTCATCTCACAGAGTTACATCTGTATTTCGTGGATCTCTTTGCTAGCCTTATTTCTGTGGAATCTGAGAACAGATGTTTCGGATTCCTTTGAAGACTATAGGGCCAAAGGAAATATCCTCCGATTACAAAGAGAAAGAAGCTTTCTGAGAAACTTCGTTGTATTCTGTGAAATCATCTCACAGAGTTACAGCTTTCCCCTCAAGGAGCCTTTCGCTAAGACAGTTCTTGTGGAATTGACAAAGTGATATCTGGAAGCCCATAGAGGGCTAAGGTGAAAAAGGAAATATCCTCAGATGAAATCTGGAAAGAAGTTTTCTGAGAAACTGCTTAGTGTTCTGTTAATTCATCTCACAGAGTTACATCTGTATTTCGTGGATCTCTTTGCTGACCTTATTTCTGTGGAATCAGAGAACAGATATTTCGGATCCCTTTGAAGACTATAGGGCCAAAGGAAATATCCTCCGATAACAAAGAGAAAGAAGCTTTCTGAGAAACTTCTTTGTGTTCTGTGAAATCATCACACAGAGGTACAGCTTTCCCCTCAAGGAGCATTTCGCTAAGACAGTTCTTGCGGAATTGTCAAAGTGATATTTGGAAGCCCATAGAGGGCTATGGTGAAAAAGGAAATATCCTCAGAGGAAATCTGAAAAGAAGCTTTCTGAGAAACTGCTTAGTGTTCTGTTAATTCATCTCACAGAGTTACATCTGTATTTCGTGGATCTCCTTGCTAGTCTTATTTCTGTGGAATCTGAGAACAGATATTTCGGATCCCTTTGAAGACTATAGGGCCACAGGAAATATCCTCCGATAACAAAGAGAAAGAAGCTTTCTGAGAAACTTCGTTGTGTTCTGTGAAATCATCTCACAGAGTTACAGCTTTCCCCTCAAGGAGCCTTTCGCTAAGACAGTTCTTGAGGAATTGGCAAAGTGATACTTGGAAGTCCATAGAGGGCTATGGTGAAAAAGGAAATATCCTCAGATGAAATCTGGAAAGAAGCTTTCCGAGAAACTGCGTAGTGTTCTGTTAATTCATCTCACAGAGTTACATCTGTATTTCATGGATGTCTTTGCTAGCCTTATTTCTGTGGAATCTGAGAACAGATATTTCGGATCAATTTGACGACTATAGGGCCAAAGGAAATATCCTCCGATAACAAAGAGAAAGAAGCTTTCTGAGAAACTTCGTTGTGTTCTGTGAAATCATCTCACAGAGTTACAGCTTTCCCCTCAAGGAGCCTTTCGCTAAGACAGTTCTTGTGGAACTGGCAAAGTGATACTTGGAAGCCCATAGAGGGCTATGGTGAAAAAGGAAATATCCTCAGATGAAATCTGGAAAGAAGCTTTCTGAGAAACTGCTTAGTGTTCTGTTAATTCATCTCACAGAGTTACTTCTGTATTTCGTGGATCTCTGTGCTAGCCTTATTTCTGTGGAATCTGAGAACAGATATTCGGATCCCTGTGAAGACTATAGGGCCAAAGGAAATATCCTCCGAAAACAAAGAGAAAGAAGCTTTCTGAGAAACTTCGTTGTGTTCTGTGAAATCATCTCACAGAGTTACAGCTTTCCCATCAAGGAGCCTTTCGCTAAGACAGTTCTTGTGGAATTGGCAAAGTGATACTTGGAAGCCCTTAGAGGGCTATGGTGAAAAAGGAAATATCCTCAGATGAAATCTGGAAAGAAGCTTTCTGAGAAACTGCTTAGTGTTCTGTTAATTCATCTCACAGAGTTACTTCTGTATTTCGTGGATCTCTTTGCTAGCCTTATTTCTGTAGAATCTGAGAACAGATATTTCGGATCCCTTTGAAGACTATAGGGCCACAGGAAATATCCTCAGATAACAAAGAGAAAGAAGCTTTCTGAGAAACTTCGTTGTGTTCTGTGAAATCATCTCACAGAGTTACAGCTTTCCCCTAAAGGAGATTTTCGCTAAGACAGTTCTTGTGGAATTGGCAAAGTGATATTTGGAAGCCCATAGAGGGCTATGGTGAAAAAGGAAATATCCTCAGATGAAATCTGGAAAGAAGCTTTCTGAGAAACTGCTTAGTGTTCTGTTAATTCATCTCACAGAGTTACATCTGTATTTCGTGAATCTCTTTGCTAGCCTTATTTCTGTGGAATCTGAGAACAGATATTTCGGATCCCTATGAAGACTATAGGGCCAAAGGAAATATCCTCCGAAAACAAAGAGAAAGAAGCTTTCTGAGAAACTTCGTTGTTTTCTGTGAAATCATCTCACAGAGTTACAGCTTTCCCCTCAAGGAGCCTTTCGCTAAGACAGTTCTTGTGGAATTGGCAAAGTGATATCTGGAAGCCCATAGAAGTCTACGGTGAAAAAGGAAATATCCTCAGATGAAATCTGGAAAGAAGCTTTCTGAGAAACTGCTTAGTGTTCTGTTAATTCACTTCACAGAGTTACACCTGTATTTCGTGGATCTCTTTGCTAGCATTATTTCTGTGGAATCTGAGAACAGATATTTCGGATCCCTTTGAAGACTATAGGGCGAAGGAAATATCCTCCGATGAAAAAGAGAAAGAAGCTTTCTGAGAAACTTCGTTGTGTTCTGTGAAATCATCTCACAGAGTTACAGCTTTGCCCTCACGGAGCCTTTCGCTAAGACAGTTCTTTTGGAATTGGCAAAGTGATATTTGGAAGCCCCTAGAGGGCTATGGTAAAAAAGGAAATACCCTCAGAGGAAATCTGGAAAGAAGCCTTCTGAGAGACTGCTTAGTGTTCTGTCAATTCATCTCACAGAGTTACATCCGTATTTCGTGGATGTCTTTGCTAGCCTTATTTCTGTGGAATCTGAGAACAGATATTTCGGATCCCTTTGAAGACTATAGGGCCAAAGGAAATATCCTCCGATAACAAAGAGAAAGAAGCTTTCTGAGAAACTTCGTTGTGTTCTGTGAAATCATCTCACAGAGTTACAGCTTTCCCCTCAAGGAGCCTTTCGCTAAGACAGTTCTTGTGGAATTGGCAAAGTGATATTTGGAAGCCCATAGAGGGCTACGGTGAAAAAGGAAATATCCTCAGATGAAATCTGAAAAGAAGCTTTCTGAGAAACTGCTTAGTGTTCTGTTAATTCATCTCACAGAGTTACATCTGTATTTCGTGGATGTCTTTGCTAGCCTTATTTCTGTGGAATCTGAGAACAGATATTTCGGATCCCTATGAAGACTATAGGGCCAAAGGAAATATCCTCCGATAACAAAGAGAAAGAAGCTTTCTGAGAAACTTCGTTGTGTTCTGTGAAATCATCTCACAGAGTTACAGCTTTCCCCTCAAGGAGCCTTTCGCTAAGACAGTTCTTGTGGAATTGGGAAAGTGATATCTGGAAGCCCATAGAGGGCTATGGTGAAAAAGGAAATATCCTCAGATGAAATCTGGAAAGAAGCTTTCTGAGAAACTGCTTAGTGTTCTGTTAATTCACTTCACAGAGTTACACCTGTATTTCGTGGATCTCTTTGCTAGCATTATTTCTGTGGAATCTGAGAACAGATATTTCGGATCCCTTTGAAGACTATAGGGCGAAGGAAATATCCTCCGATGAAAAAGAGAAAGAAGCTTTCTGAGAAACTTCGTTGTGTTCTGTGAAATCATCTCACAGAGTTACAGCTTTGCCCTCACGGAGCCTTTCGCTAAGACAGTTCTTTTGGAATTGGCAAAGTGATATTTGGAAGCCCCTAGAGGGCTATGGTAAAAAAGGAAATACCCTCAGAGGAAATCTGGAAAGAAGCCTTCTGAGAGACTGCTTAGTGTTCTGTCAATTCATCTCACAGAGTTACATCCGTATTTCGTGGATGTCTTTGCTAGCCTTATTTCTGTGGAATCTGAGAACAGATATTTCGGATCCCTTTGAAGACGACAGGGCCACAGGAAATATCCTCAGATAACAAAGAGAAAGAAGCTTTCTGAGAAACTTCATTGTGTTCTGTGAAATCATCTCACAGATTTACAGCTTTCCCCTCAAGGAGACTTTCGTTAAGACAGTTCTTGTGGAATTGGCAAAGTGATATTTGGAAGCCCATAGAGGGATATGGTGAAAAAGGAAATATCCTCAGATGAAATCTGGAAAGAAGCTTTCTGAGAAACCGCTTAGTGTTCTGTTAATTCATCTCACAGAGTTACATCTGTATTTCGTGGATCTCTTTGCTAGCCTTATTTCTGTGGAATATGAGAACAGATATTTCGGATCCCTTTGAAGACTATAGGGCCAAAGGAAATATCCTACGAAAACAAAGAGAAAGAAGCTTTCTTAGAAACTTCTTGGTGTTCTGTGAAATCATCTCACAGAGTTACAGCTTTCCCCTCAAGGAGCCTTTCGCTAAGACAGTTCTTGTGGAATTGTCAAAGTGATATCTGGAAGCCCATAGAGGGCTATGGTGAAAAAGGAAATATCCTCAGATGAAAAATGGAAAGAAGCTTTCTGAGAAACTGCTTAGTGTTCTGTTAATTCATCTCACAGAATTACGTCTGTATTTCGTTGATCTCCTTGCTAGCCTTATTTCTGTGGAATCTGAGAACAGATATTTCGGATACCTTTGAAGACTATAGGGCCACAGGAAATATCCTCCGATAACAAAGAGAAAGAAGCTTTGCGAGATACTTCGTTGTGTTCTGTGAAATGACCTCACAGAGTAACAGCTTTCCCCTCAAGGAGCCTTTCGCTAAGACAGTTCTTGTGGAATTGGCAAAGTGATATTTGGAAGCCCATAGAGGGGTATGGTGAAAAAGGAAATATCCTCAGATGAAATCTGGAAAGAAGCTTTCTGAGAAACTGCTTAGTGTTCTGTTAATTCATCTCACAGAGTTACATCTGTATTTCGTGGATCTCTTTGCTAGCCTTATTTCTGTGGAATCTGAGAACAGATGTTTCGGATTCCTTTGAAGACTATAGGGCCAAAGGAAAAATCCTCCGATTACAAAGAGAAAGAAGCTTTCTGAGAAACTTCGTTGTGTTCTGTGAAATCATCTCACAGAGTTACAGCTTTCCCCTCAAGGAGCCTTTCGCTAAGACAGTTCTTGTGGAACTGGCAAAGTGATACTTGGAAGCCCATAGAGGGCTATGGTGAAAAAGGAAATATCCTCAGATGAAATCTGGAAAGAAGCTTTCTGAGAAACTGCTTAGTGTTCTGTTAATTCATCTCACAGAGTTACTTCTGTATTTCGTGGATCTCTGTGCTAGCCTTATTTCTGTGGAATCTGAGAACAGATATTCGGATCCCTTTGAAGACTATAGGGCCAAAGGAAATATCCTCCGAAAACAAAGAGAAAGAAGCTTTCTGAGAAACTTCGTTGTGTTCTGTGAAATCATCTCACAGAGTTACAGCTTTCCCTTCAAGGAGCCTTTCGCTAAGACAGTTCTTGTGGAATTGGCAAAGTGATACTTGGAAGCCCTTAGAGGGCTATGGTGAAAAAGGAAATATCCTCAGATGAAATCTGGAAAGAAGCTTTCTGAGAAACTGCTTAGTGTTCTGTTAATTCATCTCACAGAGTTACTTCTGTATTTCGTGGATCTCTTTGCTAGCCTTATTTCTGTAGAATCTGAGAACAGATATTTCGGATCCCTTTGAAGACTATAGGGCCACAGGAAATATCCTCAGATAACAAAGAGAAAGAAGCTTTCTGAGAAACTTCGTTGTGTTCTGTGAAATCATCTCACAGAGTTACAGCTTTCCCCTAAAGGAGATTTTCGCTAAGACAGTTCTTGTGGAATTGGCAAAGTGATATTTGGAAGCCCATAGAGGGCTATGGTGAAAAAGGAAATATCCTCAGATGAAATCTGGAAAGAAGCTTTCTGAGAAACTGCTTAGTGTTCTGTTAATTCATCTCACAGAGTTACATCTGTATTTCGTGAATCTCTTTGCTAGCCTTATTTCTGTGGAATCTGAGAACAGATATTTCGGATCCCTATGAAGACTATAGGGCCAAAGGAAATATCCTCCGAAAACAAAGAGAAAGAAGCTTTCTGAGAAACTTCGTTGTTTTCTGTGAAATCATCTCACAGAGTTACAGCTTTCCCCTCAAGGAGCCTTTCGCTAAGACAGTTCTTGTGGAATTGGCAAAGTGATATCTGGAAGCCCATAGAGGTCTACGGTGAAAAAGGAAATATCCTCAGATGAAATCTGGAAAGAAGCTTTCTGAGAAACTGCTTAGTGTTCTGTTAATTCACCTCACAGAGTTACACCTGTATTTCGTGGATCTCTTTGCTAGCATTATTTCTGTGGAATCTGAGAACAGATATTTCGGATCCCTTTGAAGACTATAGGGCGAAGGAAATATCCTCCGATGAAAAAGAGAAAGAAGCTTTCTGAGAAACTTCGTTGTGTTCTGTGAAATCATCTCACAGAGTTACAGCTTTGCCCTCACGGAGCCTTTCGCTAAGACAGTTCTTTTGGAATTGGCAAAGTGATATTTGGAAGCCCCTAGAGGGCTATGGTAAAAAAGGAAATACCCTCAGAGGAAATCTGGAAAGAAGCCTTCTGAGAGACTGCTTAGTGTTCTGTCAATTCATCTCACAGAGTTACATCCGTATTTCGTGGATGTCTTTGCTAGCCTTATTTCTGTGGAATCTGAGAACAGAAATTTCGGATCCCTTTGAAAACGACAGGGCCACAGGAAATATCCTCAGATAACAAAGAGAAAGAAGCTTTCTGAGAAACTTCATTGTGTTCTGTGAAATCATCTCACAGATTTACAGCTTTCCCCTCAAGGAGACTTTCGTTAAGACAGTTCTTGTGGAATTGGCAAAGTGATATTTGGAAGCCCATAGAGGGATATGGTGAAAAAGGAAATATCCTCAGATGAAATCTGGAAAGAAGCTTTCTGAGAAACCGCTTAGTGTTCTGTTAATTCATCTCACAGAGTTACATCTGTATTTCTTGGATCTCTTTGCTAGCCTTATTTCTGTGGAATATGAGAACAGATATTTCGGATCCCTTTGAAGACTATAGGGCCAAAGGAAATATCCTACGAAAACAAAGAGAAAGAAGCTTTCTTAGAAACTTCTTGGTGTTCTGTGAAATCATCTCACAGAGTTACAGCTTTCCCCTCAAGGAGCCTTTCGCTAAGACAGTTCTTGTGGAATTGTCAAAGTGATATCTGGAAGCCCATAGAGGGCTATGGTGAAAAAGGAAATATCCTCAGATGAAAAATGGAAAGAAGCTTTCTGAGAAACTGCTTAGTGTTCTGTTAATTCATCTCACAGAATTACGTCTGTATTTCGTGGATCTCCTTGCTAGCCTTATTTCTGTGGAATCTGAGAACAGATATTTCGGATACCTTTGAAGACTATAGGGCCAAAAGAAATATCCTCCGATAACAAAGAGAAAGAAGCTTTGCGAGATACTTCGTTGTGTTCTGTGAAATGACCTCACAGAGTAACAGCTTTCCCCTCAAGGAGCCTTTCGCTAAGACAGTTCTTGTGGAATTGGCAAAGTGATATTTGGAAGCCCATAGAGGGGTATGGTGAAAAAGGAAATATCCTCAGATGAAATCTGGAAAGAAGCTTTCTGAGAAACTGCTTAGTGTTCTGTTAATTCATCTCACAGAGTTACATCTGTATTTCGTGGATCTCTTTGCTAGCCTTATTTCTGTGGAATCTGAGAACAGATGTTTCGGATTCCTTTGAAGACTATAGGGCCAAAGGAAATATCCTCCGATTACAAAGAGAAAGAAGCTTTCTGAGAAACTTCGTTGTGTTCTGTGAAATCATCTCACAGAGTTACAGCTTTCCCCTCAAGGAGCCTTTCGCTAAGACAGTTCTTGTGGAATTGTCAAAGTGATATCTGGAAGCCCATAGAGGGCTAAGGTGAAAAAGGAAATATCCTCAGATGAAATCTGGAAAGAAGTTTTCTGAGAAACTGCTTAGTGTTCTGTTAATTCATCTCACAGAGTTACATCTGTATTTCGTGGATCTCTTTGCTGACCTTATTTCTGTGGAATCTGAGAACAGATATTTCGGATCCCTTTGAAGACTATAGGGCCAAAGGAAATATCCTCCGATAACAAAGAGAAAGAAGCTTTCTGAGAAACTTCTTTGTGTTCTGTGAAATCATCACACAGAGGTACAGCTTTCCCCTCAAGGAGCATTTCGCTAAGACAGTTCTTGCGGAATTGTCAAAGTGATATTTGGAAGCCCATAGAGGGCTATGGTGAAAAAGGAAATATCCTCAGAGGAAATCTGAAAAGAAGCTTTCTGAGAAACTGCTTAGTGTTCTGTTAATTCATCTCACAGAGTTACATCTGTATTTCGTGGATCTCCTTGCTAGTCTTATTTCTGTGGAATCTGAGAACAGATATTTCGGATCCCTTTGAAGACAATAGGGCCAAAGGAAATATCCTCCGATAACAAAGAGAAAGAAGCTTTCTGAGAAACTTCGTTGTGTTCTGTGAAATCATCTCACAGAGTTACAGCTTTCCCCTCAAGGAGCCTTTCGCTAAGACAGTTCTTGAGGAATTGGCAAAGTGATACTTGGAAGTCCATAGAGGGCTATGGTGAAAAAGGAAATATCCTCAGATGAAATCTGGAAAGAAGCTTTCCGAGAAACTGCGTAGTGTTCTGTTAATTCATCTCACAGAGTTACATCTGTATTTCATGGATGTCTTTGCTAGCCTTATTTCTGTGGAATCTGAGAACAGATATTTCGGATCAATTTGACGACTATAGGGCCAAAGGAAATATCCTCCGATAACAAAGAGAAAGAAGCTTTCTGAGAAACATCGTTGTGTTCTGTGAAATCATCTCACAGAGTTACAGCTTTCCCCTCAAGGAGCCTTTCGCTAAGACAGTTCTTGTGGAACTGGCAAAGTGATACTTGGAAGCCCATAGAGGGCAATGGTGAAAAAGGAAATATCCTCAGATGAAATCTGGAAAGAAGCTTTCTGAGAAACTCCTTAGTGTTCTGTTAATTCATCTCACAGAGTTACTTCTGTATTTCGTGGATCTCTGTGCTAGCCTTATTTCTGTGGAATCTGAGAACAGATATTCGGATCCCTTTGAAGACTATAGGGCCAAAGGAAATATCCTCCGAAAACAAAGAGAAAGAAGCTTTCTGAGAAACTTCGTTGTGTTCTGTGAAATCATCTCACAGAGTTACAGCTTTCCCATCAAGGAGCCTTTCGCTAAGACAGTTCTTGTGGAATTGGCAAAGTGATACTTGGAAGCCCTTAGAGGGCTATGGTGAAAAAGGAAATATCCTCAGATGAAATCTGGAAAGAAGCTTTCTGAGAAACTGCTTAGTGTTCTGTTAATTCATCTCACAGAGTTACTTCTGTATTTCGTGGATCTCTTTGCTAGCCTTATTTCTGTAGAATCTGAGAACAGATATTTCGGATCCCTTTGAAGACTATAGGGCCACAGGAAATATCCTCAGATAACAAAGAGAAAGAAGCTTTCTGAGAAACTTCGTTGTGTTCTGTGAAATCATCTCACAGAGTTACAGCTTTCCCCTAAAGGAGATTTTCGCTAAGACAGTTCTTGTGGAATTGGCAAAGTGATATTTGGAAGCCCATAGAGGGCTATGGTGAAAAAGGAAATATCCTCAGATGAAATCTGGAAAGAAGCTTTCTGAGAAACTGCTTAGTGTTCTGTTAATTCATCTCACAGAGTTACATCTGTATTTCGTGAATCTCTTTGCTAGCCTTATTTCTGTGGAATCTGAGAACAGATATTTCGGATCCCTATGAAGACTATAGGGCCAAAGGAAATATCCTCCGAAAACAAAGAGAAAGAAGCTTTCTGAGAAACTTCGTTGTTTTCTGTGAAATCATCTCACAGAGTTACAGCTTTCCCCTCAAGGAGCCTTTCGCTAAGACAGTTCTTGTGGAATTGGCAAAGTGATATCTGGAAGCCCATAGAGGTCTACGGTGAAAAAGGAAATATCCTCAGATGAAATCTGGAAAGAAGCTTTCTGAGAAACTGCTTAGTGTTCTGTTAATTCACCTCACAGAGTTACACCTGTATTTCGTGGATCTCTTTGCTAGCATTATTTCTGTGGAATCTGAGAACAGATATTTCGGATCCCTTTGAAGACTATAGGGCCAAAGGAAATATCCTCCGATAACAAAGAGAAAGAAGCTTTCTGAGAAACTTCTTGGTGTTCTGTGAAATCATCTCACAGAGTTACAGCTTTCCCCTCAAGGAGTGTTTCGCTAAGACAGTTCTTGTGGAATTGGCAAAGTGATATTTGGAAGCCCATAGAGGGCTAAGGTGAAAAAGGAAATATCCTCAGATGAAAACTGGAAAGAAGCTTTCTGAGAAACTGCTTAGTGTTCTGTTAATTCATCTCACAGAGTTACATCTGTATTTCGTGGATCTCTTTGCTAGCCTTATTTCTGTGGAATCTGAGAACAGATATTTCGGATCCCTTTGAAGACTATAGGGCCAAAGGAAATATCCTCCGATAACAAAGAGAAAGAAGCTTTCTGAGAAACTTCTTTGTGTTCTGTGAAATCATCTCACAGAGTTGCAGCTTTACGCTCAAGGAGCCTTTCACTATGACAGTTCTTGTGGAATTGGCAAGGTGATATTTGGAAGCCCATAGAGGGCTACGGTGAAAAAGGAAATATCCTCAGAGGAAAACTGGAAAGAAGCTTTCTGAGAAACTGCTTAGTGTTCTGTTAATTCATCTCACAGAGTTACATCTGTATTTCGTGGATCTCTTTGCTAGCCTTATTTCTGTGGAATCTGAGAACAGATATTTCGGATCCCTTTGAAGACTATAGGGCCAAAGGAAATATCCTCCGATAACAAAGAGAAGGAAGCTTTCTGAGAAACTTGGTTGTGTTTTGTGAATCATCTCACAGAGTTACAGCTTTCCCCTCAAGGAGCCTTTCGCTAAGACAGTTCTAGTGGAATTGGCAAAGTGATATTTGGAAGCCCATAGAGGGCTATGGTGAAAAAGGAAATATCCTCAGATGAAATCTGGAAAGAAGCTTTCTGAGAAACTGCATAGTGGTCTGTTAATTCAGCTCACAGAGTTACTTCTGTATTTCGTGGATCTCTTTGCTAGCCTTATTTCTGTGGAATCTGAGAACAGATATTTCGGATCCCGTTGAAGACTATAGGGCCAAAGGAAATATCCTCCGAAAACAAAGAGAAAGAAGCTTTCTGAGAAACTTCGTTGTGTTCTGTGAAATCATCTCAAAGAGTTGCAGCTTTCCCCTCTAGGAGCCTTTCGCTAAGACAGTTCTTGTGGAATTGGCAAAGTGATACTTGGAAGCCCTTAGAGGGCTATGGTGAAAAAGGAAATATCCTCAGATGAAATCTGGAAAGAAGCTTTCTGAGAAACTGCTTAGTGTTCTGTTAATTCATCTCACAGAGTTACATATATATTTCATGGATGTCTTTGCTAGCCTTATTTCTGTGGAATCTGAGAGCAGACATTTCGGATCCCTTTGAAGACTATAGGGCCACAGGAAATATCCTCAGAAAACAAAGAGAAAGAAGCTTTCTGAGAAACTTCGTTGTGTTCTGTGAAATCATCTCACAGAGTTACAGCTTTCCCCTCAAGGAGCCTTTGGCTAAGACAGTTCTTGTGGAATTGGCAAAGAGATATTTGGAAGCCCATAGAGGGCTATGGTGAAAAAGGAAATATCCTCAGATGAAATCTGGAAAGAAGCTTTGGGAGAAACTGCTTAGTGTTCTGTTAATTCATCTCACAGAGTTACATCTGTATTTCGTGGATCTCTTTGCTAGCCTTATTTCTGTGGAATCTGAGAACAGATATTTCGGATCCTTTGAAGACTATAGGGCCAAAGGAAATATCCTCTGAAAACAAAGAGAAAGAAGCTTTCTGAGAAACTTCGTTGTGTTCTGTGAAATCATCTCACAGAGTTACAGCTGTCCCCTCAAGGAGCCTTTCGCTAAGACAGTTCTTGTGGAATTGGCAAAGTGATATTTGGAAGCCCATAGAGGGCTATGGTGAAAAAGGAAATATCCTCAGATGAAATCTGGAAAGAAGCTTTCTGAGAAACTGCTTAGTGTTCTGTTAATTCATCTCACAGAGTTACATCTGTATTTCGTGGATGTCTTTGCTAGACTTATTTCTGTGGAATCTGAGAACAGATATTTCGGATCCCTTTGAAGACTATAGGGCCAAAGGAAATATCCTCCGATAACAAAGAGAAAGAAGCTTTCTGAAAAACTTCGTTGTGTTCTGTGAAATCAACTCACAGAGTTACAGCTTTCCCCTCAAGGAGCCTTTCGTTAAGACAGTTCTTGTGGAATTGGCAAAGTGATATCTGGAAGCCCATAGAGCGCTATGGTGAAAAAGGAAATATCCTCAGATGAAATCTGGAAAGAAGATTTCTGAGAAACTGCTTAGTGTTCTGTTAATTCACCTCACAGAGTTACATCTGTATTTCGTGGATCTCTTTGCTAGCATTATTTCTGTGGAATCTGAGAACAGATATTTCGGATCCCTTTGAAGACTATAGGGCCAAAGGAAATATCCTCTGATAACAAAGGGAAAGAAGCTTTCTGAGAAACTTCTTGGTGTTCTGTGAAATCATCTCACAGAGTTACAGCTTTCCCCTCAAAGAGTGTTTCGCTAACACAGTTCTTGTGGAATTGGCAAAGTGATATTTGGAAGCCCATAGAGGGCTAAGGTGAAAAAGGAAATATCCTCAGAGGAAATCTGGAAAGAAGCTTTCTGAGAAACTGCTTAGTGTTCTGTTAATTCATCTCACAGAGTTACATCTGTATTTCGTGGATCTCTTTGCTGGCCTTATTTCTGTGGAATCTGAGAACAGATATTTCGGATCCCTTTGAAGACTATAGAGCCAAAGGAAATATCCTCCGATAACAAAGAGAAAGAAGCTTTCTGAGAAACTTCTTTGTGTTCTCTGAAATCATCTCACAGAGTTGCAGCTCTCCGCTCAAGGAGCCTTTCGCTAAGACAGTTCTTGTGTAATTGGCAAAGTGATATTTGGAAGCCCATAGAGGGCTATGGTGAAAAAGGAAATATCCTCAGATGAAATCTGGAAAGAAGTTTCTGAGAAACTGCTTAGTGTACTGTTAATTCATCTCACAGAGTTACATCTGTATTTCGTGGATCTCTTTGCTAGCCTTATTTCTGTGGAATCTGAGAACAGATATTTCGGATCCCTTTGAAGACTATAGGGCCAAAGGAAATATCCTCCGATAACAAAGAGAAGGAAGCTTTCTGAGAAACTTGGTTGTGTTCTGTGAATCATCTCACAGAGTTACAGCTTTCCCCTCAAGGAGCCTTTCGCTAAGACAGTTCTAGTGGAATTGGCAAAGTGATATTTGGAAGCCCCTAGAGGGCTATGGTGAAAAAGGAAATATCCTCAGATGAAATCTGGAAAGAAGCTTTCTGAGAAACTGCTTAGTTTTCTGTTAATTCACCTCACAGAGTTACTTCTGTATTTCGTTGATCTCTTTGCTAGCCTTATTTCTGTGGAATCTGAGAACAGATATTTCGGATCCCGTTGAAGACTATAGGGCCAAAGGAAATATCCTCCGAAAACAAAGAGAAAGAAGCTTTCTGAGAAACTTGGTTGTGTTCTGTGAAATCATCTCACAGAGTTGCAGCTTTCCCCTCAAGGAGCCTTTCGCTAAGACAGTTCTTGTGGAATTGGCAAAGTGATACTTGGAAGCCCTTAGAGGGCTATGGTGAAAAAGGAAATATCCTCAGATGAAATCTGCAAAGAAGCTTTCTGAGAAACTGCTTAGTGTTCTGTTAATTCATCTCACAGAGTTACATATATATTTCATGGATGTCTTTGCTAGCCTTATTTCTGTGGAATCTGAGAGCAGATATTTCGGCCCCCTTTGAAGACTATAGGGCCACAGGAAATATCCTCAGATAACAAAGAGAAAGAAGCTTTCTGAGAAACTTCGTTTTGTTCTGTGAAATCATCTCACAGAGTTACAGCTTTCCCCTCAAGGAGCCTTTCGCTAAGACAGTTTTTGTGGAATTGGCAAAGTGATATTTGGAAGCCCATAGAGGGCTATGGTGAAAAAGGAAATATCCTCAGATGAAATCTGGAAAGAAGCTTTCTGAGAAACTGCTTAGTGTTCTGTTAATTCATCTCACAGAGTTACATCTGTATTTCGTGGATCTCTTTGCTAGCCTTATTTCCGTGGAATCTGAGAACAGATATTTCGGATCCCTTTGAAGACTATAGGGCCAAAGGAAATATCCTCCGAAAACAAAGAGAAAGAAGCTTTCTGAGAAACTTCGTTGTGTTCTGTGAAATCATCTCACAGAGTTACAGCTTTCCCCTCAAGGAGCCTTTCGCTAAGAAAGTTCTTGTGGAATTGGCAAAGTGATATTCGGAAGCCCATAGAGGGCTATGGTGAAAAAGGAAATATCCTCAGATGAAATCTGGAAAGAAGCTTTCTGAAAAACTGCTTAGTGTTCTGTTAATTCATCTCACAGAGTTACACCTGTATTTCGTGGATCTCTTTGCTAGCCTTATTTCTGTGGAATCTGAGAACAGATATTTCGGATCCCTTTGAAGACTATAGTGCCAAAGGAAATATCCTCCGATAACAAAGAGAAAGAAGCTTTCTGAGAAACTTCGTTGTGTTCTGTGAAATCATCTCACAGAGTTACAGCTTTCCTCTCAAGGAGCCTTTCGCTAAGACAGTTCTTGTGGAATTGGCAAAGTGATATTTGGAAGCCCATAGAGGGCTATGGTGAAAAAGGAAATATCCTCAGATGAAATCTGGAAAGAAGCTTTCTGAGAAACTGCTTAGTGTTCTGTTAATTCATCTCACAGAGTTACATCTGTATTTCGTGGATGTCTTTGCTAGCCTTATTTCTGTGGAATCTGAGAACAGATATTTCGGATCCCTATGAAGACTATAGGGCCAAAGGAAATATCCTCCGATAACAAGAGAAAGAAGCTTTCTGAGAAACTTCGTTGTGTTCTGTGAAATCATCTCACAGAGTTACAGCTTTCCCCTCAAGGAGCCTTTCGCTAAGAAAGTTCTTGTGGAATTGGCAAAGTGATATTCGGAAGCCCTTAGAGGGCTATGGTGAAAAAGGAAATATCCTCAGATGAAATCTGGAAAGAAGCTTTCTGAGAAACTGCTTAGTGTTCTGTTAATTCATCTCACAGAGTTACACCTGTATTTCGTGGATCTCTTTGCTAGCCTTATTTCTGTGGAATCTGAGAACAGATATTTCGGATCCCTTTGAAGACTATAGGGCCAAAGGAAATATCCTCCGATAACAAAGAGAAAGAAGCTTTCTGAGAAACGTCGTTGTGTTCTGTGAAATCATCTCACAGAGTTACAGCTTTCCCCTCAAGGAGCCTTTCGCTAAGACAGTTCTTGTGGAATTGGCAAAGTGATATTTGGAAGCCCATAGAGGGCTATGGTGAAAAAGGAAATATCCTCAGATGAAATCTGAAAAGAAGCTTTCTGAGAAACTGCTTAGTGTTCTGTTAATTCATCTCACAGAGTTACATCTGTATTTCGTGGATGTCTTTGCTAGCCTTATTTCTGTGGAATCTGAGAACAGATATTTCGGATCCCTATGAAGACTATAGGGCCAAAGGAAATATCCTCCGATAACAAAGAGAAAGAAGCTTTCTGAGAAACTTCGTTGTGTTCTGTGAAATCATCTCACAGAGTTACAGCTTTCCCCTCAAGGAGCCTTTCGCTAAGACAGTTCTTGTGGAATTGGCAAAGTGATATCTGGAAGCCCATAGAGGGCTATGGTAAAAAAGGAAATATCCTCAGATGAAATCTGGAAAGAAGCTTTCTGAGAAACTGTTTAGTGGTCTGTTAATTCACCTCACAGAGTTACATCTCTATTTCGTGGATCTCTTTGCTAGCATTATTTCTGTGGAATCTGAGAACAGATATTTCGGATCCCTTTGAAGACTATAGGGCGAAGGAAATATCCTCCGATGAAAAAGAGAAAGAAGCTTTCTGAGAAACTTCGTTGTGTTCTGTGAAATCATCTCACAGAGTTACAGCTTTGCCCTCACGGAGCCTTTCGCTAAGACAGTTTTTTGGAATTGGCAAAGTGATATTTGGAAGCCCCTAGAGGGCTATGGTAAAAAATAAAATACCCTCAGAGGAAATCTGGAAAGAAGCCTTCTGAGAGACTGCTTAGTGTTCTGTCAATTCATCTCACAGAGTTACATCCGTATTTCGTGGGTGTCTTTGCTAGCCTTATTTCTGTGGAATCTGAGAACAGATATTTCAGATCCCTTTGAAGACGACAGGGCCACAGGAAATATCCTCAGATAACAAAGAGAAAGAAGCTTTCTCAGAAACTTCATTGTGTTCTGTGAAATCATCTCACAGATTTACAGCTTTCCCCTCAAGGAGACTTTCGTTAAGACAGCTCTTGTGGAATTGGCAAAGTGATATTTGGAAGCCCATAGAGGGATATGGTGAAAAAGGAAATATCCTCAGATGAAATCTGGAAAGAAGCTTTCTGAGAAACCGCTTAGTGTTCTGTTAATTCATCTCACAGAGTTACATCTGTATTTCGTGGATCTCTTTGCTAGCCTTATTTCTGTGGAATATGAGAACAGATATTTCGGATCCCTTTGAAGACTATAGGGCCAAAGGAAATATCCTACGAAAACAAAGAGAAAGAAGCTTTCTTAGAAACTTCTTGGTGTTCTGTGAAATCATCTCACAGAGTTACAGCTTTCCCCTCAAGGAGCCTTTCGCTAAGACAGTTCTTGTGGAATTGTCAAAGTGATATCTGGAAGCCCATAGAGGGCTATGGTGAAAAAGGAAATATCCTCAGATGAAAAATGGAAAGAAGCTTTCTGAGAAACTGCTTAGTGTTCTGTTAATTCATCTCACAGAATTACATCTGTATTTCGTGGATCTCCTTGCTAGCCTTATTTCTGTGGAATCTGAGAACAGATATTTCGGATACCTTTGAAGACTATAGGGCCAAAAGAAATATCCTCCGATAACAAGAGAAAGAAGCTTTCTGAGAAACTTCGTTGTGTTCTGTGAAATCATCTCACAGAGTTACAGCTTTCCTCTCAAGGAGCCTTTCGCTAAGACAGTTCTTGTGGAATTGGCAAAGTGATATTTGGAAGCCCATAGAGGGCTATGGTGAAAAAGGAAATATCCTCAGATGAAATCTGGAAAGAATCTTTCTGAGAAACTGCTTAGTGTTCTGTTAATTCATCTCACAGAGTTACATCTGTATTTCGTGGATGTCTTTGCTAGCCTTATTTCTGTGGAATCTGAGAACAGATATTTCGGATCCCTATGAAGACTATAGGGCCAAAGGAAATATCCTCCGATAACAAGAGAAAGAAGCTTTCTGAGAAACTTCGTTGTGTTCTGTGAAATCATCTCACAGAGTTACAGCTTTCCCCTCAAGGAGCCTTTCGCTAAGAAAGTTCTTGTGGAATTGGCAAAGTGATATTTGGAAGCCCATAGAGGGCTATGGTGAAAAAGGAAATATCCTCAGATGAAATCTGGAAAGAAGCTTTCTGAGAAACTGCTTAGTGTTCTGTTAATTCATCTCACAGAGTTACATCTGTATTTCGTGGATGTCTTTGCTAGCCTTATTTCTGTGGAATCTGAGAACAGATATTTCGGATCCCTATGAAGACTATAGGGCCAAAGGAAATATCCTCCGATAACAAGAGAAAGAAGCTTTCTGAGAAACTTCGTTGTGTTCTGTGAAATCATCTCACAGAGTTACAGCTTTCCCCTCAAGGAGCCTTTCGCTAAGAAAGTTCTTGTGGAATTGGCAAAGTGATATTCGGAAGCCCTTAGAGGGCTATGGTGAAAAAGGAAATATCCTCAGATGAAATCTGGAAAGAAGCTTTCTGAGAAACTGCTTAGTGTTCTGTTAGTTCATCTCACAGAGTTACACCTGTATTTCGTGGATCTCTTTGCTAGCCTTATTTCTGTGGAATCTGAGAACAGATATTTCGGATCCCTTTGAAGACTATAGGGCCAAAGGAAATATCCTCCGATAACAAAGAGAAAGAAGCTTTCTGAGAAACGTCGTTGTGTTCTGTGAAATCATCTCACAGAGTTACAGCTTTCCCCTCAAGGAGCCTTTCGCTAAGACAGTTCTTGTGGAATTGGCAAAGTGATATTTGGAAGCCCATAGAGGGCTATGGTGAAAAAGGAAATATCCTCAGATGAAATCTGAAAAGAAGCTTTCTGAGAAACTGCTTAGTGTTCTGTTAATTCATCTCACAGAGTTACATCTGTATTTCGTGGATGTCTTTGCTAGCCTTATTTCTGTGGAATCTGAGAACAGATATTTCGGATCCCTATGAAGACTATAGGGCCAAAGGAAATATCCTCCGATAACAAAGAGAAAGAAGCTTTCTGAGAAACTTCGTTGTGTTCTGTGAAATCATCTCACAGAGTTACAGCTTTCCCCTCAAGGAGCCTTTCGCTAAGACAGTTCTTGTGGAATTGGCAAAGTGATATCTGGAAGCCCATAGAGGGCTATGGTAAAAAAGGAAATATCCTCAGATGAAATCTGGAAAGAAGCTTTCTGAGAAACTGTTTAGTGGTCTGTTAATTCACCTCACAGAGTTACATCTCTATTTCGTGGATCTCTTTGCTAGCATTATTTCTGTGGAATCTGAGAACAGATATTTCGGATCCCTTTGAAGACTATAGGGCGAAGGAAATATCCTCCGATGAAAAAGAGAAAGAAGCTTTCTGAGAAACTTCGTTGTGTTCTGTGAAATCATCTCACAGAGTTACAGCTTTGCCCTCACGGAGCCTTTCGCTAAGACAGTTTTTTGGAATTGGCAAAGTGATATTTGGAAGCCCCTAGAGGGCTATGGTAAAAAATAAAATACCCTCAGAGGAAATCTGGAAAGAAGCCTTCTGAGAGACTGCTTAGTGTTCTGTCAATTCATCTCACAGAGTTACATCCGTATTTCGTGGATGTCTTTGCTAGCCTTATTTCTGTGGAATCTGAGAACAGATATTTCAGATCCCTTTGAAGACGACAGGGCCACAGGAAATATCCTCAGATAACAAAGAGAAAGAAGCTTTCTCAGAAACTTCATTGTGTTCTGTGAAATCATCTCACAGATTTACAGCTTTCCCCTCAAGGAGACTTTCGTTAAGACAGTTCTTGTGGAATTGGCAAAGTGATATTTGGAAGCCCATAGAGGGATATGGTGAAAAAGGAAATATCCTCAGATGAAATCTGGAAAGAAGCTTTCTGAGAAACCGCTTAGTGTTCTGTTAATTCATCTCACAGAGTTACATCTGTATTTCGTGGATCTCTTTGCTAGCCTTATTTCTGTGGAATATGAGAACAGATATTTCGGATCCCTTTGAAGACTATAGGGCCAAAGGAAATATCCTACGAAAACAAAGAGAAAGAAGCTTTCTTAGAAACTTCTTGGTGTTCTGTGAAATTATCTCACAGAGTTACAGCTTTCCCCTCAAGGAGCCTTTCGCTAAGACAGTTCTTGTGGAATTGTCAAAGTGATATTTGGAAGCCCATAGAGGGCTATGGTGAAAAAGGAAATATCCTCAGATGAAAAATGGAAAGAAGCTTTCTGAGAAACTGCTTAGTGTTCTGTTAATTCATCTCACAGAATTACATCTGTATTTCGTGGATCTCCTTGCTAGCCTTATTTCTGTGGAATCTGAGAACAGATATTTCGGATACCTTTGAAGACTATAGGGCCAAAAGAAATATCCTCCGATAACAAAGAGAAAGAAGCTTTGCGAGATACTTCGTTGTGTTCTGTGAAATGACCTCACAGAGTTACAGCTTTCCCCTCAAGGAGCCTTTCGCTTAGACAGTTCTTGTGGAATTGGCAAAGTGATATTTGGAAGCCCATAGAGGGGTATGGTGAAAAAGGAAATATCCTCAGATGAAATCTGGAAAGAAGCTTTCTGAGAAACTGCTTAGTGTTCTGTTAATTCATCTCACAGAGTTACATCTGTATTTCGTGGATCTCTTTGCTAGCCTTATTTCTGTGGAATCTGAGAACAAATGTTTCGGATTCCTTTGAAGACTATAGGGCCAAAGGAAATATCCTCCGATTACAAAGAGAAAGTAGCTTTCTGAGAAACTTCGTTGTGTTCTGTGAAATCATCTCACAGAGTTACAGCTTTCCCCTCAAGGAGCCTTTCGCTAAGACAGTTCTTGTGGAATTGGCAAAGTGATATCTGGAAGCCCATAGAGGGCTAAGGTGAAAAAGGAAATATCCTCAGATGAAATCTGGAAAGAAGTTTTCTGAGAAACTGCTTAGTGTTCTGTTAATTCATCTCACAGAGTTACATCTGTATTTCGTGGATCTCTTTGCTGACCTTATTTCTGTGGAATCTGAGAACAGATATTTCGGATCCCTTTGAAGACTATAGGGCCAAAGGAAATATCCTCCGATAACAAAGAGAAAGAAGCTTTCTGAGAAACTTCTTTGTGTTCTGTGAAATCATCTCACAGAGTTACAGCTTTCCCCTCAAGGAGCATTTCGCTAAGACAGTTCTTGCGGAATTGTCAAAGTGATATTTGGAAGCCCATAGAGGGCTATGGTGAAAAAGGAAATATCCTCAGAGGAAATCTGGAAAGAAGCTTTCTGAGAAACTGCTTAGTGTTCTGTTAATTCATCTCACAGAGTTACATCTGTATTTCGTGGATCTCCTTGCTAGTCTTATTTCTGTGGAATCTGAGAACAGATATTTCGGATCCCTTTGAAGACTATAGGGCCAAAGGAAATATCCTCCGATAACAAAGAGAAAGAAGCTTTCTGAGAAACTTCGTTGTGTTCTGTGAAATCATCTCACAGAGTTACAGCTTTCCCCTCAAGGAGCCTTTCGCTAAGACAGTTCTTGAGGAATTGACAAAGTGATACTTGGAAGTCCATAGAAGGCTATGGTGAAAAAGGAAATATCCTCAGATGAAATCTGGAAAGAAGCTTTCCGAGAAACTGCGTAGTGTTCTGTTAATTCATCTCACAGAGTTACATCTGTATTTCATGGATGTCTTTGCTAGCCTTATTTCTGTGGAATCTGAGAACAGATATTTCGGATCCCTATGAAGACTATAGGGCCAAAGGAAATATCCTCCGATAACAAAGAGAAAGAAGCTTTCTGAGAAACTTCTTTGTGTTCTGTGAAATCATCTCACAGAGTTACAGCTTTCCCCTCAAGGAGCCTTTCGCTAAGACAGTTCTTGTGGAATTGGCAAAGTGATATTTGCAAACCCATAGAGGTCTATGGTGAAATAGGAAATATCCTCAGATGAAATCTGGAAAGAAGATTTCTGAGAAACTGCTTAGTGTTCTGTTAATTCACCTCACAGAGTTACATCTGTATTTCGTGGATCTCTTTGCTAGCATTATTTCTGTGGAATCTGAGAACAGATATTTCGGATCCCTTTGAAGACTATAGGGCCAAAGGAAATATCCTCCGATAACAAAGGGAAAGAAGCTTTCTGAGAAACTTCTTGGTGTTCTGTGAAATCATCTCACAGAGTTACAGCTTTCCCCTCAAAGAGTGTTTCGCTAACACAGTTCTTGTGGAATTGGCAAAGTGATATTTGGAAGCCCATAGAGGGCTAAGGTGAAAAAGGAAATATCCTCAGAGGAAATCTGGAAAGAAGCTTTCTGAGAAACTGCTTAGTGTTCTGTTAATTCATCTCACAGAGTTACATCTGTATTTCGTGGATCTCTTTGCTGGCCTTATTTCTGTGGAATCTGAGAACAGATATTTCGGATCCCTTTGAAGACTATAGAGCCAAAGGAAATATCCTCCGATAACAAAGAGAAAGAAGCTTTCTGAGAAACTTCTTTGTGTTCTCTGAAATCATCTCACAGAGTTGCAGCTCTCCGCTCAAGGAGCCTTTCGCTAAGACAGTTCTTGTGTAATTGGCAAAGTGATATTTGGAAGCCCATAGAGGGCTATGGTGAAAAAGGAAATATCCTCAGATGAAATCTGGAAAGAAGTTTCTGAGAAACTGCTTAGTGTACTGTTAATTCATCTCACAGAGTTACATCTGTATTTCGTGGATCTCTTTGCTAGCCTTATTTCTGTGGAATCTGAGAACAGATATTTCGGATCCCTTTGAAGACTATAGGGCCAAAGGAAATATCCTCCGATAACAAAGAGAAGGAAGCTTTCTGAGAAACTTGGTTGTGTTCTGTGAATCATCTCACAGAGTTACAGCTTTCCCCTCAAGGAGCCTTTCGCTAAGACAGTTCTAGTGGAATTGGCAAAGTGATATTTGGAAGCCCCTAGAGGGCTATGGTGAAAAAGGAAATATCCTCAGATGAAATCTGGAAAGAAGCTTTCTGAGAAACTGCTTAGTTTTCTGTTAATTCACCTCACAGAGTTACTTCTGTATTTCGTGGATCTCTTTGCTAGCCTTATTTCTGTGGAATCTGAGAACAGATATTTCGGATCCCGTTGAAGACTATAGGGCCAAAGGAAATATCCTCCGAAAACAAAGAGAAAGAAGCTTTCTGAGAAACTTGGTTGTGTTCTGTGAAATCATCTCACAGAGTTGCAGCTTTCCCCTCAAGGAGCCTTTCGCTAAGACAGTTCTTGTGGAATTGGCAAAGTGATACTTGGAAGCCCTTAGAGGGCTATGGTGAAAAAGGAAATATCCTCAGATGAAATCTGCAAAGAAGCTTTCTGAGAAACTGCTTAGTGTTCTGTTAATTCATCTCACAGAGTTACATATATATTTCATGGATGTCTTTGCTAGCCTTATTTCTGTGGAATCTGAGAGCAGATATTTCGGATCCCTTTGAAGACTATAGGGCCACAGGAAATATCCTCAGATAACAAAGAGAAAGAAGCTTTCTGAGAAACTTCGTTTTGTTCTGTGAAATCATCTCACAGAGTTACAGCTTTCCCCTCAAGGAGCCTTTCGCTAAGACAGTTTTTGTGGAATTGGCAAAGTGATATTTGGAAGCCCATAGAGGGCTATGGTGAAAAAGGAAATATCCTCAGATGAAATCTGGAAAGAAGCTTTCTGAGAAACTGCTTAGTGTTCTGTTAATTCATCTCACAGAGTTACATCTGTATTTCGTGGATCTCTTTGCTAGCCTTATTTCCGTGGAATCTGAGAACAGATATTTCGGATCCCTTTGAAGACTATAGGGCCAAAGGAAATATCCTCCGAAAACAAAGAGAAAGAAGCTTTCTGAGAAACTTCGTTGTGTTCTGTGAAATCATCTCACAGAGTTACAGCTTTCCCCTCAAGGAGCCTTTCGCTAAGAAAGTTCTTGTGGAATTGGCAAAGTGATATTCGGAAGCCCATAGAGGGCTATGGTGAAAAAGGAAATATCCTCAGATGAAATCTGGAAAGAAGCTTTCTGAAAAACTGCTTAGTGTTCTGTTAATTCATCTCACAGAGTTACACCTGTATTTCGTGGATCTCTTTGCTAGCCTTATTTCTGTGGAATCTGAGAACAGATATTTCGGATCCCTTTGAAGACTATAGTGCCAAAGGAAATATCCTCCGATAACAAAGAGAAAGAAGCTTTCTGAGAAACTTCGTTGTGTTCTGTGAAATCATCTCACAGAGTTACAGCTTTCCTCTCAAGGAGCCTTTCGCTAAGACAGTTCTTGTGGAATTGGCAAAGTGATATTTGGAAGCCCATAGAGGGCTATGGTGAAAAAGGAAATATCCTCAGATGAAATCTGGAAAGAAGCTTTCTCAGAAACTGCTTAGTGTTCTGTTAATTCATCTCACAGAGTTACATCTGTATTTCGTGGATGTCTTTGCTAGCCTTATTTCTGTGGAATCTGAGAACAGATATTTCGGATCCCTATGAAGACTATAGGGCCAAAGGAAATATCCTCCGATAACAAGAGAAAGAAGCTTTCTGAGAAACTTCGTTGTGTTCTGTGAAATCATCTCACAGAGTTACAGCTTTCCCCTCAAGGAGCCTTTCGCTAAGACAGTTCTTGTGGAATTGGCAAAGTGATATCTGGAAGCCCATAGAGGGCTATGGTAAAAAAGGAAATATCCTCAGATGAAATCTGGAAAGAAGCTTTCTGAGAAACTGTTTAGTGGTCTGTTAATTCACCTCACAGAGTTACATCTGTATTTCGTGGATCTCTTTGCTAGCATTATTTCTGTGGAATCTGAGAACAGATATTTCGGATCCCTTTGAAGACTATAGGGCGAAGGAAATATCCTCCGATGAAAAAGAGAAAGAAGCTTTCTGAGAAACTTCGTTGTGTTCTGTGAAATCATCTCACAGAGTTACAGCTTTGCCCTCACGGAGCCTTTCGCTAAGACAGTTTTTTGGAATTGGCAAAGTGATATTTGGAAGCCCCTAGAGGGCTATGGTAAAAAAGGAAATACCCTCAGAGGAAATCTGGAAAGAAGCCTTCTGAGAGACTGCTTAGTGTTCTGTCAATTCATCTCACAGAGTTACATCCGTATTTCGTGGATGTCTTTGCTAGCCTTATTTCTGTGGAATCTGAGAACAGATATTTCAGATCCCTTTGAAGACGACAGGGCCACAGGAAATATCCTCAGATAACAAAGAGAAAGAAGCTTTCTGAGAAACTTCATTGTGTTCTGTGAAATCATCTCACAGATTTACAGCTTTCCCCTCAAGGAGACTTTCGTTAAGACAGTTCTTGTGGAATTGGCAAAGTGATATTTGGAAGCCCATAGAGGGATATGGTGAAAAAGGAAATATCCTCAGATGAAATCTGGAAAGAAGCTTTCTGAGAAACCGCTTAGTGTTCTGTTAATTCATCTCACAGAGTTACATCTGTATTTCGTGGATCTCTTTGCTAGCCTTATTTCTGTGGAATATGAGAACAGATATTTCGGATCCCTTTGAAGACTATAGGGCCAAAGGAAATATCCTACGAAAACAAAGAGAAAGAAGCTTTCTTAGAAACTTCTTGGTGTTCTGTGAAATCATCTCACAGAGTTACAGCTTTCCCCTCAAGGAGCCTTTCGCTAAGACAGTTCTTGTGGAATTGTCAAAGTGATATCTGGAAGCCCATAGAGGGCTATGGTGAAAAAGGAAATATCCTCAGATGAAAAATGGAAAGAAGCTTTCTGAGAAACTGCTTAGTGTTCTGTTAATTCATCTCACAGAATTACATCTGTATTTCGTGGATCTCCTTGCTAGCCTTATTTCTGTGGAATCTGAGAACAGATATTTCGGATACCTTTGAAGACTATAGGGCCAAAAGAAATATCCTCCGATAACAAAGAGAAAGAAGCTTTGCGAGATACTTCGTTGTGTTCTGTGAAATGACCTCACAGAGTTACAGCTTTCCCCTCAAGGAGCCTTTCGCTAAGACAGTTCTTGTGGAATTGGCAAAGTGATATTTGGAAGCCCATAGAGGGGTATGGTGAAAAAGGAAATATCCTCAGATGAAATCTGGAAAGAAGCTTTCTGAGAAACTGCTTAGTGTTCTGTTAATTCATCTCACAGAGTTACATCTGTATTTCGTGGATCTCTTTGCTAGCCTTATTTCTGTGGAATCTGAGAACAAATGTTTCGGATTCCTTTGAAGACTATAGGGCCAAAGGAAATATCCTCCGATTACAAAGAGAAAGTAGCTTTCTGAGAAACTTCGTTGTGTTCTGTGAAATCATCTCACAGAGTTACAGCTTTCCCCTCAAGGAGCCTTTCGCTAAGACAGTTCTTGTGGAATTGGCAAAGTGATATCTGGAAGCCCATAGAGGGCTAAGGTGAAAAAGGAAATATCCTCAGATGAAATCTGGAAAGAAGTTTTCTGAGAAACTGCTTAGTGTTCTGTTAATTCATCTCACAGAGTTACATCTGTATTTCGTGGATCTCTTTGCTGACCTTATTTCTGTGGAATCTGAGAACAGATATTTCGGATCCCTTTGAAGACTATAGGGCCAAAGGAAATATCCTCCGATAACAAAGAGAAAGAAGCTTTCTGAGAAACTTCTTTGTGTTCTGTGAAAACATCTCACAGAGTTACAGCTTTCCCCTCAAGGAGCATTTCGCTAAGACAGTTCTTGCGGAATTGTCAAAGTGATATTTGGAAGCCCATAGAGGGCTATGGTGAAAAAGGAAATATCCTCAGAGGAAATCTGGAAAGAAGCTTTCTGAGAAACTGCTTAGTGTTCTGTTAATTCATCTCACAGAGTTACATCTGTATTTCGTGGATCTCCTTGCTAGTCTTATTTCTGTGGAATCTGAGAACAGATATTTCGGATCCCTTTGAAGACTATAGGGCCAAAGGAAATATCCTCCGATAACAAAGAGAAAGAAGCTTTCTGAGAAACTTCGTTGTGTTCTGTGAAATCATCTCACAGAGTTACAGCTTTCCCCTCAAGGAGCCTTTCGCTAAGACAGTTCTTGAGGAATTGACAAAGTGATACTTGGAAGTCCATAGAGGGCTATGGTGAAAAAGGAAATATCCTCAGATGAAATCTGGAAAGAAGCTTTCCGAGAAACTGCGTAGTGTTCTGTTAATTCATCTCACAGAGTTACATCTGTATTTCATGGATGTCTTTGCTAGCCTTATTTCTGTGGAATCTGAGAACAGATATTTCGGATCCCTATGAAGACTATAGGGCCAAAGGAAATATCCTCCGATAACAAGAGAAAGAAGCTTTCTGAGAAACTTCGTTGTCTTCTGTGAAATCATCTCACAGAGTTACAGCTTTCCCCTCAAGGAGCCTTTCGCTAAGACAGTTCTTGTGGAATTGGCAAAGTGATATTTGGAAGCCCTTAGAGGGCTATGGTGAAAAAGGAAATATCCTCAGATGAAATCTGAAAAGAAGCTTTCTGAGAAACTGCTTAGTGTTCTGTTAATTCATCTCACAGAGTTTCATCTGTATTTCGTGGATCTCTTTGCTAGCATTATTTCTGTGGAATCTGAGAACAGATATTTCGGATCCCTTTGAAGACTATAGGGCGAAGGAAATATCCTCCGATGAAAAAGAGAAAGAAGCTTTCTGAGAAACTTCGTTGTGTTCTGTGAAATCATCTCACAGAGTTACAGCTTTGCCCTCACGGAGCCTTTCGCTAAGACAGTTCTTTTGGAATTGGCAAAGTGATATTTGGAAGCCCCTAGAGGGCTATGGTAAAAAAGGAAATACCCTCAGAGGAAATCTGGAAAGAAGCCTTCTGAGAGACTGCTTAGTGTTCTGTCAATTCATCTCACAGAGTTACATCCGTATTTCTTGGATGTCTTTGCTAGCCTTATTTCTGTGGAATCTGAGAACAGATATTTCGGATCCCTTTGAAGACGACAGGGCCACAGGAAATATCCTCAGATAACAAAGAGAAAGAAGCTTTCTGAGAAACTTCATTGTGTTCTGTGAAATCATCTCACAGATTTACAGCTTTCCCCTCAAGGAGACTTTCGTTAAGACAGTTCTTGTGGAATTGGCAAAGTGATATTTGGAAGCCCATAGAGGGATATGGTGAAAAAGGAAATATCCTCAGATGAAATCTGGAAAGAAGCTTTCTGAGAAACCGCTTAGTGTTCTGTTAATTCATCTCACAGAGTTACATCTGTATTTCGTGGATCTCTTTGCTAGCCTTATTTCTGTGGAATATGAGAACAGATATTTCGGATCCCTTTGAAGACTATAGGGCCAAAGGAAATATCCTACGAAAACAAAGAGAAAGAAGCTTTCTTAGAAACTTCTTGGTGTTCTGTGAAATCATCTCACAGAGTTACAGCTTTCCCCTCAAGGAGCCTTTCGCTAAGACAGTTCTTGTGGAATTGTCAAAGTGATATTTGGAAGCCCTTAGAGGGCTATGGTGAAAAAGGAAATATCCTCAGATGAAAAATGTAAAGAAGCTTTCTGAGAAACTGTTTAGTGTTCTGTTATTTCATCTCACAGAGTTACATCTGTATTTCGTGGATCTCCTTGCTAGTCTTATTTCTGTGGAATCTGAGAACAGATATTTCGGATCCCTTTGAAGACTATAGGGCCAAAGGAAATATCCTCGGATAACAAAGAGAAAGAAGCTTTCTGAGAAACTTCGTTGTGTTCTGTGAAATCATCTCACAGAGTTACAGCTTTCCCCTCAAGGAGCCTTTCGCTAAGACAGTTCTTGAGGAATTGGCAAAGTGATACTTGGAAGTCCATAGAGGGCTATGGTGAAAAAGGAAATATCCTCAGATGAAATCTGGAAAGAAGCTTTCCGAGAAACTGCGTAGTGTTCTGTTAATTCATCTCACAGAGTTACATCTGTATTTCATGGATGTCTTTGCTAGCCTTATTTCTGTGGAATCTGAGAACAGATATTTCGGATCAATTTGACGACTATAGGGCCAAAGGAAATATCCTCCGATAACAAAGAGAAAGAAGCTTTCTGAGAAACTTCTTTGTGTTCTGTGAAATCATCTCACAGAGTTACAGCTTTCCCCTCAAGGAGCCTTTCGCTAAGACAGTTCTTGTGGAATTGGCAAAGTGATACTTGGAAGCCCATAGAGGGCTATGGTGAAAAAGGAAATATCCTCAGATGAAATCTGGAAAGAAGCTTTCTGAGAAACTGCTTAGTGTTCTGTTAATTCATCTCACAGAGTTACTTCTGTATTTCGTGGATCTCTGTGCTAGCCTTATTTCTGTGGAATCTGAGAACAGATATTCGGATCCCTTTGAAGACTATAGGGCCAAAGAAAATATCCTCCGAAAACAAAGAGAAAGAAGCTTTCTGAGAAACTTCGTTGTGTTCTGTGAAATCATCTCACAGAGTTACAGCTTTCCCCTCAAGGAGCCTTTCGCTAAGACAGTTCTTGTGGAATTGGCAAAGTGATACTTGAAAGCCCTTAGAGGGCTATGGTGAAAAAGGAAATATCCTCAGATGAAATCTGGAAAGAAGCTTTCTGAGAAACTGCTTAGTGTTCTGTTAATTCATCTCACAGAGTTACTTCTGTATTTCGTGGATCTCTTTGCTAGCCTTATTTCTGTAGAATCTGAGAACAGATATTTCGGATCCCTTTGAAGACTATAGGGCCACAGGAAATATCCTCAGATAACAAAGAGAAAGAAGCTTTCTGAGAAACTTCGTTGTGTTCTGTGAAATCATCTCACAGAGTTACAGCTTTCCCCTAAAGGAGATTTTCGCTAAGACAGTTCTTGTGGAATTGGCAAAGTGATATTTGGAAGACCATAGAGGGCTATGGTGAAAAAGGAAATATCCTCAGATGAAATCTGGAAAGAAGCTTTCTGAGAAACTGCTTAGTGTTCTGTTAATTCATCTCACAGAGTTACATCTGTATTTCGTGAATCTCTTTGCTAGCCTTATTTCTGTGGAATCTGAGAACAGATATTTCGGATCCCTATGAAGACTATAGGGCCAAAGGAAATATCCTCCGAAAACAAAGAGAAAGAAGCTTTCTGAGAAACTTCGTTGTTTTCTGTGAAATCATCTCACAGAGTTACAGCTTTCCCCTCAAGGAGCCTTTCGCTAAGACAGTTCTTGTGGAATTGGCAAAGTGATATCTGGAAGCCCATAGAGGTCTACGGTGAAAAAGGAAATATCCTCAGATGAAATCTGGAAAGAAGCTTTCTGAGAAACTGCTTAGTGTTCTGTTAATTCACCTCACAGAGTTACATCTGTATTTCGTGGATCTCTTTGCTAGCATTATTTCTGTGGAATCTGAGAACAGATATTTCGGATCCCTTTGAAGACTATAGGGCCAAAGGAAATATCCTACGATAACAAAGAGAAAGAAGCTTTCTGAGAAACTTCTTGGTGTTCTGTGAAATCATCTCACAGAGTTACAGCTTTCCCCTCAAGGAGTGTTTCGCTAAGACAGTTCTTGTGGAATTGGCAAAGTGATATTTGGAAGCCCATAGAGGGCTAAGGTGAAAAAGGAAATATCCTCAGATGAAATCTGGAAAGAAGCTTTCTGAGAAACTGCTTAGTGTTCTGTTAATTCATCTCACAGACTTACATCTGTATTTCGTGGATCTCTTTGCTAGCCTTATTTCTGTGGAATCTGAGAACAGATATTTCGGATCCCTTTGAAGACTATAGGGCCAAAGGAAATATCCTCCGATAACAAAGAGAAAGAAGCTTTCTGAGAAACTTCTTTGTGTTCTGTGAAATCATCTCACAGAATTGCAGCTTTACGCTCAAGGAGCCTTTCACTATGACAGTTCTTGTGGAATTGGCAAGGTGATATTTGGAAGCCCATAGAGGGCTACGGTGAAAAAGGAAATATCCTCAGAGGAAAACTGGAAAGAAGCTTTCTGAGAAACTGCTTAGTGTTCTGTTAATTCATCTCACAGAGTTACATCTGTATTTCGTGGATCTCTTTGCTAGCCTTATTTCTGTGGAATCTGAGAACAGATATTTCGGATCCCTTTGAAGACTATAGGGCCAAAGGAAATATCCTCCGATAACAAAGAGAAGGAAGCTTTCTGAGAAACTTGGTTGTGTTCTGTGAATCATCTCACAGAGTTACAGCTTTCCCCTCAAGGAGCCTTTCGCTAAGACAGTTCTAGTGGAATTGGCAAAGTGATATTTGGAAGCCCATAGAGGGCTATGGTGAAAAAGGAAATATCCTCAGATAAAATCTGGAAAGAAGCTTTCTGAGAAACTGCTTAGTGGTCTGTTAATTCACCTCACAGAGTTACTTCTGTATTTCGTGGATCTCTTTGCTAGCCTTATTTCTATGGAATCTGAGAACAGATATTTCGGATCCCGTTGAAGACTATAGGGCCAAAGGAAATATCCTCCGAAAACAAAGAGAAAGAAGCTTTCTGAGAAACTTCGTTGTGTTCTGTGAAATCATCTCACAGAGTTGCAGCTTTCCCCTCTAGGAGCCTTTCGCTAAGACAGTTCTTGTGGAATTGGCAAAGTGATACTTGGAAGCCCTTAGAGGGCTATGGTGAAAAAGGAAATATCCTCAGATGAAATCTGGAAAGAAGCTTTCTGAGAAACTGCTTAGTGTTCTGTTCATTCATCTCACAGAGTTACATATATATTTCATGGATGTCTTTGCTAGCCTTATTTCTGTGGAATCTGAGAGCAGACATTTCGGATCCCTTTGAAGACTATAGGGCCACAGGAAATATCCTCAGATAACAAAGAGAAAGAAGCTTTCTGAGAAACTTCGTTGTGTTCTGTTAAATCATCTCACAGAGTTACAGCTTTCCCCTCAAGGAGCCTTTGGCTAAGACAGTTCTTGTGGAATTGGCAAAGAGATATTTGGAAGCCCATAGAGGGCTATGGTGAAAAAGGAAATATCCTCAGATGAAATCTGGAAAGAAGCTTTGTGAGAAACTGCTTAGTGTTCTGTTAATTCATCTCACAGAGTTACATCTGTATTTCGTGGATCTCTTTGCTAGCCTTATTTCTGTGGAATCTGAGAACAGATATTTCGGATCCTTTGAAGACTATAGGGCCAAAGGAAATATCCTCCGAAAACAAAGAGAAAGAAGCTTTCTGAGAAACTTCGTTGTGTTCTGTGAAATCATCTCACAGAGTTACAGCTTCCCCCTCAAGGAGCCTTTCGCTAAGACACTTCATGTGGAATAGGCAAAGTGATATTCAGAAGCCCATAGAGGGCTATGGTGAAAAAGGAAATAACCTCAGATGAAATCTGGAAAGAAGCTTTCTGAGAAACTGCTAAGTGTTCTGTTAATTCATCTCATAGAGTTACACCTGTATTTCGTGGATCTCTTTGCTTGCCTTATTTCTGTGGAATTTGAGAACAGATATTTCGGATCCCTTTGAAGACTATAGGGCGAAGGTAATATCCTCCGATGAAAAAGAGAAAGAAGCTTTCTGAGAAACTTCGTTGTGTTCTGTGAAATCATCTCACAGAGTTACAGCTTTCCCCTCAAGGAGCCTTTCGCTAAGACAGTTCTTTTGGAATTGGCAAAGTGATATTTGGAAGCCCCTAGAGGGCTATGGTAAAAAAGGAAATACCCTCAGAGGAAATCTGGAAAGAAGCTTTCTGACAGACTGCTTAGTGTTCTGTCAATTCATCTCACAGAGTTACATCCGTATTTCGTGGATCTCTTTGCTAGCCTTATTTCTGTTGAATCTGAGAACAGATATTTCGGATCCCTTTGAAGACTATAGGGCCAAAGGAAATATCCTCCGATAACAAAGTGAAAGAAGCTTTCTGAGAAACTTCGTTGTGTTCTGTGAATCATTTCACAGAGTTACAGCTTTCCCCTCAAGGAGCCTTTCGCTAAGACAGTTCTTGTGTAATTGGCAAAGTGATATTTGGAAGCCCATAGAGGGCTATGGTGAAAAAGGAAATATCCTCAGATGAAATCTGGAAAGAAGCTTTCTGAGAAACTGCTTAGTGTTCTGTTAATTCAACTCACAGAGTTACATCTGTATTTCGTGGGTCTCTTTGGTAGCCTTATTTCTGTGGAATCTGAGAACAGATATTTCGGATCAAATTGAAGACTATAGGGCCAAAGGAAATATCCTCCGATAACAAAGAGAAAGAAGCTTTCTGAGAAACTTCGTTGTGTTCTGTGAAATCATCTCACAGAGTTACAGCTTTCCCCTCAAGGAGCCTTTCGCTAAGACAGTTCATATGGAATTGGCAAAGTGATATTTGGAAGCCCATAGAGGGCTATGGTGAAAAAGGAAATATCCTCAGATGAAATCTGGAAAGAAGCTTTCTGAGAAACTGCTTAGTGTTCTGTTAATTCATCTCACAGAGTTACATCTGTATTTCGTGGATCTCTTTGCTAGCCTTATTTCTGTGGAATCTGAGAACAGATATTTCGGATCCCTTTGAAGACTATAGGGCCAAAGGAAATATCCTCCGATAACAAAGAGAAAGAAGCTTTCTGAGAAACTTCATTGTGTTCTGTGAAATCATCTCACAGAGTTACAGCTTTCCCCTCAAGGAGCCTTTCGCTAAGACAGTTTTTTTGGAATTGGCAAAGTGATATTTGGAAGCCCCTGGAGGGCTATGGTGAAAAAGGAAATATCCTCAGATGAAACCTGGAAGGAAGCTTTCTGAGAAACTGCTTAGTGTTCTGTTAATTCATCTCACAGAGTTACATCTCTATTTCGTGGATCTCTTTGCTAGCCTTATTTCTGTGGAATCTGAGAACACATATTTCGTATCCCTTTGAAGACTATAGGGCCAAAGGAAATATCCTCCGATAACAAAGAGAAAGAAGCTTTCTGAGAAACTTCGTTGTGTTCTGTGAAATCATCTCACAGAGTTACAGCTTTCCCCTCAAGGAGCCTTTCGCTAAGACAGTTCTTGTGGAATTGTCAAAGTGATATTTGGAAGCCCATAGAGGGCTACGGTGAAAAAGGAAATATCCTCAGATGAAATCTGGAAAGAAGCTTTCTGAGAAACTGCTTAATGTTCTGTTAATTCATCTCAGAGAGTTACATCTGTATTTCGTGGATCTCTTTGCTAGCCTTATTTCTGTGGAGTCTGATAACAGACAATACGGATCCCTTTGAAGACTATAGGGCCAAAGGAAATATCCTCCGAAAACAAAGAGATAGAAGCTTTCTGAGAAACTTCGTTGTGTTCTGTGAAATCATCTCACAGAGTTACAGCTTTCCCCTCAAGGAGCCTTTCGCTAAGACAGTTCTTGTGGAATTGGCAAAGTGATATTTGGAAGCCCATAGAGGGCTATGGTGAAAAAGGAAATATCCTCAGATGAAATCTGGAAAGAAGCTTTCAGAGAAACGGCTTAGTGTTCTGTTAATTCATCTCACAGAGTTACATCTGTATTTCGTGGATCTCCCTGCTAGCCTTATTTCTGTGGAATCTGAGAACAGATCTTTCTGATCCCTTTGAAGACTATAGGGCCAAAGGAAATATCCCCCGATAACAAAGAGAAAGAAGCTTTCTGAGAAACTTCGTTGTGTTCTGTGAAATCATCTCACAGAGTTACAGCTTTCCCCTCAAGGAGCCTTTCGCTAAGACAGTTCTTGAGGAATTGGCAAAGTGATACTTGGAAGCCCATAGAGGGCTGTGGTGAAAAAGGAAATATCCTCAGATGAAATCTGGAAAGAAGCTTTCTGAGAAACTGCGTAGTGTTCTGTTAATTCATCTCACAGAGTTACATCTGTATTTCATGGATGTCTTTGCTAGCCTTATTTCTGTGGAATCTGAGAACAGATATTTCGCATCAATTTGACGACTATAGGGCCAAAGGAAATATCCTCCGATAACAAAGAGAAAGAAGCTTTCTGAGAAACTTCGTTGTGTACTGTGAAATCATCTCACAGAGTTACAGCTTTCCCCTCAAGGAGACTTTCGCTAAGACAGTTCTTGTGGAATTGGCAAAGAGATATTTGGAAGCCCCTAGAGGGCTATGGTGAAAAAGGAAATATCCTCAGATGAAATCTGGAAAGAAGCTTTGTGAGAAACTGCTTAGTGTTCTGCTAATTCATCTCACAGAGTTACATCTGTATTTCGTGGATCTCTTTGCTAGCCTTATTTCTGTGGAATCTGAAAACAGATATTTCGGATCCCTTTAAAGACTATAGGGCCAAAGGAAATATCCTCCGAAAACAAAGAGAAAGAAGCTTTCTGAGAAACTTCGTTGTGTTCTGTGAAATCATCTCACAGAGTTGCAGCTTTACGCTCAAGGAGCCTTTCGCTAAGAAAGTTCTTGTGGAATTGGCAAAGTGATATTCGGAAGCCCATAGAGGGCTATGGTGAAAAAGGAAATATCCTCAGATGAAATCTGGAAAGAAGCTTTCTGAGAAACTGCTTGGTGTTCTGTTAATTCATCTCACAGAGTTACACCTGTATTTCGTGGATCTCTTTGCTAGCCTTATTTCTGTGGAATCTGAGAACAGATATTTCGGATCTCTTTGAAGACTATAGGGCCAAAGTAAATATCCTCCGATAACAAAGAGAAAGAAGCTTTCTGAGAAACGTCGTTGTGTTCTGTGAAATCATCTCACAGAGTTACAGCTGTCCCCTCAAGGAGCCTTTCGCTAAGACAGTTCTTGTGGAATTGGCAAAGTGATATTTGGAAGCCCATAGAGGGCTATGGTGAAAAAGGAAATATCCTCAGATGAAATCTGGAAAGAAGCTTTCTGAGAAACTGCTTAGTGTTCTGTTAATTCATCTCACAGAGTTACATCTGTATTTCGTGGATGTCTTTGCTAGCCTTATATCTGTGGAATCTGAGAACAGATATTTCGGATCCCTTTGAAGACTATAGGGCCAAAGGAAATATCCTCCGATAACAAAGAGAAAGAAGCTTTCTGAGAAACTTCGTTGTCTTCTGTGAAATCATCTCACTGAGTTACAGCTTTCCCATCAAGGAGCCTTTCGCTAAGACAGTTCATGTGGAATTGGCAAAGTGATATCTGGAAGCCCATAGAGGGCTATGGTGAAAAAGGAAATATCCTCAGATGAAATCTGGAAAGAAGCTTTCTGAGAAACTGCTTAGTGTTCTGTTAATTCACCTCACAGAGTTACATCTGTATTTCGTGGATCTCTTTGCTAGCATTATTTCTGTGGAATCTGAGAACAAATATTTCGGATCCCTTTGAAGACTATAGGGCCAAAGGAAATATCCTCCTATAACAAAGAGAAAGAAGCTTTCTGAGAAACTTCTTGGTGTTCTGTGAAATCATCTCACAGAGTTACAGCTTTCCCCTCAAGGAGTGTTTCGCTAAGACAGTTCTTGTGGAATTGGCAAAGAGATATTTGGAAGCCCCTAGAGGGCTATGGTGAAAAAGGAAATATCCTCAGATGAAATCTGGAAAGAAGCTTTGTGAGAAACTGCTTAGTGTTCTGTTAATTCATCTCACAGAGTTACATCTGTATTTCGTGGATCTCTTTGCTAGCCTTATTTCTGTGGAATCTGAAAACAGATATTTCGGATCCCTTTGAAGACTATAGGGCCAAAGGAAATATCCTCCGAAAACAAAGAGAAAGAAGCTTTCTGAGAAACTTCGTTGTGTTCTGTGAAATCATCTCATAGAGTTGCAGCTTTACGCTCAAGGAGCCTTTCGCTAAGAAAGTTCTTGTGGAATTGGCAAAGTGATATTCGGAAGCCCATAGAGGGCTATGGTGAAAAAGGAAATATCCTCAGATGAAATCTGGAAAGAAGCTTTCTGAGAAACTGCTTAGTGTTCTGTTAATTCACCTCACAGAGTTACACCTGTATTTCGTGGATCTCTTTGCTAGCCTTATTTCTGTGGAATCTGAGAACAGATATTTCGGATCCCGTTGAAGAATATAGGGCCAAAGGAAATATCCTCCGAAAACAAAGAGATAGAAGCTTTCTGAGAAACTTCGTTGTGTTCTGTGAAATCATCTCACAGAGTTGCAGCTTTCCCCTCAAGGAGCCTTTCGCTAAGACAGTTCTTGTGGAATTGGCAAAGTGATACTTGGAAGCCCTTAGAGGGCTATGGTGAAAAAGGAAATATCCTCAGATGAAATCTGGAAAGAAGATTTCTGAGAAACTGCTTAGTGTTTTGTTAATTCATCTCACAGAGTTACATATATATTTCATGGATGTCTTTGCTAGCCTTATTTCTGTGGAATCTGAGAGCAGATATTTCGGATCCCTTTGAAGACTATAGGGCCACAGGAAATATCCTCAGATAACAAAGAGAAAGAAGCTTTCTGAGAAACTTCGTTGTGTTCTGTGAAATCATCTCACAGAGTTACAGCTTTCCCCTCAAGGAGCCTTTCGTTAAGACAGTTCTTGTGGAATTGGCAAAGTGATATATGGAAGCCCATAGAGGGCTATGTTGAAAAAGGAAATATCCTCAGATGAAATCTGGAAAGAAGCTTTCTGAGAAACTGCTTAGTGTTCTGTTAATTCATCTCACAGAGTTACACCTGTATTTCGTGGATCTCTTTGCTAGCCTTATTTCTGTGGAATCTGAGAACAGATATTTCGGATCCCTTTGAAGACTATAGGGCCAAACTAAATATCCACCGAGAACAAAGAGAAAGAAGCTATCTGAGAAACTTCGTTGTGTTCTGTGAAATCATCTCACAGAGTTACAGCTGTCCCCTCAAGGAGCCTTTCGCTAAGACAGTTCTTGTGGAATTGGCAAAGTGATATTTGGAAGCCCATAGAGGGCTATGGTGAAAAAGGAAATATCCTCAGATGAAATCTGGAAAGAAGCTTTCTGAGAAACTGCTTAGTGTTCTGTTAATTCATCTCACAGAGTTACATCTGTATTTCGTGGATCTCTTTGCTAGCCTTATTTCTGTGGAATCTGAGAACAGATATTTCGGATCCCTATAAAGACTATAGGGCCAAAGGAAATATCCTCCGATAACAAAGAGAAAGAAGCTTTCTGAGAAACTTCGTTGTCTTCTGTGAAATCATCTCACAGAGTTACAGCTTTCCCCTCAAGGAGCCTTTCGCTAAGACAGTTCTTGTGGAATTGGCAAAGTGATATTTGGAAGCCCATAGAGGGCTATGGTGAAAAAGGAAATATCCTCAGATGAAATCTGGAAAGAAGCTTTCTGAGAAACTGCTTAGTGTTCTGTTAATTCACCTCACAGAGTTACATCTGTATTTCGTGGATCTCTTTGCTAGCATTATTTCTGTGGAATCTGAGAACAGATATTTCGGATCCCTTTGAAGACTATAGGGCCAAAGGAAATATCCTCCGATAACAAAGAGAAAGAAGCTTTCTGAGAAACTTCTTGGTGTTCTGTGAAATCATCTCACAGAGTTACAGCTTTCCCCTCAAGGAGTGTTTCGCTAAGACAGTTCTTGTGGAATTGGCAAAGTGATATTTGGAAGCCCATAGAGGGCTAAGGTGAAAAAGGAAATATCCTCAGAGGAAATCTGGAAAGAAGCTTTCTGAGAAACTGCTTAGTGTTCTGTTAATTCATCTCACAGAGTTACATCTGTATTTCGTGGATCTCTTTGCTAGCCTTATTTCTGTGGTATCTGAGAACAGATGTTTCGGATCCCTTTGAAGACTATAGGGCCAAAGGAAATATCCTCCGATAACAAAGAGAAAGAAGCTTTCTGAGAAACTTCTTTGTGTTCTGTGAAATCATCTCACAGAGTTGCAGCTTTACGCTCAAGGAGCCTTTCGGTAATACAGTTCTTGTGGAATTGGCAAGGTGATATTTGGAAGCCCATAGAGGGCTATGGTGAAAAAGGAAATATCCTCAGATGAAATCTGGAAAGAAGCTTTCTGAGAAACTGCTTAGTGTTCTGTTAATTCATCTCACAGAGTTACATCTGTATTTCGTGGATCTCTTTGCTAGCCTTATTTCTGTGGAATCTGAGAACAGATATTTCGGATCCCTTTGAAGAGTATAGGGGCAAAGGAAATATCCTCTGGTAACAAAGAGAAAGAAGCTTTCTGAGAAACTTCGTTGTGTTCTGTGAAATCATCTCACAGAGTTACAGCTTTCCCCTCAAGGAGCCTTTCGCTAAGAAAGTTCTTGTGGAATTGGCAAAGTGATATTCGGAAGCCCTTAGAGGGTTATGGTGAAAAAGGAAATATCGTCAGATGAAATCTGGAAAGAATCTTTCTGAGAAACTGCTTAGTGTTCTGTTAATTCATCTCACAGAGTTACACCTGTATTTCGTGGATCTCTTTGCTAGCCTTATTTCTGTGGAATCTGAGAAGAGATATTTCGGATCCCTTTGAAGACTATAGGGCCAAAGGAAATATCCTCCGATAACAAAGAGAAAGAAGCTTTCTGAGAAACTTCGTTGTGTTCTGTGAAATCATCTCACAGAGTTACAGCTTTCCCCTCAAGGAGCCTTTCGCTAAGACAGTACTTGTGGAATTGGCAAAGTGATATTTGGAAGCCCATAGAGGGCTATGGTGAAAAAGGAAATATCCTCAGATGAAATCTGAAAAGAAGCTTTCTGAGAAACTGCTTAGTGTTCTGTTAATTCATCTCACAGAGTTACATCTGTATTTCGTGGATGTCTTTGCTAGCCTTATTTCTGTGGAATCTGAGAACAGATATTTCGGATCCCTATGAAGACTATAGGGCCAAAGGAAATATCCTCCGATAACAAAGAGAAAGAAGCTTTCTGAGAAACTTCGTTGTGTTCTGTGAAATCATCTCACAGAGTTACAGCTTTCCCCTCAAGGAGCCTTTCGCTAAGACAGTTCTTGTGGAATTGGCAAAGTGATATCTGGAAGCCCATAGAGGGCTATGGTGAAAAAGGAAATATCCTCAGATGAAATCTGGAAAGAAGCTTTCTGAGAAACTGTTTAGTGGTCTGTTAATTCACCTCACAGAGTTACATCTGTATTTCGTGGATCTCTTTGCTAGCATTATTTCTGTTGAATCTGAGAACAGATATTTCGGATCCCTTTGAAGACTATAGGGCGAAGGAAATATCCTCCGATGAAAAAGAGAAAGAAGCTTTCTGAGAAAGTTCGTTGTGTTCTGTGAAATCATCTCACAGAGTTACAGCTTTGCCCTCACGGAGCCTTTCGCTAAGACAGTTCTTTTGGAATTGGCAAAGTGATATTTGGAAGCCCCTAGAGGGCTATGGTAAAAAAGGAAATACCCTCAGAGGAAATCTGGAAAGAAGCCTTCTGAGAGACTGCTTAGTGTTCTGTCAATTCATCTCACAGAGTTACATCCGTATTTCGTGGATGTCTTTGCTAGCCTTATTTCTGTGGAATCTGAGAACAGATATTTCGGATCCCTTTGAAGACGACAGGGCCACAGGAAATATCCTCAGATAACAAAGAGAAAGAAGCTTTCTGAGAAACTTCATTGTGTTCTGTGAAATCATCTCACAGATTTACAGCTTTCCCCTCAAGGAGACTTTCGTTAAGACAGTTCTTGTGGAATTGGCAAAGTGATATTTGGAAGCCCATAGAGGGATATGGTGAAAAAGGAAATATCCTCAGATGAAATCTGGAAAGAAGCTTTCTGAGAAACCGCTTAGTGTTCTGTTAATTCATCTCACAGAGTTACATCTGTATTTCGTGGATCTCTTTGCTAGCCTTATTTCTGTGGAATATGAGAACAGATATTTCGGATCCCTTTGAAGACTATAGGGCCAAAGGAAATATCCTACGAAAACAAAGAGAAAGAAGCTTTCTTAGAAACTTCTTGGTGTTCTGTGAAATCATCTCACAGAGTTACAGCTTTCCCCTCAAGGAGCCTTTCGCTAAGACAGTTCTTGTGGAATTGGCAAAGTGATATTTGGAAGCCCATAGAGGGGTATGGTGAAAAAGGAAATATCCTCAGATGAAATCTGGAAAGAAGCTTTCTGAGAAACTGCTTAGTGTTCTGTTAATTCATCTCACAGAGTTACATCTGTATTTCGTGGATCTCTTTGCTAGCCTTATTTCTGTGGAATCTGAGAACAGATGTTACGGATTCCTTTGAAGACTATAGGGCCAAAGGAAATATCCTCCGATTACAAAGAGAAAGAAGCTTTCTGAGAAACTTCGTTGTGTTCTGTGAAATCATCTCACAGAGTTACAGCTTTCCCCTCAAGGAGCCTTTCGCTAAGTCAGTTCTTGTGGAATTGTCAAAGTGATATCTGGAAGCCCATAGAGGGCTAAGGTGAAAAAGGAAATATCCGCAGATGAAATCTGGAAAGAAGCTTTCTGAGAAACTGCTTAGTGTTCTGTTAATTCATCTCACAGAGTTACATCTGTATTTCGTGGATCTCTTTGCTGACCTTATTTCTGTGGAATCTGAGAACAGATATTTCGGATCCCTTTGAAGACTATAGGGCCAAAGGAAATATCCTCCGATAACAAAGAGAAAGAAGCTTTCTGAGAAACTTCTTTGTGTTCTGTGAAATCATCTCACAGAGTTACAGCTTTCCCCTCAAGGAGCATTTCGCTAAGACAGTTCTTGCGGAATTGTCAAAGTGATATTTGGAAGCCCATAGAGGGCTATAGTGAAAAAGGAAATATCCTCAGATGAAATCTGGAAAGAAACTTCTGAGAAACTGCTTAGTGTTCTGTTAATTCATCTCACAGAGTTACATCTGTATTTCGTGGATCTCCTTGCTAGTCTTATTTCTGTGGAATCTGAGAACAGATATTTCGGATCCCTTTGAAGACTATAGGGCCAAAGGAAATATCCTCCGATAACAAAGAGAAAGAAGCTTTCTGAGAAACTTCGTTGTGTTCTGTGAAATCATCTCACAGATTTACAGCTTTCCCCTCAAGGAGACTTTCGTTAAGACAGTTCTTGTGGAATTGGCAAAGTGATATTTGGAAGCCCATAGAGGGATATGGTGAAAAAGGAAATATCCTCAGATGAAATCTGGAAAGAAGCTTTCTGAGAAACCGCTTAGTGTTCTGTTAATTCATCTCACAGAGTTACATCTGTATTTCGTGGATCTCTTTGCTAGCCTTATTTCTGTGGAATATGAGAACAGATATTTCGGATCCCTTTGAAGACTATAGGGCCAAAGGAAATATCCTACGAAAACAAAGAGAAAGAAGCTTTCTTAGAAACTTCTTGGTGTTCTGTGAAATCATCTCACAGAGTTACAGCTTTCCCCTCAAGGAGCCTTTCGCTAAGACAGTTCTTGTGGAATTGTCAAAGTGATATCTGGAAGCCCATAGAGGGCTATGGTGAAAAAGGAAATATCCTCAGATGAAAAATGGAAAGAAGCTTTCTGAGAAACTGCTTAGTGTTCTGTTAATTCATCTCACAGAATTACATCTGTATTTCGTGGATCTCCTTGCTAGCCTTATTTCTGTGGAATCTGAGAACAGATATTTCGGATACCTTTGAAGACTATAGGGCCAAAGGAAATATCCTCCGATAACAAAGAGAAAGAATCTTTGCGAGATACTTCGTTGTGTTCTGTGAAATGACCTCACAGAGTTACAGCTTTCCCCTCAAGGAGCCTTTCGCTAAGACAGTTCTTGTGGAATTGGCAAAGTGATATTTGGAAGCCCATAGAGGGGTATGGTGAAAAAGGAAATATCCTCAGATGAAATCTGGAAAGAAGCTTTCTGAGAAACTGCTTAGTGTTCTGTTAATTCATCTCACAGAGTTACATCTGTATTTCGTGGATCTCTTTGCTAGCCTTATTTCTGTGGAATCTGAGAACAGATGTTACGGATTCCTTTGAAGACTATAGGGCCAAAGGAAATATCCTCCGATTACAAAGAGAAAGAAGCTTTCTGAGAAACTTCGTTGTGTTCTGTGAAATCATCTCACAGAGTTACAGCTTTCCCCTCAAGGAGCCTTTCGCTAAGACAGTTCTTGTGGAATTGTCAAAGTGATATCTGGAAGCCCATAGAGGGCTAAGGTGAAAAAGGAAATATCCGCAGATGAAATCTGGAAAGAAGCTTTCTGAGAAACTGCTTAGTGTTCTGTTAATTCATCTCACAGAGTTACATCTGTATTTCGTGGATCTCTTTGCTGACCTTATTTCTGTGGAATCTGAGAACAGATATTTCGGATCCCTTTGAAGACTATAGGGCCAAAGGAAATATCCTCCGATAACAAAGAGAAAGAAGCTTTCTGAGAAACTTCTTTGTGTTCTGTGAAATCATCTCACAGAGTTACAGCTTTCCCCTCAAGGAGCATTTCGCTAAGACAGTTCTTGCGGAATTGTCAAAGTGATATTTGGAAGCCCATAGAGGGCTATAGTGAAAAAGGAAATATCCTCAGATGAAATCTGGAAAGAAACTTCTGAGAAACTGCTTAGTGTTCTGTTAATTCATCTCACAGAGTTACATCTGTATTTCGTGGATCTCCTTGCTAGTCTTATTTCTGTGGAATCTGAGAACAGATATTTCGGATCCCTTTGAAGACTATAGGGCCAAAGGAAATATCCTCCGATAACAAAGAGAAAGAAGCTTTCTGAGAAACTTCGTTGTGTTCTGTGAAATCATCTCACAGAGTTACAGCTTTCCCCTCAAGGAGCCTTTCGCTAAGACAGTTCTTGTGGAATTGGCAAAGTGATACTTGGAAGCCCATAGAGGGCTATGGTGAAAAAGGAAATATCCTCAGATGAAATCTGGAAAGAAGCTTTCTGAGAAACTGCTTAGTGTTCTGTTAATTCATCTCACAGAGTTACTTCTGTATTTCGTGGATCTCTGTGCTAGCCTTATTTCTGTGGAATCTGAGAACAGATATTCGGATCCCTTTGAAGACTATAGGGCCAAAGGAAATATCCTCCGAAAACAAAGAGAAAGAAGCTTTCTGAGAAACTTCGTTGTGTTCTGTGAAATCATCTCACAGAGTTACAGCTTTCCCCTCAAGGAGCCTTTCGCTAAGACAGTTCTTGTGGAATTGGCAAAGTGATACTTGGAAGCCCTTAGAGGGCTATGGTGAAAAAGGAAATATCCTCAGATGAAATCTGGAAAGAAGCTTTCTGAGAAACTGCTTAGTGTTCTGTTAATTCATCTCACAGAGTTACTTCTGTATTTCGTGGATCTCTTTGCTAGCCTTATTTCTGTAGAATCTGAGAAGAGATATTTCGGATCCCTTTGAAGACTATAGGGCCACAGGAAATATCCTCAGATAACAAAGAGAAAGAAGCTTTCTGAGAAACTTCGTTGTGTTCTGTGAAATCATCTCACAGAGTTACAGCTTTCCCCTAAAGGAGATTTTCGCTAAGACAGTTATGTGGAATTGGCAAAGTGATATTTGGAAGCCCATAGAGGGCTATGGTGAAAAAGGAAATATCCTCAGATGAAATCTGGAAAGAAGCTTTCTGAGAAACTGCTTAGTGTTCTGTTAATTCATCTCACAGAGTTACATCTGTATTTCGTGGATCTCTTTGCTAGCCTTATTTCTGTGGAATCTGAGAACAGATATTTCGGATCCCTATGAAGACTATAGGGCCAAAGGAAATATCCTCCGAAAACAAAGAGAAAGAAGCTTTCTGAGAAACTTCGTTGTTTTCTGTGAAATCATCCCACAGAGTTACAGCTTTCCCCTCAAGGAGCCTTTCGCTAAGACAGTTCTTGTGGAATTGGCAAAGTGATATCTGGAAGCCCATAGAGGTCTACGGTGAAAAAGGAAATATCCTCAGATGAAATCTGGAAAGAAGCTTTCTGAGAAACTGCTTAGTGTTCTGTTAATTCATCTCACGGAGTTACATCTATATTTCATGGATGTCTTTCCTAGCCTTATTTCTGTGGAATCTGAGAGCAGATATTTCGGATCCCCTTGAAGACTATAGGGCCACAGGATATATCCTCAGATAACAAAGTGAAAGAAGCTTTCTGAGAAACTTCGTTGTGTTCTGTGAAATCATCTCACAGAGTTACAGCTTTCCCCTCAAGGAGACTTTCGCTAAGACAGTTCTTGTGGAATTGGCAAAGAGATATTTGGAAGCCCATAGAGGGCTATGGTGAAAAAGGAAATATCCTCAGATGAAATCTGGAAAGAAGCTTTGTGAGAAACTGCTTAGTGTTCTGTTAATTCATCTCACAGAGTTACATCTGTATTTCGTGGATCTCTTTGCTAGCCTTATTTCTGTGGAATCTGAGAACAGATATTTCGGATCCCTTTGAAGACTATAGGGCCAAAGGAAATATCCTCCGATAACAAAGAGAAAGAAGCTTTCTGAGAAACTTCGTTGTGTTCTGTGAAATCATCTCACAGAGTTACAGCTTTCCCCTCAAGGAGCCTTTCGCTAAGACAGTTCTTGTGGAATTGGCAAAGTGATATCTGGAAGCCCATAGAGGGCTATGGTGAAAAAGGAAATATCCTCAGATGAAATCTGGAAAGAAGCTTTCTGAGAAACTGTTTAGTGGTCTGTTAATTCACCTCACAGAGTTACATCTGTATTTCGTGGATCTCTTTGCTAGCATTATTTCTGTTGAATCTGAGAACAGATATTTCGGATCCCTTTGAAGACTATAGGGCGAAGGAAATATCCTCCGATGAAAAAGAGAAAGAAGCTTTCTGAGAAAGTTCGTTGTGTTCTGTGAAATCATCTCACAGAGTTACAGCTTTGCCCTCACGGAGCCTTTCGCTAAGACAGTTCTTTTGGAATTGGCAATGTGATATTTGGAAGCCCCTAGAGGGCTATGGTAAAAAAGGAAATACCCTCAGAGGAAATCTGGTAAGAAGCCTTCTGAGAGACTGCTTAGTGTTCTGTCAATTCATCTCACAGAGTTACATCCGTATTTCGTGGATGTCTTTGCTAGCCTTATTTCTGTGGAATCTGAGAACAGATATTTCGGATCCCTTTGAAGACGACAGGGCCACAGGAAATATCCTCAGATAACAAAGAGAAAGAAGCTGTCTGAGAAACTTCATTGTGTTCTGTGAAATCATCTCACAGATTTACAGCTTTCCCCTCAAGGAGACTTTCGTTAAGACAGTTCTTGTGGAATTGGCAAAGTGATATTTGGAAGCCCATAGAGGGATATGGTGAAAAAGGAAATATCCTCAGATGAAATCTGGAAAGAAGCTTTCTGAGAAACCGCTTAGTGTTCTGTTAATTCATCTCACAGAGTTACATCTGTATTTCGTGGATCTCTTTGCTAGCCTTATTTCTGTGGAATATGAGAACAGATATTTCGGATCCCTTTGAAGACTATAGGGCCAAAGGAAATATCCTACGAAAACAAAGAGAAAGAAGCTTTCTTAGAAACTTCTTGGTGTTCTGTGAAATCATCTCACAGAGTTACAGCTTTCCCCTCAAGGAGCCTTTCGCTAAGACAGTTCTTGTGGAATTGTCAAAGTGATATCTGGAAGCCCATAGAGGGCTATGGTGAAAAAGGAAATATCCTCAGATGAAAAATGGAAAGAAGCTTTCTGAGAAACTGCTTAGTGTTCTGTTAATTCATCTCACAGAATTACATCTGTATTTCGTGGATCTCCTTGCTAGCCTTATTTCTGTGGAATCTGAGAACAGATATTTCGGATACCTTTGAAGACTATAGGGCCAAAGGAAATATCCTCCGATAACAAAGAGAAAGAATCTTTGCGAGATACTTCGTTGTGTTCTGTGAAATGACCTCACAGAGTTACAGCTTTCCCCTCAAGGAGCCTTTCGCTAAGACAGTTCTTGTGGAATTGGCAAAGTGATATTTGGAAGCCCATAGAGGGGTATGGTGAAAAAGGAAATATCCTCAGATGAAATCTGGAAAGAAGCTTTCTGAGAAACTGCTTAGTGTTCTGTTAATTCATCTCACAGAGTTACATCTGTATTTCGTGGATCTCTTTGCTAGCTTTATTTCTGTGGAATCTGAGAACAGATGTTACGGATTCCTTTGAAGACTATAGGGCCAAAGGAAATATCCTCCGATTACAAAGAGAAAGAAGCTTTCTGAGAAACTTCGTTGTGTTCTGTGAAATCATCTCACAGAGTTACAGCTTTCCCCTCAAGGAGACTTTCGCTAAGACAGTTCTTGTGGAATTGGCAAAGAGATATTTGGAAGCCCATAGAGGGCTATGGTGAAAAATGAAATATCCTCAGATGAAATCTGGAAAGAAGCTTTGTGAGAAACTGCTTAGTGTTCTCTTAATTCATCTCACAGAGTTACATCTGTATTTCGTGGATCTCTTTGCTAGCCTTATTTCTGTGGAATCTGAGAACAGATATTTCGGATCCCTTTGAAGACTATAGGGCCAAAGGAAATATCCTCCGAAAACAAAGAGAAAGAAGCTTTCTGAGAAACTTCGTTGTGTTCTGTGAAATCATCTCACAGAGTTACAGCTTTCTCCTCAAGGAGCCTTTTGCTAAGAAAGTTCTTGTGGAATTGGCAAAGTGATATTCAGAAGCCCATAGAGGGCTATGGTGAAAAAGGAAATATCCTCAGATGAAATCTGGAAAGAAGCTTTCTGAGAAACTGCTTAGTGTTCTGTTAATTCATCTCACAGAGTTACATCTGTATTTCGTGGATGTCTTTGCTAGCCTTATTTCTGTGGAATCTGAGAACAGATATTTCGGATCCCTATGAAGACTATAGGGCCAAAGGAAATATCCTCCGATAACAAAGAGAAAGAAGCTTTCTGAGAAACTTCGTTGTCTTCTGTGAAATCATCTCACAGAGTTACAGCTTTCCCCTCAAGGAGCCTTTCGCTAAGACAGTTCTTGTGGAATTGGCAAAGTGATATTTGGAAGCCCATAGAGGGCTATGGTGAAAAAGGAAATATCCTCAGATGAAATCTGGAAAGAAGCTTTCTGAGAAACTGCTTAGTGTTCTGTTAATTCATCTCACAGAGTTACATCTGTATTTCGTGGATCTCTTTGCTAGCCCTATTTCTGTGGAATCTGAGAACAGATATTTCGGATCCCTATGAAGACTATAGGGCCAAAGGAAATATCCTCCGAAAACAAAGAGAAAGAAGCTACCTGAGAAACTTCGTTGTGTTCTGTGAAATCATCTCACAGAGTTACAGCTTTCCCCTCAAGGAGCCATTCGCTAAGACAGTTCTTGTGGAATTGGCAAAGTGATATCTGGAAGCCCATAGAGGTCTACGGTGAAAAAGGAAATATCCTCAGATGAAATCTGGAAAGAAGCTTTCTGAGAAACTGTTTAGTGTTCTGTTAATTCATCTCACGGAGTTACATCTATATTTCATGAATGTCTTTGCTAGCCTTATTTCTGTGGAATCTGAGAGCAGATATTTCGGATCCCCTTGAAGACTATAGGGCCACAGGAAATATCCTCAGATAACAAAGTGAAAGAAGCTGTCTGAGAAACTTCGTTGTGTTCTGTGAAATCATCTCACAGAGTTACAGCTTTCCCCTCAAGGAGACTTTCGCTAAGAGAGTTCTTGTGGAATTGGCAAAGAGATATTTGGAAGCCCATAGAGGGCTATGGTGAAAAAGGAAATATCCTCAGATGAAATCTGGAAAGAAGCTTTCTGAGAAACTGCTTAGTGTTCTGTTAATTTATCTCACAGAGTTACATCTGTATTTCGTGGATCTCTTTGCTAGCCTTACTTCTGTGGAATCTGAGAACAGATATTTCGGATCCCTTTGAAGACTATAGGGCCAAAGGAAATATCCTCCGAAAAAAAAGAGAAAGAAGCTTTCTGAGAAACTTCGTTGTGTTCTGTGAAATCATCTCACAGAGTTACAGCTTTCTCCTCAAGGAGCCTTTCGCTAAGAAAGTTCTTGTGGAATTGGCAAAGTGATATTCGGAAGCCCATAGAGGGCTATGGTGAAAAAGGAAATATCCTCAGATGAAATCTGGAAAGAAGCTTTCTGAGAAAGTGCTTAGTGTTCTGCTAATTCATCTCACAGAGTTACACCTGTATTTCGTGGATCTCTTTGCTAGCCTTATTTCTGTGGAATCTGAGAACAGATATTTCGGATCCCTTTGAAGACTATAGGGCCAAAGGAAATATCCTCCGATAACAAAGAGAAAGAAGCTTTCTGAGAAACTTCGTTGTGTTCTGTGAAATCATCTCACAGAGTTACAGCTTTCCCCTCAAGGAGCCTTTCGCTAAGACAGTTCTTGTGGAATTGGCAAAGTGATATTTGGAAGCCCATAGAGGGCTATGGTGAATAAGGAAATATCCTCAAATGAAATCTGGAAAGAAGCTTTCTGAGAAACTGCTTAGTGTTCTGTTAATTCATCTCACCGAGTTACATCTGTATTTCGTGGATCTCCTTGCTAGTCTTATTTCTGTGGAATCTGAGAACAGATATTTCGGATCGCTTTGAAGACTATAGGGCCAAAGGAAATATCCTCCGATAACAAAGAGAAAGAAGCTTTCTGAGAAACTTCGTTGTGTTCTGTGAAATCATCTCACAGAGTTACAGCTTTCCCCTCAAGGAGCCTTTCGCTAAGACAGTTCTTGAGGAATTGGCAAAGTGATACTTGGAAGTCCATAGAGGGCTATGGTGAAAAAGGAAATATCCTCAGATGAAATCTGGAAAGAAGCTTTCCGAGAAACTGCGTAGTGTTCTGTTAATTCATCTCACAGAGTTACATCTGTATTTCATGGATGTCTTTGCTAGCCTTATTTCTGTGGAATCTGAGAACAGATATTTCGGATCAATTTGACGACTATAGGGTCAAAGGAAATATCCTCCGATAACAAAGAGAAAGAAGCTTTCTGAGAAACTTCGTTGTGTTCTGTGAAATCATCTCACAGAGTTACAGCTTTCCCCTCAAGGAGCCTTTCGCTAAGACAGTTCTTGTGGAATTGGCAAAGTGATACTTGGAAGCCCATAGAGGGCTATGGTGAAAAAGGAAATCTCCTCAGATGAAATCTGGAAAGAAGCTTTCTGAGAAACTGCTTAGTGTTCTGTTAATTCATCTCACAGAGTTACTTCTGTATTTCGTGGATCTCTTTGCTAGCCTTATTTCTGTGGAATCTGAGAACAGATATTCGGATGCCTTTGAAGACTATAGGGCCAAAGGAAATATCCTCCGAAAACAAAGAGAAAGAAGCTTTCTGAGAAACTTCGTTGTGTTCTGTGAAATCATCTCACGGAGTTACAGCTTTCCCCTCAAGGAGACTTTCGCTAAGACAGTTCTTGTGGAATTGGCAAAGTGATACTTGGAAGCCCTTAGAGGGCTATGGTGAAAAAGGAAATATCCTCAGATGAAATCTGGAAAGAAGCTTTCTGAGAAACTGCTTAGTGTTCTGTTAATTCATCTCACAGAGTTACTTCTGTATTTCGTGGATCTCTTTGCTAGCCTTATTTCTGTAGAATCTGAGAACAGATATTTCGGATCGCTTTGAAGACTATAGGGCCACAGGAAATATCCTCAGATAACAAAGAGAAAGAAGCTTTCTGAGAAACTTCGTTGTGTTCTGTGAAATCATCTCACAGAGTTACAGCTTTCCCCTAAAGGAGATTTTCGCTAAGACAGTTCTTGTGGAATTGGCAAAGTGATATTTGGAAGCCCATAGAGGGCTATGGTGAAAAAGGAAATATCCTCAGATGAAATCTGGAAAGAAGCTTTCTGAGAAACTGCTTAGTGTTCTGTTAATTCATCTCACAAAGTTACATCTGTATTTCGTGGATCTCTTTGCTAGCCTTATTTCTGTGGAATCTGAGAACAGATATTTCGGATCCCTATGAAGACTATAGGGCCACAGGAAATATCCTCAGATAACAAAGTGAACGAAGCTTTCTGAGAAACTTCGTTGTGTTCAGTGAAATCATCTCACAGAGTTACAGCTTTCCCCTCAAGGAGACTTTCGCTAAGACAGTTCTTGTGGAATTGGCAAAGAGATATTTGGAAGCCCATAGAGGGCTATGGTGAAAAAGGAAATATCCTCAGATGAAATCTGGAAAGAATCTTTCTGAGAAACTGCTTAGTGTTCTGTTAATTCATCTCACAGAGTTACATCTGTATTTCGTGGATCTCTTTGCTAGCCTTATTTCTGTGGAATCTGAGAACAGATATTTCGGATCCCTTTGAAGACTATAGGGCCAAAGGAAATATCCTCCGAAAACAAAGAGAAAGAAGCTTTCTGAGAAACTTCGTTGTGTTCTGTGAAATCATCTCACAGAGTTACAGCTTTCTCCTCAAGGAGCCTTTCGCTAAGAAAGTTCTTGTGGAATTGGCAAAGTGATATTCGGAAGCCCATAGAGGGCTATGGTGAAAAAGGAAATATCCTCAGATGAAATCTGGAAAGAAGCTTTCTGAGAAACTGCTTAGTGTTCTGTTAATTCATCTCACAGAGTTACATCTGTATTTCGTCGATGTCTTTGCTAGCCTTATTTCTGTGGAATCTGAGAACAGATATTTCGGATCCCTATGAAGACTATAGGGCCAAAGGAAATATCCTCCGATAACAAAGAGAAAGAAGCTTTCTGAGAAACTTCGTTGTCTTCTGTGAAATCATCTCACAGAGTTACAGCTTTCCCCTCAAGGAGCCTTTCGCTAAGACAGTTCTTGTGGAATTGGCAAAGTGATATCTGGAAGCCCATAGAGGGCTATGGTGAAAAAGGAAATATCCTCAGATGAAATCTGGAAAGAAGCTTTCTGAGAAACTGCTTAGTGTTCTGTTAATTCATCTCACAGAGTTACACCTGTATTTCGTGGATCTCTTTGCTAGCCTTATTTCTGTGGAATCTGAGAACAGATATTTCGGATCCCTTTGAAGACTATAGGGCCAAAGGAAATATCCTCCGATAACAAAGAGAAAGAAGCTTTCTGAGAAACTTCGTTGTGTTCTGTGAAATCATCTCACAGAGTTACAGCTTTCCCCTCAAGGAGCCTTTCGCTAAGACAGTTCTTGTGGAATTGGCAAAGTGATATTTGGAAGCCCATAGAGGGCTATGGTGAATAAGGAAATATCCTCAAATGAAATCTGGAAAGAAGCTTTCTGAGAAACTGCTTAGTGTTCTGTTAATTCATCTCACCGAGTTACATCTGTATTTCGTGGATCTCCTTGCTAGTCTTATTTCTGTGGAATCTGAGAACAGATATTTCGGATCGCTTTGAAGACTATAGGGCCAAAGGAAATATCCTCCGATAACAAAGAGAAAGAAGCTTTCTGAGAAACTTCGTTGTGTTCTGTGAAATCATCTCACAGAGTTACAGCTTTCCCCTCAAGGAGCCTTTCGCTAAGACAGTTCTTGAGGAATTGGCAAAGTGATACTTGGAAGTCCATAGAGGGCTATGGTGAAAAAGGAAATATCCTCAGATGAAATCTGGAAAGAAGCTTTCCGAGAAACTGCGTAGTGTTCTGTTAATTCATCTCACAGAGTTACATCTGTATTTCATGGATGTCTTTGCTAGCCTTATTTCTGTGGAATCTGAGAACAGATATTTCGGATCAATTTGACGACTATAGGGCCAAAGGAAATATCCTCCGATAACAAAGAGAAAGAAGCTTTCTGAGAAACTTCGTTGTGTTCTGTGAAATCATCTCACAGAGTTACAGCTTTCCCCTCAAGGAGCCTTTCGCTAAGACAGTTCTTGTGGAATTGGCAAAGTGATACTTGGAAGCCCATAGAGGGCTATGGTGAAAAAGGAAATCTCCTCAGATGAAATCTGGAAAGAAGCTTTCTGAGAAACTGCTTAGTGTTCTGTTAATTCATCTCACAGAGTTACTTCTGTATTTCGTGGATCTCTTTGCTAGCCTTATTTCTGTGGAATCTGAGAACAGATATTCGGATGCCTTTGAAGACTATAGGGCCAAAGGAAATATCCTCCGAAAACAAAGAGAAAGAAGCTTTCTGAGAAACTTCGTTGTGTTCTGTGAAATCATCTCACGGAGTTACAGCTTTCCCCTCAAGGAGACTTTCGCTAAGACAGTTCTTGTGGAATTGGCAAAGTGATACTTGGAAGCCCTTAGAGGGCTATGGTGAAAAAGGAAATATCCTCAGATGAAATCTGGAAAGAAGCTTTCTGAGAAACTGCTTAGTGTTCTGTTAATTCATCTCACAGAGTTACTTCTGTATTTCGTGGATCTCTTTGCTAGCCTTATTTCTGTAGAATCTGAGAACAGATATTTCGGATCGCTTTGAAGACTATAGGGCCACAGGAAATATCCTCAGATAACAAAGAGAAAGAAGCTTTCTGAGAAACTTCGTTGTGTTCTGTGAAATCATCTCACAGAGTTACAGCTTTCCCCTAAAGGAGATTTTCGCTAAGACAGTTCTTGTGGAATTGGCAAAGTGATATTTGGAAGCCCATAGAGGGCTATGGTGAAAAAGGAAATATCCTCAGATGAAATCTGGAAAGAAGCTTTCTGAGAAACTGCTTAGTGTTCTGTTAATTCATCTCACAAAGTTACATCTGTATTTCGTGGATCTCTTTGCTAGCCTTATTTCTGTGGAATCTGAGAACAGATATTTCGGATCCCTATGAAGACTATAGGGCCACAGGAAATATCCTCAGATAACAAAGTGAACGAAGCTTTCTGAGAAACTTCGTTGTGTTCTGTGAAATCATCTCACAGAGTTACAGCTTTCCCCTCAAGGAGACTTTCGCTAAGACAGTTCTTGTGGAATTGGCAAAGAGATATTTGGAAGCCCATAGAGGGCTATGGTGAAAAAGGAAATATCCTCAGATGAAATCTGGAAAGAAGCTTTCTGAGAAACTGCTTAGTGTTCTGTTAATTCATCTCACAGAGTTACATCTGTATTTCGTGGATCTCTTTGCTAGCCTTATTTCTGTGGAATCTGAGAACAGATATTTCGGATCCCTTTGAAGACTATAGGGCCAAAGGAAATATCCTCCGAAAACAAAGAGAAAGAAGCTTTCTGAGAAACTTCGTTGTGTTCTGTGAAATCATCTCACAGAGTTACAGCTTTCTCCTCAAGGAGCCTTTCGCTAAGAAAGTTCTTGTGGAATTGGCAAAGTGATATTCGGAAGCCCATAGAGGGCTATGGTGAAAAAGGAAATATCCTCAGATGAAATCTGGAAAGAAGCTTTCTGAGAAACTGCTTAGTGTTCTGTTAATTCATCTCACAGAGTTACATCTGTATTTCGTAGATCTCTTTGCTAGCCTTATTTCTGTGGAATCTGAGAACAGATATTTCGGATCCCTATGAAGACTATAGGGCCAAAGGAAATATCCTCCGATAACAAAGAGAAAGAAGCTTTCTGAGAAACTTCGTTGTCTTCTGTGAAATCATCTCACAGAGTTACAGCTTTCCCCTCAAGGAGCCTTTCGCTAAGACAGTTCTTGTGGAATTGGCAAAGTGATATCTGGAAGCCCATAGAGGGCTATGGTGAAAAAGGAAATATCCTCAGATGAAATCTGGAAAGAAGCTTTCTGAGAAACTGCTTAGTGTTCTGTTAATTCACCTCACAGAGTTACATCTGTATTTCGTGGATCTCTTTGCTAGCATTATTTCTGTGGAATCTGAGAACAGATATTTCGGATCCCTTTGAAGACTATAGGGCCAAAGGAAATATCCTCCGATAACAAAGAGAAAGAAGCTTTCTGAGAAACTACTTGGTGTTCTGTGATATCATCTCACAGAGTTACAGCTTTCCCCTCAAGGAGTGTTTCGCTAAGACAGTTCTTGTGGAATTGGCAAAGTGATATTTGGAATCCCATAGAGGGCTATGGTGAAAAAGGAAATATCCTCAGAGGAAATCTGGAAAGAAGCTTTCTGAGAAACTGCTTAGTGTTCTGTTAATTCATCTCACAGAGTTACATCTGTATTTCGTGGATCTCTTTGCTAGCCTTATTTCTGTGGAATCTGAGAACAGATATTTCGGATCCCTTTGAAGACTATAGGGCCAAAGGAAATATCCTAAGATAACAAAGAGAAAGAAGCTTTCTGAGAAACTTCGTTGTGTTCTCTGAAATCATCTCACAGAGTTACAGCGTTCCCCTCAAGGAGCCTTTCGCTAAGACAGTTCTTGTGGAATTGGCAAAGTGATATTCGGAAGCCCATAGAGGGCTATGGTGAAAAAGGAAATATCCTCAGATGAAATCTGGAAAGAAGCTTTCTGAGAAAGTGCTTAGTGTTCTGTTAATTCATCTCACAGAGTTACACCTGTATTTCGTGGATCTCTTTGCTAGCCTTATTTCTGTGGAATCTGAGAACAGATATTTCGGATCCCTTTGAAGACTATAGGGCCAAAGTAAATATCCTCCGATAACAAAGAGAAAGAAGCTTTCTGAGAAACTTCGTTGTGTTCTGTGAAATCATCTCACAGAGTTACAGCTTTCCCCTCAAGGAGCCTTTCGCTAAGACAGTTCTTGTGGAATTGGCAAAGTGATATTTGGAAGCCCATAGAGGGCTATGGTGAAAAAGGAAATATCCTCAGATGAAATCTGGAAAGAAGCTTTCTGAGAAACTGCTTAGTGTTCTGTTCATTCATCTCACAGAGTTACATCTGTATTTCGTGGATGTCTTTGCTAGCCTTATTTCTGTGGAATCTGAGAACAGATATTTCGGATCCCTATGAAGACTACAGGGCCAAAGGAAATATCCTCCGATAACAAAGAGAAAGAAGCTTTCTGAGAAACTTCGTTGTCTTCTGTGAAATCATCTCACAGAGTTACAGCTTTCCCCTCAAGGAGCCTTTCGCTAAGACATTTCTTGTGGAATTGGCAAAGTGATATCTGGAAGCCCATAGAGGGCTATGGTGAAAAAGGAAATATCCTCAGATGAAATCTGGAAAGAATCTTTCTGAGAAACTGCTTAGTGTTCTGTTAATTCACCTCACAGAGTTACATCTGTATTTCGTGGATCTCTTTGCTAGCATTATTTCTGTGGAATCTGAGAACAGATATTTCGGATCCCTTTGAAGACTATAGGGCCAAAGGAAATATCCTCCGATAACAAAGAGAAAGAAGCTTTCTGAGAAACTTCTTGGTGTTCTGTGAAATCATCTCACAGAGTTACAGCTTTCCCCTCAAGGAGTGTTTCGCTAAGACAGTTCTTGTGGAATTGGCAAAGTGATATTTGTAAGCCCATAGAGGGATAAGGTGAAAAAGGAAATATCCTCAGAGGAAATCTGGAAAGAAGCTTTCTGAGAAACTGCTTAGTGTTCTGTTAATTCATCTCACAGAGTTACATCTGTATTTCGTGGATCTCTTTGCTAGCCTTATTTTTGTGGAATCTGAGAACAGATGTTTCAGATTCCTTTGAAGACTATAGGGCCAAATGAAATATCCTCCGATTACAAAGAGAAAGAAGCTTTCTGAGAAACTTCGTTGTGTTCTGCGAAATCATCTCACAGAGTTACAGCTTTCCCCTCAAGGAGCCTTTCGCTAAGACAGTTCTTGTGGAATTGTCAAAGTGATATCTGGAAGCCCATAGAGGGCAATGGTGAAAAAGGAAATATCCTCAGATGAAATCTGGAAAGAAGCTTTCTGAGAAACTGCTTAGTGTTCTGTTAATTCATCTCACAGAGTTACATCTGTATTTCGTGGATCTCTTTGCTGGCCTTATTTCTGTGGAATCTGAGAACAGATAGTTCGGATCCCTTAAAAGACTATAGGGCCAAAGGAAATATCCTCCGAAAACAAAGAGAAAGAAGCTTTCTGAGAAACTTCTTTGTGTTCTGTGAAATCATCTCACTGAGTTACAGCTTTCCCCTCAAGGAGCATTTCGCTAAGACAGTTCTTGTGGAATTGTCAAAGTGATATTTGGAAGCCCATAGAGGGCTATGGTGAAAAAGGAAATATCCTCAGATGAAATCTGGAAAGAAGCTTTCTGAGAAACTGCTTAGTGTTCTGTTAATTCATCTCACAGAGTTACATCTGTATTTCGTGGATCTCCTTGCTAGCTTTATTTCTGTGGAATCTGAGAACAGATATTTCTGATCCCTTTGAAGACTATAGGGCCAAAGGAAATATCCTCCGATAACAAAGAGAAAGAAGCATTCTGAGAAACTTCGTTGTGTTCTGTGATATCATCTCACAGAGTTACAGCTTTCCCCTCAAGGAGCCTTTCGCTAAGACAGTTCTTGAGGAATTTGCAAAGTGATACTTGGAAGCCATAGAGGGCTATGTTGAAAAAGGAAATATCCTCAGATGAAATCTGGAAAGAAGCTTTCCGAGAAACTGCGTAGTGTTCTGTTAATTCATCTCACAGAGTTACATCTGTATTTCATGGATGTCTTTGCTAGCCTTATTTCTGTGGAATCTGAGAACAGATATTTCGGATCAATTTGACGACTATAGGGCCAAAGGAAATATCCTCCGATAACAAAGAGAAAGAAGCTTTCTGAGAAACTTCGTTGTGTTCTGTGAAATCATCTCACAGAGTTATAGCTTTCCCCTCAAGGAGCGTTTCGCTAAGACAGTTCTTGTGGAATTGGCAAAGTGATACTTGGAAGCCCATAGAGGGCTATGGTGAAAAAGGAAATATCCTCAAATGAAATCTGGAAAGAAGCTTTCTGAGAAACTGCTTAGTGTTCTGTTAATTCATCTCACAGAGTTACTTCTGTATTTCGTGGATCTCTTTGCTAGCCTTATAGCTGTGGAATCTGAGAACAGATATTTCGGATCCCTTTGAAGACTATAGGGCCAAAGGAAATATCCTCCGAAAACAAAGAGAAAGAAGCTTTCTGAGAAACTTCCTTGTGTTCTGGGAAATCATCTCACAGAGTTACAGCTTTCCCCTCAAGGAGCCTTTCGCTAAGACAGTTCTTGTGGAATTGGCAAAGTGATACTTGGAAGCCCATAGAGGGCTATGGTGAAAAAGGAAATATCCTCAGATGAAATCTGGAAAGAAGCTTTCTGAGAAACTGCTTAGTGTTCTGTTAATTCATCTCACGGAGTTACTTCTGTATTTCGTGGATCTCTTTGCTAGCCTTATTTCTGTGGAATCTGAGAACAGATATTTCGGATCCCTTTGAAGACTATAGGGCCACAGGAAATATCCTCAGATAACAAAGAGAAAGAAGCTTTCGGAGAAACTTCGTTGTGTTCTGTGAAATCATCTCACAGAGTTACAGCTTTCCCCTCAAGGAGATTTTCGCTAAGACAGTTCTTGTGGAATTGGCAAAGTGATATTTGGAAGCCCATAGAGGGCTATGGTGAAAAAGGAAATATCCTCAGATGAAATCTGGAAAGAAGCTTTCTGAGAAACTGCTTAGTGTTCTGTTAATTCATCTCACAGAGTTACATCTGTATTTCGTGGATATCTTTGCTAGCCTTATTTCTGTGGAATCTGAGAACAGATATTTCGGATCCCTATGAAGACTATAGGGCCAAAGGAAATATCCTCCGAAAACAAAGAGAAAGAAGCTTTCTGAGAAACTTCGTTGTGTTCTGTGAAATCATCTCACAGAGTTACAGCTTTCCCCTCAAGGAGCCTTTCGCTAAGACAGTTCTTGTGGAATTGGCAAAGTGATATCTGAGAGCCCATAGATGTCTACGGTGAAAAAGGAAATATCCTCAGATGAAATCTGGAAAGAAGCTTTCTGAGAAACTAATTAGTGTTCTGTTAATTCATCTCACGGAGTTACATCTATATTTCGTGAATGTCTTTGCTTGCCTTATTTCTGTGGAATCTGAGAGCAGATATTTCGGATCCCCTTGAAGACTATAGGGCCACAGGAAATATCCTCAGATAACAAAGTGAAAGAAGCTTTCTGAGAAACTTCGTTGTGTTCTGTGAAATCATCTCACAGAATTACAGCTTTCCCCTCAAGGAGACTTTCGCTAAGACAGTTCTTGTGGAATTGGCAAAGAGATATTTGGAAGCCCATAGAGGGCTATGGTGAAAAAGGAAATATCCTCAGATGAAATCTGGAAAGAAGCTTTGTGAGAAACTGCTTAGTGTTCTGTTAATTCATCTCACAGAGTTACATCTGTATTTCGTGGATCTCTTTGCTAGCCTTATTTCTGTGGAATCCGAGAACAGATATTTCGGATCCCTTTGAAGACTATAGGGCCAAAGTAAATATCCTCCGATAACAAAGAGAAAGAAGCTTTCTGAGAAACTTCGTTGTGTTCTGTGAAATCATCTCACAGAGTTACAGCGTTCCCCTCAAGGAGCCTTTCGCTAAGACAGTTCTTGTGGAATTGGCAAAGTGATATTTGGAAGCCCATAGAGGGCTATGGTGAAAAAGGAAATATCCTCAGATGAAATCTGGAAAGAAGCTTTCTGAGAAACTGCTTAGTGTTCTGTTAATTCATCTCACAGAGATACATCTGTATTTCGTGGATGTCTTTGCTAGCCTTATTTCTGTGGAAACTGAGAACAGATATTTCGAATCCCTATGAAGACTATAGGGCCAAAGGAAATATCCTCCGATAACAAAGAGAAAGAAGCTTTCTGAGAAACTTCTTTGTGTTCTGTGAAATCATCTCACAGAGTTGCAGCTTTACGCTCAAGGAGCCTTTCGCTATGACAGTTCTTGTGGAATTGGCAAGGTGATATTTGGAAGCCCATAGAGGGCTACGGTGAAAAAGGAAATATCCTCAGAGGAAAACTGGAAAGAAGCTTTCTGAGAAACTGCTTAGTGTTCTGTTAATTCATCTCACAGAGTTACATCTGTATTTCGTGGATCTCTTTGCTAGCCTTATTTCTGTGGAATCTGAGAACAGATATTTCGGATCCCTTTGAAGACTATAGGGCCAAAGGAAATATCCTCCGATAACAAAGAGAAGGAAGCTTTCTGAGAAACTTGGTTGTGTTCTGTGAATCATCTCACAGAGTTACAGCTTTCCCCTCAAGGAGCCTTTCGCTAAGACAGTTCTAGTGGAATTGGCAAAGTGATATTTGGAAGCCCATAGAGGGCTATGGTGAAAAAGGAAATATCCACAGATGAAATCTGGAAAGAAGCTTTCTGAGAAACTGCTTAGTGGTCTGTTAATTCACCTCACAGAGTTACTTCTGTATTTCGTGGATCTCTTTGCTAGCCTTATTTCTGTGGAATCTGAGAACAGATATTTCGGATCCCGTTGAAGACTATAGGGCCAAAGGAAATATCCTCCGAAAACAAAGAGAAAGAAGCTTTCTGAGAAACTTCGTTGTGTTCTGTGAAATCATCTCACAGAGTTGCAGCTTTCCCCTCTAGGAGCCTTTCGCTAAGACAGTTCTTGTGGAATTGGCAAAGTGATACTTGGAAGCCCTTAGAGGGCTATGGTGAAAAAGGAAATATCCTCAGATGAAATCTGGAAAGAAGCTTTCTGAGAAACTGCTTGGTGTTCTGTTAATTCATCTCACAGAGTTACATATATATTTCATGGATGTCTTTGCTAGCCTTATTTCTGTGGAATCTGAGAGCAGACATTTCGGATCCCTTTGAAGACTATAGGGCCACAGGAAATATCCTCAGATAACAAAGAGAAAGAAGCTTTCTGAGAAACTTCGTTGTGTTCTGTGAAATCATCTCACAGAGTTTCAGCTTTCCCCTCAAGGAGCCTTTGGCTAAGACAGTTCTTGTGGAATTGGCAAAGAGATATTTGGAAGCCCATAGAGGGCTATGGTGAAAAAGGAAATATCCTCAGATGAAATCTGGAAAGAAGCTTTGTGAGAAACTGCTTAGTGTTCTGTTAATTCATCTCACAGAGTTACATCTGTATTTCGTGGATCTCTTTGCAAGCCTTATTTCTGTGGAATCTGAGAACAGATATTTCGGATCCTTTGAAGACTATAGGGCCAAAGGAAATATCCTCCGAAAACAAAGAGAAAGAAGCTTTGTGAGAAACTTCGTTGTGTTCTGTGAAATCATCTCACAGAGTTACAGCTGTCCCCTCAAGGAGCCTTTCGCTAAGACAGTTCTTTTGGAATTGGCAAAGTGATATTTGGAAGCCCATAGAGGGCTATGGTGAAAAAGGAAATATCCTCAGAGGAAATCTGGAAAGAAGCTTTCTGAGAAACTGCTTCGTGTTCTGTTAATTCATCTCACAGAGTTACATCTGTATTTCGTGGATCTCTTTGCTGACTTATTTCTGTGGAATCTGAGGACAGATATTTCGGATCCCTTTAAAGACTATAGGGCCAAAGGAAATATCCTCCGATAACAAAGAGAAAGAAGCTTTCTGAGAAACTTCGTTGTGTTCTGTGAAATCATCTCACAGAGTTACAGCTTTCCCCTCAAGGAGCGTTTCGCTAAGACAGTTCTTGAGGAATTGGCAAAATGATATTTGGAAGCCCATAGAGGGCTAAGGTGAAAAAGGAAATATCCTCAGAGGAAATATGGAAAGAAGCTTTCTTAGAAACTGCTTAGTGTTCTGTTAATTCATCTCACAGAGTTACATCTGTATTTCGTGGATCTCTTTGCTAGCCTTATTTCTGTGGAATCTGAGAACAGATATTTCGGATCCCTTTGAAGACTATAGGGCCAAAGGAAATATCCTCCGATAACAAAGAGAAAGAAGCTTTCTGAGAAACTTCTTTGTGTTCTGTGAAATCATCTCACAGAGTTGCAGCTTTCCGCTCAAGGAGCCTTTCGCTAAGACAGTTCTTGTGGAATTGGCAAAGTGATATTTGGAAGCCCATAGAGGGCTATGGTGAAAAAGGAAATATCCTCAGATGAAACCTGGAAAGAAGCTTTCTGAGAAACTGCTTAGTGTTCTGTTAATTCACCTCACAGAGTTACATCTGTATTTCGTGGGTCTCTTTGCTAGCCTTATTTCTGTAGAATCTGAGAACAGATATTTCGGATCCCTTTGAAGACCATAGGGCCAAAGGAAATACCTCCGATAACAAAGAGAAAGAAGCTTTCTGAGAAACATCTTTGTGTTCTGTGAAATCATCTCACAGAGTTACAGCTTTCCCCTCAAGGATCCTTTCGCTAAGACTGTTCATGTGGAATTGGCAAAGTGATATTCAGAAGCCCATAGAGGGCTATGGTGAAAAAGGAAATATCCTCAGATGAAATCTGGAAAGAAGCTTTCTGAGAAACTGCTTAGTGTTCTGTTAATTCATCTCACAGAGTTACACCTGTATTTCGTGGATGTCTTTGCTAGCCTTATTTCTGTGGAATCTGAGAACATATATTTCCGATCCCTTTGAAGACTATAGGGCCAAAGGAAATATCCTCCGATGACAAAGAGAAAGAAGCTTTCTGAGAAACTTCTTTGTGTTCTGTGAAATCATCTCACAGAGTTACAGCTTTCCCCTCACGGAGCCTTTCGCTACGACAGTTCTTGTGGAATTGTCAAAGTGATATTTGGAAGTCCATAGAGGGCTATGGTGAAAAAGGAAATATCCTCAGAGGAAATCTGGAAAGAAGCTTTCTGAGAGACTGCTTAGTGTTCTGTTAATTTATCTCACAGAGTTACATCTGTATTTCGTGGATCTCTTTGCTAGCCTTATTTCTGTTGAATCTCAGAACAGATATTTCGGATCCCTTTGAAGACTATAGGGCCAAAGGAAATATCCTCCGATAACAAAGAGAAAGAAGCTTTCTGAGAAACTTGGTTGTGTTCTGTGAATCATCTCACAGAGTCACAGCTTTCCCCTCAAGGAGCCTTTCGCTAAGACAGTTCTTGTGGAATTGGCAAAGTGATATTTGGAAGCCCATAGAGGGCAATGGTGAAAAAGGAAATATCCTCAGATGAAATCTGGAAAGAAGCTTTCTGAGAAACTGCGTAGTGTTCTGTTAATTCACCTCACAGAGTTACATCTGTATTTCGTGGGTCTCTTTGCTAGCCTTATTTCTGTGGAATCTGAGAACAGATATTTCGGATCCCTTTGAAGACTATAGGGCCAAAAGAAATATCCTCCGATAACAAAGAGAAAGAAGCTTTCTGAGAAACTTCGTTGTGTTCTGTGAAATCATCTCACAGAGTTACAGCTTTCCCCTCAAGGAGCCTTTCGCTAAGACAGTTCATGTGGAATTGGCAAAGTGATATTTGGAAGCCCATAGAGGTCTATGGTGAAAAAGGAAATATCCTCAGATGAAATCTGGAAAGAAGCTTTCTGAGAAACTGCTTAGTGTTCTGTTAATTCATCTCACACAGTTACATCTGTATTTCGTGGATCTCTTTGCTAGCCTTATTTCTGTGGAATCTGAGAACAGATATTTCGGATCCCTTTGAAGACTACAGGGCCAAAGGAAATATCCTCCGATAACAAAGAGAAAGAAGTTTTCTGAGAAACTTCATTGTGTTCTGTGAAATCATCTCACAGAGTTACAGCTTTCCCCTGAAGGAGCCTTTCGCTAAGACAGTTCTTTTGGAATTGGCAAAGTGATATTTGGAAGCCCATAGAGGGCTATGGTGAAAAAGGAAATATCCTCAGATGAAATCTGGAAGGAAGCTTTCTGAGAAACTGCTTAGTGTTCTGTTAATTCATCTCACAGAGTTACATCTGTATTTCGTGGATCTCTTTGCTAGCCTTATTTCTGTGGAATCTGAGAACAGATATTTCGTATCCCTTTGAAGACTATAGGGCCAAAGGAAATATAATCCGATAACAGAGAGAAAGAAGCTTTCTGAGAAACTTCGTTGGGTTCTGTGAAATCATCTCACAGAATTACAGCTTTCCCCTCAAGGAGACTTTCGCTAAGACAGTTCTTGTGGAATTGGCAAAGTGATATTTGGAAGCCCTTAGAGGGCTATGGTGAAAAAGGAAATATCCTCAGATGAAATCTAGAAAGAAGCTTTCAGAGAAACTGCTTAGTGTTCTGTTAATTCATCTCACAGAGTTACATCTGTATTTCGTGGATCTCTTTGCTGGCCTTATTTCTGTGGAATCTGAGAACAGATAATACGGGTCCCTTTGAAGACTATAGGGCCAAAGGAAATATCCTCCGATAACAAAGAGAAAGAAGCTTTCTGAGAAACTTCGTTGTGTTCTGTGAAATCATCTCACAGAGTTACAGCTTTCCCCTCAAGGAGCCTTTCGCTAAGAGAGTTCTTGTGGAATTGTCAAAGTGATATTTGGAAGCCCATAGAGGGCTATGGTGAAAAAGGAAATATCCTCAGATGAAATCTGGAAAGAAGCTTTCTGAGAAACTGCTTAGTGTTCTGTTAATTCATCTCACAGAGTTACATCTGTATTTCGTGGATCTCTTTGCTAGCCTTATTTCTGTGGAATCTGAGAACAGATATTTCGGATCCCTTTGAAGACTATAGGGCCAAAGGAAATATCCTCCGATAACAAAGAGAAAGAAGCTTTCTGAGAAACTTCTTTGTGTTCTGTGAAATCATCTCACAGTGTTACAGCTTTCCACTCAAGGAGCCTTTCGCTAAGACAGTTCTTTTGGAATTTTCAAAGTGATATTTGGAAGCCCATAGAGGGCTACGGTGAAAAAGGAAATATCCTCAGATGAAATCTGGAAGGAAGCTTTCTGAGAAACTGCTTAGTGTTCTGTTAATTCATCTCACAGAGTTACATCTGTATTTCGTGGATCTCTTTGCTAGCCTTATTTCTGTGGAATCTGAGAACAGATATTTCGTATCCCTTTGAAGACTATAGGGCCAAAAGAAATATCCTCCGATAACAAAGAGAAAGAAGCTTTCTGAGAAACTTCGTTGTGTTCTGTGAAATCATCTCACAGAGTTACAGCTTTCCCCTCACAGAGACTTTCGCTAAGACAGTTCTTGTGGAATTGGCAAAGTGATATTTGTAAGCCCTTAGAGGGCTATTGTGAAAAAGGAAATATCCTCAGATGAAATCTGGAAAGAAGCTTTCTGAGAAACTGCTTAGTGTTCTGTTAATTCATCTCACAGAGTTACATCTGTATTTCGTGGATCCCTTTGCTGGCCTTATTTCTGTGGAATCTGAGAACAGATAATACGGATCCCTTTGAAGACTATAGGGCCAAAGGAAATATCCTCCGATAACAAAGAGAAAGAAGCTTTCTGAGAAACTTCGTTGTCTTCTGTGAAATAATCTCACAGAGTTACAGCTTTCCCCTCAAGGAGCCTTTCGCTAAGACAGTTCTTGTTGAATAGGCAAAGTGATATTTGGAAGCCCATAGAGGGTCTATGGTGAAAAAGGAAATATCCTCAGATGAAATCTGGAAAGAAGCTTTCTGAGAAACTGATTAGTGTTCTGTTAATTCATCTCACAGAGTTACATCTGTATTTCGTGGATGTCTTTGCTAGCCTTATTTCTGTGGAATGTGAGAACAGATATTTCGGATCCCTTTGAAGAGTATAGGGCCAAAGGAAATATCCTCCGATAACAAAGAGAAAGAAGCTTTATGAGAAACTTCTTTGTGTTCTGTGAAATCATCTCACAGAGTTACAGCTTTCCCCTCAAGGAGCCTTTCGCTAAGAGAGTTCTTGTGGAATTGGCATAGTGATATTTGGAAGCCCATAGAGGGCTATGGTGAAAGAGGAAATATCCTCAGACGAAATCTGGAAAGAAGCTTTCTGAGAAACTGCTTAGTGTTCTGTTAATTCATCTCACAGAGTTACATCTGTATTTCGTGGATCTCCTTGCTAGCCTTATTTCTGTGGAATCTGAGAACAGATATTTCGGATCCCTTTGAAGACTATAGGGCCAAAGGAAATATCCTCCGATAACAAAGAGAAAGAAGCTTTCTGAGAAACTTCGTTGTGTTCTGTGAAATCATCTCACAGAGTTACAGCTTTCCCCTCAAGGAGCCTTTCGCTAAGACAGTTCATGTGGAATTGGCAAAGTGATATTTGGAAGCCCATAGAGGTCTATGGTGAAAAAGGAAATATCCTCAGATGAAATCTGGAAAGAAGCTTTCTGAGAAACTGCTTAGTGTTCTGTTAATTCATCTCACACAGTTACATCTGTATTTCGTGGATCTCTTTGCTAGCCTTATTTCTGTGGAATCTGAGAACAGATATTTCGGATCCCTTTGAAGACTACAGGGCCAAAGGAAATATCCTCCGATAACAAAGAGAAAGAAGTTTTCTGAGAAACTTCATTGTGTTCTGTGAAATCATCTCACAGAGTTACAGCTTTCCCCTGAAGGAGCCTTTCGCTAAGACAGTTCTTTTGGAATTGGCAAAGTGATATTTGGAAGCCCATAGAGGGCTATGGTGAAAAAGGAAATATCCTCAGATGAAATCTGGAAGGAAGCTTTCTGAGAAACTGCTTAGTGTTCTGTTAATTCATCTCACAGAGTTACATCTGTATTTCGTGGATCTCTTTGCTAGCCTTATTTCTGTGGAATCTGAGAACAGATATTTCGTATCCCTTTGAAGACTATAGGGCCAAAGGAAATATAATCCGATAACAGAGAGAAAGAAGCTTTCTGAGAAACTTCGTTGGGTTCTGTGAAATCATCTCACAGAATTACAGCTTTCCCCTCAAGGAGACTTTCGCTAAGACAGTTCTTGTGGAATTGGCAAAGTGATATTTGGAAGCCCTTAGAGGGCTATGGTGAAAAAGGAAATATCCTCAGATGAAATCTAGAAAGAAGCTTTCAGAGAAACTGCTTAGTGTTCTGTTAATTCATCTCACAGAGTTACATCTGTATTTCGTGGATCTCTTTGCTGGCCTTATTTCTGTGGAATCTGAGAACAGATAATACGGGTCCCTTTGAAGACTATAGGGCCAAAGGAAATATCCTCCGATAACAAAGAGAAAGAAGCTTTCTGAGAAACTTCGTTGTGTTCTGTGAAATCATCTCACAGAGTTACAGCTTTCCCCTCAAGGAGCCTTTCGCTAAGACAGTTCTTGTGGAATTGTCAAAGTGATATTTGGAAGCCCATAGAGGGCTATGGTGAAAAAGGAAATATCCTCAGATGAAATCTGGAAAGAAGCTTTCTGAGAAACTGCTTAGTGTTCTGTTAATTCATCTCACAGAGTTACATCTGTATTTCGTGGATCTCTTTGCTAGCCTTATTTCTGTGGAATCTGAGAACAGATATTTCGGATCCCTTTGAAGACTATAGGGCCAAAGGAAATATCCTCCGATAACAAAGAGAAAGAAGCTTTCTGAGAAACTTCTTTGTGTTCTGTGAAATCATCTCACAGTGTTACAGCTTTCCACTCAAGGAGCCTTTCGCTAAGACAGTTCTTTTGGAATTGTCAAAGTGATATTTGGAAGCCCATAGAGGGCTATGGTGAAAAAGGAAATATCCTCAGATGAAATCTGGAAGGAAGCTTTCTGAGAAACTGCTTAGTGTTCTGTTAATTCATCTCACAGAGTTACATCTGTATTTCGTGGATCTCTTTGCTAGCCTTATTTCTGTGGAATCTGAGAACAGATATTTCGTATCCCTTTGAAGACTATAGGGCCAAAAGAAATATCCTCCGATAACAAAGAGAAAGAAGCTTTCTGAGAAACTTCGTTGTGTTCTGTGAAATCATCTCACAGAGTTACAGCTTTCCCCTCACAGAGACTTTCGCTAAGACAGTTCTTGTGGAATTGGCAAAGTGATATTTGTAAGCCCATAGAGGGCTATGGTGAAAAAGGAAATATCCTCAGATGAAATCTGGAAAGAAGCTTTCTGAGAAACTGCTTAGTGTTCTGTTAATTCATCTCACAGAGTTACATCTGTATTTCGTGGATCCCTTTGCTGGCCTTATTTCTGTGGAATCTGAGAACAGATAATACGGATCCCTTTGAAGACTATAGGGCCAAAGGAAATATCCTCCGATAACAAAGAGAAAGAAGCTTTCTGAGAAACTTCGTTGTCTTCTGTGAAATAATCTCACAGAGTTACAGCTTTCCCCTCAAGGAGCCTTTCGCTAAGACAGTTCTTGTTGAATAGGCAAAGTGATATTTGGAAGCCCATAGAGGGTCTATGGTGAAAAAGGAAATATCCTCAGATGAAATCTGGAAAGAAGCTTTCTGAGAAACTGATTAGTGTTCTGTTAATTCATCTCACAGAGTTACATCTGTATTTCGTGGATGTCTTTGCTAGCCTTATTTCTGTGGAATCTGAGAACAGATATTTCGGATCCCTTTGAAGAGTATAGGGCCAAAGGAAATATCCTCCGATAACAAAGAGAAAGAAGCTTTATGAGAAACTTCTTTGTGTTCTGTGAAATCATCTCACAGAGTTACAGCTTTCCCCTCAAGGAGCCTTTCGCTAAGAGAGTTCTTGTGGAATTGGCATAGTGATATTTGGAAGCCCATAGAGGGCTATGGTGAAAGAGGAAATATCCTCAGACGAAATCTGGAAAGAAGCTTTCTGAGAAACTGCTTAGTGTTCTGTTAATTCATCTCACAGAGTTACATCTGTATTTCGTGGATCTCCTTGCTAGCCTTATTTCTGTGGAATCTGAGAACAGATATTTCGGATCCCTTTGAAGACTATAGGGCCAAAGGAAATATCCTCCGATAACAAAGAGAAAGAAGCTTTCTGAGAAACTTCGTTGTGTTCTGTGAAATCATCTCACAGAGTTACACCTTTCCCCTCAAGGAGCCTTTCGCTAAGACAGTTCTTTTGGAATTGGTAAAGTGATATTTGGAAGCCCCTAGAGGGCTATGGTGAAAAAGGAAATATCCTCAGATGAAATCTGGAAGGAAGCTTTCTGAGAAACTGCTTAGTGTTCTGTTAATTCATCTCACAGAGTTACATCTGTATTTCGTGGATCTCTTTGCTAGCCTTATTTCTGTGGAATCTGAGAACAGATATTTCGTATCTCTTTGAAGACTATAGGGCCAAAAGAAATATCCTCCGATAACACAGAGAAAGAAGCTTTCTGAGAAACTTCGTTGTGTTCTGTGAAATCATCTCACAGAGTTACAGCTTTCCCCTCAAGGAGACTTTCGCTAAGACAGTTCTTGTGGAATTGGCAAAGTGATATTTGTAAGCCCATAGAGGGCAATGGTGAAAAAGGAAATATCCTCAGATGAAATCTGGAAAGAAGCTTTCTGAGAAACTGCTAAGTGTTCTGTTAATTCATCTCACACAGTTACATCTGTATTTCGTGGATCTCTTTGCTGGACTTATTTCTGTGGAATCTGAGAACAGATAATACGGATCCCTTTGAAGACTATAGGGCCAAAGGAAATATCCTCCGATAACAAAGAGAAAGAAGCTTTATGAGAAACTTCTTTGTGTTCTGTGAAATCATCTCACAGAGTTACAGCTTTCCCCTCAAGGAGCCTTTCGCTAAGAGAGTTCTTGTGGAATTGGCAAAGTGATATTTGGAAGCCCATAGAGGGCTCTGCTGAAAGACGAAATATCCTCAGACGAAATCTGGAAAGAAGCTTTCTGAGAAACTGCTTAGTGTTCTGTTAATTCATCTCACAGAGTTACATCTGTATTTCGTGGATCTCCTTGCTAGCCTTATTTCTGTGGAATCTGAGAACAGATATTTCGGATCCCTTTGAAGACTATAGGGCCAAAGGAAATATCATCCGATAACAAAGAGAAAGATGCTTTCTGAGAAACTTCGTTGTGTTCTGTGAAATCATCTCACAGAGTTACAGCTTTCCCCTCAAGGAGCCTTTTCCTAAGACAGTTCTTGTGGAATTGGCAAAGTGATATTTGGAAGCCCATAGAGGGCTATGGTGAAAAAGGAAATATCCTCAGATGAAATCTGGAAAGAAGCTCTCTGAGAAACTGCTTAGTGTTTTGTTAATTCATCTCACAGAGTTACATCTGTATTTCGTGGATCTCCTTGCTAGCCTTATTTCTGTGGAATCTGAGAACAGATATTTCGGATCCCTTTGTAGACTATAGGGCCAAAGGAAATATCCTCCGATAACAAAGAGAAAGAAGCTTTCTGAGAAACTTCTTGGTGTTCTGTGAAATCATCTCACAGAGATACAGCTTTCCCCTCAAGCAGCCTTTCGCTAAGACAGTTCTTGTGGAATTGGCAAAGTGATATTTGGAAGCCCATAGAGGGCTATGGTGAAAAAGGAAATATCCTCAGATGAAATCTGGAAAGAAGCTTTCTGAGAAACTGCTTAGTGTTCTGTTCATTCATCTCACAGAGTTACATCTGTATTTCGTGGATCTCTTTGCTAGTCTTATTTCTGTGGAATCTGAGAACAGATATTTCGGATCTCTTTGAAGAGTATAGGGCCAAAGGAAATATCCTCCGATAACAAAGAGAAAGAAGCTTTCTGAGAAACTTCGTTGTGTTCTGTGAAATCTTCTCACAGAGTTACAGCTTCCCCTCAAGGAGCCTTTCGTTAAGACAGTTCTTGTGGAATTGTCAAAGTGATATTTGGAAGCCCATAGAGGGCTATGGTGAAAAGGAAATATCCTCAGATGAAATCAGGAAAGAAGCTTTCTGAGAAACTGCCTAAGTGTTGTGTTAATTCATCTCACAGAGTTACATCTGTATTTCGTGGATCTCTTTGCTAGCCTTATTTCTTTGGAATCTGAGGACAGATATTTCGGATCCCTTTGAAGACTATAGGGCCAAAGGAAATATCCTCCGATAACAAAGAGAAAGAAGCATTCTGAGAAACTTCGTTGTTTTCTGTGAAATCATCTCAGAGAGTTACAGCTTTCCCCTCAAGGAGCCTTTCGCTAAGACAGTTCTTGTGGAATTGGCAAAGTGATATTTGGAAGCCCTTAGAGGGCTATGGTGAAAAAGGAAATATCCTCAGATGAAATCTGGAAAGAAGCTTTCTGAGAAAGTGCTTAGTGTTCTGTTAATTCATCTCACAGAGTTACATCTGTATTTCGTGGATCTCCTTGCTAGCCTTATTTCTGTGGAATCTGAGAAAAGATATTTCGGATCCCTTTGAAGACTATAGGGCCAAAGGAAATATCCTCCGATAACAAAGAGAAAGAAGCTTTCTGAGAAACTTCGTTGTGTTCTGTGAAATCATCTCACAGAGTTACAGATTTCCCCTCAAGGCGCCTTTTGCTAAGACAGTTCTTGTGGAATTGGCAAAGTGATATTTGGAAGCCCATAGAGGGCTATGGTGAAAAAGGAAATATCCTCAGATGAAATCTGGAAAGAAGCTTTCTGAGAAACTGCTCAGTGTTCTGTTAATTCACCTCACCGAATTACATCTGTATTTCGTGGATCTCTTTGCTAGCCTTATTTCTGTGGAATCTGAGAACAGATATTTCGGATCCCTTTGAAGACTATAGGGCCAAAGGAAATATCCTCCGATAACAAAGAGAAAGAAGCTTTCTGAGAAACTTCGTTGTGTTCTGTGAAATCATCTCACAGAGTTACACCTTTCCCCTCAAGGAGCCTTTCGCTAAGACAGTTCTTTTGGAATTGGTAAAGTGATATTTGGAAGCCCCTAGAGGGCTATGGTGAAAAAGGAAATATCCTCAGATGAAATCTGGAAGGAAGCTTTCTGAGAAACTGCTTAGTGTTCTGTTAATTCATCTCACAGAGTTACATCTGTATTTCGTGGATCTCTTTGCTAGCCTTATTTCTGTGGAATCTGAGAACAGATATTTCGTATCTCTTTGAAGACTATAGGGCCAAAAGAAATATCCTCCGATAACACAGAGAAAGAAGCTTTCTGAGAAACTTCGTTGTGTTCTGTGAAATCATCTCACAGAGTTACAGCTTTCCCCTCAAGGAGACTTTCGCTAAGACAGTTCTTGTGGAATTGGCAAAGTGATATTTGTAAGCCCATAGAGGGCAATGGTGAAAAAGGAAATATCCTCAGATGAAATCTGGAAAGAAGCTTTCTGAGAAACTGCTAAGTGTTCTGTTAATTCATCTCACACAGTTACATCTGTATTTCGTGGATCTCTTTGCTGGACTTATTTCTGTGGAATCTGAGAACAGATAATACGGATCCCTTTGAAGACTATAGGGCCAAAGGAAATATCCTCCGATAACAAAGAGAAAGAAGCTTTCTGAGAAACTTCTTTGTGTTCTGTGAAATCATCTCACAGAGTTACAGCTTTCCCCTCAAGGAGCCTTTCGCTAAGAGAGTTCTTGTGGAATTGGCAAAGTGATATTTGGAAGCCCATAGAGGGCTCTGCTGAAAGACGAAATATCCTCAGACGAAATCTGGAAAGAAGCTTTCTGAGAAACTGCTTAGTGTTCTGTTAATTCATCTCACAGAGTTACATCTGTATTTCGTGGATCTCCTTGCTAGCCTTATTTCTGTGGAATCTGAGAACAGATATTTCGGATCCCTTTGAAGACTATAGGGCCAAAGGAAATATCATCCGATAACAAAGAGAAAGATGCTTTCTGAGAAACTTCGTTGTGTTCTGTGAAATCATCTCACAGAGTTACAGCTTTCCCCTCAAGGAGCCTTTTCCTAAGACAGTTCTTGTGGAATTGGCAAAGTGATATTTGGAAGCCCATAGAGGGCTATGGTGAAAAAGGAAATATCCTCAGATGAAATCTGGAAAGAAGCTCTCTGAGAAACTGCTTAGTGTTTTGTTAATTCATCTCACAGAGTTACATCTGTATTTCGTGGATCTCCTTGCTAGCCTTATTTCTGTGGAATCTGAGAACAGATATTTCGGATCCCTTTGTAGACTATAGGGCCAAAGGAAATATCCTCCGATAACAAAGAGAAAGAAGCTTTCTGAGAAACTTCTTGGTGTTCTGTGAAATCATCTCACAGAGATACAGCTTTCCCCTCAAGCAGCCTTTCGCTAAGACAGTTCTTGTGGAATTGGCAAAGTGATATTTGGAAGCCCATAGAGGGCTATGGTGAAAAAGGAAATATCCTCAGATGAAATCTGGAAAGAAGCTTTCTGAGAAACTGCTTAGTGTTCTGTTCATTCATCTCACAGAGTTACATCTGTATTTCGTGGATCTCTTTGCTAGTCTTATTTCTGTGGAATCTGAGAACAGATATTTCGGATCTCTTTGAAGAGTATAGGGCCAAAGGAAATATCCTCCGATAACAAAGAGAAAGAAGCTTTCTGAGAAACTTCGTTGTGTTCTGTGAAATCTTCTCACAGAGTTACAGCTTCCCCTCAAGGAGCCTTTCGTTAAGACAGTTCTTGTGGAATTGTCAAAGTGATATTTGGAAGCCCATAGAGGGCTATGGTGAAAAGGAAATATCCTCAGATGAAATCAGGAAAGAAGCTTTCTGAGAAACTGCCTAAGTGTTGTGTTAATTCATCTCACAGAGTTACATCTGTATTTCGTGGATCTCTTTGCTAGCCTTATTTCTTTGGAATCTGAGGACAGATATTTCGGATCCCTTTGAAGACTATAGGGCCAAAGGAAATATCCTCCGATAACAAAGAGAAAGAAGCATTCTGAGAAACTTCGTTGTTTTCTGTGAAATCATCTCAGAGAGTTACAGCTTTCCCCTCAAGGAGCCTTTCGCTAAGACAGTTCTTGTGGAATTGGCAAAGTGATATTTGGAAGCCCTTAGAGGGCTATGGTGAAAAAGGAAATATCCTCAGATGAAATCTGGAAAGAAGCTTTCTGAGAAAGTGCTTAGTGTTCTGTTAATTCATCTCACAGAGTTACATCTGTATTTCGTGGATCTCCTTGCTAGCCTTATTTCTGTGGAATCTGAGAAAAGATATTTCGGATCCCTTTGAAGACTATAGGGCCAAAGGAAATATCCTCCGATAACAAAGAGAAAGAAGCTTTCTGAGAAACTTCGTTGTGTTCTGTGAAATCATCTCACAGAGTTACAGATTTCCCCTCAAGGCGCCTTTTGCTAAGACAGTTCTTGTGGAATTGGCAAAGTGATATTTGGAAGCCCATAGAGGGCTATGGTGAAAAAGGAAATATCCTCAGATGAAATCTGGAAAGAAGCTTTCTGAGAAACTGCTCAGTGTTCTGTTAATTCACCTCACCGAATTACATCTGTATTTCGTGGATCTCTTTGCTAGCCTTATTTCTGTGGAATCTGAGAACAGATATTTCGGATCCCTTTGAAGACTATAGGGCCAAAGGAAATATCCTCCGATAACAAAGAGAAAGAAGCTTTCTGAGAAACTTCGTTGTGTTCTGTGAAATCATCTCACAGAGTTGCAGCTTTCCCCTCAAGGAGCCTTTCGCTAGGACAGTTCTTGTGGAATTGGCAAAGTGATATTTGGAAGCCCATACAGGGCTATGGTGAAAAAGGAAATATCCTCAGATGAAATCTGGAAAGAAGCTTTCTGAGAAACTGCTTAGTGTTCTGTTAATTCATCTCACAGAGTACATATGTATTTCATGGATGTCTTTGCTTGCCTTATTTCTGTGGAATCTGAGAACAGATATTTCGGATCCCTTTGAAGACTATAGGGCCAAGGAAATATCCTCGGATAACAAAGAGAAAGAAGCTTTCTGAGAAACTTCGTTGTGTTCTGTGAAATCATCTCACCGAGTTACAGCTTTCCCCTCAAGAAGACTTTCGCTAAGACAGTTCTTGTGGAATTGGCAAAGTGATATTTGTAAGCCCATAGAGGACTCTGGTGAAAAAGGAAATATCCTCAGATGAAATCTTGAAAGAAGCTTTCTGAGAAACTGCTTAGTGTTCTGTTAATTCATCTCACAGAGTTACATCTGTATTGCGTGGATCACTTTGCTACCGTTATTTCCGTGGAATCTGAGAACAGATATTTCGGATTCCTTTGAAGAATATAGGGCCAAAGGAAATATCCTCCGATAACAAAGAGAAAGAAGCTTTCTGAGAAACTTCTTTGTGTTCTGTGAAATCATCTCACAGAGTTACAGCTTTCCCCTCAAGGAGCCTTTCGCTAAGACAGTTCATGTGGAATTGGCAAAGTGATATTTGAAAGCCCATAGAAGGCTATGGTGAAAAAGGAAATATCCTCAGATGAAACCTGGAAAGAAGCTTTCTGAGAAACTGCTTAGTGTTCTGTTCATTCACCTCACAGAGTTACATCTGTATTTCGTGGGTCTCTTTGCTAGCCTTATTTCTGTAGAATCTGAGAACAGATATTTCGGATCCCTTTGAAGACCATAGGGCCAAAGGAAATACCTCCGATAACAAAGAGAAAGAAGCTTTCTGAGAAACTTCTTTGTGTTCTGTGAAATCATCTCACAGAGTTACAGCTTTCCCCTCAAGGATCCTTTCGCTAAGACTGTTCATGTGGAATTGGCAAAGTGATATTCAGAAGCCCATAGAGGGCTATGGTGAAAAAGGAAATATCCTCAGATGAAATCTGGAAAGAAGCTTTCTGAGAAACTGCTTAGTGTTCTGTTAATTCATCTCACAGAGTTACACCTGTATTTCGTGGATGTCTTTGCTAGCCTTATTTCTGTGGAATCTGAGAACATATATTTCGGATCCCTTTGAAGACTATAGGGACAAAGGAAATATCCTCCGATGACAAAGAGAAAGAAGCTTTCTGAGAAACTTCTTTGTGTTCTGTGAAATCATCTCACAGAGTTACAGCTTTCCCCTCATGGAGCCTTTCGCTAAGACAGTTCTTGTGGAATTGTCAAAGTGATATTTGGAAGCCCATAGAGGGCTATGGTGAAAAAGGAAATATCCTCAGAGGAAATCTGGAAAGAAGCTTTCTGAGAGACTGCTTAGTGTTTTGTTAATTTATCTCACAGAGTTACATCTGTATTTCGTGGATCTCTTTGCTAGCCTTATTTCTGTTGAATCTGAGAACAGATATTTCGGATCCCTTTGAAGACTATAGGGCCAAAGGAAATATCCTCCGATAACAAAGAGAAAGAAGCTTTCCGAGAAACTTGGTTGCGTTCTGTGAATCATCTCACAGAGTCACAGCTTTCCCCTCAAGGAGCCTTTCGCTAACACAGTTCTTGTGGAATTGGCAATGTGATATTTGGAAGCCCATAGAGGGCAATGGTGAAAAAGGAAATATCCTCAGATGAAATCTGGAAAGAAGCTTTCTGAGAAAGTGCTTAGTGTTCTGTTAATTCATCTCACAGAGTTACATCTGTATTTCGTGGGTCTCTTTGCTAGCCTTATTTCTGTGGAATCTGAGAACAGATATTTCGGATCCCTTTGAAGACTATAGGGCCAAAAGAAATATCCTCCGATAACAAAGAGAAAGAAGCTTTCTGAGAAACTTCGTTGTGTTCTGTGAAATCATCTCACAGAGTAACAGCTTTCCCCTCAAGGAGCCTTTCGCTAAGACAGTTCATGTGGAATTGGCAAAGTGATATTTGGAAGCCCTTAGAGGTCTATGGTGAAAAAGGAAATATCCTCAGATGAAATCTGGAAAGAAGCTTTCTGAGAAACTGCTTAGTGTTCCGTTAATTCATCTCACACAGTTACATCTGTATTTCGTGGATCTCTTTGCTAGCCTTATTTCTGTGGAATCTGAGAACAGATATTTCGGATCCCTTTGAAGACTATAGGGCCAAAGGAAATATCCTCCGATAACAAAGAGAAAGAAGTTTTCTGAGAAACTTCATTGTGTTCTGTGAAATCATCTCACAGAGTTACAGCTTTCCCCTCAAGGAGCCTTTCGCTAAGACAGTTCTTTTGGAATTGGCAAAGTGATATTTGGAAGCCCATAGAGGGCTATGGTGAAAAAGGAAATATCCTCAGATGAAATCTGGAAGGAAGCTTTCTGAGAAACTGCTTAGTGTTCTGTTAATTCATCTCACAGAGTTACATCTGTAGTTCGTGGATCCCTTTGCTAGCCTTATTTCTGTGGAATCTGAGAACAGATATTTCGGATCCCTTTGAAGACTATAGGGCCAAAGGAAATATATTCCGATAACAGAGAGAAAGAAGCTTTCTGAGAAACTTCGTTGTGTTCTGTGAAATCATCTCACAGAATTACAGCTTTCCCCTCAAGGAGACTTTCGCTAAGACAGTTCTTGTGGAATTGGCAAAGTGATATTTGGAAGCCCTTAGAGGGCTATGGTGAAAAAGGAAATATCCTCAGATGAAATCTAGAAAGAAGCTTTCTGAGAAACTGATTAGTGTTCTGTTAACTCATCTCACAGAGTTACATCTGTATTTCGTGTATGTCTTTGCTAGCCTTATTTCTGTGGAATCTGAGAACAAATATTTCGGATCCCTTTGAAGATTATAGGGCCAAAGGAAATATCCTCCGATAACAAAGAGAAGGAAGCTTTCTGAGAAACTTCGTTGTGTTCTGTGAAATCATCTCACAGAGTTACAGCTTTCCCCTCAAGGAGCCTTTCGCTAAGACTGTTTATGTGGAATTGGCAAAGTGATATTTGGAAGCCCATAGAGGGCTACGGTGAAAAAGGAAATATCCTCGTATGAAATCTGGAAAGAAGCTTTCTGAGAAACTGCTTAGTGTTCTGTTAATTCATCTCACAGAGTTACATCTGTATTTCCTGGATCTCCTTGCTAGCCTTATTTCTGTGGCATCCGAGAACAGATATTTCGGATCCCTTTGAAGACTATAGGGCCAAAGGAAATATCCTCCGATAACAAAGAGAAAGAAGCTTCCTGAGAAACTTCGTTGCGTTCTGTGAAATCATCTTACAGAGTTACAGCTTCCACTCAAGGAGCCTTTCGCTAAGACAGTTCTTGTGGAATTGTCAAAGTGATATTTGGAAGCCCATAGAGGGCTATGGTGAAAAAGGAAATATCCTCAGATGAAATCTGGAAGGAAGCTTTCTGAGAAACTGCTTAGTGTTCTGTTAATTCATCTCACAGAGTTACATCTGTATTTCGTGGATCTCTTTGCTAGCCTTATTTCTGTGGAATCTGAGAACAGATATTTCGTATCCCTTTGAAGACTATAGGGCCAAAAGAAATATCCTCCGATAACAAAGAGAAAGAAGCTTTCTGAGAAACTTCGTTGTGTTCTGTGAAATCATCTCACAGAGTTACAGCTTTCCCCTCACAGAGACTTTCGCTAAGACAGTTCTTGTGGAATTGGCAAAGTGATATTTGTAAGCCCATAGAGGGCTATGGTGAAAAAGGAAATATCCTCAGATGAAATCTGGAAAGAAGTTTTCTGAGAAACTGCTTAGTGTTCTGTTAATTCATCTCACAGAGTTACATCTGTATTTCGTGGATCCCTTTGCTGGCCTTATTTCTGTGGAATCTGAGAACAGATAATACGGATCCCTTTGAAGACTATAGGGCCAAAGGAAATATCCTCCGATAACAAAGAGAAAGAAGCTTTCTGAGAAACTTCGTTGTCTTCTGTGAAATAATCTCACAGAGTTCCAGCTTTCCCCTCAAGGAGCCTTTCGCTAAGACAGTTCTTGTTGAATAGGCAAAGTGATATTTGGAAGCCCATAGAGGGTCTATGGTGAAAAAGGAAATATCCTCAGATGAAATCTGGAAAGAAGCTTTCTGAGAAACTGATTAGTGTTCTGTTAATTCATGTCACAGAGTTACATCTGTATTTCGGGGATGTCTTTGCTAGCCTTATTTCTGTGGAATCTGAGAACAGATATTTCGGATCCCTTTGAAGCGTATAGGGCCAAAGGAAATATCCTCCGATAACAAAGAGAAAGAAGCTTTATGAGAAACTTCTTTGTGTTCTGTGAAATCATCTCACAGAGTTACAGCTTTCCCCTCAAGGAGCCTTTCGCTAAGACTGTTCATGTGGAATTGGCAAAGTGATATTTGGAAGCCCATAGAGGGCTATGGTGAAAGAGGAAATATCCTCAGACGAAATCTGGAAAGAAGCTTTCTGAGAAACTGCTTAGTGTTCTGTTAATTCATCTCACAGAGTTACATCTGTATTTCGTGGATCTCCTTGCTAGCCTTATTTCTGTGGAATCTGAGAACAGATATTTCCGATCCCTTTGAAGACTATAGGGCCAAAGGAAATATCCTCCGATAACAAAGAGAAAGAAGCTTTCTGAGAAACTTCGTTGTGTTCTGTGAAATCATCTCACATAGTTACACCTTTCCCCTCAAGGAGCCTTTCGCTAAGACAGTTCTTTTGGAATTGGTAAAGTGATATTTGGAAGCCCCTAGAGGGCTATGGTGAAAAAGGAAATATCCTCAGATGAAATCTGGAAGGAAGCTTTCTGAGAAACTGCTTAGTGTTCTGTTAATTCATCTCACAGAGTTACATCTGTATTTCGTGGATCTCTTTGCTAGCCTTATTTCTGTGGAATCTGAGAACAGATATTTCGTATCCCTTTGAAGACTATTGGGCCAAAAGAAATATCCTCCGATAACAAAGAGAAAGAAGCTTTCTGAGAAACTTCGTTGTGTTCTGTGAAATCATCTCACAGAGTTACAGCTTTCCCCTCAAGGAGACTTTCGCTAAGACAGTTCTTGTGGAATTGGCAAAGTGATATTTGAAAGCCCATAGAGGGCTATGGTGAAAAAGGAAATATCCTCAGATGAAATCTGGAAAGAAGCTTTCTGAGAAACTGCTAAGTGTTCTGTTAATTCATCTCACAGAGTTACATCTGTATTTCGTGGATCTCTTTGCTGGCCTTATTTCTGTGGAATCTGAGAACAGATAATACGGATCCCTTTGAAGACTATAGGGCCAAAGGAAATATCCTCCGATAACAAAGAGAAAGAAGCTTTCTGAGAAACTTCGTTGTTTTCTGTTAAATCATCTCACAGAGTTACAGCTTTCCCCTCAAGGAGCCTTTCGCTAAGACAGTTCTTGTTGAATAGGCAAAGTGATATTTGGAAGCCCATAGAGGGCTATGGTGAAAAAGGAAATATCCTCAGATGAAATCTGGAAAGAAGCTTTTTGAGAAACTGATTAGTGTTCTGTTAATTCATCTCACAGAGTTACATCTGTATTTCGTGGATCACTTTGCTACCGTTATTTCCGTGGATTCTGAGAACAGATATTTCGGATTCCTTTGAAGAATATAGGGCCAAAGGAAATATCCTCCGATAACAAAGAGAAAGAAGCTTTCTGAGAAACTTCTTTGTGTTCTGTGAAATCATCTCACAGAGTTACAGCTTTCCCCTCAAGGAGCCTTTCGCTAAGACAGTTCATGTGGAATTGGCAAAGTGATATTTGAAAGCCCATAGAAGGCTATGGTGAAAAAGGAAATATCCTCAGATGAAACCTGGAAAGAAGCTTTCTGAGAAACTGCTTAGTGTTCTGTTCATTCACCTCACAGAGTTACATCTGTATTTCGTGGGTCTCTTTGCTAGCCTTATTTCTGTAGAATCTGAGAACAGATATTTCGGATCCCTTTGAAGACCATAGGGCCAAAGGAAATACCTCCGATAACAAAGAGAAAGAAGCTTTCTGAGAAACTTCTTTGTGTTCTGTGAAATCATCTCACAGAGTTACAGCTTTCCCCTCAAGGATCCTTTCGCTAAGACTGTTCATGTGGAATTGGCAAAGTGATATTCAGAAGCCCATAGAGGGCTATGGTGAAAAAGGAAATATCCTCAGATGAAATCTGGAAAGAAGCTTTCTGAGAAACTGCTTAGTGTTCTGTTAATTCATCTCACAGAGTTACACCTGTATTTCGTGGATGTCTTTGCTAGCCTTATTTCTGTGGAGTCTGAGAACAGATATTTCGGATCCCTTTGAAGACTATAGGGCCAAAGGAAATATCCTCCGATGACAAAGAGAAAGAAGCTTTCTGAGAAACTTCTTTGTGTTCTGTGAAATCATCTCACAGAGTTACAGCTTTCCCCTCATGGAGCCTTTCGCTAAGACAGTTCTTGTGGAATTGTCAAAGTGATATTTGGAAGCCCATAGAGGGCTATGGTGAAAAAGGAAATATCCTCAGAGGAAATCTGGAAAGAAGCTTTCTGAGAGACTGCTTAGTGTTTTGTTAATTTATCTCACAGAGTTACATCTGTATTTCGTGGATCTCTTTGCTAGCCTTATTTCTGTGGAATCTGAGAACAGATATTTCGGATCCCTTTGAAGACTATAGGGCCAAAGGAAATATCCTCCGATAACAAAGAGAAAGAAGCTTTCTGAGAAACTTGGTTGCGTTCTGTGAATCATCTCACAGAGTCACAGCTTTCCCCTCAAGGAGCCTTTCGCTAAGACAGTTCTTGTGGAATTGGCAAAGTGATATTTGGAAGCCCATAGAGGGCTATGGTGAAAAAGGAAATATCCTCAGATGAAATCTGGAAAGAAGCTTTCTGAGAAACTGCGTAGTGTTCTGTTAATTCACCTCACAGAGTTACATCTGTATTTCGTGGATCTCTTTGCTAGCCTTATTTCTGTGGAATCTGAGAACAGATATTTCGGATCCCTTTGAAGACTATAGGGCCAAAGGAAATATCCTCCGATAACAAAGAGAAAGAAGTTTTCTGAGAAACTTCATTGTGTTCTGTGAAATCATCTCACAGAGTTACAGCTTTCCCCTCAAGGAGCCTTTCGCTAAGACAGTTCTTTTGGAATTGGCAAAGTGATATTTGGAAGCCCATAGAGGGCTATGGTGAAAAAGGAAATATCCTCAGATGAAATCTGGAAGGAAGCTTTCTGAGAAACAGCTTAGTGTTCTGTTAATTCATCTCACAGAGTTACATCTGTAGTTCGTGGATCCCTTTGCTAGCCTTATTTCTGTGGAATCTGAGAACAGATATTTCGTATCCCTTTGAAGACTATAGGGCCAAAGGAAATATATTCCGATAACAGAGAGAAAGAAGCTTTCTGAGAAACTTCGTTGTGTTCTGTGAAATCATCTCACAGAATTACAGCTTTCCCCTCAAGGAGACTTTCGCTAAGACAGTTCTTGTGGAATTGGCAAAGTGATATTTGGAAGCCCTTAGAGGGCTATGGTGAAAAAGGAAATATCCTCAGATGAAATCTAGAAAGAAGCTTTCTGAGAAACTGCTTAGTGTTCTGTTAATTCATCTCACAGAGTTACATCTGTATTTCGTGGATCTCTTTGCTGGCCTTATTTCTGTGGAATCTGAGAACAGATAATACGGGTCCCTTTGAAGACTATAGGGCCAAAGGAAATATCCTCCGATAACAAAGAGAAAGAAGCTTTCTGAGAAACTTCGTTGTGTTCTGTGAAATCATCTCACAGAGTTACAGCTTTCCCCTCAAGGAGCCTTTCGCTAAGACAGTTCTTGTTGAATTGGCAAAGTGATATTTGGAAGCCCATACAGGGCTATAGTGAAAAAGGAAATATCCTCAGATGAAATCTGGAAAGAAGCTTTCTGAGAAACTGATTAGTGTTCTGTTAATTCATCTCACAGAGTTACATCTGTATTTCGTGTATGTCTTTGCTAGCCTTATTTCTGTGGAATCTGAGAACAAATATTTCGGATCCCTTTGAAGATTATAGGGCCAAAGGAAATATCCTCCGATAACAAAGAGAAGGAAGCTTTCTGAGAAACTTCGTTGTGTTCTGTGAAATCATCTCACAGAGTTACAGCTTTCCCCTCAAGGAGCCTTTCGCTAAGACTGTTTATGTGGAATTGGCAAAGTGATATTTGGAAGCCCATAGAGGGCTACGGTGAAAAAGGAAATATCCTCGTATGAAATCTGGAAAGAAGCTTTCTGAGAAACTGCTTAGTGTTCTGTTAATTCATCTCACAGAGTTACATCTGTATTTCCTGGATCTCCTTGCTAGCCTTATTTCTGTGGCATCCGAGAACAGATATTTCGGATCCCTTTGAAGACTATAGGGCCAAAGGAAATATCCTCCGATAACAAAGAGAAAGAAGCTTTCTGAGAAACTTCGTTGTGTTCTGTGAAATCATCTCACATAGTTACACCTTTCCCCTCAAGGAGCCTTTCGCTAAGACAGTTCTTTTGGAATTGGTAAAGTGATATTTGGAAGCCCCTAGAGGGCTATGGTGAAAAAGGAAATATCCTCAGATGAAATCTGCAAGGAAGCTTTCTGAGAAACTGCTTAGTGTTCTGTTAATTCATCTCACAGAGTTACATCTGTATTTCGTGGATCTCTTTGCTGGCCTTATTTCTGTGGAATCTGAGAAAAGATAATACGGATCCCTTTGAAGACTATAGGGCCAAAGGAAATATCCTCCGATAACAAAGAGAAAGAAGCTTTCTGAGAAACTTCGTTGTTTTCTGTTAAATCATCTCACAGAGTTACAGCTTTCCCCTCAAGGAGCCTTTCGCTAAGACAGTTCTTGTTGAATAGGCAAAGTGATATTTGGAAGCCCATAGAGGGCTATGGTGAAAAAGGAAATATCCTCAGATGAAATCTGGAAAGAAGCTTTTTGAGAAACTGATTAGTGTTCTGTTAATTCATCTCACAGAGTTACATCTGTATTTCGTGGATGTCTTTGCTAGCCTTATTTCTGTGTAATCTGAGAACAGATATTTCGGATCCCTTTGAAGACTATAGGGCCAAAGGAAATATCCTCCGATAACAAAGAGAAAGAAGCTTTATGAGAAACTTCTTTGTGTTCTGTGAAATCATCTCACAGAGTTACAGCTTTCCCCTCAAGGAGCCTTTCGCTAAGAGAGTTCTTGTGGAATTGGCAAAGTGATATTTGGAAGCCCATAGAGGGCTATGTTGAAAGACGAAATATCCTCAGACGAAATCTGGAAAGAAGCTTTCTGAGAAACCTCTTAGTGTTCTGTTAATTCATCTCACAGAGTTACATCTGTATTTCGTGGATCTCCTTGCTAGCCTTATTTCTGTGGAATCTGAGAACAGATATTTCGGATCCCTTTGAAGACTATAGGGCCAAAGGAAATATCATCCGATAACAAAGAGAAAGATGCTTTCTGAGAAACTTCGTTGTGTTCTGTGAAATCATCTCACAGAGTTACAGCTTTCCCCTCAAGGAGCCTTTTCCTAAGACAGTTCTTGTGGAATTGGCAAAGTGATATTTGGAAGCCCATAGAGGGCTATGGTGAAAAAGGAAATATCCTCAGATGAAATCTGGAAAGAAGCTCTCTGAGAAACTGCTTAGTGTTTTGTTAATTCATCTCACAGAGTTACATCTGTATTTCGTGGATCTCCTTGCTAGCCTTATTTCTGTGGAATCTGAGAACAGATGTTTTGGATCCCTTTGTAGATTATAGGGCCAAAGGAAATATCCTCCGATTACAAAGAGAAAGAAGCTTTCTGAGAAACTTCGTTGTGTTCTGTGAAATCATCTCACAGAGTTACAGCTTTCCCCTCAAGGAGCCTTTGGCTAAGACAGTTCTTGTGGAATTGGCAAAGTGATATTTGGAAGCCCATAGTGGGCTATGGTGAAAAAGGAAATATCCTCAGATGAAATCTGGAAAGAAGCTTTCTGAGAAACTGCTTAGTGTTCTGTTCATTCATCTCACAGAGTTACATCTGTATTTCGTGGATCTCTTTGCTAGTCTTATTACTGTGGAATCTGAGAACAGATATTTCGGATCTCTTTGAAGAGTATAAGGCCAAAGGAAATATCCTCCGATAACAAAGAGAAAGAAGCTTTCTGAGAAACTTCGTTGTGTTCTGTGAAATCTTCTCACAGAGTTACAGCTTCCCCTCAAGGAGCCTTTCGTTAAGACAGTTCTTGTGGAATTGTCAAAGTGATATTTGGAAGCCCATAGAGGGCTATGGTGAAAAGGAAATATCCTCAGATGAAATCAGGAAAGAAGCTTTCTGAGAAACTGCTTAAGTGTTGTGTTAATTCATCTCACAGAGTTACATCTGTATTTCGTGGATCTCTTTGCTAGCCTTATTTCTGTGGAATCTGAGGACAGATATTTCGGATCCCTTTGAAGACTATAGGGCCAAAGGAAATATCCTCCGATAACAAAGAGAAAGAAGCATTCTGAGAAACTTCGTTGTTTTCTGTGAAATCATCTCAGAGAGTTACAGCTTTCCCCTCAAGGAGCCTTTCGCTAAGACAGTTCTTGTGGAATTGGCAAAGTGATATTTGGAAGCCCTTAGAGGGCTATGGTGAAAAAGGAAATATCCTCAGATGAAATCTGGAAAGAAGCTTTCTGAGAAACTGCTTAGTGTTCTGTTAATTCATCTCACAGAGTTACATCTGTATTTCGTGGATCTCCTTGCTAGCCTTATTTCTGTGGAATCTGAGAAAAGATATTTCGGATCCCTTTGAAGACTATAGGGCCAAAGGAAATATCCTCCGATAACAAAGAGAAAGAAGCTTTCTGAGAAACTTCTTTGTGTTCTGTGAAATCATCTCACAGAGTTACAGCTTTCCCCTCAAGGAGCCTTTCGCTAAGACAGTTCATGTGGAATTGGCAAAGTGATATTTGAAAGCCCATAGAAGGCTATGGTGAAAAAGGAAATATCCTCAGATGAAATCTGGAAAGAAGCTTTCTGAGAAACTGCTTAGTGTTCTGTTAATTCATCTCACAGAGTTACATCTGTGTTTCGTGGATCTCTTTGCTAGCCTTATTTCTGTGGAATCTGTTAACAGAAATTTCCGATCCCTTTGAAGACTATAGGGCCAAAGGAAATATCCTCCGATAACAAATAGAAAGAATCTTTCTGAGAAACTTCGTTGTGTTCTCTGAAATCATCTCACAGAGGTTCAGCTTTCCCCTCAAGGAGCCTTTCGCTAAGACAGTTCTTGAGGAATTGGTAAAGTGATATTTGGAAGCCCATATACGGCTACGGTGAAAAAGGAAATATCCTCAGATGAAATCTGGAAAGAAGCTTTCTGAGAAACTGCTTAGTGTTCTGTTAATTCGTCTCAAGAGTTACATCTGTATGTCGTGGATCTCTTTGCTAGTCTTATTTCTTTGGAATCTGAGAACAGATATTTCGGATCCCTTTGAAGACTCTAGGGCCAAAGGAAATATCCTCTGATAACAAAGAGAAAGAAGCTTTCTGAGAAACTTCGTTGTGTTCTGTGAAATCATCTCACAGAGTTACAGCTTTCCCCTGAAGGAGCCTTTCGCTAAGACAGTTCTTGTGGAATTCGCAAAGTGATATTTGGAAGCCCTAAGAGGGCTACGGTGAAAAAGAAAATATCCACAGATGAAATCAGAAAAGAAGCTTTCTGAGAAACTGCTTAGGGTTCTGTTAATTCATCTCACAGAGTTGCATCTGTATTTCGTTTATCTCTTTGCTAGTCTTATTTCTGTGGAATCTGAGAACAGATATTTCCGATCCCTTTGAAGACTATAGGGCCAAAGGAAATATCCTCCGATAACAAAGAGAAAGAAGCTTTCTGAGAAACTTCGTTGTGTTCTGTGAAATCATCTCACAGAGTTACAGCTTTCCCCTCAAGGAGCCTTTGGCTAAGACAGTTCTTGTGGAATTGGCAAAGTGATATTTGGAAGCCCATAGAGGGCTACGGTGAAAAAGGAAATATCCTCAGATGAAATCTGGAAAGAAGCTTTCTGAGAAACTGCTTAGTGTTCTGTTACTTCATCTCACAGAGTTACATCTGCATTTCGTGGATCTCTTTGCTAGCCTTATTTCTGTGGAATCTGAGAACAGATATTTCGGATCCCTTTGAAGACTATAGGGCCAAAGGAAATATCCTCCGATAACAAAGAGAAAGAAGCTTTCTGAGAAACTTCGTTGTGTTCTGTGATATCATCTCACAGAGGTTCAGCTTGCCCCTCACGGAGCCTTTCGCTAAGACAGTTCTTGAGGAATTCGTAAAGTGATATTTGGAGGCCCATATAGGGCTACGGTGAAAAAGGAAATATCCTCAGATGAAATCTGGAAAGAAGCTTTCTGAGAAAGTGCTTAGTGTTCCGTTAATTCATCTCACAGAGTTACATCTGTATTTCGTGGATCTCTTTGCTAGCCTTATTTCTGTGGAATCTGAGAACAGATATTTCGGATCCCTTTGAAGACTATAGGGCCAAAGGAAATATCCTCCGATAACAAAGAGAAAGAAGCTTTCTGAGAAACTTCGTTGTGTTCTGTGAAATCATCTCACAGAGTTACAGCTTTCCCCTCAAGGAGCCTTTCGCTAAGACAGTTCTTGTGGAATTGGCAAAGTGATATTTGGAAGCCCTTAGAGGGATATGGTGAAAAAGGAAATATCCTCAGATGAAATCTAGAAAGAAGCTTTCTGAGAAACTGCTTAGTGTTCTGTTAATTCATCTCACAGAGTTACAACTGCATTTCGTGGATCTCTTTGCTAGCCTTATTTCTGTGGAATCTGAGAACAGATATTTCGGATCCCTTTGAAGACTATAGGGCCAAAGGAAATATCCTCCGATAACAAAGAGAAAGAAGCTTTCTGAGAAACTTCGTTGTGTTCTGTGAAATCATCTCACAGAGTTACAGCTTTCCCCTCAAGGAGCCTTTCGCTAAGACAGTTCTTGTGGAATTGGCAAAGTGATATTTGGAAGCCCATAGAGGGCTATGGTGAAAAAGGAAATATCCTCAGATGAAATCTGGAAAGAAGCTTTCTGAGAAACTGCTTAGTGTTCTGTTAATTCAACTCACAGAGTTACATCTGTATTTCGTGGATCTCCTTGCTAGCCTTATTTCTGTGGAATCTGAGAACAGATATTTCGGATCCCTTTGAAGACTATAGGGCCAAAGGAAATATCCTCCGATAACAAAGAGAAAGAAGCTTTCTGAGAAACTTCTTGGTGTTCTGTGAAATCACCTCACAGAGTTACAGCTTTCCCCTCAAGCAGCCTTTCGCTAAGACAGTTCTTGTGGAAATGTCAAAGTGATGTTTGGAAGCCCATAGAGGGCTATGGTGAAAAAGGAAATATCCTCAGATGAAATCTGGAAAGAAGGTTTCTGAGAAACTGCTTAGTGTTCTGTTTATTCATCTCACAGAGTTACATCTGTATTTCGTGGATCTCTTTGCTAGTCTTATTTCTGTGGAATCTGAGAACAGATATTTCGGATCTCTTTGAAGAGTATAGGGCCAAAGGAAATATCCTCCGATAACAAAGAGAAAGAAGCTTTCTGAGAAACTTCGTTGTGTTCTGTGAAATCTTCTCACAGAGTTACAGCTTCCCCTCAAGGAGCCTTTCGTTAAGACACTTCTTGTGGAACTGTCAAAGTGATATTTGGAAGCCCATAGAGGGCTATGGTGAAAAGGAAATATCCTCAGATGAAATCAGGAAAGAAGCTTTCTGAGAAACTGCTTAAGTGTTGTGTTAATTCATCTCACAGAGTTACATCTGTATTTCGTGGATCTCTTTGCTAGCCTTATTTCTGTGGAATCTGAGGACAGATATTTCGGATCCCTTTGAAGACTATAGGGCCAAAGGAAATAGCCTCCGATAACAAAGAGAAAGAAGCATTCTGAGAAACTTCGTTGTTTTCTGTGAAATCATCTCAGAGAGTTACAGCTTTCCCCTCAAGGAGCCTTTCGCTAAGACAGTTATTGTGGAATTGGCAAAGTGATATTTGGAAGCCCTTAGAGGGCTATGGTGAAAAAGCAAATATCCTCAGATGAAATCTGGAAAGAAGCTTTCTGAGAAACTGCTTAGTGTTCTGTTAATTCATCTCACAGAGTTACATCTGTATTTCGTGGATCTCCTTGCTAGCCTTATCTCTGTGGAATCTGAGAAAAGATATTTCGGATCCCTTTGAAGACTATAGGGCCAAAGGAAATATCCTCCGATAACAAAGAGAAAGAAGCTTTCTGAGAAACTTCTTTGTGTTCTGTGAAATCATCTCACAGAGTTACAGCTTTCCCCTCAAGGAGCCTTTCGCTAAGACAGTTCATGTGGAATTGGCAAAGTGATATTTGAAAGCCCATAGAAGGCTATGGTGAAAAAGGAAATATCCTCAGATGAAATCTGGAAAGAAGCTTTCTGAGAAACTGCTTAGTGTTCTGTTAATTCATCTCACAGAGTTACATCTGTGTTTCGTGGATCTCTTTGCTAGCCTTATTTCTGTGGAATCTGTTAACAGAAATTTCCGATCCCTTTGAAGACTATAGGGCCAAAGGAAATATCCTCCGATAACAAATAGAAAGAATCTTTCTGAGAAACTTCGTTGTGTTCTCTGAAATCATCTCACAGAGGTTCAGCTTGCCCCTCAAGGAGCCTTTCGCTAAGACAGTTCTTGAGGAATTGGTAAAGTGATATTTGGAAGCCCATATAGGGCTACGGTGAAAAAGGAAATATCCTCAGATGAAATCTGGAAAGAAGCTTTCTGAGAAACTGCTTAGTGTTCTGTTAATTCGTCTCAAGAGTTACATCTGTATGTCGTGGATCTCTTTGCTAGTCTTATTTCTTTGGAATCTGAGAACAGATATTTCGGATCCCTTTGAAGACTCTAGGGCCAAAGGAAATATCCTCTGATAACAAAGAGAAAGAAGCTTTCTGAGAAACTTCGTTGTGTTCTGTGAAATCATCTCACAGAGTTACAGCTTTCCCCTGAAGGAGCCTTTCGCTAAGACAGTTCTTGTGGAATTCGCAAAGTGATATTTGGAAGCCCTAAGAGGGCTATGGTGAAAAAGAAAATATCCACAGATGAAATCAGAAAAGAAGCTTTCTGAGAAACTGCTTAGGGTTCTGTTAATTCATCTCACAGAGTTGCATCTGTATTTCGTTTATCTCTTTGCTAGTCTTATTTCTGTGGAATCTGAGAACAGATATTTCCGATCCCTTTGAAGACTATAGGGCCAAAGGAAATATCCTCCGATAACAAAGAGAAAGAAGCTTTCTGAGAAACTTCGTTGTGTTCTGTGAAATCATCTCACAGAGTTACAGCTTTCCCCTCAAGGAGCCTTTGGCTAAGACAGTTCTTGTGGAATTGGCAAAGTGATATTTGGAAGCCCATAGAGGGCTACAGTGAAAAAGGAAATATCCTCAGATGAAATCTGGAAAGAAGCTTTCTGAGAAACTGCTTAGTGTTCTGTTAATTCATCTCACAGAGTTACATCTGTGTTTCGTGGATCTCTTTGCTAGCCTTATTTCTGTGGAATCTGAGAACAGATATTTCGGATCCCTTTGAAGACTATAGGGCCAAAGGAAATATCCTCCGATGAAAAAGAGAAAGAAGCTTACTGAGAAACTTCGTTGTGTTCTGTGAAATCATCTCACAGAGTTACAGCTTTACCCTCAAGGAGCCTTTGGCTAAGACAGTTCTTGTGGAGTTGGCAAAGTGACATTTGGAAGACCATAGAGGGCTACGGTGAAAAAGGAAATACCCTCAGATGAAATCTGGAAAGGAGCTTTCTGAGAAACTGCTTAGTGTTCTGTTAATTCATCTCACAGAGTTACATCTGTATTTCGTGGATCTCTTTGCTAGCCTTATTTCTGTGGAATCTGAGAACAGATATTTCGGATCCCTTTGAAGACTATAGGGACAAAGGAAATAGCCTCCGATAACAAAGAGAAAGAAGCTTTCTGAGAAACTTCGTTGTGTTCTGTGAAATCATCTCACAGAGTTACAGCTTTCCCCTCAAGGAGCCTTTCGCTAAGACAGTTCTTGTGGAATTGGCAAAGTGATATTTGGAAGCCCTTAGAGGGATATGGTGAAAAAGGAAATATCCTCAGATGAAATCTAGAAAGAAGCTTTCTGAGAAACTGCTTAGTGTTCTGTTAATTCATCTCACAGAGTTACAACTGCATTTCGTGGATCTCTTTGCTAGCCTTATTTCTGTGGAATCTGAGAACAGATATTTCGGATCCCTTTGAAGACTATAGGGCCAAAGGAAATATCCTCCGATAACAAAGAGAAAGAAGCTTTCTGAGAAACTTCGTTGTGTTCTGTGAAATCATCTCACAGAGTTACAGCTTTCCCCTCAAGGAGCCTTTCGCTAAGACAGTTCTTGTGGAATTGGCAAAGTGATATTTGGAAGCCCATAGAGGGCTATGGTGAAAGAGGAAATATCCTCAGATGAAATCTGGAAAGAAGCTTTCTGAGAAACTGCTTAGTGTTCTGTTAATTCAACTCACAGAGTTACATCTGTATTTCGTGGATCTCCTTGCTAGCCTTATTTCTGTGGAATCTGAGAACAGATATTTCGGATCCCTTTGAAGACTATAGGGCCAAAGGAAATATCCTCCGATAACAAAGAGAAAGAAGCTTTCTGAGAAACTTCGTTGTGTTCTGTGAAATCATCTCACAGAGTTAGAGATTTCCCCTCAAGGAGACTTTCGCTAAGAGAGTTCTTGTGGAATTGGCAAAGTGATATTTGGAAGCCCTTAGAGGGCTATGGTGAAAGAGGAAATATCCTCAGACGAAATCTGGAAAGAAGCTTTCTGAGAAACTGCTTAGTGTTCTGTTAATTCATCTCACAGAGTTACATCTGTATTTCGTGGATCCCCTTGCTAGCCTTATTTCTGTGGAATCTGAGAACAGATATTTCGGATCCCTTTGAAGACTATAGGGCCAAAGGAAATATCCTCCGATAACAAAGAGAAAGAAGCTTTCTGAGAAACTTCTTGGTGTTCTGTGAAATCATCTCACAGAGTTACAGCTTTCCCCTCAAGGAGCGTTTCGCTAAGACAGTTCTTGTGGAATTGGCAAAGTGATATTTGGAAGCCCATAGAGGGCTAAGGTGAAAAAGGAAATATCCTCAGAGGAAATATGGAAAGAAGCTTTCTGAGAAACTGCTTAGTGTTCTGTTAATTCATCTCACAGAGTTACATCTGTATTTCGTGGATCTCTTTGCTAGCCTTATTTCTGTGGAATCTGAGAACAGATATTTCGGATCCCTTTGAAGACTATAGGGCCAAAGGAAATATCCTCCGATAACAAAGAGAAAGAAGCTTTCTGAGAAACATGGTTGTGTTATGTGAATCATCTCACAGAGTTACAGCTTTCCCCTCAAGGAGCCTTTCTCTAAGACAGTTCTTGAAGAATTGTCAAAGTGATATTTGGAAGCCCATAGAGGGCTATGGTGAAAAAGGAAATATCCTCAGAGGAAATCTGGAAAGAAGCTTTCTGAGAGACTGCTTAGTGTTCTGTTAATTCATCTCACAGTGTTACATCTGTATTTCGTGGATCTCTTTGCTGGCCTTATTTCTGTGGAATCTGAGAACAGATAATACGGTTCCCTTTGAAGACTATAGTTCCAAAGGAAATATCCTCCGATTAAAAAGAGAAAGAAGCTTTCTGAGAAACTTCGTTGTGTTCTGAGAAATCATCTCACAGAGTTACAGCTTTCCCCTCAAGCAGCCTTTCGCTAAGACAGTTCTTGTGGAATTGGCAAAGTGATATTTGGAAGCCCATAGAGGGCTATGGTGAAAAAGGAAATATCCTCAGATGAAATCTGGAAAGAAGCTTTCTGAGAAACTGCTTAGTGTTCTGTTAATTCATCTCACAGAGTTACATCTGTATTTCGTGGATCTCTTTGCTACCCTTATTTCTGTGGAATCTGAGAACAGATATTTCGTATCCCTTTGAAGACCATAGGGCCAAAAGAAATATCCTCCGATAACAAAGAGAAAGAAGCTTTCTGAGAAACTTCGTTGTGTTCTGTGAAATCATCTCACAGAGGTACAGCTTTCCCCTCAAGGAGACTTTCGCTAAGACAGTTCTTGTGGAATTGGCAAAGTGATATTTGTAAGCCCATAGAGGGCTATGGTGAAAAAGGAAATATCCTCAGATGAAATCTGGAAAGAAGCTTTCTGAGAAACTGCTTAGTGTTCTCTTAATTCATCTCACAGAGTTACATCTGTATTTCGTGGATCTCTTTGCTAGCCTTATTTCTGTGGAATCTGAGAACAGATATTTCGGATCCCTTTGAAGACTATAGGGTGAAAGGAAATATCCTCCGATAACAAAGAGAAAGAAGCTTTCTGAGAAACTTCGTTGTGTTCTGTCAAATCATCTCACAGAGTTACAGCTTTCCCCTCACGGAGCCTTTCGCTAAGACAGTTCTTGTGGAATAGGCAAAGTGATATTTGGAAGCCCATAGAGGGCTACGGTGAAAAAGGAAATATCCTCAGATGAAATCTGGAAAGAAGCTTTCTGAGAAACTGCTTAGTGTTCTGTTAATTCATCTCACACAGTTACATCTGTATTTCGTGGATGTCTTTGCTAGCCTTATTTCTGTGGAATCTGAGAACAGATATTTCGGATCCCTTTGAAGACTATAGGGCCAAAGGAAATATCCTCCGATAACAAAGAGAAAGAAGCTTTCTGAGAAACTTCTTTGTGTTCTGTGAAATCATCTCACAGAGTTACAGCTTTCCCCTCAAGGAGACTTTTGCTAAGACAGTTCTTGTGGAATTGGCAAAGTGATATTTGGAAGCCCATAGAGGGCTATGGTGAAAAAGGAAATATCCTCAGATGAAATCTGGAAAGAAGCTTTCAGAGAAACTGCTTAGTGTTCTGTTAATTCAACTCACAGAGTTACATCTGTATTTCGTGGATGTCTTTGCTCGCCTTATTTCTGTGGAATCTGAGAACAGATATTTCGTATCCCTTTGAAGACTATAGGGCCAAAGGAAATATCCTCCGATAACAAAGAGAAAGAAGCTTTCTGAGAAACTTCTTTGTGTTCTGGAAATCATCTCACAGAGTTGCAGCTTTCCGCTCAAGGAGCCTTTCGCTAAGACAGTTCTTGTGGAATTGGCAAAGTGATATTTGTAAGCCCATAGAGGGCTATGGTGAAAAAGGAAATATCCTCAGATGAAATCTGGAAAGAAGCTTTCTGAGAAACTGCTTAGTGTTCTGTTAATTCATCTCTCAGAGTTACATCTGTATTTCGTGGATCTCCTTGCTAGCCTTATTTCTGTGGAATCTGAGAACAGATATTTCGGATCCCTTTGTAGACTATAGGGCCAAAGGAAATATCCTCCGATAACAAAGAGAAAGAAGGTTTCTGAGAAACTTCTTGGTGTTCTGTGAAATCACCTCACAGAGTTACAGCTTTCCCCTCAAGCAGCCTTTCGCTAAGACAGTTCTTGTGGAAATGTCAAAGTGATGTTTGGAAGCCCATAGAGGGCTATGGTGAAAAAGGAAATATCCTCAGATGAAATCTGGAAAGAAGGTTTCTGAGAAACTGCTTAGTGTTCTGTTTATTCATCTCACAGAGTTACATCTGTATTTCGTGGATCTCTTTGCTAGCCTTATTTCTGTGGAATCTGAGAACAGATATTTCGGATCCCTTTGAAGACTATAGGGCCAAAGGAAATATCCTCCGATAACAAAGAGAAAGAAGCTTTCTGAGAAACTTCTTTGTGTTCTCTGAAATCATCTCACATAGTTGCAGCTTTCCGCTCAAGGAGCCTTTGGCTAAGACAGTTCTTGTGGAATTGGCAAAGTGATATTTGGAAGCCCATAGAGGGCTATGGTGAAAAAGGAAATATCCTCAGATGAAATCTGGAAAGAAACTTTCTGAGAAACTGCTTAGTGTTCTGTTTATTCATCTCACAGAGTTACATCTGTATTTCGTGGATCTCTTTGCTAGTCTTATTTCTGTGGAATCTGAGAGCAGATATTTCGGATCTCTTTGAAGAGTATAGGGCCAAAGGAAATAACCTCCGATAACAAAGAGAAAGAAGCTTTCTGAGAAAATTCGTTGTGTTCTGTGAAATCACCTCACAGAGTTACAGCTTTCTTCTCAAGGAGCCTTTCGCTAAGACAGTTCTTATGAAATTGGCAAAGTGATATCTGGAAGCCCATAGAAGGCTATGGTGAAAAAGGAAATATCCTCAGATGAAACCTGGAAAGAAGCGTTCTGAGAAACTGCTTAGTGTTCTGTTAATTCACCTCACAGAGTTACATCTGTATTTCGTGGATCTCTTTGCTAGCATTATTTCTGTGGAATCTGAGAACAGATATTTCGGATCCCTTTGAAGACTATAGGGCCAAAGGAAATATCCTCCGATAACAAAGAGAAAGAAGCTTTCTGAGAAACTTCTTGGTGTTCTGTGAAATCATCTCACAGAGTTACAGCTTTCCCCTCAAGGAGCCTTTCGCTAAGACAGTTCTTGTGGAATTGGCAAAGTGATATTTGGAAGCCCATAGAGGGCTAAGGTGAAAAAGGAAATATCCTCAGAGGAAATATGGAAAGAAGCTTTCTGAGAAACTGCTTAGTGTTCTGTTAATTCATCTCACAGAGTTACATCTGTATTTCGTGGATCTCTTTGCTAGCCTTATTTCTGTGGAATCTGAGAACAGATATTTCGGATCCCTTTGAAGACTATAGGGCCAAAGGAAATATCCTCCGATAACAAAGAGAAAGAAGCTTTCTGAGAAACATGGTTGTGTTATGTGAATCGTCTCACAGAGTTACAGCTTTCCCCTCAAGGAGCCTTTCTCTAAGACAGTTCTTGAAGAATTGTCAAAGTGATATTTGGAAGCCCATAGAGGGCTATGGTGAAAAAGGAAATATCCTCAGAGGAAATCTGGAAAGAAGCCTTCTGAGAGACTGCTTAGTGTTCTGTTAATTCATCTCACAGAGTTACATCTATATTTCGTGGATCTCTTTGCTGGCCTTATTTCTGTGGAATCTGAGAACAGATAATACGGTTCCCTTTGAAGACTATAGTTCCAAAGGAAATATCCTCCGATTAAAAAGAGAAAGAAGCTTTCTGAGAAACTTCGTTGTGTTCTGAGAAATCATCTCACAGAGTTACAGCTTTCCCCTCAAGCAGCCTTTCGCTAAGACAGTTCTTGTGGAATTGGCAAAGTGATATTTGGAAGCCCATAGAGGGCTATGGTGAAAAAGGAAATATCCTCAGATGAAATCTGGAAAGAAGCTTTCTGAGAAACTGCTTAGTGTTCTGTTTATTCATCTCACAGAGTTACATCTGCATTTCGTGGATCTCTTTGCTAGTCTTATTTCTGTGGAATCTGAGAACAGATATTTCGGATCCCTTTGAAGACTATAGGGCCAAAGGAAATATCCTCCGATAACAAAGAGAAAGAAGCTTTCTGAGAAACTTCGTTGTGTTCTGTGAAATCATCTCACAGAGTTACAGCTTTCCAATCAAGGAGCCTTTCGCTAAGACAGTTCATGTGGAATTGGCAAAGTGATATTTGGAAGCCCATAGAGGGCTATGGTGAAAAAGGAAATATCCTCAGATGAAATCTGGAAAGAAGCTTTCTGAGAAACTGCTTAGTGTTCTGTTAATTCATCTCACAGAGTTACATCTGTATTTCGTGGATCTCTTTGCTAGCATTATTTCTGTGGAATCTGAGAACAGATATTTCGGATCCCTTTGAAGAATACAGGGCCAAAGGAAATATCCTCCGATAACAAAGAGAAAGAAGCTTTCTGAGAAACTTCTTTGTGTTCTGTGAAATCATCTCACAGAGTTACAGCTTTCCCCTCAAGGAGCCTTTCGCTAAGACAGTTCTTTTGGAATTGGCAAAGTGATATTTGAAGCCCCTAGAGGGCTATGGTGAAAAAGGAAATATCCTCAGATGAAATCTGGAAGGAAGCTTTCTGAGAAACTGCTTAGTGTTCTGTTAATTCATCTCACAGAGTTACATCTGTATTTCGTGGATCTCTTTGCTAGCCTTATTTCTGTGGAATCTGAGAACAGATATTTCGTATCCCTTTGAAGACTATAGGGCCAAAAGAAATATCCTCCGATAACAAAGAGAAAGAATCTTTCTGAGAAACTTCGTTGTGTTCTGTGAAATCATCTCACAGAGTTACAGCTTTCCCCTCAAGGAGACTTTCGCTAAGACAGTTCTTGTGGAATTGGCAAAGTGATATTTGTAAGCCCATAGAGGGCTATGGTGAAAAAGGAAATATCCTCAGATGAAATCTGGAAAGAAGCTTTCTGAGAAACTGCGTAGTGTTCTCTTAATTCATCTCACAGAGTTACATCTGTATTTCGTGGATCTCTTTGCTAGCCTTATTTCTGTGGAATCTGAGAACAGATATTTCGGATCCCTTTGAAGACTATAGGGCGAAAGGAAATATCCTCCGATAACAAAGAGAAAGAAGCTTTCTGAGAAACTTCGTTGTGTTCTGTCAAATCATCTCACAGAGTTACAGCTTTCCCCTCAAGGAGCCTTTCGCTAAGACAGTTCTTGTGTAATTGGCAAAGTGATATTTGGAAGCCCATAGAGGGCTACGGTGAAAAAGGAAATATCCTCAGATGAAATCTGGAAAGAAGCTTTCTGAGAAACTGCTTAGTGTTCTGTTAATTCATCTCACACAGTTACATCTGTATTTCGTGGATGTCTTTGCTAGCCTTATTTCTGTGGAATCTGAGAACAGATATTTCGGATCCCTTTGAAGACCATAGGGCCAAAGGAAATATCCTCCGATAACAAAGAGAAAGAAGCTTTCTGAGAAACTTCGTTGTGTTCTGTGAAATCATCTCACAGAGTTACAGCTTTCCTCTCAAGGAGCCTTTCGCTAAGACAGTTCTTGTGGAATTGGCAAAGTGATATTTGGAAGCCCATAGAGGGCTATGGTGAAAAAGGAAAGATCCTCAGATGAAATCTGGAAAGAAGCTTTCTGAGAAACTGCTTAGTGTTCTGTTAATTCATCTCACAGAGTTACATCTGTATTTCGTGGATCTCTTTGCTAGCCTTATTTCTGTTGAATCTGGGAACAGATATTTCGGATCCCTTTGAAGACTATAGGGCCAAAAAAAATATCCTCCGATAACAAAGAGAAAGAAGATTTCTGAGAAACTTCGTTGTGTTCTGTGAAATCATCTCACAGAGTTACAGCTTTCCCCTCAAGGAGCCTTTCGCTAAGACAGTTCTTGTGGAATTGATAAAGTGATATTTGGAAGCCCATAGAGGGCTTTGGTGAAAAAGGAAATATCCTCAGATGAAATCTGGAAAGAAGCTTTCTGAGAAACTGCTTAGTGTTCTGTTAATTCATCTCACAGAGTTACATCTGTATTTCGTAGATCTCTTTGCTAGCCTTATTTCTGTGGAATCTGAGAACAGATATTTCGGATCCCTTTGAAGACTGTAGGGCCAAAGGAAATATCCTCCGATAAAAAAGAGAAAGAATCTTTCTGAGAAACTTCGTTGTGTTCTGTGAAATCATCTCACAGAGTTACAGCTTTCCCCTCAAGGAGCCTTTCGCTAAGACAGTTCTTGTGGAATTGTCAAAGTGATATTTGGAAGCCCATAGAGGGCTATGGTGAAAAAGGAAATATCCTCAGATGAAATCTGGAAAGAAGATTTCTGAGAAACTGCTTAGTGTTCTGTTAATTCATCTCACAGAGTTACATCTGTATTTCGTGGATGTCTTTGCTAGCCTTATTTCTGTGGAATCTGAGAACAGATATTTCGGATCCCTTTGAAGACTATAGGGTCAAGGAAATATCCACGGATAACAAAGAGAAAGAAGCTTTCTGAGAAACTTCGTTGTGTTCTGTGAAATCATCTCACAGAGTTACAGCTTTACCCTCAAGAAGCCTTTCGCTAAGACAGTTCTTGTGGAATTGGCAAAGTGATATTTGTAAGCCCATAGAGGACTCTGGTGAAAAAGGAAATATCCTCAGATGAAATCTTGAAAGAAGCTTTCTGAGAAACTGCTTAGTGTTCTGTTAATTCATCTCACAGAGTTACATCTGTATTTCGTGGATCACTTTGCTACCGTTATTTCCGTGGAATCAGAGAACAGATATTTCGGATCCCTTTGAAGACTATAGGGCCAAAGGAAATGTCCTCCGATGAAAGAAGCTTTCTGAGAAACTTCGTTGTGTTCTGTGAAATCATCTCACAGAGTTACAGCTTTCCCCTCACGGAGCCTTTAGCTAAGACATTTCTTGTGGAATTGGCAAAGTGATATTTGGAAGCCCATAGAGGGCTATGGTGAAAAAGGAAATATCCTCAGATGAAATCTGGAAAGAAGCTTTCTGAGAAACTGCTTAGTGTTCTGTTAATTCATCTCACAGAGTTACATCTGTATTTCGTGGAGCTCTTTGCTAGCCTTATTTCTGTGGAATCTGAGAACAGATATTTCGGATCCCTTTGTAGTCTATAGGGCCAGGGAAATATCCTCCGATAACAAAGAGAAAGAAGCTTTCTGAGAAACTTCGTTGTGTTCTGTGAAATCATCTTACACAGTTACAGCTTTCCCATCAAGGAGCCTTTCGCTAAGACAGTTCTTGTGGAATTGGCAAAGTGATATTTGGAAGCCCTTAGAGGGCTATGGTGAAAAAGGAAATATCCTCAGATGAAATCTGGAAAGAAGCTTTCTGAGAAACTGCTCAGTGTTCTGTTAATTCACCTCACAGAATTACATCTGTATTTCTTTGATGTCTTTGCTAGCCTTATTTCTGTAGAATCTGAGAACAGATATTTCGGATCCCTTTGAAGACTATAGGGCCAAAGGAAATATCCTCCGATAACAAAGAGAAAGAAGCTTTCTGAGAAACTTCGTTGTGTTCTGTGAAATCATCTCACAGAGTTACAGCTGTCCCCTCAAGGAGCCTTTCGCTAAGACAGTTCTTGTGGAATTGGCAAAGTGATATTTGGAAGCCCATAGAGGGCTACGGTGAAAAAGGAAATATCCTCAGATGAAATCTGGAAAGAAGCTTTCTGAGAAACTGCTTAGTGTTCTGTTAATTCACCTCACAGAGTTACATCTGTATTTCGTGGATCTCCTTGCTAGCCTTATTTCTGTGGAATCTGAGAACAGATATTTCGGATCCCTTTGAAGACTATAGGGCCAAAGGAAATATCCTCCGATAAGAAAGAGAAAGAAGCTTTCTGAGAAACTTCGTTGTGTTCTGTGAAATCATCTCACAGAGTTACAGCTTTCCCCTCAAGGAGCCTTTCACTAAGACAGTTCTTGTGGAATTGGCAAAGTGATATTTGGAAGCCCATAGAGGGCTATGGTGAAAAAGGAAATATCCTCAGATGAAATCTGGAAAGAAGCTTTCTGAGAAACTGCTTCGTGGTCTGTTAATTCATCTCACAGAGTTACATCTGTATTTCGTGGGTCTCTTTGCTAGTCTTATTTCTTTGGAATCTGAGAACAGATATTTCGGATCCCTTTGAAGACTATAGGGCCAAAGGAAATATCCTCCGATAACAAAGAGAAAGAAGCTTGCTGAGAAACTTCGTTGTGTTCTGTGAAATCATCTCACAGAGTTACAGCTTTACCCTCAAGGAGCCTTTGGCTAAGACAGTTCTTGTGGAGTTGGCAAAGTGACATTTGGAAGACCATAGAGGGCTACGGTGAGAAAGGAAATACCCTCAGATGAAATCTGGAAAGAAGCTTTCTGAGAAACTGCTTAGTGTTCTGTTAATTCATCTCACAGAGTTACATCTGTATTTCGTGGATCTCTTTGCTAGCCTTATTTCTGTGGAATCTGAGAACAGATATTTCGGATCCCTTTGAAGACTATAGGGACAAAGGAAATAGCCTCCGATAACAAAGAGAAAGAAGCTTTCTGAGAAACTTCGTTGTGTTCTGTGAAATCATCTCACAGAGTTACAGCTTTCCCCTCAAGGAGCCTTTCGCTAAGACAGTTCTTGTGGAATTGGCAAAGTGATATTTGGAAGCCCTTAGAGGGATATGGTGAAAAAGGAAATATCCTCAGATGAAATCTAGAAAGAAGCTTTCTGAGAAACTGCTTAGTGTTCTGTTAATTCATCTCACAGAGTTACAACTGCATTTCGTGGATCTCTTTGCTAGCCTTATTTCTGTGGAATCTGAGAACAGATATTTCGGATCCCTTTGAAGACTATAGGGCCAAAGGAAATATCCTCCGATAACAAAGAGAAAGAAGCTTTCTGAGAAACTTCGTTGTGTTCTGTGAAATCATCTCACAGAGTTACAGCTTTCCCCTCAAGGAGCCTTTCGCTAAGACAGTTCTTGTGGAATTGGCAAAGTGATATTTGGAAGCCCATAGAGGGCTATGGTGAAAAAGGAAATATCCTCAGATGAAATCTGGAAAGAAGCTTTCTGAGAAACTGCTTAGTGTTCTGTTAATTCAACTCACAGAGTTACATCTGTATTTCGTGGATCTCTTTGCTACCCTTATTTCTGTGGAATCTGAGAACAGATATTTCGTATCCCTTTGAAGACCATAGGGCCAAAAGAAATATCCTCCGATAACAAAGAGAAAGAAGCTTTCTGAGAAACTTCGTTGTGTTCTGTGAAATCATCTCACAGAGGTACAGCTTTCCCCTCAAGGAGACTTTCGCTAAGACAGTTCTTGTGGAATTGGCAAAGTGATATTTGTAAGCCCATAGAGGGCTATGGTGAAAAAGGAAATATCCTCAGATGAAATCTGGAAAGAAGCTTTCTGAGAAACTGCTTAGTGTTCTCTTAATTCATCTCACAGAGTTACATCTGTATTTCGTGGATCTCTTTGCTAGCCTTATTTCTGTGGAATCTGAGAACAGATATTTCGGATCCCTTTGAAGACTATAGGGTGAAAGGAAATATCCTCCGATAACAAAGAGAAAGAAGCTTTCTGAGAAACTTCGTTGTGTTCTGTCAAATCATCTCACAGAGTTACAGCTTTCCCCTCACGGAGCCTTTCGCTAAGACAGTTCTTGTGGAATAGGCAAAGTGATATTTGGAAGCCCATAGAGGGCTACGGTGAAAAAGGAAATATCCTCAGATGAAATCTGGAAAGAAGCTTTCTGAGAAACTGCTTAGTGTTCTGTTAATTCATCTCACACAGTTACATCTGTATTTCGTGGATGTCTTTGCTAGCCTTATTTCTGTGGAATCTGAGAACAGATATTTCGGATCCCTTTGAAGACTATAGGGCCAAAGGAAATATCCTCCGATAACAAAGAGAAAGAAGCTTTCTGAGAAACTTCTTTGTGTTCTGTGAAATCATCTCACAGAGTTACAGCTTTCCCCTCAAGGAGACTTTCGCTAAGACAGTTCTTGTGGAATTGGCAAAGTGATATTTGGAAGCCCATAGAGGGCTATGGTGAAAAAGGAAATATCCTCAGATGAAATCTGGAAAGAAGCTTTCAGAGAAACTGCTTAGTGTTCTGTTAATTCAACTCACAGAGTTACATCTGTATTTCGTGGATGTCTTTGCTCGCCTTATTTCTGTGGAATCTGAGAACAGATATTTCGTATCCCTTTGAAGACTATAGGGCCAAAGGAAATATCCTCCGATAACAAAGAGAAAGAAGCTTTCTGAGAAACTTCTTTGTGTTCTGGAAATCATCTCACAGAGTTGCAGCTTTCCGCTCAAGGAGCCTTTCGCTAAGACAGTTCTTGTGGAATTGGCAAAGTGATATTTGTAACCCCATAGAGGGCTATGGTGAAAAAGGAAATATCCTCAGATGAAATCTGGAAAGAAGCTTTCTGAGAAACTGCTTAGTGTTCTGTTAATTCATCTCTCAGAGTTACATCTGTATTTCGTGGATCTCCTTGCTAGCCTTATTTCTGTGGAATCTGAGAACAGATATTTCGGATCCCTTTGTAGACTATAGGGCCAAAGGAAATATCCTCCGATAACAAATAGAAAGAAGGTTTCTGAGAAACTTCTTGGTGTTCTGTGAAATCACCTCACAGAGTTACAGCTTTCCCCTCAAGCAGCCTTTCGCTAAGACAGTTCTTGTGGAAATGTCAAAGTGATGTTTGGAAGCCCATAGAGGGCTATGGTGAAAAAGGAAATATCCTCAGATGAAATCTGGAAAGAAGGTTTCTGAGAAACTGCTTAGTGTTCTGTTTATTCATCTCACAGAGTTACATCTGTATTTCGTGGATCTCTTTGCTAGCCTTATTTCTGTGGAATCTGAGAACAGATATTTCGGATCCCTTTGAAGACTATAGGGCCAAAGGAAATATCCTCCGATAACAAAGAGAAAGAAGCTTTCTGAGAAACTTCTTTGTGTTCTCTGAAATCATCTCACATAGTTGCAGCTTTCCGCTCAAGGAGCCTTTGGCTAAGACAGTTCTTGTGGAATTGGCAAAGTGATATTTGGAAGCCCATAGAGGGCTATGGTGAAAAAGGAAATATCCTCAGATGAAATCTGGAAAGAAACTTTCTGAGAAACTGCTTAGTGTTCTGTTTATTCATCTCACAGAGTTACATCTGTATTTCGTGGATCTCTTTGCTAGTCTTATTTCTGTGGAATCTGAGAGCAGATATTTCGGATCTCTTTGAAGAGTATAGGGCCAAAGGAAATAACCTCCGATAACAAAGAGAAAGAAGCTTTCTGAGAAAATTCGTTGTGTTCTGTGAAATCACCTCACAGAGTTACAGCTTTCTTCTCAAGGAGCCTTTCGCTAAGACAGTTCTTATGAAATTGGCAAAGTGATATCTGGAAGCCCATAGAAGGCTATGGTGAAAAAGGAAATATCCTCAGATGAAACCTGGAAAGAAGCGTTCTGAGAAACTGCTTAGTGTTCTGTTAATTCATCTCACAGAGTTACATCTGTATTTCGTGGATCTCTTTGCTAGCATTATTTCTGTGGAATCTGAGAACAGATATTTCGGATCCCTTTGAAGACTATAGGGCCAAAGGAAATATCCTCCGATAACAAAGAGAAAGAAGCTTTCTGAGAAACTTCTTGGTGTTCTGTGAAATCATCTCACAGAGTTACAGCTTTCCCCTCAAGGAGCCTTTCGCTAAGACAGTTCTTGTGGAATTGGCAAAGTGATATTTGGAAGCCCATAGAGGGCTAAGGTGAAAAAGGAAATATCCTCAGAGGAAATATGGAAAGAAGCTTTCTGAGAAACTGCTTAGTGTTCTGTTAATTCATCTCACAGAGTTACATCTGTATTTCGTGGATCTCTTTGCTAGCCTTATTTCTGTGGAATCTGAGAACAGATATTTCGGATCCCTTTGAAGACTATAGGGCCAAAGGAAATATCCTCCGATAACAAAGAGAAAGAAGCTTTCTGAGAAACATGGTTGTGTTATGTGAATCGTCTCACAGAGTTACAGCTTTCCCCTCAAGGAGCCTTTCTCTAAGACAGTTCTTGAAGAATTGTCAAAGTGATATTTGGAAGCCCATAGAGTGCTATGGTGAAAAAGGAAATATCCTCAGAGGAAATCTGGAAAGAAGCCTTCTGAGAGACTGCTTAGTGTTCTGTTAATTCATCTCACAGAGTTACATCTATATTTCGTGGATCTCTTTGCTGGCCTTATTTCTGTGGAATCTGAGAACAGATAATACGGTTCCCTTTGAAGACTATAGTTCCAAAGGAAATATCCTCCGATTAAAAAGAGAAAGAAGCTTTCTGAGAAACTTCGTTGTGTTCTGAGAAATCATCTCACAGAGTTACAGCTTTCCCCTCAAGCAGCCTTTCGCTAAGACAGTTCTTGTGGAATTGGCAAAGTGATATTTGGAAGCCCATAGAGGGCTATGGTGAAAAAGGAAATATCCTCAGATGAAATCTGGAAAGAAGCTTTCTGAGAAACTGCTTAGTGTTCTGTTTATTCATCTCACAGAGTTACATCTGCATTTCGTGGATCTCTTTGCTAGTCTTATTTCTGTGGAATCTGAGAACAGATATTTCGGATCCCTTTGAAGACTATAGGGCCAAAGGAAATATCCTCCGATAACAAAGAGATAGAAGCTTTCTGAGAAACTTCGTTGTGTTCTGTGAAATCATCTCACAGAGTTACAGCTTTCCAATCAAGGAGCCTTTCGCTAAGACAGTTCATGTGGAATTGGCAAAGTGATATTTGGAAGCCCATAGAGGGCTATGGTGAAAAAGGAAATATCCTCAGATGAAATCTGGAAAGAAGCTTTCTGAGAAACTGCTTAGTGTTCTGTTAATTCATCTCACAGAGTTACATCTGTATTTCGTGGATCTCTTTGCTAGCATTATTTCTGTGGAATCTGAGAACAGATATTTCGGATCCCTTTGAAGAATACAGGGCCAAAGGAAATATCCTCCGATAACAAAGAGAAAGAAGCTTTCTGAGAAACTTCTTTGTGTTCTGTGAAATCATCTCACAGAGTTACAGCTTTCCCCTCAAGGAGCCTTTCGCTAAGACAGTTCTTTTGGAATTGGCAAAGTGATATTTGAAGCCCCTAGAGGGCTATGGTGAAAAAGGAAATATCCTCAGATGAAATCTGGAAGGAAGCTTTCTGAGAAACTGCTTAGTGTTCTGTTAATTCATCTCACAGAGTTACATCTGTATTTCGTGGATCTCTTTGCTAGCCTTATTTCTGTGGAATCTGAGAACAGATATTTCGTATCCCTTTGAAGACTATAGGGCCAAAAGAAATATCCTCCGATAACAAAGAGAAAGAATCTTTCTGAGAAACTTCGTTGTGTTCTGTGAAATCATCTCACAGAGTTACAGCTTTCCCCTCAAGGAGACTTTCGCTAAGACAGTTCTTGTGGAATTGGCAAAGTGATATTTGTAAGCCCATAGAGGGCTATGGTGAAAAAGGAAATATCCTCAGATGAAATCTGGAAAGAAGCTTTCTGAGAAACTGCGTAGTGTTCTCTTAATTCATCTCACAGAGTTACATCTGTATTTCGTGGATCTCTTTGCTAGCCTTATTTCTGTGGAATCTGAGAACAGATATTTCGGATCCCTTTGAAGACTATAGGGCGAAAGGAAATATCCTCCGATAACAAAGAGAAAGAAGCTTTCTGAGAAACTTCGTTGTGTTCTGTCAAATCATCTCACAGAGTTACAGCTTTCCCCTCAAGGAGCCTTTCGCTAAGACAGTTCTTGTGTAATTGGCAAAGTGATATTTGGAAGCCCATAGAGGGCTACGGTGAAAAAGGAAATATCCTCAGATGAAATCTGGAAAGAAGCTTTCTGAGAAACTGCTTAGTGTTCTGTTAATTCATCTCACACAGTTACATCTGTATTTCGTGGATGTCTTTGCTAGCCTTATTTCTGTGGAATCTGAGAACAGATATTTCGGATCCCTTTGAAGACCATAGGGCCAAAGGAAATATCCTCCGATAACAAAGAGAAAGAAGCTTTCTGAGAAACTTCGTTGTGTTCTGTGAAATCATCTCACAGAGTTACAGCTTTCCTCTCAAGGAGCCTTTCGCTAAGACAGTTCTTGTGGAATTGGCAAAGTGATATTTGGAAGCCCATAGAGGGCTATGGTGAAAAAGGAAAGATCCTCAGATGAAATCTGGAAAGAAGCTTTCTGAGAAACTGCTTAGTGTTCTGTTAATTCATCTCACAGAGTTACATCTGTATTTCGTGGATCTCTTTGCTAGCCTTATTTCTGTTGAATCTGGGAACAGATATTTCGGATCCCTTTGAAGACTATAGGGCCAAAAAAAATATCCTCCGATAACAAAGAGAAAGAAGATTTCTGAGAAACTTCGTTGTGTTCTGTGAAATCATCTCACAGAGTTACAGCTTTCCCCTCAAGGAGCCTTTCGCTAAGACAGTTCTTGTGGAATTGATAAAGTGATATTTGGAAGCCCATAGAGGGCTTTGGTGAAAAAGGAAATATCCTCAGATGAAATCTGGAAAGAAGCTTTCTGAGAAACTGCTTAGTGTTCTGTTAATTCATCTCACAGAGTTACGTCTGTATTTCGTAGATCTCTTTGCTAGCCTTATTTCTGTGGAATCTGAGAACAGATATTTCGGATCCCTTTGAAGACTGTAGGGCCAAAGGAAATATCCTCCGATAAAAAAGAGAAAGAATCTTTCTGAGAAACTTCGTTGTGTTCTGTGAAATCATCTCACAGAGTTACAGCTTTCCCCTCAAGGAGCCTTTCGCTAAGACAGTTCTTGTGGAATTGTCAAAGTGATATTTGGAAGCCCATAGAGGGCTATGGTGAAAAAGGAAATATCCTCAGATGAAATCTGGAAAGAAGATTTCTGAGAAACTGCTTAGTGTTCTGTTAATTCATCTCACAGAGTTACATCTGTATTTCGTGGATGTCTTTGCTAGCCTTATTTCTGTGGAATCTGAGAACAGATATTTCGGATCCCTTTGAAGACTATAGGGTCAAGGAAATATCCACGGATAACAAAGAGAAAGAAGCTTTCTGAGAAACTTCGTTGTGTTCTGTGAAATCATCTCACAGAGTTACAGCTTTACCCTCAAGAAGCCTTTCGCTAAGACAGTTCTTGTGGAATTGGCAAAGTGATATTTGTAAGCCCATAGAGGACTCTGGTGAAAAAGGAAATATCCTCAGATGAAATCTTGAAAGAAGCTTTCTGAGAAACTGCTTAGTGTTCTGTTAATTCATCTCACAGAGTTACATCTGTATTTCGTGGATCACTTTGCTACCGTTATTTCCGTGGAATCAGAGAACAGATATTTCGGATCCCTTTGAAGACTATAGGGCCAAAGGAAATATCCTCCGATGAAAGAAGCTTTCTGAGAAACTTCGTTGTGTTCTGTGAAATCATCTCACAGAGTTACAGCTTTCCCCTCACGGAGCCTTTAGCTAAGACATTTCTTGTGGAATTGGCAAAGTGATATTTGGAAGCCCATAGAGGGCTATGGTGAAAAAGGAAATATCCTCAGATGAAATCTGGAAAGAAGCTTTCTGAGAAACTGCTTAGTGTTCTGTTAATTCATCTCACAGAGTTACATCTGTATTTCGTGGAGCTCTTTGCTAGCCTTATTTCTGTGGAATCTGAGAACAGATATTTCGGATCCCTTTGTAGTCTATAGGGCCAGGGAAATATCCTCCGATAACAAAGAGAAAGAAGCTTTCTGAGAAACTTCGTTGTGTTCTGTGAAATCATCTTACACAGTTACAGCTTTCCCATCAAGGAGCCTTTCGCTAAGACAGTTCTTGTGGAATTGGCAAAGTGATATTTGGAAGCCCTTAGAGGGCTATGGTGAAAAAGGAAATATCCTCAGATGAAATCTGGAAAGAAGCTTTCTGAGAAACTGCTCAGTGTTCTGTTAATTCACCTCACAGAATTACATCTGTATTTCTTTGATGTCTTTGCTAGCCTTATTTCTGTAGAATCTGAGAACAGATATTTCGGATCCCTTTGAAGACTATAGGGCCAAAGGAAATATCCTCCGATAACAAAGAGAAAGAAGCTTTCTGAGAAACTTCGTTGTGTTCTGTGAAATCATCTCACAGAGTTACAGCTGTCCCCTCAAGGAGCCTTTCGCTAAGACAGTTCTTGTGGAATTGGCAAAGTGATATTTGGAAGCCCATAGAGGGCTACGGTGAAAAAGGAAATATCCTCAGATGAAATCTGGAAAGAAGCTTTCTGAGAAACTGCTTAGTGTTCTGTTAATTCACCTCACAGAGTTACATCTGTATTTCGTGGATCTCCTTGCTAGCCTTATTTCTGTGGAATCTGAGAACAGATATTTCGGATCCCTTTGAAGACTATAGGGCCAAAGGAAATATCCTCCGATAAGAAAGAGGAAGAAGCTTTCTGAGAAACTTCGTTGTGTTCTGTGAAATCATCTCACAGAGTTACAGCTTTCCCCTCAAGGAGCCTTTCACTAAGACAGTTCTTGTGGAATTGGCAAAGTGATATTTGGAAGCCCATAGAGGGCTATGGTGAAAAAGGAAATATCCTCAGATGAAATCTGGAAAGAAGCTTTCTGAGAAACTGCTTCGTGGTCTGTTAATTCATCTCACAGAGTTACATCTGTATTTCGTGGGTCTCTTTGCTAGTCTTATTTCTTTGGAATCTGAGAACAGATATTTCGGATCCCTTTGAAGACTATAGGGCCAAAGGAAATATCCTCCGATAACAAAGAGAAAGAAGCTTGCTGAGAAACTTCGTTGTGTTCTGTGAAATCATCTCACAGAGTTACAGCTTTACCCTCAAGGAGCCTTTGGCTAAGACAGTTCTTGTGGAGTTGGCAAAGTGACATTTGGAAGACCATAGAGGGCTACGGTGAGAAAGGAAATACCCTCAGATGAAATCTGGAAAGAAGCTTTCTGAGAAACTGCTTAGTGTTCTGTTAATTCATCTCACAGAGTTACATCTGTATTTCGTGGATCTCTTTGCTAGCCTTATTTCTGTGGAATCTGAGAACAGATATTTCGGATCCCTTTGAAGACTATAGGGACAAAGGAAATAGCCTCCGATAACAAAGAGAAAGAAGCTTTCTGAGAAACTTCGTTGTGTTCTGTGAAATCATCTCACAGAGTTACAGCTTTCCCCTCAAGGAGCCTTTCGCTAAGACAGTTCTTGTGGAATTGGCAAAGTGATATTTGGAAGCCCTTAGAGGGATATGGTGAAAAAGGAAATATCCTCAGATGAAATCTAGAAAGAAGCTTTCTGAGAAACTGCTTAGTGTTCTTTTAATTCATCTCACAGAGTTACAACTGCATTTCGTGGATCTCTTTGCTAGCCTTATTTCTGTGGAATCTGAGAACAGATATTTCGGATCCCTTTGAAGACTATAGGGCCAAAGGAAATATCCTCCGATAACAAAGAGAAAGAAGCTTTCTGAGAAACTTCGTTGTGTTCTGTGAAATCATCTCACAGAGTTACAGCTTTCCCCTCAAGGAGCCTTTTGCTAAGACAGTTCTTGTGGAATTGGCAAAGTGATATTTGGAAGCCCATAGAGGGCTATGGTGAAAAAGGAAATATCCTCAGATGAAATCTGGAAAGAAGCTTTCTGAGAAACTGCTTAGTGTTCTGTTAATTCAACTCACAGAGTTACATCTGTATTTCGTGGATCTCCTTGCTAGCCTTATTTCTGTGGAATCTGAGAACAGATATTTCGGATCCCTTTGAAGACTATAGGGCCAAAGGAAATATCCTCCGATAACAAAGAGAAAGAAGCTTTCTGAGAAACTTCGTTGTGTTCTGTGAAATCATCTCACAGAGTTAGAGCTTTCCCCTCAAGGAGACTTTCGCTAAGAGAGTTCTTGTGGAATTGGCAAAGTGATATTTGGAAGCCCTTAGAGGGCTATGGTGAAAGAGGAAATATCCTCAGACGAAATCTGGAAAGAAGCTTTCTGAGAAACTGCTTAGTGTTCTGTTAATTCATCTCACAGAGTTACATCTGTATTTCGTGGATCCCCTTGCTAGCCTTATTTCTGTGGAATCTGAGAACAGATATTTCGGATCCCTTTGAAGACTATAGGGCCAAAGGAAATATCCTCCGATAACAAAGAGAAAGAAGCTTTCTGAGAAACTTCTTGGTGTTCTGTGAAATCATCTCACAGAGTTACAGCTTTCCGCTCAAGGAGCCTTTCGCTAAGACAGTTCTTGTGGAATTGGCAAAGTGATATTTGTAAGCCCATAGAGGGCTATGGTGAAAAAGGAAATATCCTCAGATGAAATCTGGAAAGAAGCTTTCTGAGAAACTGCTTAGTGTTCTGTTAATTCATCTCTCAGAGTTACATCTGTATTTCGTGGATCTCCTTGCTAGCCTTATTTCTGTGGAATCTGAGAACAGATATTTCGGATCCCTTTGTAGACTATAGGGCCAAAGGAAATATCCTCCGATAACAAAGAGAAAGAAGCTTTCTGAGAAACTTCTTGGTGTTCTGTGAAATCACCTCACAGAGTTACAGCTTTCCCCTCAAGCAGCCTTTCGCTAAGACAGTTCTTGTGGAAATGTCAAAGTGATGTTTGGAAGCCCATAGAGGGCTATGGTGAAAAAGGAAATATCCTCAGATGAAATCTGGAAAGAAGGTTTCTGAGAAACTGCTTAGTGTTCTGTTTATTCATCTCACAGAGTTACATCTGTATTTCGTGGATCTCTTTGCTAGTCTTATTTCTGTGGAATCTGAGAACAGATATTTCGGATCTCTTTGAAGAGTATAGGGCCAAAGGAAATATCCTCCGATAACAAAGAGAAAGAAGCTTTCTGAGAAACTTCGTTGTGTTCTGTGAAATCTTCTCACAGAGTTACAGCTTCCCCTCAAGGAGCCTTTCGTTAAGACAGTTCTTGTGGAATTGTCAAAGTGATATTTGGAAGCCCATAGAGGGCTATGGTGAAAAGGAAATATCCTCAGATGAAATCAGGAAAGAAGCTTTCTGAGAAACTGCTTAAGTGTTGTGTTAATTCATCTCACAGAGTTACATCTGTATTTCGTGGATCTCTTTGCTAGCCTTATTTCTGTGGAATCTGAGGACAGATATTTCGGATCCCTTTGAAGACTATAGGGCCAAAGGAAATATCCTCCGATAACAAAGAGAAAGAAGCATTCTGAGAAACTTCGTTGTTTTCTGTGAAATCATCTCAGAGAGTTACAGCTTTCCCCTCAAGGAGCCTTTCGCTAAGACAGTTCTTGTGGAATTGGCAAAGTGATATTTGGAAGCCCTTAGAGGGCTATGGTGAAAAAGGAAATATCCTCAGATGAAATCTGGAAAGAAGCTTTCTGAGAAACTGCTTAGTGTTCTGTTAATTCATCTCACAGAGTTACATCTGTATTTCGTGGATCTCTTTGCTAGCCTTATTTCTGTGGAATCTGAGGACAGATATTTCGGATCCCTTTGAAGACTATAGGGCCAAAGGAAATATCCTCCGATAACAAAGAGAAAGAAGCATTCTGAGAAACTTCGTTGTTTTCTGTGAAATCATCTCAGAGAGTTACAGCTTTCCCCTCAAGGAGCCTTTCGCTAAGACAGTTCTTGTGGAATTGGCAAAGTGATATTTGGAAGCCCTTAGAGGGCTATGGTGAAAAAGGAAATATCCTCAGATGAAATCTGGAAAGAAGCTTTCTGAGAAACTGCTTAGTGTTCTGTTAATTCATCTCACAGAGTTACATCTGTGTTTCGTGGATCTCCTTGCTAGCCTTATTTCTGTGGAATCTGAGAAAAGATATTTCGGATCCCTTTGAAGACTATAGGGCCAAAGGAAATATCCTCCGATAACAAAGAGAAAGAAGCTTTCTGAGAAACTTCTTTGTGTTCTGTGAAATCATCTCACAGAGTTACAGCTTTCCCCTCAAGGAGCCTTTGGCTAAGACAGTTCTTGTGGAATTGGCAAAGTGATATTTGGAAGCCCATAGAGGGCTACGGTGAAAAAGGAAATATCCTCAGATGAAATCTGGAAAGAAGCTTTCTGAGAAACTGCTTAGTGTTCTGTTAATTCATCTCACAGAGTTACATCTGTGTTTCGTGGATGTCTTTGCTAGCCTTATTTCTGTGGAATCTGAGAACAGATATTTCGGATCCCTTTGAAGACTATAGGGCCAAAGGAAATATCCTCCGATAACAAAGAGAAAGAAGCTTTCTGAGAAACTTCGTTGTGTTCTGTGAAATCATCTCACAGAGGTTCAGCTTGCCCCTCAAGGTGCCTTTCGCTAAGACAGTTCTTGAGGAATTCGTAAAGTGATATTTGGAGGCCCATATAGGGCTACGGTGAAAAAGGAAATATCCTCAGATGAAATCTGGAAAGAAGCTTTCTGAGAAAGTGCTTAGTGTTCCGTTAATTCATCTCACAGAGTTACATCTGTATTTCGTGGATCTCTTTGCTAGCCTTATTTCTGTGGAATCTGAGAACAGATATTTCGGATCCCTTTGAAGACTATAGGGCCAAAGGAAATATCCTCCGATAACAACGAGAAAGAAGCTTACTGAGAAACTTCGTTGTGTTCTGTGAAATCATCTCACAGAGTTACAGCTTTACCCTCAAGGAGCCTTTGGCTAAGACAGTTCTTGTGGAGTTGGCAAAGTGACATTTGGAAGACCATAGAGGGCTACGGTGAAAAAGGAAATACCCTCAGATGAAATCTGGAAAGAAGCTTTCTGAGAAACTGCTTAGTGTTCTGTTAATTCATCTCACAGAGTTACATCTGTATTTCGTGGATCTCTTTGCTAGCCTTATTTCTGTGGAATCTGAGAACAGATATTTCGGATCCCTTTGAAGACTATAGGGACAAAGGAAATAGCCTCCGATAACAAAGAGAAAGAAGCTTTCTGAGAAACTTCGTTGTGTTCTGTGAAATCATCTCACAGAGTTACAGCTTTCCCCTCAAGGAGCCTTTCGCTAAGACAGTTCTTGTGGAATTGGCAAAGTGATATTTGGAAGCCCTTAGAGGGGTATGGTGAAAAAGGAAATATCCTCAGATGAAATCTAGAAAGAAGCTTTCTGAGAAACTGCTTAGTGTTCTGTTAATTCATCTCACAGAGTTACAACTGCATTTCGTGGATCTCTTTGCTAGCCTTATTTCTGTGGAATCTGAGAGCAGATATTTCGGATCCCTTTGAAGACTATAGGGCCAAAGGAAATATCCTCCGATAACAAAGAGAAAGAAGCTTTCTGAGAAACTTCGTTGTGTTCTGTGAAATCATCTCACAGAGTTACAGCTTTCCCCTCAAGGAGCCTTTCGCTAAGACAGTTCTTGTGGAATTGGCAAAGTGATATTTGGAAGCCCATAGAGGGCTATGGTGAAAGAGGAAATATCCTCAGATGAAATCTGGAAAGAAGCTTTCTGAGAAACTGCTTAGTGTTCTGTTAATTCAACTCACAGAGTTACATCTGTATTTCGTGGATCTCCTTGCTAGCCTTATTTCTGTGGAATCTGAGAACAGATATTTCGGATCCCTTTGAAGACTATAGGGCCAAAGGAAATATCCTCCGATAACAAAGAGAAAGAAGCTTTCTGAGAAACTTCGTTGTGTTCTGTGAAATCATCTCACAGAGTTAGAGCTTTCCCCTCAAGGAGACTTTCGCTAAGAGAGTTCTTGTGGAATTGGCAAAGTGATATTTGGAAGCCCTTAGAGGGCTATGGTGAAAGAGGAAATATCCTCAGACGAAATCTGGAAAGAAGCTTTCTGAGAAACTGCTTAGTGTTCTGTTAATTCATCTCACAGAGTTACATCTGTATTTCGTGGATCCCCTTGCTAGCCTTATTTCTGTGGAATCTGAGAACAGATATTTCGGATCCCTTTGAAGACTATAGGGCCAAAGGAAATATCCTCCGATAACAAAGAGAAAGAAGCTTTCTGAGAAACTTCTTGGTGTTCTGTGAAATCATCTCACAGAGTTACAGCTTTCCCCTCAAGGAGCGTTTCGCTAAGACAGTTCTTGTGGAATTGGCAAAGTGATATTTGGAAGCCCATAGAGGGCTAAGGTGAAAAAGGAAATATCCTCAGAGGAAATATGGAAAGAAGCTTTCTGAGAAACTGCTTAGTGTTCTGTTAATTCATCTCACAGAGTTACATCTGTATTTCGTGGATCTCTTTGCTAGCCTTATTTCTGTGGAATCTGAGAACAGATATTTCGGATCCCTTTGAAGACTATAGGGCCAAAGGAAATATCCTCCGATAACAAAGAGAAAGAAGCTTTCTGAGAAACATGGTTGTGTTATGTGAATCATCTCACAGAGTTACAGCTTTCCCCTCAAGGAGCCTTTCTCTAAGACAGTTCTTGAAGAATTGTCAAAGTGATATTTGGAAGCCCATAGAGGGCTATGGTGAAAAAGGAAATATCCTCAGAGGAAATCTGGAAAGAAGCTTTCTGAGAGACTGCTTAGTGTTCTGTTAATTCATCTCACAGAGTTACATCTGTATTTCGTGGATCTCTTTGCTGGCCTTATTTCTGTGGAATCTGAGAACAGATAATACGGTTCCCTTTGAAGACTATAGTTCCAAAGGAAATATCCTCCGATTAAAAAGAGAAAGAAGCTTTCTGAGAAACTTCGTTGTGTTCTGAGAAATCATCTCACAGAGATACAGCTTTCCCCTCAAGCAGCCTTTCGCTAAGACAGTTCTTGTGGAATTGGCAAAGTGATATTTGGAAGCCCATAGAGGGCTATGGTGAAAAAGGAAATATCCTCAGATGAAATCTGGAAAGAAGCTTTCTGAGAAACTGCTTAGTGTTCTGTTAATTCATCTCACAGAGTTACATCTGTATTTCGTGGATCTCTTTGCTACCCTTATTTCTGTGGAATCTGAGAACAGATATTTCGTATCCCTTTGAAGACCATAGGGCCAAAAGAAATATCCTCCGATAACAAAGAGAAAGAAGCTTTCTGAGAAACTTCGTTGTGTTCTGTGAAATCATCTCACAGAGGTACAGCTTTCCCCTCAAGGAGACTTTCGCTAAGACAGTTCTTGTGGAATTGGCAAAGTGATATTTGTAAGCCCATAGAGGGCTATGGTGAAAAAGGAAATATCCTCAGATGAAATCTGGAAAGAAGCTTTCTGAGAAACTGCTTAGTGTTCTCTTAATTCATCTCACAGAGTTACATCTGTATTTCGTGGATCTCTTTGCTAGCCTTATTTCTGTGGAATCTGAGAACAGATATTTCGGATCCCTTTGAAGACTATAGGGTGAAAGGAAATATCCTCCGATAACAAAGAGAAAGAAGCTTTCTGAGAAACTTCGTTGTGTTCTGTCAAATCATCTCACAGAGTTACAGCTTTCCCCTCACGGAGCCTTTCGCTAAGACAGTTCTTGTGGAATAGGCAAAGTGATATTTGGAAGCCCATAGAGGGCTACGGTGAAAAAGGAAATATCCTCAGATGAAATCTGGAAAGAAGCTTTCTGAGAAACTGCTTAGTGTTCTGTTAATTCATCTCACACAGTTACATCTGTATTTCGTGGATGTCTTTGCTAGCCTTATTTCTGTGGAATCTGAGAACAGATATTTCGGATCCCTTTGAAGACTATAGGGCCAAAGGAAATATCCTCCAATAACAAAGAGAAAGAAGCTTTCTGAGAAACTTCTTTGTGTTCTGTGAAATCATCTCACAGAGTTACAGCTTTCCCCTCAAGGAGACTTTCGCTAAGACAGTTCTTGTGGAATTGGCAAAGTGATATTTGGAAGCCCATAGAGGGCTATGGTGAAAAAGGAAATATCCTCAGATGAAATCTGGAAAGAAGCTTTCAGAGAAACTGCTTAGTGTTCTGTTAATTCAACTCACAGAGTTACATCTGTATTTCGTGGATGTCTTTGCTCGCCTTATTTCTGTGGAATCTGAGAACAGATATTTCGTATCCCTTTGAAGACTATAGGGCCAAAGGAAATATCCTCCGATAACAAAGAGAAAGAAGCTTTCTGAGAAACTTCTTTGTGTTCTGGAAATCATCTCACAGAGTTGCAGCTTTCCGCTCAAGGAGCCTTTGGCTAAGACAGTTCTTGTGGAATTGGCAAAGTGATATTTGTAAGCCCATAGAGGGCTATGGTGAAAAAGGAAATATCCTCAGATGAAATCTGGAAAGAAGCTTTCTGAGAAACTGCTTAGTGTTCTGTTAATTCATCTCTCAGAGTTACATCTGTATTTCGTGGATCTCCTTGCTAGCCTTATTTCTGTGGAATCTGAGAACAGATATTTCGGATCCCTTTGTAGACTATAGGGCCAAAGGAAATATCCTCCGATAACAAAGAGAAAGAAGCTTTCTCAGAAACTTCTTGGTGTTCTGTGAAATCACCTCACAGAGTTACAGCTTTCCCCTCAAGCAGCCTTTCGCTAAGACAGTTCTTGTGGAAATGTCAAAGTGATGTTTGGAAGCCCATAGAGGGCTATGGTGAAAAAGGAAATATCCTCAGATGAAATCTGGAAAGAAGGTTTCTGAGAAACTGCTTAGTGTTCTGTTTATTCATCTCACAGAGTTACATCTGTATTTCGTGGATCTCTTTGCTAGCCTTATTTCTGTGGAATCTGAGAACAGATATTTCGGATCCCTTTGAAGACTATAGGGCCAAAGGAAATATCCTCCGATAACAAAGAGAAAGAAGCTTTCTGAGAAACTTCTTTGTGTTCTCTGAAATCATCTCACATAGTTGCAGCTTTCCGCTCAAGGAGCCTTTGGCTAAGACAGTTCTTGTGGAATTGGCAAAGTGATATTTGGAAGCCCATAGAGGGCTATGGTGAAAAAGGAAATATCCTCAGATGAAATCTGGAAAGAAACTTTCTGAGAAACTGCTTAGTGTTCTGTTTATTCATCTCACAGAGTTACATCTGTATTTCGTGGATCTCTTTGCTAGTCTTATTTCTGTGGAATCTGAGAGCAGATATTTCGGATCTCTTTGAAGAGTATAGGGCCAAAGGAAATAACCTCCGATAACAAAGAGAAAGAAGCTTTCTGAGAAAATTCGTTGTGTTCTGTGAAATCACCTCACAGAGTTACAGCTTTCCTCTCAAGGAGCCTTTCGCTAAGACAGTTCTTATGAAATTGGCAAAGTGATATCTGGAAGCCCATAGAAGGCTATGGTGAAAAAGGAAATATCCTCAGATGAAACCTGGAAAGAAGCGTTCTGAGAAACTGCTTAGTGTTCTGTTAATTCACCTCACAGAGTTACATCTGTATTTCGTGGATCTCTTTGCTAGCATTATTTCTGTGGAATCTGAGAACAGATATTTCGGATCCCTTTGAAGACTATAGGGCCAAAGGAAATATCCTCCGATAACAAAGAGAAAGAAGCTTTCTGAGAAACTTCTTGGTGTTCTGTGAAATCATCTCACAGAGTTACAGCTTTCCCCTCAAGGAGCGTTTCGCTAAGACAGTTCTTGTGGAATTGGCAAAGTGATATTTGGAAGCCCATAGAGGGCTAAGGTGAAAAAGGAAATATCCTCAGAGGAAATATGGAAAGAAGCTTTCTGAGAAACTGCTTAGTGTTCTGTTAATTCATCTCACAGAGTTACATCTGTATTTCGTGGATCTCTTTGCTAGCCTTATTTCTGTGGAATCTGAGAACAGATATTTCGGATCCCTTTGAATACTATAGGGCCAAAGGAAATATCCTCCGATAACAAAGAGAAAGAAGCTTTCTGAGAAACATGGTTGTGTTATGTGAATCGTCTCACAGAGTTACAGCTTTCCCCTCAAGGAGCCTTTCTCTAAGACAGTTCTTGAAGAATTGTAAAAGTGATATTTGGAAGCCCATAGAGGGCTATGGTGAAAAAGGAAATATCCTCAGAGGAAATCTGGAAAGAAGCCTTCTGAGAGACTGCTTAGTGTTCTGTTAATTCATCTCACAGAGTTACATCTGTATTTCGTGGATCTCTTTGCTGGCCTTATTTCTGTGGAATCTGAGAACAGATAATACGGTTCCCTTTGAAGACTATAGTTCCAAAGGAAATATCCTCCGATTAAAAAGAGAAAGAAGCTTTCTGAGAAACTTCGTTGTGTTCTGAGAAATCATCTCACAGAGTTACAGCTTTCCCCTCAAGCAGCCTTTCGCTAAGACAGTTCTTGTGGAATTGGCAAAGTGATATTTGGAAGCCCATAGAGGGCTATGGTGAAAAAGGAAATATCCTCAGATGAAATCTGGAAAGAAGCTTTCTGAGAAACTGCTTAGTGTTCTGTTTATTCATCTCACAGAGTTACATCTGCATTTCGTGGATCTCTTTGCTAGTCTTATTTCTGTGGAATCTGAGAACAGATATTTCGGATCCCTTTGAAGACTATAGGGCCAAAGGAAATATCCTCCGATAACAAAGAGAAAGAAGCTTTCTGAGAAACTTCGTTGTGTTCTGTGAAATCATCTCACAGAGTTACAGCTTTCCAATCAAGGAGCCTTTCGCTAAGACAGTTCATGTGGAATTGGCAAAGTGATATTTGGAAGCCCATAGAGGGCTATGGTGAAAAAGGAAATATCCTCAGATGAAATCTGGAAAGAAGCTTTCTGAGAAACTGCTTAGTGTTCTGTTAATTCATCTCACAGAGTTACATCTGTATTTCGTGGATCTCTTTGCTAGCATTATTTCTGTGGAATCTGAGAACAGATATTTCGGATCCCTTTGAAGAATACAGGGCCAAAGGAAATATCCTCCGATAACAAAGAGAAAGAAGCTTTCTGAGAAGCTTCTTTGTGTTCTGTGAAATCATCTCACAGAGTTACAGCTTTCCCCTCAAGGAGCCTTTCGCTAAGACAGTTCTTTTGGAATTGGCAAAGTGATATTTGAAGCCCCTAGAGGGCTATGGTGAAAAAGGAAATATCCTCAGATGAAATCTGGAAGGAAGCTTTCTGAGAAACTGCTTAGTGTTCTGTTAATTCATCTCACAGAGTTACATCTGTATTTCGTGGATCTCTTTGCTAGCCTTATTTCTGTGGAATCTGAGAACAGATATTTCGTATCCCTTTGAAGACTATAGGGCCAAAAGAAATATCCTCCGATAACAAAGAGAAAGAATCTTTCTGAGAAACTTCGTTGTGTTCTGTGAAATCATCTCACAGAGTTACAGCTTTCCCCTCAAGGAGACTTTCGCTAAGACAGTTCTTGTGGAATTGGCAAAGTGATATTTGTAAGCCCATAGATGGCTATGGTGAAAAAGGAAATATCCTCAGATGAAATCTGGAAAGAAGCTTTCTGAGAAACTGCGTAGTGTTCTCTTAATTCATCTCACAGAGTTACATCTGTATTTCGTGGATCTCTTTGCTAGCCTTATTTCTGTGGAATCTGAGAACAGATATTTCGGATCCCTTTGAAGACTATAGGGCGAAAGGAAATATCCTCCGATAACAAAGAGAAAGAAGCTTTCTGAGAAACTTCGTTGTGTTCTGTCAAATCATCTCACAGAGTTACAGCTTTCCCCTCAAGGAGCCTTTCGCTAAGACAGTTCTTGTGGAATTGGCAAAGTGATATTTGGAAGCCCATAGAGGGCTACGGTGAAATAGGAAATATCCTCAGATGAAATCTGGAAAGAAGCTTTCTGAGAAACTGCTTAGTGTTCTGTTAATTCATCTCACACAGTTACATCTGTATTTCGTGGATGTCTTTGCTAGCCTTATTTCTGTGGAATCTGAGAACAGATATTTCGGATCCCTTTGAAGACCATAGGGCCAAAGGAAATATCCTCCGATAACAAAGAGAAAGAAGCTTTCTGAGAAACTTCGTTGTGTTCTGTGAAATCATCTCACAGAGTTACAGCTTTCCTCTCAAGGAGCCTTTCGCTAAGACAGTTCTTGTGGAATTGGCAAAGTGATATTTGGAAGCCCATAGAGGGCTATGGTGAAAAAGGAAAGATCCTCAGATGAAAACTGGAAAGAAGCTTTCTGAGAAACTGCTTAGTGTTCTGTTAATTCATCTCACAGAGTTACATCTGTATTTCGTGGATCTCTTTGCTAGCCTTATTTCTGTTGAATCTGGGAACAGATATTTCGGATCCCTTTGAAGACTATAGGGCCAAAAAAAATATCCTCCGATAACAAAGAGAAAGAAGATTTCTGAGAAACTTCGTTGTGTTCTGTGAAATCATCTCACAGAGTTACAGCTTTCCCCTCAAGGAGCCTTTCGCTAAGACAGTTCTTGTGGAATTGATAAAGTGATATTTGGAAGCCCATAGAGGGCTTTGGTGAAAAAGGAAATATCCTCAGATGAAATCTGGAAAGAAGCTTTCTGAGAAACTGCTTAGTGTTCTGTTAATTCATCTCACAGAGTTACATCTGTATTTCGTAGATCTCTTTGCTAGCCTTATTTCTGTGGAATCTGAGAACAGATATTTCGTATCCCTTTGAAGACTATAGGGCCAAAGGAAATATCCTCCGATAAAAAAGAGAAAGAATCTTTCTGAGAAACTTCGTTGTGTTCTGTGAAATCATCTCACAGAGTTACAGCTTTCCCCTCAAGGAGCCTTTCGCTAAGACAGTTCTTGTGGAATTGTCAAAGTGATATTTGGAAGCCCATAGAGGGCTATGGTGAAAAAGGAAATATCCTCAGATGAAATCTGGAAAGAAGATTTCTGAGAAACTGCTTAGTGTTCTGTTAATTCATCTCACAGAGTTACATCTGTATTTCGTGGATGTCTTTGCTAGCCTTATTTCTGTGGAATCTGAGAACAGATATTTCGGATCCCTTTGAAGACTATAGGGCCAAGGAAATATCCACGGATAACAAAGAGAAAGAAGCTTTCTGAGAAACTTCGTTGTGTTCTGTGAAATCATCTCACAGAGTTACAGCTTTACCCTCAAGAAGCCTTTCGCTAAGACAGTTCTTGTGGAATTGGCAAAGTGATATTTGTAAGCCCATAGAGGACTCTGGTGAAAAAGGAAATATCCTCAGATGAAATCTTGAAAGAAGCTTTCTGAGAAACTGCTTAGTGTTCTGTTAATTCATCTCACAGAGTTACATCTGTATTTCGTGGATCACTTTGCTACCGTTATTTCCGTGGAATCAGAGAACAGATATTTCGGATCCCTTTGAAGACTATAGGGCCAAAGGAAATATCCTCCGATGAAAGAAGCTTTCTGAGAAACTTCGTTGTGTTCTGTGAAATCATCTCACAGAGTTACAGCTTTCCCCTCACGGAGCCTTTCGCTAAGACATTTCTTGTGGAATTGGCAAAGTGATATTTGGAAGCCCATAGAGGGCTATGGTGAAAAAGGAAATATCCTCAGATGAAATCTGGAAAGAAGCTTTCTGAGAAACTGCTTAGTGTTCTGTTAATTCATCTCACAGAGTTACATCTGTATTTCGTGGAGCTCTTTGCTAGCCTTATTTCTGTGGAATCTGAGAACAGATATTTCGGATCCCTTTGTAGTCTATAGGGCCAGGGAAATATCCTCCGATAACAAAGAGAAAGAAGCTTTCTGAGAAACTTCGTTGTGTTCTGTCAAATCATCTCACAGAGTTACAGCTTTCCCCTCAAGGAGCCTTTCGCTAAGACAGTTCTTGTAGAATTGGCAAAGTGATATTTGGAAGCCCATAGAGGGCTACGGTGAAAAAGGAAATATCCTCAGATGAAATCTGGAAAGAAGCTTTCTAAGAAACTGCTTAGTGTTCTGTTAATAAATCTCACAGAGTTACATCTGTATTTCGTGGATCTCCTTGCTAGCCTTATTTCTGTGGAATCTGAGAACAGATATTTCGGATCCCTTTGAAGACTATAGGGCCAAAGGAAATATCCTCCGATAACAAAGAGAAAGAAGCTTTCTGAGAAACTTCTTGGTGTTCTGTGAAATCATCTCACAGAGTTACAGCTTTCCCCTCAAGAAGCCTTTCGCTAAGACAGTTCTTGTGGAATTGGCAAAGTGATATTTGGAAGCCCATAGAGGGCTATGCTGAAAAAGGAAATATCCTCAGATGAAATCTGGAAAGAAGCTTTCTGAGAAACTGCTTAGTGTTCTGTTAATTCATCTCACAGAGTTACATCTGTATTTCGTGGATCTCTTTGCTAGCCTTATTTCTGTGGAATCTGAGAACAGATATTTCGGATCCCTTTGAAAAATATAGGGCCAAAGGAAATATCCTCCGATAACAAAGAGAAAGAAGCTTTCTGAGAAACTTCTTTGTGTTCTGTGAAATCATCTCACAGAGTTACAGCTTTCCCCTCAAGGAGTCTTTCGCTAAGACAGTTCTTTTGGAATTGGCAAAGTGATATTTGGAAGCCCCTAGAGGGCTATGGTGAAAAAGGAAATATCCTCAGATGAAATCTGGAATTAAGCTTTCTGAGAAACTGCTTAGTGTTCTGTTAATTCATCTCACAGAGTTACATCTGTATTTCGTGGATCTCTTTGCTAGCCTTATTTCTGTGGAATCTGAGAACAGATATTTCGGATCCCTTTGAAGACTATAGGGCCAAAAGAAATATCCTCCGATAACAAAGAGAAAGAAGCTTTCTGAGAAACTTCGTTGTGTTCTGTGAAATCATCTCACAGAGTTACAGCTTTCCCCTCAAGGAGACTTTCGCTAAGACAGTTCTTGTGGAATTGGCAAAGTGATATTTGTAAGCCCACAGAGGGCTATGGTGAAAAAGGAAATATTCTCAGATGAAATCTGGAAAGAAGCTTTCTGAGAAACTGCTTAGTGTTCTCTTAATTCATCTCACAGAGTTACATCTGTATTTCGTGGATGTCTTTGCTAGCCTTATTTCTGTGGAATCTGAGAACAGATATTTCGGATCCCTTTGAAGACTATAGGGCGAAAGGAAATATCCTCCGATAACAAAGAGAAAGAAGCTTTCTGAGAAACTTCGTTGTGTTCTGTCAAATCATCTCACAGAGTTACAGCTTTCCCCTCACGGAGCCTTTCGCTAAGACAGTTCTTGTGGAATTGGCAAAGTGATATTTGGAAGCACTTAGAGGGCTACGGTGAAAAAGGAAATATCCTCAGATGAAATCTGGAAAGAAGCTTTCTGAGAAACTGCTTAGTGTTCTGTTAATTCATCTCACAGAGTTACATCTGTATTTCGTTTATCTCCCTGCTTGCCTTATTTCTGTGGAATCTGAGAACAGATATTTCGGATCCCTTTGAAGACTATAGGGCCAAGGAAATATCCTCCGATAACAAAGAGAAAGAACTTTTCTGAGAAACTTCGTTGTGTTCTGTAAAATCATCTAACAGAGTTACAGCTTTCCCATCAAGGAGCCTTTCGCTAAGACAGTTCTTGTGGAATTGGCAAAGTGATATTTGGAAGCACATAGAGGGCTATGGTGAAAAAGGAAATATCCTCAGATAAAATCTGGAAAGAAGCTTTCTGAGAAACTGCTTAGTGTTCTGTTAATTCATCTCACACAGTTACATCTGTATTTCGTGGATATCTTTGCTAGCCTTATTTCTGTGGAATCCGAGAACAGATATTTCGGATCCCTTTGAAGACCATAGGGCCAAAGGAAATATCCTCCGATAACAAAGAGAAAGAAGCTTTCTGAGAAACTTCGTTGCGTTCTGTGAAATCATCTCACAGAGTTACAGCTTTCCTCTCAAGGAGCCTTTCGCTAAGACAGTTCTTGTGGAATTGGCAAAGTGATATTTGGAAGCCCATAGAGGGCTATGGTGAAAAAGGAAAGATCCTCAGATGAAATCTGGAAAGAAGCTTTCTGAGAAACTGCTTAGTGTTCTGTTAATTCATCTCACAGAGTTACATCTGTATTTCGTGGATCTCTTTGCTAGCCTTATTTCTGTTGAATCTGGGAACAGATATTTCGGATCCCTTTGAAGACTATAGGGCCAAAAAAAATATCCTCCTATAACAAAGAGAAAGAAGATTTCTGAGAAACTTCGTTGTGTTCTGTGAAATCATCTCACAGAGTTACAGCTTTCCCCTCAAGGAGCCTTTCGCTAAGACAGTTCTTGTGGAATTGATAAAGTGATATTTGGAAGCCCATAGAGGGCTTTGGTGAAAAAGGAAATATCCTCAGATGAAATCTGGAAAGAAGCTTTCTGAGAAACTGCTTAGTGTTCTGTTAATTCATCTCACAGAGTTACATCTGTATTTCGTAGATCTCTTTGCTAGCCTTATTTCTGTGGAATCTGAGAACAGATATTTCGGATCCCTTTGAAGACTGTAGGGCCAAAGGAAATATCCTCCGATAAAAAAGAGAAAGAATCTTTCTGAGAAACTTCGTTGTGTTCTGTGAAATCATCTCACAGAGTTACAGCTTTCCCCTCAAGGAGCCTTTCGCTAAGACAGTTCTTGTGGAATTGTCAAAGTGATATTTGGAAGCCCCTAGAGGGCTATGGTGAAAAAGGAAATATCCTCAGATGAAATCTGGAAAGAAGATTTCTGAGAAACTGCTTAGTGTTCTGTTAATTCATCTCACAGAGTTACATCTGTATTTCGTGGATGTCTTTGCTAGCCTTATTTCTGTGGAATCTGAGAACAGATATTTCGGATCCCTTTGAAGACTATAGGGCCAAGGAAATATCCTCGGATAACAAAGAGAAAGAAGCTTTCTGAGAAACTTCGTTGTGTTCTGTGAAATCATCTCACAGAGTTACAGCTTTCCCCTCAAGAAGCCTTTCGCTAAGACAGTTCTTGTGGAATTGGCAAAGTGATATTTGTAAGCCCATAGAGGACTCTGGTGAAAAAGGAAATATCCTCAGATAAAATCTTGAAAGAAGCTTTCTGAGAAACTGCTTAGTGTTCTGTTAATTCATCTCACAGAGTTACATCTGTATTGCGTGGATAAATTTGCTACCGTTATTTCCGTGGAATCTGAGAACAGATATTTCGGATTCCTTTGAAGACTATAGGGCCAAAGGAAATATCCTCCGATAACAAAGAAAAAGAAGCTTTCTGAGAAACTTCGTTGTGTTCTGTGAAATCATCTCACAGAATTACAGCTTTCCCCTCAAGAGCCTTTCGCTAAGACAGTTCTTGTGGAATTGGCAAAGTAATATTTGGAAGCCCATAGAGGACTATGGTGAAAAAGGAAATATCCTCAGATGAAATCTGGAAAGAAGCTTTCTGAGAAACTGCCTAGTGTTCTGTTAATTCATCTCACAGAGTTACATCTGCATTTCGTGGATCTCTTTGCTAGCCTTATTTCTGTGGAATCAAAGAACAGATATTTCGGATCCCTTTAAAGACTATACGGCCAAAGGAAATATCCTCCGATAAAAAAGAGAAAGAAGCTTTCTGAGAAACATCGTTGTGTTCTGTCAAATTATCTCACAGAGTTACAGCTTTCCCCTCAAGGAGCCTTTCGCTAAGACAGTTCTTGTGGAATTGTCAAAGTGATATTTGGAAGCCCATAGAGGGCTATGCTGAAAAAGGAAATATCCTCAAATGAAATCTGGAAAGAAACTTTCTGAGAAACTGCTTAATGTTCTGTTAATTCCTCTCACAGAGTTACATCTGTGTTTCGTGGATCTCTTTGCTAGCCTTATTTCTGTGGAATCAGAGAACAGATATTTCGGATCCCTTTGAAGACTATAGGGCCAAAGGAAATATCCTCCGATGAAAGAAGCTTTCTGAGAAACTTCGTTGTGTTCTGTGAAATCATCTCACAGAGTTACAGCTTTCCCCTCACGGAGCCTTTCGCTAAGACATTTCTTGTGGAATTGGCAAAGTGATATTTGGAAGCCCATAGAGGGCTATGGTGAAAAAGGAAATATCCTCAGATGAAATCTGGAAAGGAGCTTTCTGAGAAACTGCTTAGTGTTGTGTTAATTCATCTCACAGAATTACATCTGTATTTCGTGGAGCTCTTTGCTAGCCTTATTTCTGTGGAATCTGAGAACAGATATTTCGGATCCCTTTGTAGTCTATAGGGCCAGGGAAATATCCTCCGATAACAAAGAGAAAGAAGCTTTCTGAGAAACTTCGTTGTGTTCTGTGAAATCATCTAACAGAGTTACAGCTTTCCCATCAAGGAGCCTTTCGCTAAGACAGTTCTTGTGGAATTGGCAAAGTGATATTTGGAAGCCCTTAGAGGGCTATGGTGAAAAAGGAAATATCCTCAGATGAAATCTGGAAAGAAGCTTTCTGAGAAACTGCTCAGTGTTCTGTTAATTCACCTCACAGAATTACATCTGTATTTCTTTGATGTCTTTGCTAGCCTTATTTCTGTAGAATCTGAGAACAGATATTTCGGATCCCTTTGAAGACTATAGGGCCAAAGGAAATATCCTCCGATAACAAAGAGAAAGAAGCTTTCTGAGAAACTTCGTTGTGTTCTGTGAAATCATCTCACAGAGTTACAGCTTTCCCCTCAAGGAGCCTTTCGCTAAGACAGTTCTTGTGGAATTGGCAAAGTGATATTTGGAAGCCCATAGAGGGCTACGGTGAAAAAGGAAATATCCTCAGATGAAATCTGGAAAGAAGCTTTCTGAGAAACTGCTTAGTGTTCTGTTAATTCACCTCACAGAGTTACATCTGTATTTCGTGGATCTCCTTGCTAGCCTTATTTCTGTGGAATCTGAGAACAGATATTTCGGATCCCTTTGAAGACTATAGGGCCAAAGGAAATATCCTCCGATAACAAAGAGAAAGAAGCTTTCTGAGAAACTTCGTTGTGTTCTGTGAAATCATCTCACAGAGTTACAGCTTTCCCCTCAAGAAGCCTTTCGCTAAGACAGTTCTTGTGGAATTGGCAAAGTGATATTTGGAAGCCCATAGAGGGCTATGGAGAAAAAGGAAATATCATCAGATGAAATCTGGAAAGAAGCTTTCTGAGAAACTGCTTAGTGTTCTGTTATTTCATCTCACAGAGTTACATCTGTATTTCGTGGATGTCTTTGCTAGCCTTATTTCTGTGGAATCTGAGAACAGATATTTCGGATCCCTTTGAAGACTATAGGGCGAAAGGAAATATCCTCCGATAACAAAGAGAAAGAAGCTTTCTGAGAAACTTCGTTGTGTTCTGTCAAATCATCTCACAGAGTTACAGCTTTCCCCTCAAGAAGCCTTTCGCTAAGACAGTTCTTGTGGAATTGGCAAAGTGATATTTGGAAGCCCATAGAGGGCTACGGTGAAAAAGGAAATATCCTCAGATGAAATCTGGAAAGAAGCTTTCTGAGAAACTGCTTAGTGTTCTGTTAATTCATCTCACAGAGTTACATCTGCATTTCGTGGATCTCCCTGCTAGCCTTATTTCTGTGGAATCTGAGAACAGATATTTCGGATCCCTTTGAAGACTACAGGGCCAAAGGAAATATCCTCCGATAACAAAGAGAAAGAAGCTTTCTGAGAAACTTCATTGTGCTCTGTGAAATCATCTCACAGAGTTACAGCTTTCCCCTCAAGGAGCCTTTCGCTAAGACAGTTCTTGTGGAATTGGCAACGTGATATTTGGAAGCCCATAGAGGGCTAAGGTGAAAAAGGAAATATCCTCAGATGAAATCTGGAAAGAAGCTTTCTGAGAAACTGCTTAATGTTCTGTTAATTCCTCTCACAGAGTTACATCTGTATTTCGTGGAGCTCTTTGCTAGCCTTATTTCTGTGGAATCTGAGAACAGATATTGCGGATCACTTTGAAGACTATAGGGCCAAGGAAATATCCTCCGATAACAAAGAGAAAGAACCTCTCTGAGAAACTTCGTTGTGTTCTGTAAAATCATCTAACAGAGTTACAGCTTTCCCATCAAGGAGCCTTTCGCTAAGACAGTTCTTGTGGAATTGGCAAAGTGATATTTGGAAGCCCATAGAGGGCTATGGTGAAAAAGGAAATATCCTCAGATAAAACCTGGAAAGAAGCTTTCTGAGAAACTGCTTAGTGTTCTGTTAATTCATCTCACACAGTTACATCTGTATTTCGTGGATGTCTTTGCTAGCCTTATTTCTGTGGAATCTGAGAACAGATATTTCGGATCCCTTTGAAGACCATAGGGCCAAAGGAAATATCCTCCGATAACAAAGAGAAAGAAGCTTTCTGAGAAACTTCGTTGTGTTCTGTGAAATCATCTCACAGAGTTACAGCTTTCCTCTCAAGGAGCCTTTCGCTAAGACAGTTCTTGTGGAATTGGCAAAGTGATATTTGGAAGCCCATAGAGGGCTATGGTGAAAAAGGAAAGATCCTCAGATGAAATCTGGAAAGAAGCTTTCTGAGAAACTGCTTAGTGTTCTGTTAATTCATCTCACAGAGTTACATCTGTATTTCGTGGATCTCTTTGCTAGCCTTATTTCTGTTGAATCTGGGAACAGATATTTCGGATCCCTTTGAAGACTATAGGGCCAAAAAAAATATCCTCCGATAACAAAGAGAAAGAAGATTTCTGAGAAACTTCGTTGTGTTCTGTGAAATCATCTCACAGAGTTACAGCTTTCCCCTCAAGGAGCCTTTCGCTAAGACAGTTCTTGTGGAATTGATAAAGTGATATTTGGAAGCCCATAGAGGGCTTTGGTGAAAAAGGAAATATCCTCAGATGAAATCTGGAAAGAAGCTTTCTGAGAAACTGCTTAGTGTTCTGTTAATTCATCTCAGAGAGTTACATCTGTATTTCATGGATGTCTTTGCTAGCCTTATTTCTGTGGAATCTGAGAACAGATATTTCGGATCCCCTTGAAGACTATAGGGCCAAAGGAAATATCCTCCGATAACAAAGAGAAAGAAGCTGTCTGAGAAACTTCGTTGTGTTCTGTGAAGTCATCTCACAGAGTTACAGCTTTCCCCTCAAAGAGCCTTTCGCTAAGACAGTTTTTGTGGAATTGGCAAAGTGATATTTGGAAGCCCATAGAGGGCTATGGTGAAAAAGGAAATATCATCAGATGAAATCTGGAAAGAAGCTTTCTGAGAAAATGCTTAATGTTCTGTTAATTCATCTCACACAGTTACATCTGTATTTCGTGGATCTCTTTGCTAGCCTTATTTCTGTGGAATTCTGAGAACAGATATTTCGGATCCCTTTGAAGACTATAGGGCCAAAGGAAGTATCCTCCGATAACAAAGAGAAAGAAGCTTTCTGAGAAACTTCGTTGTGTTCTGTGAAATCATCTCACAGAGTTACAGCTTTCCCCTCACGGAGCCTTTCGCTAAGACAGTTCTTGTGGAATTGGCAAAGTGATATTTGGAAGCCCATAGAGGGCTACGGTGAAAAAGGAAATATCCTCAGATGAAATCTGGAAAGAAGCTTTCTGAGAAACTGCTTATTGTTGTGTTAATTCATCTCACAGAGTTACATCTGTATTTCATGGATGTCTTTGCTATCCTTATGTCTGTGGAATCTGAAAACAGATATTTCGGATTCCTTTGAGGACTATAGGGCCAAAGGAAATATCCTCCGATAACAAAGAGAAAGAAGCTTTCTGAGAAACTTCGTTGTGTTCTGTGAAATCATTTCACAGAGTTACAGCTTTCACCTCAGGGAGCCTTTCGCTAATACAGTTCTTGTGGAATTGGCAAAGTGATATTTGGAAGCCCTTAGAGGGCTATGGTGAAAAAGGAAATATCCTCAAATGAAATCTGGAAAGAAACTTTCTGAGAAACTGCTTAATGTTCTGTTAATTCGTCTCACATAGTTACATCTGTATTTCGTGGATCTCTTTGCTAGCCTTATTTCTGTGGAACCTGAGAACAGATATTTCGGATCCGTTTGAAGACTATAGGGCCAAAGGAAATATCCTCCGATAACAAAGAGAAAGAAGCTTTCTGAGAAACTTCGTTGTGTTCTGTGAAATCATCTCACAGATTTTCAGCTTTCCTCTCAAGGAGCCTTTCGCTAAGACAGTTCTTGTGGATATTGCAAAGTGATATTTGGAAGCCCATAGAGGGCTAGGGTGAAAAAGGAAATATCCTCAGATGAAATCTGGAAAGAAGCTTTCTGAGAAACTGCTTAGTGTTCTGTTAATTCATCTCACAGAGTTACATCTGTATTTCGTGGATCTCCTTCCTAGCCTTTTTTCTGTGGAATCTGAAAACAGATATTTCGGATCCCTTTGAAGACTATAGGGCCAAAGGAAATATCCTCCGATAACAAAGAGAAAGAAGCTTTCTGAGAAATTTCGTTGTGTTCTGTGAAATCATCTCACAGAGTTACAGCCTTCCCCTCAAGGAGCCTTTCGCTAAGACAGTTCTTGTGGTAATGGTAAAGTGATATTTGGATGCCCATAGAGGTCTATGTTGAAAAAGGAAATATCCTCACATGAAATCTGGAAAGAAGCTTTCTAAGAAACTGCTTAGTGTTCTGTTAATTAATCTCACAGAGTTACATCTGTATTTCGTGGATCTCCTTGCTAGCCTTATTTCTGTGGAATCTGAGAACAGATATTTCGGATCCCTTTGAAGACTATAGGGCCAAAGGAAATATCCTCCGATAACAAAGAGAAAGAAGCTTTCTGAGAAACTTCTTGGGGTTCTGTGAAATCATCTCACAGAGTTACAGCTTTCCCCTCAAGAAGCCTTTCGCTAAGACAGTTCTTGTGGAATTGGCAAAGTGATATTTGGAAGCTCATAGAGGGCTATGCTGAAAAAGGAAATATCCTCAGATGAAATCTGGAGAGAAACTTTCTGAGAAACTGCTTCATGTTCTGTTAATTCCTCTCACAGAGTTACATCTGTATTTCGTGGATCTCTTTGCTAGCCTTATTTCTGTGGAATCTGAGAACAGATATTTCGGATCCCTTTGAAGACTATAGGGCCAAAGGAAATATCCTCCGATGAAAGAAGCTTTCTGAGAAACTTCGTTGTGTTCTGTGAAATCATCTCACAGAGTTACAGCTTTCCCCTCACGGAGCCTTTCGCTAAGACAGTTTTTGTGGAATTGGCAAAGTGATATTTGGAAGCCCATAGAGGGCTATGGTGAAAAAGGAAATATCCTCAGATGAAATCTGGAAAGAAGCTTTCTGAGAAACTGCTTAGTGTTCTGTTAATTCATCTCACAGAATTACATCTGTATTTCGTGGATCTCTTTGCTAGCCTTATTTCTGTGGAATCTGAGAACAGATATTTCGGATCCCTTTGAAGACTATAGGGCCAAAGGAAATATCCTCCGATAACAAAGAGAAAGAAGCTTTCTGAGAAAATTCTTTGTGTTCTGTGAAATCATCTCACAGAGTTACAGCTTCCCCCTCAAGTAGCCTTTCGCTAAGACAGTTCATGTGGAATTGGCAAAGTGATATTTGGAAGCCCATAGAGGGCTAGGGTGAAAAAGGAAATATCCTCAGATGAAATCTGGAAAGAAGCTTTCTGAGAAACTGCTTAGTGTTCTGTTAATTCATCTCACAGTGTTACATCTGTATTTCGTGGATCTCCTTCCTAGCCTTTTTTCTGTGGAATCTGAAAACAGATATTTCGGATCCCTTTGAAGACTATAGGGCCAAAGGAAATATCCTCCGATAACAAAGAGAAAGAAGCTTTCTGAGAAATTTCGTTGTGTTCTGTGAAATCATCTCACAGAGTTACAGCCTTCCCCTCAAGGAGCCTTTCCTAAGACAGTTCTTGTGGTAATGGTAAAGTGATATTTGGAAGCCCATAGCGGTCTATGTTGAAAAAGGAAATATCCTCACATGAAATCTGGAAAGAAGCTTTCTAAGAAACTGCTTAGTGTTCTGTTAATTAATCTCACAGAGTTACATCGGTATTTCGTGGATCTCCTTGCTAGCCTTATTTCTGTGGAATCTGAGAACAGATATTTCGGATCCCTTTGAAGACTATAGGGCCAAAGGAAATATCCTCCGATAACAAAGAGAAAGAAGCTTTCTGAGAAACTTCGTTGTCTTCTGTGAAATCATCTCACAGAGTTACAGCTTTCCCCTCAAGAAGCCTTTCGCTACGACAGTTCTTGTGGAATTGGCAAAGTGATATTTGGAAGCCCATAGAGGGCTATGGTGAAAAAGGAAATATCCTCAGATGAAATCTGGAAAGAAGCTTTCTGAGAAACTGCTTAGTGTTCTGTTAATTCAGCTCACAGAGTTACATCTGTATTTCGTGGATCTCTTTGCTAGCCTTATTTCTGTGGAATCTGAGAACAGATATTTCGGATCCCTTTGAAGACTATAGGGCAAAAGGAAACATCCTCCGATAACAAAGAGAAAGAAGCTTTCTGAGAAACTTCGTTGTGTTCTGTGAAATCATCTCACAGAGTTACAGCTTTCCCCTAAAGAAGCCTTTCGCTAAGACAGTTCTTGTGGAATTGGCAAAGTGATATTTGGAAGCCCATAGAGGTCTATGGTGAAAAAGGAAATATCCTCAGATGAAATCTGGAAAGAAGCTTTCTGAGAAAGTGCTTAGTTTTCCCTTAATTCATCTCACAGAGTTACATCTGTATTTCGTGGATCTCTGTGCTAGCCTTATTTCTGTGGAATCTGAGAACAGATATTTCGGATCCCTTTGAAGACTATAGGGCCAAAGGAAATATCCTCCGATAACAATGAGAAAGAAGCTTTCTAAGAAACTTCGTTGTGTTGCGTGAAATCATCTCACAGAGTTACAGCTTTCCCCTCAAGGAGCCTTTGGCTAAGACAGTTCTTGTGGAATCTTCAAAGTGATATTTGGAAGCTCATAGAGGTCTATGGTGAAAAAGGAAATATCCTCAGATGAAATCTGGAAAGAAGATTGCTGAGAAACTGCTTAGTGTTCTGTTAATTCATCTCACAGAGTTACATCTGTATTTCGTCGAGCTCTTTGCTAGCCTTATTTCTGTGGAATCTGAGAACAGATATTTCGGATCCCTTTGAAGACAATAGGGCCAAAGGAAATATCCTCCGATAACAAAGAGAAAGAAGCTTTCTGAGAAACTTCTTTGTGTTCTGTGAAATCATCTCACAGAGTTACAGCTTTCCCCTCAAGGAGCCTTTCGCTAAGACAGTTCATGTGGAATTGTCAAAGTGATATTTGGAAGCCCATAGAGGGCTATGGTGAAAAAGGAAATATCCTCAGATGAAATCTGGAAAGAAGCTTTCTGAGAAACTGCTTAGTGTTCTGTTAATTCATCTCACAGAGTTACATGTGTATTCCATGGATGTCTTTGCTAGCTTTATTTCTGTGGAATCTAAGAACGGATATTTCGGATCCCTTTGAAGACTATAGGGCCAAGGAAATATCCTCCGATAACAAAGACAAAGAACCTTTCTGAGAAACTTCGTTGTGTTCTGTAAAATCATCTAACAGAGTTACAGCTTTCCCATCAAGGAGCCCTTCGCTAAGACAGTTCTTGTGGAATTGGCAAAGTGATATTTGGAAGCCCATAGAGGGCTATGGTGAAAAAGGAAATATCCTCAGATGAAATCTGGAAAGAAGCTTTCTGAGAAACTGCTTAGTTTTCTGTTAATTCATCTCACACAGTTACATCTGTATTTCGTGGATGTCTTTGCTAGCCTTATTTCTGTGGAATCTGAGAACAGATATTTCGGATCCCTTTGAAGACCATAGGGCCAAAGGAAATGTCCTCCGATAACAAAGAGAAAGAAGCTTTCTGAGAAACTTCGTTGTGTTCTGTGAAATCATCTCACAGAGTTACAGCTTTCCTCTCAAGGAGCCTTTCGCTAAGACAGTTCTTGTGGAATTGGCAAAGTGATATTTGGAAGCCCATAGAGGGCTATGGTGAAAAAGGAAAGATCCTCAGATGAAATCTGGAAAGAAGCTTTCTGAGAAACTGCTTAGTGTTCTGTTAATTCATCTCACAGAGTTACATCTGTATTTCGTGGATCTCTTTGCTAGCCTTATTTCTGTTGAATCTGGGAACAGATATTTCGGATCCCTTTGAAGACTATAGGGCCAAAAAAAATATCCTCCGATAACAAAGAGAAAGAAGATTTCTGAGAAACTTCGTTGTGTTCTGTGAAATCATCTCACAGAGTTACAGCTTTCCCCTCAAGGAGCCTTTCGCTAAGACAGTTCTTGTGGAAATGATAAAGTGATATTTGGAAGCCCATAGAGGGCTTTGGTGAAAAAGGAAATATCCTCAGATGAAATCTGGAAAGAAGCTTTCTGAGAAACTGCTTAGTGTTCTGTTAATTCATCTCAGAGAGTTACATCTGTATTTCATGGATGTCTTTGCTAGCCTTATTTCTGTGGAATCTGAGAACAGATATTTCGGATCCCCATGAAGAATATAGGGCCAAAGGAAATATCCTCCGATAACAAAGAGAAAGAAGCTTTCTGAGAAACTTCGTTGTGTTCTGTGAAGTCATCTCACAGAGTTACAGCTTTCCCCTCAAAGAGCCTTTCGCTAACACAGTTTTTGTGGAATTGGCAAAGTGATATTTGGAAGCCCATAGAGGGCTATGGTGAAAAAGGAAATATCCTCAGATGAAATCTGGAAAGAAGCTTTCTGAGAAACTGCTTAGTGTTCTGTTAATTCATCTCACAGAGTACATATGTATTTCGTGGATGTCTTTGCTTGCCTTATTTCTGTGCAATCTGAGAACAGATATTTCGGATCCCTTTGAGGACTATAGGGCCAAAGGAAATATCCTCCGATAACAAAGAGAAAGAAGCTTTCTGAGAAACTTCGTTGTGTTCTGTGAAATCATCTCACAGAGTTACAGCTTTCCCCTCAAGAAGCCTTTCGCTAAGACAGTTCTTGTGGAATTGTCAAAGTGATATTTGGAAGCCCATAGAGGGCTAAGGTGAAAAAGGAAATATAGTCTAATGAAATCTGGAAAGAAGCTTTCTGAGAAACTGCTTAGTGTTCAGTTAATTCATCTCACAGAGTTTCATCTGTGTTTCGTGGATCTCTTTGCTAGCCTTATTTCTGTGGAATCTGTTAACAGATATTTCGGATCCCTTTGAAGACTATAGGGCCAAAAAAAATATCCTCCGATAACAAAGAGAAAGAAGCTTTCTGAGAAACTTCGTTGTGTTCTGTCAAATCATCTCACAGAGTTACAGCTTTCCCCTCAAGGAGCCTTTCGCTAAGACAGTTCTTGTGGAATTGGCAAAGTGATATTTGGAAGCCCATAGAGGGCTATGGTGAAAAAGGAAATATCCTCAGATGAAATCTGGAAAGAAGCTTTCTGAGAAACTGCTTAGTGTTCTGTTAATTCATCTCACAGAGTTACATCTGTATTTCGTGGATCTCCTTGCTAGCCTTATTTCTGTGGAATCTGAGAAAAGATATTTCGGATCCCTTTGAAGACTATAGGGCCAAAGGAAATATCCTCCGATAACAAAGAGAAAGAAGCTTTCTGAGAAACTTCGTTGTGTTCTGTGAAATCATCTCACAGAGTTACAGCTTTCCCCTCAAGGAGCCTTTCGCTAAGAGAGTTCGTGTGGAATTGGCAAAGTGATATTTGGAAGCCCTTAGAGGGCTATGGTGAAAAAGGAAATATCCTCAGATGAAATCTGGAAAGAAGCTTTCTGAGAAACTGCTTAGTGTTCTGTTAATTCATCTCATAGAGTTACATCTGTATTTCGTAGATCTCTTTGCTAGCCTTATTTCTGTGGAATCTGAGAACAGATATTTCGGATCCCTTTGAAGACTGAAGGGCCAAAGGAAATATCCTCCGATAACAAAGAGAAAGAAGCTTTCTGAGAAACTTCGTTGTGTTCTGTGAAATCATCTCACAGAGTTACAGCTTTCCCCTCAAGGAGCCTTTCGCTAAGACAGTTCTTGTGGAATTGTCAAAGTGATATTTGAAGCCCATAGAGGGATATGCTGAAAAAGGAAATATCCTCAAATGAAATCTGGAAAGAAACTTTCTGAGAAACTGCTTAATGTTCTGTTAATTCCTCTCACAGAGTTACATGTGTATTTCGTGGATCTCTTTGCTAGCCTTATTTCTGTGGAATCCGAGAACAGAGATTTCGGTTCCCTTTGAAGACTATAGGGCCAAGGAAACATCCTCCGATAACAAAGAGAAAGAACCTTTCTGAGAAACTTCGTTGTGTTCTGTGAAATCATCTAACAGAGTTACAGCTTTCCCATCAAGGAGCCTTTCGCTATGACAGTTCATGTGGAATTGGAAAAGTGATATTTGGAAGCCCATAGAGGGCTATGGTGAAAAAGGAAATATCCTCAGATAAAATCTGGAAAGAAGCTTTCTGAGAAACTGCTTAGTGTTCTGTTAATTCATCTCACACAGTTACATCTGTATTTCGTGGATGTCTTTGCTAGCCTTATTTCTGTGGAATCTGAGAACAGATATTTCGGATCCCTTTGAAGACTATAGGGCCAAAGGAAATATCCTCCGATAACAAAGAGAAAGAAGCTTTCTGAGAAACTTCGTTGTGTTCTGTGAAATCATCTCACAGAGTTACAGCTTTCCTCTCAAGGAGCCTTTCGCTAAGACAGTTCTTGTTGAATTGGCAAAGTGATATTTGGAAGCCCATAGAGGGCTATGGTGAAAAAGGAAAGATCCTCAGATGAAATCTGGAAAGAAGCTTTCTGAGAAACTGCTTAGTGTTCTGTTAATTCATCTCACAGAGTTACATCTGTATTTCGTGGATGTCTTTGCTAGCCTTATTTCTGTTGAATCTGAGAACAGATATTTCGGATCCCTTTGAAGACTACAGGGCCAAAAAAAATATCCTCCGATAACAAAGAGAAAGAAGATTTCTGAGAAACTTCGTTGTGTTCTGTGAAATCATCTCACAGAGTTACAGCTTTCCTCTCAAAGAGCCTTTCGCTAGGACAGTTCTTGTGGAATTGGAAAAGTGATATTTGGAAGCCCATAGAGGGTTATGGTGAAAAAGGAAATATCCTCAGATGAAATCTGGAAAGAAGCTTTCTGAGAAACTGCTTAGTGTTCTGTTAATTCATCTCACAGAGTTACATGTGTATTCCATGGATGTCTTTGATAGCCTTATTTCTGTGGAATATGAAAACAGATATTTCGGATCCCTTTGAAGACTATAGGGCCAAAGGAAATATCCTAAGATAACAAAGAGAAAGAAGCTTTCTGAGAAACTTCGTTGTGTTCTGTGAAATCATCTCACAGAGTTACAGCTTTCCCCTCAAGGAGCCTTTCGGTAAGACAGTTCTTGTGGAAATGGTAAAGTGATATTTAGAAGACCCTAGAGGGCTATGGTGAAAAAGGAAATATCCTCAGATGAAATCTGGAAAGAAGCTTTCTGAGAAACTGCTTAGTGTTCTGTTAATTCATCTCACAGAGGTACATCTGTATTTCGTGGATCTCTTTGCTAGCCTTTTTTCTGTGGAATCTGAGAACAGATATTTCGGATTCCTTTGAAGACTATAGGGCCAAAGGAAATATCCTCCGATAACAAAGAGAAAGAAGCTTTCTGAGAAACTTCGTTGTGTTCTGTGAAATCATCTCACAGAGTTACAGCTTTCCCCTCAAGAAGCCTTTCGCTAAGACAGTTCTTGTGGAATTGTCAAAGTGATATTTGGAAGCCCTTAGAGGGCTATGGTGAAAAAGGAAATATCCTCAAATGAAATCTGGAAAGAAACTTTCTGAGAAACTGCTTAATGTTCTGTTAATTCCTCTCACAGAGTTACATCTGTATTTCGTGGATCTCTTTGCTAGCCTTATTTCTGTGGAATCTGAGAACAGATATTTCGGATGCGTTTGAAGACTATAGGGCCAAAGGAAATATCCTCCGATAACAAAGAGAAAGAAGCTTTCTGAGAAACTTCGTTGTGTTCTGTGAAATCATCTCACAGAGTTGCAGCTTTCCCCTCAAGGAGCCTTTCGCTAAGACAGTTCTTGTGGATATTGCAAAGTGATATTTGGAAGCCCATAGAGGGCAAGGGTGAAAAAGGAAATATCCTCAGAGGAAATCTGGAAAGAAGCTTTCTGAGAAACTGCTTAGTGTTGTGTTAATTCATCTCACAGAGTTACATCTGTATTTCGTGGATCTCCTTCCTAGCCTTTTTTCTGTGGAATCTGAAAACAGATATTTCGGATCCCTTTGAAGACTATAGGGCCAAAGGAAATATCCTCCGATAACAAAGAGAAAGAAGCTTTCTGGGAAATTTCGTTGTGTTCTGTGAAATCATCTCACAGAGTTACAGCCTTCCCCTCAAGGAGCCTTTCGCTAAGACAGTTCTTGTGGTAATGGTAAAGTGATATTTGGATGCCCATAGAGGTCTATGTTGAAAAAGGAATTATCCTCACATGAAATCTGGAAAGAAGCTTTCTAAGAAACTGCTTAGTGTTCTGTTAATTAATCTCACAGAGTTACATCTGTATTTCGTGGATCTCCTTGCTAGCCTTATTTCTGTGGAATCTGAGAACAGATATTTCGGATCACTTTGAAGACTATAGGGCCAAAGGAAATATCCTCCGATAACAAAGAGAAAGAAGCTTTCTGAGAAACTTCTTGGTGTTCTGTGAAATCATCTCACAGAGTTACAGCTTTCCCCTCAAGAAGCCTTTCGCTAAGACAGTTCTTGTGGAATTGGCAAAGTGATATTTGGAAGCCCATAGAGGGCTATGCTGAAAAAGGAAATATCCTCAGATGAAATCTGGAAAGAAACTTTCTGAGGAACTGCTTCATGTTCTGTTAATTCCTCTCAAAGAGTTACATCTGTATTTCGTGGATCTCTTTGCTAGCCTTATTTCTGTGGAATCTGAGAACAGATATTTCGGATCCCTTTGAAGACTATAGGGCCAAAGGCAATATCCTCCGATGAAAGAAGCTTTCTGAGAAACTTCGTTGTGTTCTGTGAAATCATCTCACAGAGTTACAGCTTTCCCCTCACGGAGCCTTTCGCTAAGACAGTTCTTGTGGAATTGGCAAAGTGATATTTGGAAGCCCATAGAGGGCTATGTTGAAAAAGGAAATATCCTCAGATGAAATCTGGAAAGAAGCTTTCTGAGAAACTGCTTAGTGTTCTGTTAATTCATCTCACAGAGTTACATCTGTATTTCGTGGATCTCTTTGCTAGCCTTATTTCTGTGGAATCTGAGAACAGATATTTCGGATCCCTTTGAAGACTATAGGGCCAAAGGAAATATCCTCCGATAACAAAGAGAAAGAACCTTTCTGAGAAAATTCTTTGTGTTCTGTGAAATCATCTCACAGAGTTACAGCTTTCCCCTCAAGGAGCCTTTCGCTAAGACAGTTCATGTGGAATTGGCAAAGTGATATTTGGAAGCCCATAGAGTGCTAGGGTGAAAAAGGAAATATCCTCAGATGAAATCTGGAAAGAAGCTTTCTGAGAAACTGCTTAGTGTTCTGTTAATTCATCTCACAGAGTTACATCTGTATTTCGTGGATCTCCTTCCTAGCCTTTTTTCTGTGGAATCTGAAAACAGATATTTCGGATCAGTTTGAAGACTATAGGGCCAAAGGAAATATCCTCCGATAACAAAGAGAAAGAAGCTTTCTGAGAAATTTCGTTGTGTTCTGTGAAATCATCTCACAGAGTTACAGCCTTCCCCTCAAGGAGCCTTTCGCTAAGACAGTTCTTGTGGTAATGGTAAAGTGATATTTGGAAGCCCATAGCGGTCTATGTTGAAAAAGGAAATATCCTCACATGAAATCTGGAAAGAAGCTTTCTAAGAAACTGCTTAGTGTTCTGTTAATTAATCTCACAGAGTTACATCTGTATTTCTTGGATCTCCTTGCTAGCCTTATTTCTGTGGAATCTGAGAACAGATATTTCGGATCCCTTTGAAGACTATAGGGCCAAAGGAAATATCCTCCGATAACAAAGAGAAAGAAGCTTTCTGAGAAACTTCTTGGTGTTCTGTGAAATCATCTCACAGAGTTACAGCTTTCCCCTCAAGGAGCCTTTCGCTAAGACAGTTCTTGTGGAATTGTCAAAGTGATATTTGGAAGCCCATAGAGGGCTATGCTGAAAAAGGAAATATCCTCAAATGAAATCTGGAAAGAAACTTTCTGAGAAACTGCTTAATGTTCTGTTAATTCCTCTCACAGAGTTACATCTGTATTTCGTGGATCTCTTTGCTAGCCTTATTTCTGTGGAAACAGAGAACAGATATTTCGGATCCCTTTGAAGACTATAGGGCCAAGGAAACATCCTCCGATAACAAAGAGAAAGAACCTTTCTGAGAAACTTCGTTGTGTTCTGTGAAATCATCTAACAGAGTTACAGCTTTCCCATCAAGGAGCCTTTCGCTATGACAGTTCATGTGGAATTGGCAAAGTGATATTTGGAAGCCCATAGAGGGCTATGGTGAAAAAGGAAATATCCTCAGATAAAATCTGTAAAGAAGCTTTCTGAGAAACTGCTTAGTGTTCTGTTAATTCATCTCACACAGTTACATCTGTATTTCGTGGATCTCTTTGCTAGCCTTATTTCTGTGGAATCTGAGAACAGATATTTCGGATCCCTTTGAAGACTATAGGGCCAAAGGAAATATCCTCCGATAACAAAGAGAAAGAAGCTTTCTGAGAAACTTCTTGGTGTTCTGTGAAATCATCTCACAGAGTTACAGCTTTCCCCTCAAGAAGCCTTTCACTAAGACAGTTCTTGTGGAATTGGCAAAGTGATATTTGGAAGCCCATAGAGGGCTATGGTGAAAAAGGAAAGATCCTCAGATGAAATCTGGAAAGAAGCTTTCTGAGAAACTGCTTAGTGTTCTGTTAATTCATCTCACAGAGTTACATCTGTATTTCGTGGATGTCTTTGCTAGCCTTATTTCTGTTGAATCTGAGAACAGATATTTCGGATCCCTTTGAAGACTATAGGGCCAAAAAAAATATCCTCCGATAACAAAGAGAAAGAAGATTTCTGAGAAACTTCGATGTGTTCTGTGAAATCATCTCACAGAGTTACAGCTTTCCTCTCAAAGAGCCTTTCGCTAGGACAGTTCTTGTGGAATTGGAAAAGTGATATTTGGAAGCCCATAGAGGGCTATGGTGAAAAAGGAAATATCCTCAGATGAAATCTGGAAAGAAGCTTTCTGAGAAACTGCTTAGTGTTCTGTTAATTCATCTCACAGAGTACATATGTATTTCATGGATGTCTTTGCTTGCCTTATTTCTGTGGAATCTGAGAACAGATATTTCGGATCCCTTTGAGGACTATAGGGCCAAAGGAAATATCCTCCGATAACAAAGAGAAAGAAGCTTTCTGAGAAACTTCGTTGTGTTCTGTGAAATCATCGCACAGAGTTACAGCTTTCCCCTCAAGAAGCCTTTCGCTAAAACAGTTCTTGTGGAATTGTCAAAGTGATATTTGGAAGCCCATAGAGGGCTAAGGTGAAAAAGGAAATATCCTCAGATGAAATATGGAAAGAAGCTTTCTGAGAAACTGCTTAGTGTTCAGTTAATTCATCTCACAGAGTTACATCTGAGTTTCGTGGATCTCTTTGCTAGCCTTATTTCTGTGGAATCTGTTAACAGAAATTTCGGATCCCTTTGAAGACTATAGGGCCAAAGGAAATATCCTCCGATAACAAAGAGAAAGAAGCTTTCTGAGAAACTTCGTTGTGTTCTGTGAAATCATCTCACAGAGGTTCAGCTTGCCCCTCAAGGAGCCTTTCGCTAAGACAGTTCTTGTGGAATTGGTAAAGTGATATTTGGAAGCCCATATAGGGCTACGGTGAAAAAGGAAATATCCTCAGATGAAATCTGGTAAGAAGCTTTCTGAGAAACTGCTTAGTGTTCTGTTAATTCATCTCACAGAGTTACATCTGTATGTCGTGGATCTCTTTGCTAGCCTTATTTCTGTGGAATCTGAGAACAGATATTTCGGATCCCTTTGAAGACTATAGGGCCAAAGGAAATATCCTCCGATTACAAAGAGAAAGAAGCTTTCTGAGAAACTTCGTTGAGTTCTGTGAAATCATCTCACAGAGTTACAGCTTTCCCCTCAAGGAGCCTTTCGCTAAGACAGTTCTTGTGGAATTCGCAAAGTGATATTTGGAAGCCCTTAGAGGGCTATGGTGTAAAAGGAAATATCCTTGATGAAATCTGGAAAGAAGCTTTCTGAGAAACTGCTTAGTGTTCTGTTAATTCATCTCACAGAGTTACATCTGTATTTCGTGGATCTCTTTGCTAGTCTTATTTCTTGGAATCTGAGAACAGATATTTCGGATCCCTTTGAAGACTATAGGGCCAAAGGAAATATCCTCCGATAACAAAGAGAAAGAAGCTTTCTGAGAAGCTTCGTTGTGTTCTGTGAAATCATCTCACAGAGTTAAAGCTTTCCCCTCAAGGAGCCTTTGGCTAAGATAGTTCTTGTGGAATTGGCAAAGTGATATTTGGAAGCCCATAAAGGGCTACGGTGAAAAAGGAAATATCCTCAGATGAAATCTGGAAAGAAGCTTTCTGAGAAACTGCTTAGTGTTCTGTTAATTCATCTCACAGAGTTACATCTGTATTTCGTGGATCTCCTTGCTAGCCTTATTTCTGTGGAATCTGAGAACAGATATTTCGGATCCCTTTGAAGACTATAGGGCCAAAGGAAATATCCTCCGATGAAAGAAGCTTTCTGAGAAACTTCGTTGTGTTCTGTGAAATCATCTCACAGAGTTACAGCTTTCCCCTCAAGGAGCCTTTGGCTAAGACAGTTCTTGTGGAATTGTCAAAGTGATATTTGGAAGCCCATAGAGGTCTATGGTGAAAAAGGAAATATCCTCAGATGAAATCTGGAAAGAAGCTTTCTGAGAAACTGCTTAGTGTTGTGTTAATTCATCTCACAGAGTTACATCTGTATTTCGTGGATCTCCTTCCTAGCCTTTTTTCTGTGGAATCTGAAAACAGATATTTCGGATCCCTTTGAAGACTATAGGGCCAAAGGAAATATCCTCCGATAACAAAGAGAAAGAAGCTTTCTGGGAAATTTCGTTGTGTTCTGTGAAATCATCTCACAGAGTTACAGCCTTCCCCTCAAGGAGCCTTTCGCTAAGACAGTTCTTGTGGTAATGGTAAAGTGATATTTGGATGCCCATAGAGGTCTATGTTGAAAAAGGAATTATCCTCACATGAAATCTGGAAAGAAGCTTTCTAAGAAACTGCTTAGTGTTCTGTTAATTAATCTCACAGAGTTACATCTGTATTTCGTGGATCTCCTTGCCAGCCTTATTTCTGTGGAATCTGAGAACAGATATTTCGGATCCCTTTGAAGACTATAGGGCCAAAGGAAATATCCTCCGATAACAAAGAGAAAGAAGCTTTCTGAGAAACTTCTTGGTGTTCTGTGAAATCATCTCACAGAGTTACAGCTTTCCCCTCAAGAAGCCTTTCGCTAAGACAGTTCTTGTGGAATTGGCAAAGTGATATTTGGAAGCCCATAGAGGGCTATGCTGAAAAAGGAAATATCCTCAGATGAAATCTGGAAAGAAACTTTCTGAGGAACTGCTTCATGTTCTGTTAATTCCTCTCACAGAGTTATATCTGTATTTCGTGGATCTCTTTGCTAGCCTTATTTCTGTGGAATCTGAGAACAGATATTTCGGATCCCTTTGATGACTATAGGGCCAAAGGAAATATCCTCCGATGAAAGAAGCTTTCTGAGAAACTTCGTTGTGTTCTGTGAAATCATCTCACAGAGTTACAGCCTTCCCCTCAAGGAGCCTTTCGCTAAGACAGTTCTTGTGGTAATGGTAAAGTGATATTTGGAAGCCCATAGCGGTCTATGTTGAAAAAGGAAATATCCTCACATGAAATCTGGAAAGAAGCTTTCTAAGAAACTGCTTAGTGTTCTGTTAATTAATCTCACAGAGTTACATCTGTATTTCTTGGATCTCCTTGCTAGCCTTATTTCTGTGGAATCTGAGAACAGATATTTCGGATCCCTTTGAAGACTATAGGGCCAAAGGAAATATCCTCCGATAACAAAGAGAAAGAAGCTTTCTGAGAAACTTCTTGGTGTTCTGTGAAATCATCTCACAGAGTTACAGCTTTCCCCTCAAGGAGCCTTTCGCTAAGACAGTTCTTGTGGAATTGTCAAAGTGATATTTGGAAGCCCATAGAGGGCTATGCTGAAAAAGGAAATATCCTCAAATGAAATCTGGAAAGAAACTTTCTGAGAAACTGCTTAATGTTCTGTTAATTCCTCTCACAGAGTTACATCTATATTTCGTGGATCTCTTTGCTAGCCTTATTTCTGTGGAATCAGAGAACAGATATTTCGGATCCCTTTGAAGACTATAGGGCCAACGAAACATCCTCCGATAACAAAGAGAAAGAACCTTTCTGAGAAACTTCGTTGTGTTCTGTGAAATCATCTAACAGAGTTACAGCTTTCCCATCAAGGAGCCTTTCGCTATGACAGTTCATGTGGAATTGGCAAAGTGATATTTGGAAGCCCATAGAGGGCTATGGTGAAAAAGGAAATATCCTCAGATAAAATCTGGAAAGAAGCTTTCTGAGAAACTGCTTAGTGTTCTGTTAATTCATCTCACACAGTTACATCTGTATTTCGTGGATCTCTTTGCTAGCCTTATTTCCGTGGAATCTGAGAACAGATATTTCGGATCCCTTTGAAGACTATAGGGCCAAAGGAAATATCCTCCGATAACAAAGAGAAAGAAGCTTTCTGAGAAACTTCGTTGTGTTCTGTGAAATCAACTCACAGAGTTACAGCTTTCCTCTCAAGGAGCCTTTCGCTAATACAGTTCTTGTGGAATTGGAAAAGTGATATTTGGAAGCCCATAGAGGGCTATGGTGAAAAAGGAAATATCCTCAGATGAAATCTGGAAAGAAGCTTTCTGAGAAACTGCTTAGTGTTCTGTTAATTCATCTCACAGAGTACATATGTATTTCATGGATGTCTTTGCTTGCCTTATTTCTGTGGAATCTGAGAACAGATATTTCGGATCCCTTTGAGGACTATAGGGCCAAAGGAAATATCCTCCGATAACAAAGAGAAAGAAGCTTTCTGAGAAACTTCGTTGTGTTCTGTGAAATCATCGCACAGAGTTACAGCTTTCCCCTCAAGAAGCCTTTCGCTAAGACAGTTCTTGTGGAATTGTCAAAGTGATATTTGGAAGCCCATAGAGGGCTAAGGTGAAAAAGGAAATATCCTCAGATGAAATATGGAAAGAAGCTTTCTGAGAAACTGCTTAGTGTTCAGTTAATTCATCTCACCGAGTTACATCTGAGTTTCGTGGATCTCTTTGCTAGCCTTATTTCTGTGGAATCTGTTAACAGAAATTTCGGATCCCTTTGAAGACTATAGGGCCAAAGGAAATATCCTCCGATAACAAAGAGAAAGAAGCTTTCTGAGAAACTTCGTTGTGTTCTGTCAAATCATCTCACAGAGGTTCAGCTTGCCCCTCAAGGAGCCTTTCGCTAAGACAGTTCTTGTGGAATTGGCAAAGTGATATTTGGAAGCCCATAGAGGGCTATGGTGAAAAAGGAAATATCCTCAGATGCAATCTGGAAAGAAGCTTTCTGAGAAACTGCTTAGTGTTCTGTTAATTCATCTCACAGAGTTACATCTGTATTTCGTGGATCTCTTTGCTAGCCTTATTTCTGTGGAATCTGAGAACAGATATTTCGGATCCCTTTGAAGACTATAGGGCCAAAGGAAATAGCCTCCGATAACAAAGAGAAAGAAGCTTTCTGAGAAACTTCGTTGTGTTCTGTGAAATCATCTCACAGAGTTACAGATTTCCCCTCAAGGAGACTTTCGCTAAGACAGTTCTTGTGGAATTGGCAAAGTGATATTTGGAAGCCCATAGAGTGCTATGGTGAAAAAGGAAATATCCTCAGATGAAATCTGGAAAGAAGCTTTCTGAGAATCTGATTAGTGTTCTCTTAATTCATCTCACAGAGTTACATCTGTATTTCGTGGATCTCTTTGCTAGCCTTATTTCTGTGTAATCTGAGAACAGATATTTCGGATCCCTTTGAAGACTATAGGGCCAAAGGAAATATCCTCCGATAACAAAGAGAAAGAACCTTACTGAGAAACTTCGTTGTGTTCTGTGAAATCATCTCACAGAGTTACAGCTTTCCCCTCAAGGAGCCTTTGGCTAAGACAGTTCTTGTGGAATTGGCAAAGTGATATTTGGAAGCCCTTAGAGGGCTATGGTGAAAAAGGAAATATCCTCAGATGAAATCTGGAAAGAAGCTTTCTGAGAAACTGCTTAGTGTTCTGTTAATTCATCTCACAGAGTTACATCTGTATTTCGTGGATCTCCTTGCTAGCCTTATTTCTGTGGAATCTGAGAACAGATATTTCGGATCCCTTTGAAGACTATAGGGCCAAAGGAAATATCCTCCGATGAAAGAAGCTTTCTGAGAAACTTCGTTGTGTTCTGTGAAATCATCTCACAGAGTTACAGCTTTCCCCTCAAGGAGCCTTTGGCTAAGACAGTTCTTGTGGAATTGTCAAAGTGATATTTGGAAGCCCATAGAGGTCTATGGTGAAAAAGGAAATATCCTCAGATGAAATCTGGAAAGAAGCTTTCTGAGAAACTGCTTAGTGTTGTGTTAATTCATCTCACAGAGTTACATCTGTATTTCGTGGATCTCCTTCCTAGCCTTTTTTCTGTGGAATCTGAAAACAGATATTTCGGATCCCTTTGAAGACTATAGGGCCAAAGGAAATATCCTCCGATAACAAAGAGAAAGAAGCTTTCTGGGAAATTTCGTTGTGTTCTGTGAAATCATCTCACAGAGTTACAGCCTTCCCCTCAAGGAGCCTTTCGCTAAGACAGTTCTTGTGGTAATGGTAAAGTGATATTTGGATGCCCATAGAGGTCTATGTTGAAAAAGGAATTATCCTCACATGAAATCTGGAAAGAAGCTTTCTAAGAAACTGCTTAGTGTTCTGTTAATTAATCTCACAGAGTTACATCTGTATTTCGTGGATCTCCTTGCCAGCCTTATTTCTGTGGAATCTGAGAACAGATATTTCGGATCCCTTTGAAGACTATAGGGCCAAAGGAAATATCCTCCGATAACAAAGAGAAAGAAGCTTTCTGAGAAACTTCTTGGTGTTCTGTGAAATCATCTCACAGAGTTACAGCTTTCCCCTCAAGAAGCCTTTCGCTAAGACAGTTCTTGTGGAATTGGCAAAGTGATATTTGGAAGCCCATAGAGGGCTATGCTGAAAAAGGAAATATCCTCAGATGAAATCTGGAAAGAAACTTTCTGAGGAACTGCTTCATGTTCTGTTAATTCCTCTCACAGAGTTATATCTGTATTTCGTGGATCTCTTTGCTAGCCTTATTTCTGTGGAATCTGAGAACAGATATTTCGGATCCCTTTGATGACTATAGGGCCAAAGGAAATATCCTCCGATGAAAGAAGCTTTCTGAGAAACTTCGTTGTGTTCTGTGAAATCATCGCACAGAGTTACAGCTTTCCCCTCAAGAAGCCTTTCGCTAAAACAGTTCTTGTGGAATTGTCAAAGTGATATTTGGAAGCCCATAGAGGGCTAAGGTGAAAAAGGAAATATCCTCAGATGAAATATGGAAAGAAGCTTTCTGAGAAACTGCTTAGTGTTCAGTTAATTCATCTCACAGAGTTACATCTGAGTTTCGTGGATCTCTTTGCTAGCCTTATTTCTGTGGAATCTGTTAACAGAAATTTCGGATCCCTTTGAAGACTATAGGGCCAAAGGAAATATCCTCCGATAACAAAGAGAAAGAAGCTTTCTGAGAAACTTCGTTGTGTTCTGTGAAATCATCTCACAGAGGTTCAGCTTGCCCCTCAAGGAGCCTTTCGCTAAGACAGTTCTTGTGGAATTGGTAAAGTGATATTTGGAAGCCCATATAGGGCTACGGTGAAAAAGGAAATATCCTCAGATGAAATCTGGTAAGAAGCTTTCTGAGAAACTGCTTAGTGTTCTGTTAATTCATCTCACAGAGTTACATCTGTATGTCGTGGATCTCTTTGCTAGCGTTATTTCTGTGGAATCTGAGAACAGATATTTCGGATCCCTTTGAAGACTATAGGGCCAAAGGAAATATCCTCCGATTACAAAGAGAAAGAAGCTTTCTGAGAAACTTCGTTGAGTTCTGTGAAATCATCTCACAGAGTTACAGCTTTCCCCTCAAGGAGCCTTTCGCTAAGACAGTTCTTGTGGAATTCGCAAAGTGATATTTGGAAGCCCTTAGAGGGCTATGGTGTAAAAGGAAATATCCTTGATGAAATCTGGAAAGAAGCTTTCTGAGAAACTGCTTAGTGTTCTGTTAATTCATCTCACAGAGTTACATCTGTATTACGTGGATCTCTTTGCTAGTCTTATTTCTTGGAATCTGAGAACAGATATTTCGGATCCCTTTGAAGACTATAGGGCCAAAGGAAATATCCTCCGATAACAAAGAGAAAGAAGCTTTCTGAGAAGCTTCGTTGTGTTCTGTGAAATCATCTCACAGAGTTAAAGCTTTCCCCTCAAGGAGCCTTTGGCTAAGACAGTTCTTGTGGAATTGGCAAAGTGATATTTGGAAGCCCATAAAGGGCTACGGTGAAAAAGGAAATATCCTCAGATGAAATCTGGAAAGAAGCTTTCTGAGAAACTGCTTAGTGTTCTGTTAATTCATCTCACAAAGTTACATCTGTATTTCGTGGATCTCCTTGCTAGCCTTATTTCTGTGGAATCTGAGAACAGATATTTCGGATCCCTTTGAAGACTATAGGGCCAAAGGAAATATCCTCCGATGAAAGAAGCTTTCTGAGAAACTTCGTTGTGTTCTGTGAAATCATCTCACAGAGTTACAGCTTTCCCCTCAAGGAGCCTTTCGCTAAGACAGTTCTTGTGGAATTGTCAAAGTGATATTTGGAAGCCCATAGAGGTCTATGGTGAAAAAGGAAATATCCTCAGATGAAATCTGGAAAGAAGCTTTCTGAGAAACTGCTTAGTGTTGTGTTAATTCATCTCACAGAGTTACATCTGTATTTCGTGGATCTCCTTCCTAGCCTTTTTTCTGTGGAATCTGAAAACAGATATTTCGGATCCCTTTGAAGACTATAGGGCCAAAGGAAATATCCTCCGATAACAAAGAGAAAGAAGCTTTCTGGGAAATTTCGTTGTGTTCTGTGAAATCATCTCACAGAGTTACAGCCTTCCCCTCAAGGAGCCTTTCGCTAAGACAGTTCTTGTGGTAATGGTAAAGTGATATTTGGATGCCCATAGAGGTCTATGTTGAAAAAGGAATTATCCTCACATGAAATCTGGAAAGAAGCTTTCTAAGAAACTGCTTAGTGTTCTGTTAATTAATCTCACAGAGTTACATCTGTATTTCGTGGATCTCCTTGCCAGCCTTATTTCTGTGGAATCTGAGAACAGATATTTCGGATCCCTTTGAAGACTATAGGGCCAAAGGAAATATCCTCCGATAACAAAGAGAAAGAAGCTTTCTGAGAAACTTCTTGGTGTTCTGTGAAATCATCTCACAGAGTTACAGCTTTCCCCTCAAGAAGCCTTTCGCTAAGACAGTTCTTGTGGAATTGGCAAAGTGATATTTGGAAGCCCATAGAGGGCTATGCTGAAAAAGGAAATATCCTCAGATGAAATCTGGAAAGAAACTTTCTGAGGAACTGCTTCATGTTCTGTTAATTCCTCTCACTGAGTTATATCTGTATTTCGTGGATCTCTTTGCTAGCCTTATTTCTGTGGAATCTGAGAACAGATATTTCGGATCCCTTTGATGACTATAGGGCCAAAGGAAATATCCTCCGATGAAAGAAGCTTTCTGAGAAACTTCGTTGTGTTCTGTGAAATCATCTCACAGAGTTACAGCCTTCCCCTCAAGGAGCCTTTCGCTAAGACAGTTCTTGTGGTAATGGTAAAGTGATATTTGGAAGCCCATAGCGGTCTATGTTGAAAAAGGAAATATCCTCACATGAAATCTGAAAAGAAGCTTTCTAAGAAACTGCTTAGTGTTCTGTTAATTAATCTCACAGAGTTACATCTGTATTTCTTGGATCTCCTTGCTAGCCTTATTTCTGTGGAATCTGAGAACAGATATTTCGGATCCCTTTGAAGACTATAGGGCCAAAGGAAATATCCTCCGATAACAAAGAGAAAGAAGCTTTCTGAGAAACTTCTTGGTGTTCTGTGAAATCATCTCACAGAGTTACAGCTTTCCCCTCAAGGAGCCTTTCGCTAAGACAGTTCTTGTGGAATTGTCAAAGTGATATTTGGAAGCCCATAGAGGGCTATGCTGAAAAAGGAAATATCCTCAAATGAAATCTGGAAAGAAACTTTCTGAGAAACTGCTTAATGTTCTGTTAATTCCTCTCACAGAGTTACATCTATATTTCGTGGATCTCTTTGCTAGCCTTATTTCTGTGGAATCAGAGAACAGATATTTCGGATCCCTTTGAAGACTATAGGGCCAACGAAACATCCTCCGATAACAAAGAGAAAGAACCTTTCTGAGAAACTTCGTTGTGTTCTGTGAAATCATCTTACAGAGTTACAGCTTTCCCATCAAGGAGCCTTTCGCTATGACAGTTCATGTGGAATTGGCAAAGTGATATTTGGAAGCCCATAGAGGGCTATGGTGAAAAAGGAAATATCCTCAGATAAAATCTGGAAAGAAGCTTTCTGAGAAACTGCTTAGTGTTCTGTTAATTCATCTCACACAGTTACATCTGTATTTCGTGGATCTCTTTGCTAGCCTTATTTCTGTGGAATCTGAGAACAGATATTTCGGATCCCTTTGAAGACTATAGGGCCAAAGGAAATATCCTCCGATAACAAAGAGAAAGAAGCTTTCTGAGAAACTTCGTTGTGTTCTGTGAAATCAACTCACAGAGTTACAGCTTTCCTCTCAAGGAGCCTTTCGCTAATACAGTTCTTGTGGAATTGGAAAAGTGATATTTGGAAGCCCATAGAGGGCTATGGTTAAAAAGGAAATATCCTCAGATGAAATCTGGAAAGAAGCTTTCTGAGAAACTGCTTAGTGTTCTGTTAATTCATCTCACAGAGTACATATGTATTTCATGGATGTCTTTGCTTGCCTTATTTCTGTGGAATCTGAGAACAGATATTTCGGATCCCTTTGAGGACTATAGGGCCAAAGGAAATATCCTCCGATAACAAAGAGAAAGAAGCTTTCTGAGAAACTTCGTTGTGTTCTGTGAAATCATCGCACAGAGTTACAGCTTTCCCCTCAAGAAGCCTTTCGCTAAGACAGTTCTTGTGGAATTGTCAAAGTGATATTTGGAAGCCCATAGAGGGCTAAGGTGAAAAAGGAAATATCCTCAGATGAAATATGGAAAGAAGCTTTCTGAGAAACTGCTTAGTGTTCAGTTAATTCATCTCACCGAGTTACATCTGAGTTTCGTGGATCTCTTTGCTAGCCTTATTTCTGTGGAATCTGTTAACAGAAATTTCGGATCCCTTTGAAGACTATAGGGCCAAAGGAAATATCCTCCGATAACAAAGAGAAAGAAGCTTTCTGAGAAACTTCGTTGTGTTCTGTCAAATCATCTCACAGAGGTTCAGCTTGCCCCTCAAGGAGCCTTTCGCTAAGACAGTTCTTGTGGAATTGGCAAAGTGATATTTGGAAGCCCATAGAGGGCTATGGTGAAAAAGGAAATATCCTCAGATGCAATCTGGAAAGAAGCTTTCTGAGAAACTGCTTAGTGTTCTGTTAATTCATCTCACAGAGTTACATCTGTATTTCGTGGATCTCTTTGCTAGCCTTATTTCTGTGGAATCTGAGAACAGATATTTCGGATCCCTTTGAAGACTATAGGGCCAAAGGAAATAGCCTCCGATAACAAAGAGAAAGAAGCTTTCTGAGAAACTTCGTTGTGTTCTGTGAAATCATCTCACAGAGTTACAGATTTCCCCTCAAGGAGACTTTCGCTAAGACAGTTCTTGTGGAATTGGCAAAGTGATATTTGGAAGCCCATAGAGTGCTATGGTGAAAAAGGAAATATCCTCAGATGAAATCTGGAAAGAAGCTTTCTGAGAATCTGATTAGTGTTCTCTTAATTCATCTCACAGAGTTACATCTGTATTTCGTGGATCTCTTTGCTAGCCTTATTTCTGTGTAATCTGAGAACAGATATTTCGGATCCCTTTGAAGACTATAGGGCCAAAGGAAATATCCTCCGATAACAAAGAGAAAGAACCTTACTGAGAAACTTCGTTGTGTTCTGTGAAATCATCTCACAGAGTTACAGCTTTCCCCTCAAGGAGCCTTTCGCTAAGACAGTTCTTGTGGAATTGGCAAAGTGATATTTGGAAGCCCTTAGAGGGCTATGGTGAAAAAGGAAATATCCTCAGATGAAATCTGGAAAGAAGCTTTCTGAGAAACTGCTTAGTGTTCTGTTAATTCATCTCACAGAGTTACATCTGTATTTCGTGGATCTCTTTGCTAGCCTTATTTCTGTGGAATCTGAGAACAGATATTTTGGATCCCTTTGAAGCCAATAGGGCCAAAGGAAATATCCTCCGATAACAAAGAGAAAGAAGCTTTCTGAGAAACTTCGTTGTGTTTTGTGAAATCATCTCACAGAGTTACAGCTTTCCCCTCAAGGAGCCTTTCGCTAAGACAGTTCTTGTGGAATTGGCAAAGTGATATTTGGAAGCCCATAGAGGGCTACGGTGAAAAAGGAAATATCCTCAGATGAAATCTGGAAAGAAGCTTTCTGAGAAACTGCTTAGTGTTCTGTTAATTCACCTCACAGAGTTACATCTGTATTTCGTGGATCTCCTTGCTAGCCTTATTTCTGTGGAATCTGAGAACAGATATTTCGGATCCCTTTGAAGACTATAGGGCCAAAGGAAATATCCTCCGATAACAAAGAGAAAGAAGCTTTCTGAGAAACTTCGTTGTGTTCTGTGAAATCATCTCACAGAGTTACAGCTTTCCCCTCAAGGAGCCTTTCGCTAAGACAGTTCTTGTGGCATTGGCAAAGTGATATTTGGAAGCCCATAGAGGGCTATGGTGAAAAAGGAAATATCCTCAGATGAAATCTGGAAAGAAGCTTTCTGAGAAAGTGCTTAGTTTTCCCTTAATTCCTCTCACATAGTTACATCTGTATTTCGTGGATCTCTTTGCTAGCCTTATTTCTGTGGAATCTGAGAACAGATATTTCGGATCCCTTTGAAGACTATAGGGCCAAAGGAAATATCCTCCGATAACAAAGAGAAAGAAGCTTTCTGAGAAAATTCTTTGTGTTCTGTGAAATCATCTCACAGAGTTACAGCTTTCCCCTCAAGGAGACTTTCGCTAAGGCAGTTCAAGTGGAATTGGCAAAGTGATATTTGGAAGCCCATAGAGGGCTATGGTGAAAAAGGAAATATCCTCAGATGAAATCTGGAAAGAAGCTTTCTGAGAAACTGCTTAGTGTTCTGTTAATTCATCTCACAGAGTTACATCTGTATTTCGGGGATCTCTTTGCTAGCCTTATTTCTGTGGAATCTGTTAACAGAAATTTCGGATCCCTTTGAAGACTATAGGGCCAAAGGAAATATCCTCCGATAACAAAGAGAAAGAAGCTTTCTGAGAAACTTCGTTGTGTTCTGTGAAATCATCTCACAGAGTTACAGCTTTCCCCTCAAGGAGCCTTTCGCTAAGACAGTTCTTGTGGAATTGTCAAAGTGATATTTGGAAGCCCGTAGAGGTCTATGGTGAAAAAGGAAATATAGTCAGATGAAATCTGGAAAGAAGCTTTCTGAGAAACTGCTTAGTGTTCTGTTAATTCATCTCACAGAGTTACATCTGTATGCCATGGATGTCTTTGCTAGCCTTATTTCTGTGGAATATGAAAACAGATATTTCGGATCCCTTTGAAGACTATAGGGCCAAAGGAAATATCCTCCGATAACAAAGAGAAAGAAGCTTTCTGAGAAACTTCGTTGTGTTCTGTGAAATCATCTCCCAGAGTTACAGCTTTCCCCTCAAGGAGCCTTTCGCTAAGACAGTTCCTGTGGAAATGGTAAAGTGATATTTAGAAGCCCCTAGAGGGCTATGGTGAAAAAGGAAATATCCTCAGATGAAATCTGGAAAGAAGCTTTCTGAGAAACTGCTTAGTTTTCTGTTAATTCATCTCACAGAGTTACATCTGTATTTCGTGGATCTCTTTGCTAGCCTTATTTCTGTGGAATCTGAGAACAGATATTTCGGATTCCTTTGAAGACTATAGGGCCAAAGGAAATATCCTCCGATAACAAAGAGAAAGAAGCTTTCTGAGAAACTTCGTTGTGTTCTGTGAAATCATCTCACGGAGTTACAGCTATCCCCTCAAGGACCCTTTCGCTTTGACAGTTCTTGTGGAATTGGCAAAGTGATATTTGGAAGCCCATAGAGGGCTATGGTGAAAAAGGAAATATCCTCAGATGAAATCTGGAAAGAAGCTTTCTGAGAAACTGCTTAGTGTTGTGTTAATTCATCTCACAGAGTTACATCTGTATTTCATGGATGTCTTTGCTATCCTTATGTCTGTGGAATCTGAAAACAGATATTTCGGATTCCTTTGAGGACTGTAGGGCCAAAGGAAATATCCTCCGATAACAAAGAGAAAGAAGCTTTCTGAGAAACTTCGTTGTGTTCTGTGAAATCATCTCAGAGAGTTACAGCTTTCCCCTCAAGGAGCCTTTCGCTAAGACAGTTCTTGTGGAATTGTCAAAGTGATATTTGGAAGCCCATAGAGGGCTATGGTGAAAAAGGAAATATCCTCAAATGAAATCTGGAAAGAAGCTTTCTGAAAAACTGCTTAGTGTTCTGTTAATTCATCTCACAGAGTTACATCTGTATTTCGTGGATCTCCTTCCTAGCCTTTTTTCTGTGGAATCTGAAAACAGATATTTCGGATCCCTTTGAAGACTATAGGGCCAAAGGAAATAGCCTCAGATAACAAAGAGAAAGAAGCCTTCTGAGAAACTTCGTTGTGTTCTGTGAAATCATCTCACAGAGTTACAGATTTCCCCTCAAGGAGATTTTCGCTAAGACAGTTCTTGTGGAATTGGCAAAGTGATATTTGGAAGCCCATAGAGTGCTACGGTGAAAAAGGAAATATCCTCAGATGAAATCTGGAAAGAAGCTTTCTGAGAATCTGATTAGTGTTCTCTTAATTCATCTCACAGAGTTACATCTGTATTTCGTGGATCTCTTTGCTAGCCTTATTTCTGTGTAATCTGAGATCAGATCTTTCGGATCCCTTTGAAGACTATAGGGCCAAAGGAAATATCCTCCGATAACAAAGAGAAAGAAGCTTACTGAGAAACTTCGTTGTGTTCTGTGAAATCATCTCACAGAGTTACAGCCTTCCCCTCAAGGAGCCTTTCGCTAAGACAGTTCTTGTGGAATTGGCAAAGTGATATTTGGAAGCCCTTAGAGGGCTATGGTGAAAAAGGAAATATCCTCAGATGAAATCTGGAAAGAAGCTTTCTGAGAAACTGCTTAGTGTTCTGTTAATTCATCTCACAGAGTTACATCTGTATTTCGTCGAGCTCTTTGCTAGCCTTATTTCTGTGGAATCTGAGAACAGATATTTCGGATTCCTTTGAAGACTATAGGGCCAAAGGAGATATCCTCCGATAACAAAGAGAAAGAAGCTTTCTGAGAAACTTCTTTGTGTTCTGTGAAATCATCTCACAGAGTTACAGCTTTCCCCTCAAGGAGCCTTTCGCTAAGACAGTTCATGTGGAATTGTCAAAGTGATATTTGGAAGCCCATAGAGGGCTATGGTGAAAAAGGAAATATCCTCAGATGAAATCTGGAAAGAAGCTTTCTGAGAAACTGCTTAGTGTTCTATTAATTCATCTCACAGAGTTACATGTGTATTCCATGGATGTCTTTGCTAGCTTTATTTCTGTGGAATCTGAGAACGGATATTTCGGATCCCTTTGAAGATTATAGGGCCAAAGGAAATATCCTCCGATAACAAAGAGAAAGAAGCTTTCTGAGAAACTTCGTTGTGTTCTGTGAAATCATCTCACAGAGTTACAGCTTTCCCCTCAAGGAGCCTTTGGCTAATACACTTCTTGTGGAATTGGCAAGGTGATATTTGGAAGCCCATAGAGGGCTATGGTGAAAAAGGAAATATCCTCAGATGAAATCTGGAAAGAAGCTTTCTGAGAAACTGCTTAGTGTTCTGTTAATTCATCTCACAGAGTTACATGTGTATTCCATGGATGTCTTTGCTAGCCTTATTTCTGTGGAATCTGAGAACGGATATTTCGGATCCCTTTCATGACTATAGGGCCAAAGGAAATATCCTCCGATAACAAAGAGAAAGAAGCTTTCTGAGAAACTTCGTTGTGTTCTGTGAAATCATCTCACAAGGTTACAGCTTTCCCCTCAAGGAGCCTTTGGCTAATACAGTTCTTGTGGAATTGGCAAAGTGATATTTGGAAGCCCATAGAGGGCTATGGTGAAAAAGGAAATATCCTCAGATGAAATCTGGAAAGAAACTTTCTGAGAAACTGCTTCATGTTCTGTTAATTCCTCTCACAGAGTTACATCTGTATTTCGTGGATCTCTTTGCTAGCCTTATTTCTGTGGAATCTGAGAACAGATATTTCGGATCCCTTTGAAGACTATAGGGCCAAAGGAAATATCCTCCGATGAAAGAAGCTTTCTGAGAAACTCGTTGTGTTCTGTGAAATCATCTCACAGAGTTACAGCTTTCCCCACACGGAGCCTTTCGCTAAGACAGTTCTTGTGGAATTGGCAAAGTGATATTTGGAAGCCCATAGAGGGCTATGGTGAAAAAGGAAATATCCTCAGATGAAATCTGGAAAGAAGCATTCTGAGAAACTGCTTAGTGTTCTGTTAATTCATCTCACAGAGTTACATCTGTATTTCGTGGATCTCTTTGCTAGCCTTATTTCTGTGGAATCTGAGAACAGATATTTCGGATCCCTTTGAAGACTATAGGGCCAAAGGAAATATCCTCCGATAACAAAGAGAAAGAAGCTTTCTGAGAAAATTCTTTGTGTTCTGTGAAATCATCTCACAGAGTTACAGCTTTCCCCTCAAGGAGACTTTCGCTAAGGCAGTTCAAGTGGAATTGGCAAAGTGATATTTGGAAGCCCATAGAGGGCTACGGTGAAAAAGGAAATATCCTCAGATGAAATCTGGAAAGAAGCTTTCTGAGAATCTGCTTAGTGTTCTGTTAATTCACCTCACAGTGTTACATCTGTATTTCGTGGATCTCCTTGCTAGCCTTATTTCTGTGGAATCTGAGAACAGATATTTCGGATCCCTTTGAAGACTATAGGGCCAAAGGAAATATCCTCCGATGAAAGAAGCTTTCTGAGAAACTTCGTTGTGTTCTGTGAAATCATCTCACAGAGTTACAGCTTTCCCCTCAAGGAGCCTTTCGCTAAGACAGTTCTTGTGGAATTGGCAAAGTGATATTTGGAAGCCCATAGAGGGCTATGGTGAAAAAGGAAATATCCTCAAATGAAATCTGGAAAGAAGCTTTCTGAGAAACTGCTTAGTGTTCTGTTAATTCATCTCACAGAGTTACATCTGTATTTCGTGGATCTCCTTCCTAGCCTTTTTTCTGTGGAATCTGAAAACAGATATTTCGGATCCCTTTGAAGACTATAGGGCCAAAGGAAATAGCCTCAGATAACAAAGAGAAAGAAGCCTTCTGAGAAACTTCGTTGTGTTCTGTGAAATCATCTCACAGAGTTACAGATTTCCCCTCAAGGAGCCTTTCGCTAAGACAGTTCTTGTGGAATTGGCAAAGTGATATTTGGAAGCCCATAGAGTGCTATGGTGAAAAAGGAAATATCCTCAGATGAAATTTGGAAAGAAGCTTTCTGAGAATCTGATTAGTGTTCTCTTAATTCATCTCACAGAGTTACATCTGTATTTCGTGGTTCTCTTTGCTAGCCTTATTTCTGTGTAATCTGAGATCAGATCTTTCGGATCCCTTTGAAGACTATAGGGCCAAAGGAAATATCCTCCGATAACAAAGAGAAAGAAGCTTACTGAGAAACTTCGTTGTGTTCTGTGAAATCATCTCACAGAGTTACAGCCTTCCCCTCAAGGAGCCTTTCGCTAAGACAGTTCTTGTGGAATTGGCAAAGTGATATTTGGAAGCCCTTAGAGGGCTATGGTGAAAAAGGAAATATCCTCAGATGAAATCTGGAAAGAAGCTTTCTGAGAAACTGCTTAGTGTTCTGTTAATTCATCTCACAGAGTTACATCTGTATTTCGTGGATCTCTTTGCTAGCCTTATTTCTGTGGAATCTGAGAACAGATATTTCGGATCCCTTTGAAGACTATAGTTCCAAAGGAAATATCCTCCGATAACAAAGAGAAAGAAGCTTTCTGAGAAACTTCGTTGTGTTCTGTGAAATCATCTCACAGAGTTACAGCTTTCCCCTCAAGGAGCCTTTCGCTAAGACAGTTCTTGTGGAATGGGCAAAGTGATATTTGGAAGCCCATAGAGGGCTACGGTGAAAAAGGAAATATCCTCAGATGAAATCTGGAAAGAAGCTTTCTGAGAATCTGCTTAGTGTTCTGTTAATTCACCTCACAGTGTTACATCTGTATTTCGTGGATCTCCTTGCTAGCCTTATTTCTGTGGAATCTGAGAACAGATATTTCGGATCCCTTTGAAGACTATAGGGCCAAAGGAAATATCCTCCGATGAAAGAAGCTTTCTGAGAAACTTCGTTGTGTTCTGTGAAATCATCTCACAGAGTTACAGCTTTCCCCACACGGAGCCTTTCGCTAAGACAGTTCTTGTGGAATTGGCAAAGTGATATTTGGAAGCCCATAGAGGGCTACGGTGAAAAAGGAAATATCCTCAGATGAAATCTGGAAAGAAGCATTCTGAGAAACTGCTTAGTGTTCTGTTAATTCATCTCACAGAGTTACATCTGTATTTCGTGGATCTCTTTGCTAGCCTTATTTCTGTGGAATCTGAGAACAGATATTTCGGATCCCTTTGAAGACTATAGGGCCAAAGGAAATATCCTCCGATAACAAAGAGAAAGAAGCTTTCTGAGAAAATTCTTTGTGTTCTGTGAAATCATCTCACAGAGTTACAGCTTTCCCCTCAAGGAGACTTTCGCTAAGGCAGTTCAAGTGGAATTGGCAAAGTGATATTTGGAAGCCCATAGAGGGCTATGGTGAAAAAGGAAATATCCTCAGATGAAATCTGGAAAGAAGCTTTATGAGAAACTGCTTAGTGTTCTGTTAATTCATCTCACAGAGTTACATCTGTATTTCGGGGATCTCTTTGCTAGCCTTATTTCTGTGGAATCTGAGAACAGATATTTCGGATCCCTTTGAAGACTATAGGGCCAAAGGAACTATTCTCCGATAACAAAGAGAAAGAAGCTTACTGAGAAACTTCGTTGTGTTCTGTGAAATCATCTCACAGAGTTACAGCTTTCCCCTCAAGGAGCCTTTCCCTAAGACAGTTCTTGTGGAATTGGCAAAGTGATATTTGGAAGCCCATAGAGGGCTACGGTGAAAAAGGAAATATCCTCAGATGAAATCTGGAAAGAAGCTTTCTGAGAATCTGCTTAGTGTTCTGTTAATTCACCTCACAGTGTTACATCTGTATTTCGTGGATCTCCTTGCTAGCCTTATTTCTGTGGAATCTGAGAACAGATATTTCGGATCCCTTTGAAGACTATAGGGCCAAAGGAAATATCCTCCGATGAAAGAAGCTTTCTGAGAAACTTCGTTGTGTTCTGTGAAATCATCTCACAGAGTTACAGCTTTCCCCTCAAGGAGCCTTTCGCTAAGACAGTTCTTGTGGAATTGGCAAAGTGATATTTGGAAGCCCATAGAGGGCTACGGTGAAAAAGGAAATATCCTCAGATGAAATCTGGAAAGAAGCTTTCTGAGAATCTGCTTAGTGTTCTGTTAATTCACCTCACAGTGTTACGTCTGTATTTCGTGGATCTCCTTGCTAGCCTTATTTCTGTGGAATCTGAGAACAGATATTTCGGATCCCTTTGAAGACTATAGGGCCAAAGGAAATATCCTCCGATGAAAGAAGCTTTCTGAGAAACTTCGTTGTGTTCTGTGAAATCATCTCACAGAGTTACAGCTTTCCCCACACGGAGCCTTTCGCTAAGACAGTTCTTGTGGAATTGGCAAAGTGATATTTGGAAGCCCATAGAGGGCTATGGTGAAAAAGGAAATATCCTCAGATGAAATCTGGAAAGAAGCATTCTGAGAAACTGCTTAGTGTTCTGTTAATTCATCTCACAGAGTTACATCTGTATTTCGTGGATCTCTTTGCTAGCCTTATTTCTGTGGAATCTGAGAACAGATATTTCGGATCCCTTTGAAGACTATAGGGCCAAAGGAAATATCCTCCGATAACAAAGAGAAAGAAGCTTTCTGAGAAAATTCTTTGTGTTCTGTGAAATCATCTCACAGAGTTACAGCTTTCCCCTCAAGGAGACTTTCGCTAAGGCGTTCAAGTGGAATTGGCAAAGTGATATTTGGAAGCCCATAGAGGGCTATGGTGAAAAAGGAAATATCCTCAGATGAAATCTGGAAAGAAGCTTTCTGAGAAACTGCTTAGTGTTCTGTTAATTCATCTCACAGAGTTACATCTGTATTTCGGGGATCTCTTTGCTAGCCTTATTTCTGTGGAATCTGTTAACAGAAATTTCGGATCCCTTTGAAGACTATAGGGCCAAAGGAAATATCCTCCGATAACAAAGAGAAAGAAGCTTTCTGAGAAACTTCGTTGTGTTCTGTGAAATCATCTCACAGAGTTACAGCTTTCCCCTCAAGGAGCCTTTCGCTAAGACAGTTCTTGTGGAATTGTCAAAGTGATATTTGGAAGCCCGTAGAGGTCTATGGTGAAAAAGGAAATATCCTCAGATGAAATCTGGAAAGAAGCTTTCTGAGAAACTGCTTAGTGTTCTGTTAATTCATCTCACAGAGTTACACATGTATTAAATGGATGTCTTTGCTAGCCTTATTTCTGTGGAATATGAAAACAGATATTTCGGATCCCTTTGAAGACTATAGGGCCAAAGGAAATATCCTCCGATAACAAAGAGAAAGAAGCTTTCTGAGAAACTTCGTTTTGTTCTGTGAAATCATCTCACAGAGTTACAGCTTTCCCCTCAAGGAGCCTTTCGCTAAGACAGTTCTTGTCGAAATGGTAAAGTGATATTTAGAAGCCCCTAGAGGGCTATGGTGAAAAAGGAAATATCCTCAGATGAAATCTGGAAAGAAGCTTTCTGAGAAACTGCTTAGTTTTCTGTTAATTCATCTCACAGAGTTACATCTGTATTTCGTGGATCTCTTTGCTAGCCTTATTTCTGTGGAATCTGAGAACAGATATTTCGGATTCCTTTGAAGACTATAGGGCCAAATGAAATATCCTCCGATAACAAAGAGAAAGAAGCTTTCTGAGAAACTTCGTTGTGTTCTGTGAAATCATCTCACGGAGTTACAGCTATCCCCTCAAGGAGCCTTTCGCTTAGACAGTTCTTGTGGAATTGGCAAAGTGATATTTGGAAGCCCTTAGAGGGCTATGGTGAAAAAGGAAATATCCTCAGATGAAATCTGGAAAGAAGCTTTCTGAGAAACTGCTTAGTGTTGTGTTAATTCATCTCACAGAGTTACATCTGTATTTCATGGATGTCTTTGCTATCCTTATGTCTGTGGAATCTGAAAACAGATATTTCGGATTCCTTTGAGGACTATAGGGCCAAAGGAAATATCCTCCGATAACAAAGAGAAAGAAGCTTTCTGAGAAACTTCGTTGTGTTCTGTGAAATCATATCACAGAGTTACAGCTTTCCCCTCAAGGAGCCTTTCGCTAAGACAGTTCTTGTGGAATTGTCAAAGTGATATTTGGAAGCCCATAGAGGGCTATGGTGAAAAAGGAAATATCCTCAAATGAAATCTGGAAAGAAGCTTTCTGAGAAACTGCTTAGTGTTCTGTTAATTCATCTCACAGAGTTACATCTGTATTTCGTGGATCTCCTTCCTAGCCTTTTTTCTGTGGAATCTGAAAACAGATATTTCGGATCCCTTTTAAGACTATAGGGCCAAAGGAAATATCCTCCGATAACAAAGAGAAAGAAGCTTTCTGAGAAATTTCGTTGTGTTCTGTGAAATCATCTCACAGAGTTACAGCCTTCCCCTCAAGGAGCCTTTCGCTAAGACAGTTCTTGTGGTAATGGTAAAGTGATATTTGGAAGCCCATAGCGGTCTATGTTGAAAAAGGAAATATCCTCACATGAAATCTGGAAAGAAGCTTTCTAAGAAACTGCTTAGTGTTCTGTTAATTAATCTCACAGAGTTACATCTGTATTTCGTGGATCTCCTTGCTCGCCTTATTTCTGTGGAATCTGAGAACAGATATTTCGGATCCCTTTGAAGACTATAGGGCCAAAGGAAATATCCTCCGATAACAAAGAGAAAGAAGCTTTCTGAGAAACTTCTTGGTGTTCTGTGAAATCATCTCACAGAGTTACAGCTTTCCCCTCAAGAAGCCTTTCGCTAAGACAGTTCTTGTGGAATTGGCAAAGTGATATTTGGAAGCCCATAGAGGGCTATGGTGAAAAAGGAAATATCCTCAGATGAAATCTGGAAAGAAGCTTTCTGAGAAACTGCTTAGTGTTCTGTTAATTCATCTCACAGAGTTACATCTGTATTTCGTGGATCTCTTTGCTAGCCTTATTTCTGTGGAATCTGAGAACAGATATTTCGGATCCCTTTGAAGACTATAGGGCCAAAGGAAACATCCTCCGATAACAAAGAGAAAGAATCTTTCTGAGAAACTTCGTTGTGTTCTGTGAAATCATCTCACAGAGTTACAGCTTTCCCCTAAAGAAGCCTTTCGCTAAGACAGTTCTTGTGGAATTGGCAAAGTGATATTTGGAAGCCCATGGAGGGCTATGGTGAAAAAGGAAATATCCTCAGATGCAATCTGGAAAGAAGCTTTCTGAGAAACTGCTTAGTGTTCTGTTAATTCATCTCACAGAGTTACATCTGTGTTTCGTGGATCTCTTTGCTAGCCTTATTTCTGTGGAATCTGAGTACAGATATTTCGGATCCCTTTGAAGACTATAGGGCCAAAGGAAATAGCCTCCGATAACAAAGAGAAAGAAGCTTTCTGAGAAACTTCGTTGTGTTCTGTGAAATCATCTCACAGAGTTACAGATTTCCCCTCAAGGAGCCTTTCGCTAAGACAGTTCTTGTGGAATTCGCAAAGTGATATTTGGAAGCCCTTAGAGGGCTATGGAGAAAAAAGGAAATATCCTCAGATGAAATCTGGAAAGAAGCTTTCTGAGAAACTGCTTAGTGTTCTGTTAATTCATCTCACAGAGTTACATCTGTATTTCGTGGATCTCTTTGCTAGTGTTATTTCTGTGGAATCTGAGAACAGATATTTCGGATCCATTTGAAGACTATAGGGCCAAAGGAAATATCCTCCGATAACAAAGGGAAAGAAGCTTTCTGAGAAACTTCGTTGTGTTCTGTGAAATCATCTCACAGAGTTACAGCTTTCCCCCAAAGAGCCTTTCGCTAAGACAGTTCTTGTGGAATTGGCAAAGTGATATTTGGAAGCCCATAGAGGGCTATGGTGAAAAAGGAAATATCCTCAGATGAAATCTGGAGAGAAGCTTTCTGAGAAACTGCTTAGTGTTCTGTTAATTCATCTCACAGAGTTACATCTGTATTTCGTGGATCTCTTTGCTAGCCTTATTTCTGTGGAATCTGAGAACAGATATTTCGGATCCCTTTGAAGACTATAGGGCCAAAGGAAATATCCTCCGATAACAAAGAGAAAGAAGCTTTCTGAGAAACTTCGTTGTGTTCTGTGAAATCATCTCACAGAGTTACAGCTTTCCCCTCAAGGACCCTTTGGCTAAGGCAGTTCTTGTGGAATTGGCAAAGTGATATTTGGAAGCCCATAGATGGCTACGGTGAAAAAGGAAATATCCTCAGATGAAATCTGGAATGAAGCTTTCTGAGAAACTGCTTAGTGTTCAGTTAATTCATCTCACAGAGTTACATCTGAGTTTCGTGGATCTCTTTGCTAGCCTTATTTCTGTGGAATCTGAGAACAGATATTTCGGATCCCTTTGAAGACTATAGGGCCAAAGGAAATATCCTCCGATAACAAAGAGAAAGATGCTTTCTGAGAAACTTCTTGGTGTTCTGTGAAATCATCTCACAGAGTTACAGCTTTCCCCTCAAGAAGCCTTTCGCTAAGACAGTTCTTGTGGAATTGGCAAAGTGATATTTGGAAGCCAATAGAGGGCTACGGTTAAAAAGGAAATATCCTCAGATGAAATTTGGAAAGAAGCTTTCTGAGAAACTGCTTAGTGTTCTGTTAATTCATCTCACAGAGTTACATCTGTATTTCGTGGATCTCCTTGCTAGCCTTATTTCTGTGGAACCTGAGAACAGATATTTCGGATCCCTTTGAAGACTATAGGGCCAAAGGAAATAACCTCCGATAACAAAGAGAAAGAAGCTTTCTGAGAAACTTCTTGGTGTTCTGTGAAATCATCTCACAGAGTTACAGGTTTCCCCTCAAGAAGCCTTTGGCTAAGACAGTTCTTGTGGAATTGGCAAAGTGATATTTGGAAGCCCATAGAGGGCTATGGTGAAAAAGGCAATATCCTCAGATGAAATCTGGAAAGAAGCTTTCTGAGAAACTGCTTAGTGTTCTGTTAATTCATCTCACAGAGTTACATCTGTATTTCGTGGATCTGTTTGCTAGCCTTATTTCTGTGGAATCTGAGAACAGATATTTCGGATCCCTTTGAAGACTATAGGGCCAAAGGAAATATCCTCCGATAACAAAGAGAAAGAAGCTTTCTGAGAAACTTCGTGGTGTTCTGTGAAATCATCTCACAGAGTTACTGCTTTACCCTCAAGGAGCCTTTCGCTAAGACAGTTCTTGTGGAATTGTCAAAGTGATATTTGGAAGCCCATAGAGGGCTATGGTGAAAAAGGAAATATCCTCAGATGAAATCTGGAAAGAAGCTTTCTGAGAAACTGCTTAGTGTTCTGTTAATTCATCTCACAGAGTTACAGGTGTATTCCATGGATGTCTTTGCTAGCCTTATTTCTGTGGAATCTGAAAACAGATATTTCGGATCCCTTTGAAGACTATAGGGCCAAAGGAAATATCCTCCGATAACAAAGAGAAAGAAGCTTTCTGAGAAACTTCGTTGTGTTCTGTGAAATCATCTCACAGAGTTACAGCTTTCCCCTCAAGGAGCCTTTCGCTAACACAGTTCTTGTGGAAATGGTAAAGGGATATTTTGAAGCCCATAGAGGGCTATCGAGAAAAAGGAAATATCCTCACATGAAATCTGGAAAGAAGCTTTCTGAGAAACTGCTTAGTGTTCTGTTAATTCATCTCACAGAGTTACATCTGTATTTCGTGGATCTCTTTGCTCGCCTTATTTCTGTGGAATCTGCGAACAGATATTTCGGATCCCTTTGAAGACTATAGGGCCAAAGGAAATATCCTCCGATAACAAAGAGAAAGAAGCTTTCTGAGAAACTTCGTTGTGTTCTGTGAAATCATCTCACAGAGGTTCAGCTTGCCCCTCAAGAAGCCTTTAGCTTAGACATTTCTTGTGGTATTGGTAAAGTGATATTTGGAAGCCCATATAGGGCTACGGTGAAAAAGGAAATATCCTCAGATGAAATCTGGAAAGAAGCTTTCTGAGAAACTGCTTAGTGTTCTGTTAATTCATCTCACAGAGTTACATCTGTATTTCGTGGATCTCTTTGCTAGCCTTATTTCTGTGGAATCTGAGAACAGATATTTCGGATCCCTTTGAAGACTATAGGGCCAAAGGAAATATCCTCCAATAACAAAGAGAAAGAAGCTTTCTGAGAAACTTCGTTGTGTTCTGTTAAATCATCTCACAGAGTTACAGCTTTACCCTCAAGGAGCCTTTCGCTAAGACACTTCTTGTGGAATTGTCAAAGTGATATTTGGAAGCCCATAGAGGTCTATGGTGAAAAAGGAAATATCCTCAGATGAAATCTGGAAAGAAGCTTTCTGAGAAACTGCTTAGTGTTCTGTTAATTCATCTCACAGAGTTACAGGTGTATTCCATGGATGTCTTTGCTAGCCTTATTTCTGTGGAATCTGAAAACAGATATTTCGGATCCCTTTGAAGACTATAGGGCCAAAGGAAATATCCTCCGATAACAAAGAGAAAGAAGCTTTCTGAGAAACTTCGTTGTGTTCTGTGAAATCATCTCACAGAGTTACAGCTTTCCCCTCAAGGAGCCTTTCGCTAACACAGTTCTTGTGGAAATGGTAAAGGGATATTTAGAAGCCCATAGAGGGCTATCGAGAAAAAGGAAATATCCTCACATGAAATCTGGAAAGAAGCTTTCTGAGAAACTGCTTAGTGTTCTGTTAATTCATCTCACAGAGTTACATCTGTATTTCGTGGATCTCTTTGCTCGCCTTATTTCTGTGGAATCTGCGAACAGATATTTCGGATCCCTTTGAAGACTATAGGGCCAAAGGAAATATCCTCCGATAACAAAGAGAAAGAAGCTTTCTGAGAAACTTCGTTGTTTTCTGTGAAATCATCTCACGGAGTTACAGCTATCCCCTCAAGGAGCCTTTCACTAAGTCAGTTCTTGTGGAATTGGCAAAGTGATATTTGGAAGCCCATAGAGGGCTATGGTGAAAAAGGAAATATCCTCAGATGAAATCTGGAAAGAAGCTTTCTGAGAAACTGCTTAGTGTTATGTTAATTCATCTCACAGAGTTACATCTGTATTTCGTGGATGTCTTTGCTAGCCTTATTTCTGTGGAATCTGAGAACAGATATTTCGGATCCCTTTGAAGACTATAGGGCCAAAGGATATATCCTCCGATAACAAAGGGAAAGAAGCTTTCTGATCAACTTCGTTGTGTTCTGTGAAATCATCTCACAGAGTTGCAGCTTTGCCCTCAAGGAGCCTTTCGCTAAGACAGTTCTTGTGGATTTTGCAAAGTGATATTTGGAAGCCCATAGAGGGCTATGGTGAAAAAGGAAATATCCTCAGATGAAATCTGGAAAGAAGCTTTCTGAGAAACTGCTTAGTGTTCTGTTAATTCATCTCAGAGAGTTACATCTGTATTTCGTGGATCTCCATGCTAGCCTTTTTTTCTGTGGAATCTGAGAACAGATATTTCGGATCCCTTTGAAGACTATAGGGCTGAAGGAAATATCCTCCGATAACAAAGAGAAAGAAGCTGTCTGAGAAACTTCTTGGTGTTCTGTGAAATCATCTCACAGAGTTACAGCTTTCCCCTCAAGCAGCCTTTCGCTAAGACAGTTCCTGTGGAATTGGCAAAGTGATATTTGGAAGCCCATAGAGGGCTATGGTGAAAAAGGAAATATCCTCAGATGAAATCTGGAAAGAAGCTTTCTGAGAAACTGCTTAATGTTCTGTTAATTCCTCTCACAGAGTTACATCTGTATTTCGTGGAGCTCTTTGCTAGCCTTATTTCTGTGGAATCTGAGAACAGATATTTCGGATCCCTTTGAAGACTATAGGGCTAAAGGAAATATCCTCCGATAACAAAGAGAAAGAAGCTGTCTGAGAAACTTCTTGGTGTTCTGTGAAATCATCTCACAGAGTTACAGCTTTCCCCTCAAGGAGCCTTTGGCTAATACAGTTCTTGTGGAATTGGCAAAGGGATATTTGGAAGCCCATAGAGGCCTATGGTGAAAAAGGAAATATCCTCAGATGAAATCTGGAATGAAGCTTTCTGAGAAACTGCTTAGTGTTGTGTTAATTCATCTCACAGAGTTACATCTGTGTTTCATGGATGTCTTTGCTTGCCTTATTTCTGTGGAATCTGAAAACAGATATTTCGTATCCCTTTGAAGACTATAGGGCCAAAGGAAATATCCTCCGATAACAAAGGGAAAGAAGCTTTCTGAGAAACTTCGTTGTGTTCTGTGAAATCATCTCACGGAGTTACAGCTTTCCCCTCAAGGAGCCTTTCGCTAAGACAGTTCTTGTGGAATTGGTAAAGTGATATTTGGAAGCCCATAGTGGTCTATGGTGAAAAAGGAAATATCCTCAGATGAAATCTGGAAAGAAGCTTTCTGAGAAACTGCTTAGTGTTCTGTTAATTCATCTCACAGAGTTACATCTGTATTTCGTGGATGTCTTTGCTAGCCTTATTTCTGTGGAATCTGAGAACAGATATTTCGGATCCCTTTGAAGACTATAAGGCCAAAGGAAATATCCTCCGATAACAAAGAGAAAGAAGCTTTCTGAGAAACTTCGCTGTGTTCTGTGAAATCATCTCACAGAGTTGCAGCTTTCCCCTCAAGGAGCCTTTCGCTAGGACAGTTCTTGTGGAATTGGCAAAGTGATATTTGGAAGCCCATAGAGGGCTATGGTGAAAAAGGGAATATCCTCAGATGAAATCTGGAAAGAACCTTTCTGAGAAACTGCTTAATGTTCTGTTAATTCCTCTCACAGAGTTACATCTGTATTTCGTGGAGCTCTTTGCTAGCCTTATTTCTGTGGAATCTGAGAACAGATATTTCGGATCCCTTTGAAGACTATAGGGCCAAAGGAAATATCCTCCGATAACAAAGAGAAAGAAGCTTTCTGAGAAACTTCTTTGTGTTCTGTGAAATCATCTCACAGAGTTACAGCTTTCCCCTCAAGGAGCCTTTCGCTAAGACAGTTCATGTGGAATTGTCAAAGTGATATTTGGAAGCCCATAGAGGGCTATGGTGAAAAAGGAAATATCCTCAGATGAAATCTGGAAAGAAGCTTTCTGAGAAACTGCTTTGTGTTCTGTTAATTCATCTCACAGAGTTACATGTGTATTCCATGGATGTCTTTGCTAGCCTTATTTCTGTGGAATCTGAGAACGGATATTTCGGATCCCTTTGAAGATTATAGGGCCAAAGGAAATATCCTCCGATAACAAAGAGAAAGAAGCTTTCTGAGAAAATTCGTTGTGTTCTGTGAAATCATCTCACAGAGTTACAGCTTTCCCCTCAAGTACCCTTTGGCTAATACAGTTCTTGTGGAATTGGCAAAGTGATATTTGGAAGCCCATAGAGGCCTATGGTGAAAAAGGAAATATCCTCAGATGAAATCTGGAATGAAGCTTTCTGAGAAACTGCTTAGTGTTGTGTTAATTCATCTCACAGAGTTACATCTGTGTTTCATGGATGTCTTTGCTTGCCTTATTTCTGTGGAATCTGAAAACAGATATTTCGTATCCCTTTGAAGACTATAGGGCCAAAGGAAATATCCTCCGATAACAAAGAGAAAGAAGCTTTCTGAGAAACTTCGTTGTGTTCTGTGAAATCATCTCACGGAGTTACAGCTTTCCCCTCAAGGAGCCTTTCGCTAAGACAGTTCTTGTGGAATTGGTAAAGTGATATTTGGAAGCCCATAGAGGTCTATGGTGAAAAAGGAAATATCCTCAGATGAAATCTGGAAAGAAGCTTTCTGAGAAACTGCTCAGTGTTCTGTTAATTCATCTCACAGAGTTACATCTGTATTTCGTGGATGTCTTTGCTAGCCTTATTTCTGTGGAATCTGAGAACAGATATTTCGGATCCCTTTGAAGACTATAAGGCCAAAGGAAATATCCTCCGATAACAAAGAGAAAGAAGCCTTCTGAGAAACTTCGCTGTGTTCTGTGAAATCATCTCACAGAGTTGCAGCTTTCCCCTCAAGGAGCCTTTCGCTAGGACAGTTCTTGTGGAATTGGCAAAGTGATATTTGGAAGCCCATAGAGGGCTATGGTGAAAAAGGGAATATCCTCAGATGAAATCTGGAAAGAACCTTTCTGAGAAACTGCTTAATGTTCTGTTAATTCCTCTCAAAGAGTTACATCTGTATTTCGTGGAGCTCTTTGCTAGCCTTGTTTCTGTGGAATCCGAGAACAGATATTTCGGATCCCTTTGAAGACTATAGGGCCAAGGAAATATCCTCCGATAACAAAGAGAAAGAAGCTTTCTGAGAAACTTCGTTGTGTTCTGTGAAATCATCTAACAGAGTTACAGCTTTCCCATCAAGGAGCCTTTCGCTAAGACAGTTCTTGTGGAATTGGCAAAGTGATATTTGGAAGCCCATAGAGGGCTTTGGTGAAAAAGGAAATATCCTCAGATAAAATCTGGAAAGAAGCTTTCTGAGAATCTGCTTAGTGTTCTGTTAATTCATCTCACACAGTTACATCTGTATTTCGTGGATGTCTTTACTAGCCTTATTTCTGTGGAATCTGAGAACAGATATTTCGGATCCCTTTGAAGACTATAGGGTCAAAGGAAATATCCTCCGATAGCAAAGAGAAAGAAGCTTTCTGAGAAACTTCATTGTGTTCTGTGAAATCATCTCATAGAGTTACAGCTTTCCCCTCAAGGAGCCTTTCGCTAAGACAGTTCTTGTGGAATTCGCAAAGTGATATTTGGAAGCCCTTAGAGGGCAAAGGTGAAAAAGGAATTATCCTTGATGAAATCTGGAAAGAAGCTTTCTGAGAAACTGCTTAGTGTTCTGTTAATTAATCTCACTGAGTTACATCTGTATTTCGTGGATCTCCTTGCTAGCCTTATTTCTGTGGAATCTGAGAACAGATATTTCGGATCCCTTTGAAAACTATAGGGCCAAAGGAAATATAATCCGATATCAAAGAGAAAGAAGCTTTCTGATCAACTTCGTTGTGTTCTGTGAAATCATCTCACAGAGTTGCAGCTTTGCCCTCAAGGAGCCTTTCGCTAAGACAGTTCTTGTGGATTTTGCAAAGTGATATTTGGAAGCCCATAGAGGGCTATGGTGAAAAAGGAAATATCCTCAGATGAAATCTGGAAAGAAGCTTTCTGAGAAACTGCTTAGTGTTCTGTTAATTCATCTCAGAGAGTTACATCTGTATTTCGTGGATCTCCATGCTAGCCTTTTTTTCTGTGGAATCTGAGAACAGATATTTCGGATCCCTTTGAAGACTATAGGGCTGAAGGAAATATCCTCCGATAACAAAGAGAAAGAAGCTGTCTGAGAAACTTCTTGGTGTTCTGTGAAATCATCTCACAGAGTTACAGCTTTCCCCTCAAGCAGCCTTTCGCTAAGACAGTTCCTGTGGAATTGGCAAAGTGATATTTGGAAGCCCATAGAGGGCTATGGTGAAAAAGGAAATATCCTCAGATGAAATCTGGAAAGAAGCTTTCTGAGAAACTGCTTAATGTTCTGTTAATTCCTCTCACAGAGTTACATCTGTATTTCGTGGAGCTCTTTGCTAGCCTTATTTCTGTGGAATCTGAGAACAGATATTTCGGATCCCTTTGAAGACTATAGGGCTAAAGGAAATATCCTCCGATAACAAAGAGAAAGAAGCTGTCTGAGAAACTTCTTGGTGTTCTGTGAAATCATCTCACAGAGTTACAGCTTTCCCCTCAAGGAGCCTTTGGCTAATACAGTTCTTGTGGAATTGGCAAAGTGATATTTGGAAGCCCATAGAGGCCTATGGTGAAAAAGGAAATATCCTCAGATGAAATCTGGAATGAAGCTTTCTGAGAAACTGCTTAGTGTTGTGTTAATTCATCTCACAGAGTTACATCTGTGTTTCATGGATGTCTTTGCTTGCCTTATTTCTGTGGAATCTGAAAACAGATATTTCGTATCCCTTTGAAGACTATAGGGCCAAAGGAAATATCCTCCGATAACAAAGAGAAAGAAGCTTTCTGAGAAACTTCGTTGTGTTCTGTGAAATCATCTCACGGAGTTACAGCTTTCCCCTCAAGGAGCCTTTCGCTAAGACAGTTCTTGTGGAATTGGTAAAGTGATATTTGGAAGCCCATAGAGGTCTATGGTGAAAAAGGAAATATCCTCAGATGAAATCTGGAAAGAAGCTTTCTGAGAAACTGCTTAGTGTTCTGTTAATTCATCTCACAGAGTTACATCTGTATTTCGTGGATGTCTTTGCTAGCCTTATTTCTGTGGAATCTGAGAACAGATATTTCGGATCCCTTTGAAGACTATAAGGCCAAAGGAAATATCCTCCGATAACAAAGAGAAAGAAGCTTTCTGAGAAACTTCGCTGTGTTCTGTGAAATCATCTCACAGAGTTGCAGCTTTCCCCTCAAGGAGCCTTTCGCTAGGACAGTTCTTGTGGAATTGGCAAAGTGATATTTGGAAGCCCATAGAGGGCTATGGTGAAAAAGGGAATATCCTCAGATGAAATCTGGAAAGAACCTTTCTGAGAAACTGCTTAATGTTCTGTTAATTCCTCTCACAGAGTTACATCTGTATTTCGTGGAGCTCTTTGCTAGCCTTATTTCTGTGGAATCTGAGAACAGATATTTCGGATCCCTTTGAAGACTATAGGGCCAAAGGAAATATCCTCCGATAACAAAGAGAAAGAAGCTTTCTGAGAAACTTCTTTGTGTTCTGTGAAATCATCTCACAGAGTTACAGCTTTCCCCTCAAGGAGCCTTTCGCTAAGACAGTTCATGTGGAATTGTCAAAGTGATATTTGGAAGCCCATAGAGGGCTATGGTGAAAAAGGAAATATCCTCAGATGAAATCTGGAAAGAAGCTTTCTGAGAAACTGCTTTGTGTTCTGTTAATTCATCTCACAGAGTTACATGTGTATTCCATGGATGTCTTTGCTAGCCTTATTTCTGTGGAATCTGAGAACGGATATTTCGGATCCCTTTGAAGATTATAGGGCCAAAGGAAATATCCTCCGATAACAAAGAGAAAGAAGCTTTCTGAGAAAATTCGTTGTGTTCTGTGAAATCATCTCACAGAGTTACAGCTTTCCCCTCAAGTACCCTTTGGCTAATACAGTTCTTGTGGAATTGGCAAAGTGATATTTGGAAGCCCATAGAGGCCTATGGTGAAAAAGGAAATATCCTCAGATGAAATCTGGAATGAAGCTTTCTGAGAAACTGCTTAGTGTTGTGTTAATTCATCTCACAGAGTTACATCTGTGTTTCATGGATGTCTTTGCTTGCCTTATTTCTGTGGAATCTGAAAACAGATATTTCGTATCCCTTTGAAGACTATAGGGCCAAAGGAAATATCCTCCGATTACAAAGAGAAAGAAGCTTTCTGAGAAACTTCGTTGTGTTCTGTGAAATCATCTCACGGAGTTACAGCTTTCCCCTCAAGGAGCCTTTCGCTAAGACAGTTCTTGTGGAATTGGTAAAGTGATATTTGGAAGCCCATAGAGGTCTATGGTGAAAAAGGAAATATCCTCAGATGAAATCTGGAAAGAAGCTTTCTGAGAAACTGCTCAGTGTTCTGTTAATTCATCTCACAGAGTTACATCTGTATTTCGTGGATGTCTTTGCTAGCCTTATTTCTGTGGAATCTGAGAACAGATATTTCGGATCCCTTTGAAGACTATAAGGCCAAAGGAAATATCCTCCGATAACAAAGAGAAAGAAGCTTTCTGAGAAACTTCGCTGTGTTCTGTGAAATCATCTCACAGAGTTGCAGCTTTCCCCTCAAGGAGCCTTTCGCTAGGACAGTTCTTGTGGAATTGGCAAAGTGATATTTGGAAGCCCATAGAGGGCTATGGTGAAAAAGGGAATATCCTCAGATGAAATCTGGAAAGAACCTTTCTGAGAAACTGCTTAATGTTCTGTTAATTCCTCTCAAAGAGTTACATCTGTATTTCGTGGAGCTCTTTGCTAGCCTTGTTTCTGTGGAATCCGAGAACAGATATTTCGGATCCCTTTGAAGACTATAGGGCCAAGGAAATATCCTCCGATAACAAAGAGAAAGAAGCTTTCTGAGAAACTTCGTTGTGTTCTGTGAAATCATCTAACAGAGTTACAGCTTTCCCATCAAGGAGCCTTTCGCTAAGACAGTTCTTGTGGAATTGGCAAAGTGATATTTGGAAGCCCATAGAGGGCTTTGGTGAAAAAGGAAATATCCTCAGATAAAATCTGGAAAGAAGCTTTCTGAGAATCTGCTTAGTGTTCTGTTAATTCATCTCACACAGTTACATCTGTATTTCGTGGATGTCTTTACTAGCCTTATTTCTGTGGAATCTGAGAACAGATATTTCGGATCCCTTTGAAGACTATAGGGTCAAAGGAAATATCCTCCGATAGCAAAGAGAAAGAAGCTTTCTGAGAAACTTCGTTGTGTTCTGTGAAATCATCTCATAGAGTTACAGCTTTCCCCTCAAGGAGCCTTTCGCTAAGACAGTTCTTGTGGAATTCGCAAAGTGATATTTGGAAGCCCTTAGAGGGCAAAGGTGAAAAAGGAATTATCCTTGATGAAATCTGGAAAGAAGCTTTCTGAGAAACTGCTTAGTGTTCTGTTAATTAATCTCACTGAGTTACATCTGTATTTCGTGGATCTCCTTGCTAGCCTTATTTCTGTGGAATCTGAGAACAGATATTTCGGATCCCTTTGAAAACTATAGGGCCAAAGGAAATATAATCCGATATCAAAGAGAAAGAAGCTTTGTGAGAAACTTCTTGGTGTTCTGTGAAATCATCTCACAGAGTTACAGCTTTCCCCTCAAGGAGCCTTTCGCTAAGACAGTTCTTGTGGAATTGGCAAAGTGATATTTGGAAGCCCATAGAGGGCTATGGTGAAAAAGGAAATATCCTCAGATGAAATCTGGAAAGAAGCTTTCTGAGAAACTGCTTAGTGTTCTGTTAATACATCTCACAGAGTTACATATGTATTTCGTGGATCTCTTTGCTAACCTTATTTCTGTGGAATCTGTGAACAGATATTTCGGATCCCTTTGAAGACTATAGGGCCAAAGGAAATATCCTCCGATAACAAAGAGAAAGAAGCTTTCTGAGAAACTTCGTTGTGTTCTGTGAAATCATCTCACAGAGTTACAGCTTTCCCCTCAAGGAGCCTTTCGCTAAGACAGTTCTTGTGGAATTGTCAAAGTGATATTTGGAAACCCATAGAGGGCTATGGTGAAAAAGGAAATATCCTCAGATGAAATCTGGAAAGAAACTTTCTGAGAAACTGCTTAAAGTTCTGTTAATTCCTCTCACAGAGTTACATCTGTATTTCGTGGATCTCTTTGCTAGCCTTATTTCTGTGGAATCTGAGAACAGATATTTCGGATCCCTTTGAAGACTATAGGGCCAAAGGAAATATCCTCCGATAACAAAGAGAAAGAAGCTTTCTGAGAAACTTCGTTGTGTTCTGTGAAATCATCTCACAGAGTTACAGCTTTCCCCTCAAGGAGCCTTTCGCTAAGACAGTTCTTGTGGAATTGGCGAAGTGATATTTGGAAGCCCTTAGAGGGCTATGGTGAAAAAGGAAATATCCTCAGATGAAATCTGGAAAGAAGTTTTCTGAGAAACTGCTTAGTGTTCTGTTAATTCATCTCACAGAGTTACATCTGTATTTCGTGGATCTCTTTGCTAGCCTTATTTCTGTGGAATCTGAGAACAGATATTTCGGATCCCTTTGAAGACTATAGGGCCAAAGGAAATATCCTCTGATAACAAAGAGAAAGAAGATTTCTGAGAAACTTCGTTGTGTTCTGTGAAATCATCTCACAGAGTTACAGCTTTCCCCTCAAGGAGCCTTTCGCTAAGACAGTTCTTGTGGAATTGGCAAAGTGATATTTGGAAGCCCATAGAGGGCTTTGCTGAAAAAGGAAATATCCTCACATGAAATCTGGAAAGAAGCTTTCTGAGAAACTGCTTAATGTTCTGTTAATTCCTCTCACAGAGTTACATCCGTATTTCGTGGAGCTCTTTGCTAGCCTTATTTCTGTGGAATCTGAGAACAGATATTTCGGATCCCTTTGAAGAATATAGGGCCAAAGGAAATATCCTCCGATAACAAAGAGAAAGAAGCTTTCTGAGAAACTTCTTTGTATTCTGTGAAATCATCTCACAGAGTTACAGCTTTCCCCTCAAGGAGCCTTTCGCTAAGACAGTTCATGTGGAATTGTCAAAGTGATATTTGGAAGCCCATTGAGGGCTATGGTGAAAAAGGAAATATCCTCAGATGAAATCTGGAAAGAAGCTTTCTGAGAAACTGCTTAGTGTTCTGTTAATTCATCTCACAGAGTTACATCTGTATTTCGTGGATCTCTTTGCTAGCCTTATTTCTGTGGAATCAGAGAACAGATATTTCGGATCCCTTTGAAGACTATAGGGCCAAAGGAAATATCCTCCGATAACAAAGAGAAAGAAGATTTCTGAGAAACTTCTTGGGGTTCTGTGAAATCATCTCACAGAGTTACAGCTTTCCCCTCAAGGAGCCTTTCGCTAAGACAGTTCTTGTGGAATTGGCAAAGTGATATTTGGAAGCCCATAGAGGGCTTTGGTGAAAAAGGAAATATCCTCACATGAAATCTGGAAAGAAGCTTTCTGAGCAACTGCTTAGTGTTCTGTTAATTCATCTCAGAGAGTTACATCTGTATTTCATGGATGTCTTTGCTAGCATTATTTCTGTGGAATCTGAGAACAGATATTTCGGATCCCTTTGAAGACTATAGGGCCAAAGGAAATATCCTCCGATAACAAAGAGAAAGAAGCTTTCTGAGAAACTTCGTTGTGTTCTGTGAAATCATCTCACAGAGTTTCACCTTTCCCCTCAAGGAGCCTTTCGCTAAGACAGTTCTTGTGGAATTGGCGAAGTGATATTTGGAAGCCCTTAGAGGGCTATGGTGAAAAGGAAATATCCTCAGATGAAATCTGGAAAGAAGCTTTCTGAGAAACTGCTTAGTGTTCTGTTAATTCATCTCACAGAGTTACATCTGTATTTCGTGGATCTCTTTGCTAGCCTTATTTCTGTGGAATCTGAGAACAGATATTTCGGATCCCTTTGAAGACTATAGGGCCAAAGGAAATATCCTCCGATAACAAAGAGAAAGAAGCTTTCTGAGAAACTTCGTTGTGTTCTCTGAAATCATCTCACAGAGTTACAGCTTTCCCCTCAAGGAGCCTTTCGCTAAGACAGTTCTTGTGGAATTGGCAAAGTGATATTTGGAAGCCCTTAGAGGGCTATGGTGAAAAAGGAAATATCCTCAGATGAAATCTGGAAAGAAGCTTTCTGAGAAACTGCTTAGTGTTCTGTAATTCATCTCACAGAGTTACATCTGTATTTCGTGGATCTCTTTGCTAGCCTTATTTCTGTGGAATCTGAGAACAGATATTTCGGATCCCTTTGAAGACTATAGGGCCAAAGGAAATATCCTCCGGTAACAAAGAGAAAGAAGATTTCTGAGAAACTTCGTTGTGTTCTGTGAAATCATCTCACAGAGTTACAGCTTTCCCCTCAAGGAGCCTTTCGCTAAGACAGTTCTTGTGGAATTGGCAAAGTGATATTTGGAAGCCCATAGAGGGCTTTTTTGAAAAAGGAAATATCCTCAGATGAAATCTGTAAAGAAGCTTTCTGAGAAACTGCTTAGTGTTCTGTTAATTCATCTCAGAGCGTTACATCTGTATTTCATGGATGTCTTTGCTAGCCTTAGTTCTGTGGAATCTGAGAACAGATATTTCGGATCCCTTTGAAGACTATAGGGCCAAAGGAAATATCCTCCGATAACAAAGAGAAAGAAGCTTTCTGAGAAACTTCGTTGTGTTCTGTGAAATCATCTCACAGAGTTACAGCTTTCCCCTCAAAGAGCCTTTCGCTAAGACAGTTCTTGTGGAATTGGCAAAGTGATATTTGGAATCCCGTAGAGGGCTATGGTGAAAAAGGAAATATCCTCAAATGAAATCTGGAAATAAGCTTTCTGAGAAACTGCTTAGTGTTCTGTTAATTCATCTCACAGAGTACATCTGTATTTCATGGATGTCTTTGCTAGCCTTATTTCTGTGGAATCTGAGAACAGATATTTCGGATCCCTTTGAGGACTATAGGGCCGAAGGAAATATCCTCCGATAACAAAGAGAAAGAAGCTTTCTGAGAAACTTCGTTGTGTTCTGTGAAATCATCTCACAGAGTTACAGCTTTCCCCTCAAGGAGCCTTTCGCTAAGACAGTTATTGTGGAATTGTCAAAGTGATATTTGGAAACCCATAGAGGGCTATGGTGAAAAAGGAAATATCCTCAGATGAAATCTGGAAAGAAACTTTCTGAGAAACTGCTTAAAGATCTGTTAATTCCTCTCACAGAGTTACATCTGTATTTCGTGGATCTATTTGCTAGCCTTATTTCTGTGGAATCTGAGAACAGATATTTCGGATCCCTTTGAAGATTATAGGGCCAAGCGAAATATCCTCCGATAACAAAGAGAAAGAAGCTTTCTGAGAAACTTCTTTGTGTTCTGTGAAATCATCTCACAGAGTTACAGCTTTCCCCTCAAGGAGCCTTTCGCTAAGACAGTTCATGTGGAATTGGCAAAGTGATATTTGGAAGCCCATAGAGGGCTATGGGGAAAAAGGAAAGATCCTCAGATGAAATCTGGAAAGAAGCTTTCTGAGAAACTGCTTAGTGTTCTGTTAATGCATCTCACAGTGTTACATCTGTGTTTCGTGGATCTCTTTGCTAGCCTTATTACTGTGGAATCTGTTAACAGAAATTTCGGATCCCTTTGAAGACTATAGGGCCAAAGGAAATATCCTCCGATAACAAAGAGAAAGAAGCTTTCTGAGAAACTTCGTTGTGTTCTGTGAAATCATCTCACAGAGGTTCAGCTTGCCCCTCAAGGAGCCTTTCGCTAAGACAGTTCTTGTGGAATTGGTAAAGTGATTTTTGGAAGCCCTTAGAGGGCTATGGTGAAAAAGGAAATATCCACAGATGAAATCTGGAAAGAAGCTTTCAGAGAAACTGCTTAGTGTTCTGTTAATTCATCTCACAGAATTACATCTGTATTTCGTGGATCTCTTTGCTAGTCTTATTTCTGTGGAATCTGAGAACAGATATTTCGGATCCCTTTGAAGACTATAGGGCCAAAGGAAATATCCTCCGATAACAAAGAGAAAGAAGCTTTCTGAGAAACTTCGTTGTGTTCTGTGAAATCATCTCACAGAGTTACACCTTTCCCCTCAAGGAGCGTTTCGCTAAGACAGTTCTTGTGGAATTGGCGAAGTGATATTTGGAAGCCCTTAGAGGGCTATGGTGAAAAAGGAAATATCCTCAGATGAAATCTGGAAAGAAGCTTTCTGAGAAACTGCTTAGTGTTCTGTTAATTCATCTCACAGAGTTACATCTGTATTTCGTGGATCTCTTTGCTAGCCTTATTTCTGTGGAATCTGAGAACAGATATTTCGGATCCCTTTGAAGACTATAGGGCCAAAGGAAATATCCTCCGATAACAAAGAGAAATAAGATTTCTCAGAAACTTCGTTGTGTTCTGTGAAATCATCTCACAGAGTTACAGCTTTCCCCTCAAGGAGACTTTCGCTAAGACAGTTCTTGTGGAATTGGCAAAGTGATATTTGGAAGCCCATAGGGGGTTTGGTGAAAAAGGAAATATCCTCAGATGAAATCTGGAAAGAAGCTTTCTGAGAAACTGCTTAGTGTTCTGTTAATTCATCTCACAGAGTTACATCTGTATTTCGTGGATCTCTTTGCTAGTCTTATTTCTGTGGAATCTGAGAACAGATATTTCGGATCCCTTTGAAGACTATAGGGCCAAAGGAAATATCCTCCGATAACAAAGAGAAAGAAGCTTTCTGAGAAACTTCGTTGTGTTCTGTGAAATCATCTCACAGAGTTACACCTTTCCCCTCAAGGAGCCTTTCGCTAAGACAGTTCCTGTGGAATTGGCGAAGTGATATTTGGAAGCCCTTAGAGGGCTATGGTGAAAAAGGAAATATCCTCAGATGAAATCTGGAAAGAAGCTTTCTGAGAAACTGCTTAGTGTTCTGTTAATTCATCTCACAGAGTTACATCTGTATTTCGTGGATCTCTTTGCTAGCCTTATTTCTGTGGAATCTGAGAACAGATATTTCGGATCCCTTTGAAGACTATAGGGCCAAAGGAAATATCCTCCGATAACAAACAGAAAGAAGCTTTCTGAGAAACTTCTTTGTGTTCTGTGAAATCATCTCACAGAGTTACAGCTTTCCCCTCAAGGAGCCTTTCGCTAAGACAGTTCATGTGGAATTGGCAAAGTGATATTTGGAAGCCCATAGAGGGCTATGGTGAAAAAGGAAATATCCTCAAATGAAATCTGGAAAGAAGCTTTCTGAGAAACTGCTTAGTGTTCTGTTAATTCATCTCACAGAGTTACATCTGTGTTTCGTGGATCTCTTTGCTAGCCTTATTTCTGTGGAATCTGTTAACAGAAATTTCGGATCCCTTTGAAGACTATAGGGCCAAAGGAAATATCCTCCGATAACAAAGAGATAGAAGCTTTCTGAGAAACTTCGTTGTGTTCTGTGAAATCATCTCACAGAGGTTCAGCTTGTCCCTCAAGGAGCCTTTCGCTAAGACAGTTCTTGTGGAATTGGTAAAGTGATATTTGGAAGCCCTTAGAGGGCTATGGTGAAAAAGGAAATATCCACAGATGAAATCTGGAAAGAAGCTTTCTGAGAAACTGCTTAGTGTTCTGTTAATTCATCTCACAGAGTTACATCTGTATTTCGTGGATCTCTTTGCTAGTCTTATTTCTGTGGAATCTGAGAACAGATATTTCGGATCCCTTTGAAGACTATAGGGCCAAAGGAAATATCCTCCGATAACAAAGAGAAAGAAGCTTTCTGAGAAACTTCGTTGTGTTCTGTGAAATCATCTCACAGAGTTACAACTTTCCCCTCAAGGAGCCTTTCGCTAAGACAGTTCTTGTGGAATTGGCGAAGTGATATTTGGAAGCCATTAGAGGGCTATGGTGAAAAAGGAAATATCCTCAGATGAAATCTGGAAAGAAGCTTTCTGAGAAACTGCTTAGTGTTCTTTTAATTCATCTCACAGAGTTACATCTGTATTTCGTGGATCTCTTTGCTAGCCTTATTTCTGTGGAATCTGAGAACAGATATTTCGGATCCCTTTGAAGACTATAGGGCCAAAGGAAATATCCTCCGATAACAAAGAGAAAGAAGCTTTCTGAGAAACTTCGTTGTGTTCTGTGAAATCATCTCACAGAGTTACAGCTTTCCCCTAAAGAAGCCTTTCGCTAAGACAGTTCTTGTGGAATTGGCAAAGTGATATTTGGAAGCCCATAGAGGGCTATGGTGAAAAAGGAAATATCCTCAGATGAAATCTGGAAAGAAGCTCTCCGAGAAAGTGCTTAGTGTTCTGTTAATTCATCTCACAGAGTTACATCTGTATTGCGTGGATCTCTTTGCTAGCCTTATTTCTGTGTAATCTGAGAACAGATATTTCGGATCCCTTTGAAGAATATAGGGCCAAAGGAAATATCCTCCGATAACAAAGAGAAAGAAGCTTTCTGAGAAACTTCTTTGTGTTCTGTGAAATCATCTCACAGAGTTACAGCTTTCCCCTCAAGGAGCCTTTCGCTAAGACAGTTCTTGTGGAATTGGCAAAGTGATATTTGGAAGCCCATAGAGGGCTATGGTGAAAAACGAAATATCCTCAGATGAAATCTGGAAAGAAGCTTTCTGAGAATCTGCTTAGTGTTCTCTTAATTCATCTCACAGAGTTACATCTGTATTTCGTGGATCTCTTTGCTAGCCTTATTTCTGTGGAATCTGAGAACAGATATTTCGGATCCCTTTGAAGACTACAGGGCCAAAGGAAATATCCTCCGATAACAAAGAGAAAGAAGCTTTCTGAGAAACTTCGTTCTGTTCTGTGAAATCATCTCACAGAGTTACAGCTTTCCCCTCAAAGAGCCTTTCGCTAAGACAGTTCTTGTGGAATTGGCAAAGTGAGATTTGGAAGCCCATAGAGGGCTATGGTGAAAAAGGAAATATCCTCAGATGAAATCTGGAAAGAAGCTTTCTGAGAAACTGCTTAAAGTTCTGTTAATTCCTCTCACAGAGTTACATCTGTATTTCGTGGATCTCTTTGCTAGCCTTATTTCTGTGGAATCTGAGAACAGATATTTCGGATCCCTTTGAAGACTATAGGGCCAAAGGTAATATCCTCCGATAACAAAGAGAAAGAAGCTTTCTGAGAAACTTCTTTGTGTTCTGTGAAATCATCTCACAGAGTTACAGCTTTCCCCTCAAGGAGCCTTTCGCTAAGACAGTTCATGTGGAATTGGCAAAGTGATATTTGGAAGCCCATAGAGGGCTATGGTGAAAAAGGAAATATCCTCAGATGAAATCTGGAAAGAAGCTTTCTGAGAAACTGCTTAGTGTTCTGTTAATTCATCTCACAGAGTTACATCTGTGTTTCGTGGATCTCTTTGCTAGCCTTATTTCTGTGGAATCTATTAACAGAAATTCCGGATCCCTTTGAAGACTATAGGGCCAAAGGAAATATCCTCCGATAACAAAGAGAAAGAAGCTTTCTGAGAAACTTCGTTGAGTTCTGTGAAATCATCTCACAGAGGTTCAGCTTGGCCCTCAAGGAGCCTTTCGCTAAGACAGTTCTTGTGGAATTGGTAAAGTGATATTTGGAAGCCCTTAGAGGGCTATGGTGAAAAAGGAAATATCCACAGATGAAATCTGGAAAGAAGCTTTCTGAGAAACTGCTTAGTGTTCTGTTAATTCATCTCACAGAGTTACATCTGTATTTCGTGGATCTCTTTGCTAGCCTTATTTCTGTGGAATCTGAGAACAGATATTTCGGATCCCTTTGAAGACTACAGGGCCAAAGGTAATATCCTCCGATAACAAAGAGAAAGAAGCTTTCTGAGAAACTTCGTTGTGTTCTGTGAAATCATCTCACAGAGTTACAGCTTTCCCCTAAAGAAGCCTTTCGCTGAGACAGTTCTTGTGGAATTGGCAAAGTGATATTTGGAAGCCCATAGAGGGCTATGGTGAAAAAGGAAATATCCTCAGATGAAATCTGGAAAGAAGCTTTCTGAGAATCTGCTTAGTGTTCTCTTAATTCATCTCACAGAGTTACATCTGTATTTTGTGGATCTCTTTGCTAGCCTTATTTCTGTGGAATCTGAGAACAGATATTTCGGATCCCTTTGAAGACTATAGGGCCAAAGGAAATATCCTCCGATAACAAAGAGAAAGAAGCTTTCTGAGAAACTTCTTGGTGTTCTGTGAAATCATCTCACAGAGTTACAGCTTTCCCCTCAAGAAGTCTTTCGCTAAGACAGTTCTTGTGGAATTCGCAAAGTGATATTTGGAAGCCCATAGAGGGCTATGGTGAAAAAGGAAATATCCTCAGATGAAATCTGGAAAGAAGCTTTCTGAGAAACTGCTTAGTGTTCTGTTAATTCATCTCACAGAGTTACATCTGTATTTCGTGGATCTCTTTGCTAGCCTTATTTCTGTGGAATCTGAGAACAGATATTTCGGATCCCTTTGAAGACTATAGGGCCAAAGGAAATATCCTCCAATAACAAAGAGAAAGAAGCTTTCTGAGAAACTTCGTTGTGTTCTGTGAAATCATCTCACAGAGTTACAGCTTTCCCCTCACGGAGCCTTTCGGTAGGACAGTTCTTGTGGAATTGGCAAAGTGATATATGAAGCCCATAGGGTGCTACGGTGAAAAGGAAATATCCTCAGATGCAATCTGGAAAGAAGCTTTCTGAGAAACTGCTTAGTGTTCTGTTAATTCATCTCACAGAGTTACATCTGTATTTCATGGATCTCCTTGCTAGCCTTATTTCTGTGGAATCTGAGAACAGATATTTCGGATCCCTTTGAAGACTATAGGGCCAAAGGAAATATCCTCCGATAACAAAGAGAAAGAAGCTTTCTGAGAAACTTCGTTGTGTTCTGTGAAATCATCTCACAGAGTTACAGCTTTCCCCTCAAGGAGCCTTTCGCTAAGACAGTTCTTGTGGAATTGGCAAAGTGATATTTGGAAGCCCATAGAGGGCTATGGTGCAAAAGGAAATATCCTCAGATGAAATCTGGAAAGAAGCTTTCTGATAATCTGCTTAGTGTTCTCTTAATTCATCTCACAGAGTTACATCTGTATTTCGTGGATCTCTTTGCTAGCCTTATTTCTGTGGAATCTGAGAACAGATATTTCGGATCCCTTTGAAGACTATAGGGCCAAAGGAAATATCCTCCGATAACAAAGAGAAAGAAGCTTTCTGAGAAACTTCGTTGTGTTTTGTGAAATCATCTCACAGAGTTACAGCTTTCCCCTCAAAGAGCCTTTCGCTAAGACAGTTCTTGTGGAATTGGCAAAGTGATATTTGGAATCCCGTAGAGGGCTATGGTGAAAAAGGAAATATCCTCAGATGAAATCTGGAAAGAAGCTTTCTGAGAAACTGCTTAGTGTTCTGTTAATTCATCTCACAGAGTACATCTGTATTTCATGGATATCTTTGCTAGCCTTATTTCTGTGGAATCTGAGAACAGATATTTCGGATCCCTTTGAGGACTATAGGGCCGAAGGAAATATCCTCCGATAACAAAGAGAAAGAAGCATTCTGAGAAACTTCGTTGTGTTCTGTGAAATCATCTCACAGAGTTACAGCTTTCCCCTCAAGGAGCCTTTCGCTAAGACAGTTCTTGTGGAATTGTCAAAGTGATATTTGGAGACCCATAGAGGGCTATGGTGAAAAAGGAAATATCTTCAGATGAAATCTGGAAAGAAACTTTCTGAGAAACTGCTTAAAGTTCTGTTAATTCCTCTCACAGAGTTACATCTGTGTTTCGTGGATCTCTTTGCTAGCCTTATTTCTGTGGAATCTGAGAACAGATATTTCAGATCCCTTTGAAGACTATAGGGCCAAAGGAAATATCCTCCGAAAACAAAGAGAAAGAAGCTTTCTGAGAAACTTCTTTGTGTTCTGTGAAATCATCTCACAGAGTTACAGCTTTCCCCTCAAGGAGCCTTTCGCTAAGACAGTTCATGTGGAATTGGCAAAGTGATATTTGGAAGCCCTTAGAGGGCTATGGTGAAAAAGGAAATATCCTCAGATGAAATCTGGAAAGAAGCTTTCTGAGAAACTGCTTAGTGTTCTGTTAATTCATCTCACAGAGTTACATCTGTGTTTCGTGGATCTCTTTGCTAGCCTTATTTCTGTGGAATCTGTTAACAGAAATTTCGGATCCCTTTGAAGACTATAGGGCCAAAGGAAATATCCTCCGATAACAAAGAGATAGAAGCTTTCTGAGAAACTTCGTTGTGTTCTGTGAAATCATCTCACAGAGGTTCAGCTTGCCCCTCAAGGAGCCTTTCGGTAAGACAGTTCTTGTGGAATTGGTAAAGTGATATTTGGAAGCCCTTAGAGGGCTATGGTGAAAAAGGAAATATCCACAGATGAAATCTGGAAAGAAGCTTTCTGAGAAACTGCTTAGTGTTCTGTTAATTCATCTCACAGAGTTACATCTGTATTTCGTGGATCTCTTTGCTAGTCTTATTTCTGTGGAATCTGAGAACAGATATTTCGGATCTCTTTGAAGACTATAGGGCCAAAGGAAATATCCTCCGATAACAAAGAGAAAGAAGCTTTCTGAGAAACTTCGTTGTGTTCTGTGAAATCATCTCACAGAGTTACACCTTTCCCCTCAAGGAGCCTTTCGCTAAGACAGTTCTTGTGGAATTGGCGAAGTGATATTTGGAAGCCATTAGAGGGCTATGGTGAAAAAGGAAATATCCTCAGATGAAATCTGGAAAGAAGCTTTCTGAGAAACTGCTTAGTGTTCTTTTAATTCATCTCACAGAGTTACATCTGTATTTCGTGGATCTCTTTGCTAGCCTTATTTCTGTGGAATCTGAGAACAGATATTTCGGATCCCTTTGAAGACTATAGGGCCAAAGGAAATATCCTCCGATAACAAAGAGAAAGAAGCTTTCTGAGAAACTTCGTTGTGTTCTGTGAAATCATCTCACAGAGTTACAGCTTTCCCCTAAAGAAGCCTTTCGCTAAGACAGTTCTTGTGGAATTGGCAAAGTGATATTTGGAAGCCCATAGAGGGCTATGGTGAAAAAGGAAATATCCTCAGATGAAATCTGGAAAGAAGCTCTCCGAGAAAGTGCTTAGTGTTCTGTTAATTCATCTCACAGAGTTACATCTGTATTGCGTGGATCTCTTTGCTAGCCTTATTTCTGTGGAATCTGAGAACAGATATTTCGGATCCCTTTGAAGACTATAGGGCCAAAGGTAATATCCTCCGATAACAAAGAGAAAGAAGCTTTCTGAGAAACTTCTTTGTGTTCTGTGAAATCATCTCACAGAGTTACAGCTTTCCCCTCAAGGAGCCTTTCGCAAAGACAGTTCATGTGGAATTGGCAAAGTGATATTTGGAAGCCCATAGAGGGCTATGGTGAAAAAGGAAATATCCTCAGATGAAATCTGGAAAGAAGCTTTCTGAGAAACTGCTTAGTGTTCTGTTAATTCATCTCACAGAGTTACATCTGTGTTTCGTGGATCTCTTTGCTAGCCTTATTTCTGTGGAATCTGTTAACAGAAATTCCGGATCCCTTTGAAGACTATAGCGCCAAAGGAAATATCCTCCGATAACAAAGAGAAAGAAGCTTTCTGAGAAACTTCGTTGAGTTCTGTGAAATCATCTCACAGAGGTTCAGCTTGGCCCTCAAGGAGCCTTTCGCTAAGACAGTTCTTGTGGAATTGGTAAAGTGATATTTGGAAGCCCTTAGAGGGCTATGGTGAAAAAGGAAATATCCACAGATGAAATCTGGAAAGAAGCTTTCTGAGAAACTGCTTAGTGTTCTGTTAATTCATCTCACAGAGTTACATCTGTATTTCGTGGATCTCTTTGCTAGCCTTATTTCTGTGGAATCTGAGAACAGATATTTCGGATCCCTTTGAAGACTATAGGGCCAAAGGTAATATCCTCCGATAACAAAGAGAAAGAAGCTTTCTGAGAAACTTCGTTGTGTTCTGTGAAATCATCTCACAGAGTTACAGCTTTCCCCTAAAGAAGCCTTTCGCTGAGACAGTTCTTGTGGAATTGGCAAAGTGATATTTGGAAGCCCATAGAGGGCTATGGTGAAAAAGGAAATATCCTCAGATGAAATCTGGAAAGAAGCTTTCTGAGAATCTGCTTAGTGTTCTCTTAATTCATCTCACAGAGTTACATCTGTATTTCGTGGATCTCTTTGCTAGCCTTATTTCTGTGTAATCTGAGAACAGATATTTCGGATCCCTTTGAAGACTATAGGGCCAAAGGAAATATCCTCGGATAACAAAGAGAAAGAAGCTTACTGAGAAACTTCGTTGTGTTCTGTGAAATCATCTCACAGAGTTACAGCTTTCCCCTCAAGGAGCCTTTCGCTAAGACAGTTCTTGTGGAATTGGCAAAGTGATATTTGGAAGCCATTAGAGGGCTACGGTGAAAAAGGAAATATCCTCAGATGAAATCTGGAAAGAAGCTTTCTGAGAAACTGCTTAGTGTTCTGTTAATTCATCTCACAGAGTTACATCTGTATTTTGTGGATCTCTTTGCTAGCCTTATTTCTGTGGAATCTGAGAACAGATATTTCGGATCCCTTTGAAGACTATAGGGCCAAAGGAAATATCCTCCGATAACAAAGAGAAAGAAGCTTTCTGAGAAACTTCTTGGTGTTCTGTGAAATCATCTCACAGAGTTACAGCTTTCCCCTCAAGAAGTCTTTCGCTAAGACAGTTCTTGTGGAATTCGCAAAGTGATATTTGGAAGCCCATAGAGGGCTATGGTGAAAAAGGAAATATCCTCAGATGAAATCTGGAAAGAAGCTTTCTGAGAAACTGCTTAGTGTTCTGTTAATTCATCTCACAGAGTTACATCTGTATTTCGTGGATCTCTTTGCTAGCCTTATTTCTGTGGAATCTGAGAACAGATATTTCGGATCCCTTTGAAGACTATAGGGCCAAAGGAAATATCCTCCAATAACAAAGAGAAAGAAGCTTTCTGAGAAACTTCGTTGTGTTCTGTGAAATCATCTCACAGAGTTACAGCTTTCCCCTCACGGAGCCTTTCGGTAGGACAGTTCTTGTGGAATTGGCAAAGTGATATTTGAAGCCCATAGGGTGCTACGGTGAAAAGGAAATATCCTCAGATGAAATCTGGAAAGAAGCTTTCTGAGAAACTGCTTAGTGTTCTGTTAATTCATCTCACAGAGTTACATCTGTATTTCATGGATCTACTTGCTAGCCTTATTTCTGTGGAATCTGAGAACAGATATTTCGGATCCCTTTGAAGACTATAGGGCAAAAGGAAATATCCTCCGATAACAAAGAGAAAGAAGCTTTCTGAGAAACTTCGTTGTGTTCTGTGAAATCATCTCACAGAGTTACAGCTTTCCCCTCAAGGAGCCTTTCGCTAAGACAGTTCTTGTGGAATTGGCAAAGTGATATTTGGAAGCCCATAGAGGGCTATGGTGAAAAAGGAAATATCCTCAGATGAAATCTGGAAAGAAGCTTTCTGATAATCTGCTTAGTGTTCTCTTAATTCATCTCACAGAGTTACATCTGTATTTCGTGGATATCTTTGCTAGCCTTATTTCTGTGGAATCTGAGAACAGATATTTCGGATCCCTTTGAAGACTATAGGGCCAAAGGAAATATCCTCCGATAACAAAGAGAAAGAAGCTTTCTGAGAAACTTCGTTCTGTTCTGTGAAATCATCTCACAGAGTTACAGCTTTCCCCTCAAAGAGCCTTTCGCTAAGACAGTTCTTGTGGAATTGGCAAAGTGATATTTGGAATCCCGTAGAGGGCTATGGTGAAAAAGGAAATAACCTCAGATGAAATCTGGAAAGAAGCTTTCTGAGAAACTGCTTAAAGTTCTGTTAATTCCTCTCACAGAGTTACATCTGTATTTCGTGGATCTCTTTGCTAGCCTTATTTCTGTGGAATCTGAGAACAGATATTTCGGATCCCTTTGAAGACTATAGGGCCAAAGGAAATATTCTCTGATAACAAAGAGAAAGAAGCTTTCTGAGAAACTTCTTTGTGTTCTGTGAAATCATCTCACAGAGGTTCATCTTGGCCCTTAATGTGCCTTTCGCTAAGACAGTTCTTGTGGAATTGGTAAAGTGATATTTGGAAGCCCTTAGAGGGCTATGGTGAAAAAGGAAATATCCACAGATGAAATCTGGAAAGAAGCTTTTTGAGAAACTGCTTAGTGTTCTGTTAATTCATCTCACAGAGTTACATCTGTATTTCGTGGATCTCTTTGCTAGCCTTATTTCTGTGGAATCTGAGAACAGATATTTGGGATCCCTTTGAAGACTATAGGGCCAAAGGAAATATCCTCCGATAACAAAGAGAAAGAAGCTTTCTGAGAAACTTCGTTGTGTTCTGTGAAATCATCTCACAGAGTTACAGCTTTCCCCTAAAGAAGCCTTTCGCTAAGACAGTTCTTGTAGAATTGGCAAAGTGATATTTGGAAGCCCATAGAGGGCTATGGTGAAAAAGGAAATATCCTCAGATGAAATCTGGAAAGAAGCTTTCTGAGAATCTGCTTAGTGTTCTCTTAATTCATCTCACAGAGTTACATATGTATTTCGTGGATCTCTTTGCTAGCCTTATTTCTGTGTAATCTGAGAACAGATATTTCGGATCCCTTTGAAGACTATAGGGCCAAAGGAAATATCCTCCGATAACAAAGAGAAAGAAGCTTTCTGAGAAACTTCGTTGTGTTTTGTGAAATCATCTCACAGAGTTACAGCTTTCCCCTCAAAGAGCCTTTCGCTAAGACAGTTCTTGTGGAATTGGCAAAGTGATATTTGGAATCCCGTAGAGGGCTATGGTGAAAAAGGAAATATCCTCAGATGAAATCTGGAAAGAAGCTTTCTGAGAAACTGCTTAGTGTTCTGTTAATTCATCTCACAGAGTACATCTGTATTTCATGGATATCTTTGCTAGCCTTATTTCTGTGGAATCTGAGAACAGATATTTCGGATCCCTTTGAGGACTGTAGGGCCGAAGGAAATATCCTCCGATAACAAAGAGAAAGAAGCATTCTGAGAAACTTCGTTGTGTTCTGTGAAATCATCTCACAGAGTTACAGCTTTCCCCTCAAGGAGCCTTTCGCTAAGACAGTTCTTGTGGAATTGTCAAAGTGATATTTGGAGACCCATAGAGGGCTATGGTGAAAAAGGAAATATCCTCAGATGAAATCTGGAAAGAAACTTTCTGAGAAACTGCTTAAAGTTCTGTTAATTCCTCTCACAGAGTTACATCTGTGTTTCGTGGATCTCTTTCCTAGCCTTATTTCTGTGGAATCTGAGAACAGATATTTCAGATCCCTTTGAAGACTATAGGGCCGAAGGAAATATCCTCCGAAAACAAAGAGAAAGAAGCTTTCTGAGAAACTTCTTTATGTTCTGTGAAATCATCTCACAGAGTTACAGCTTTCCCCTCAAGGAGCCTTTCGCTAAGACAGTTCATGTGGAATTGGCAAAGTGATATTTGGAAGCCCATAGAGGGCTATGGTGAAAAAGGAAATATCCTCAGATGAAATCTGGAAAGAAGCTTTCTGAGAAACTGCTTAGTGTTCTGTTAATTCATCTCACAGAGTTACATCTGTGTTTCGTGGATCTCTTTGCTAGCCTTATTTCTGTGGAATCTGTTAACAGAAATTTCGGATCCCTTTGAAGACTATAGGGCCAAAGGAAATATCCTCCGATAACAAAGAGATAGGAGCTTTCTGAGAAACTTCATTGTGTTCTGTGAAATCATCTCACAGAGGTTCAGCTTGCCCCTCAAGGAGCCTTTCGCTAAGACAGTTCTTGTGGAATTGGTAAAGTGATATTTGGAAGCCCTTAGAGGGCTAAGGTGAAAAAGGAAATATCCACAGATGAAATCTGGAAAGAAGCTTTCTGAGAAACTGCTTAGTGTTCTGTTAATTCATCTCACAGAGTTACATCTGTATTTCGTGGATCTCTTTGCTAGTCTTATTTCTGTGGAATCTGAGAACAGATATTTCGGATCCCTTTGAAGACTATAGGGCCAAAGGAAATATCCTCCGATAACAAAGAGAAAGAATCTTTCTGAGAAACTTCGTTGTGTTCTGTGAAATCATCTCATAGAGTTACAGCTTTCCCCTAAAGAAGACTTTCGCTAAGACAGTTCTTGTGGAATTGGCAAAGTGATATTTGGAAGCCCATAGAGGGCTATGGTGAAAAAGGAAATATCCTCAGATGAAATCTGGAAAGAAGCTTTCCGAGAAAGTGCTTAGTGTTCTGTTAATTCATCTCACAGAGTTACATCTGTATTGCGTGGATCTCTTTGCTAGCCTTATTTCTGTGTAATCTGAGAACAGATATTTCGGATCCCTTAGAAGACTATAGGGCCAAAGGAAATATCCTCCGATAACAAAGAGAAAGAAGCTTTCTGAGAAACTTCTTTGTGTTCTGTGAAATCATCTCACAGAGTTACAGCTTTCCCCTCAAGGAGCCTTTCGCTAAGACAGTTCTTGTGGAATTGGCAAAGTGATATTTGGAAGCCCATAGAGGGCTATGGTGAAAAAGGAAATATCCTCAGATGAAATCTGGAAAGAAGCTTTCTGAGAATCTGCTTAGTGTTCTCTTAATTCATCTCACAGAGTTACATCTGTATTTCGTGGATCTCTTTGCTAGCCTTATTTCTGTGGAATCTGAGAACAGATATTTCGGATCCCTTTGAAGACTATAGGGCCAAAGGAAATATCCTCCGATAACAAAGAGAAAGAAGCTTTCTGAGAAACTTCGTTCTGTTCTGTGAAATCATCTCACAGAGTTACAGCTTTCCCCTCAAAGAGCCTTTCGCTAAGACAGTTCTTGTGGAATTGGCAAAGTGATATTTGGAATCCCGTATAGGGCTATGGTGAAAAAGGAAATATCCTCAGATGAAATCTGGAAAGAAGCTTTCTGAGAAACTGCTTAAAGTTCTGTTAATTCCTCTCACAGAGTTACATCTGTATTTCGTGGATCTCTTTGCTAGCCTTATTTCTGTGTAATCTGAGAACAGATATTTCGGATCCCTTTGAAGACTATAGGGCCAAAGGTAATATCCTCCGATAACAAAGAGAAAGAAGCTTTCTGAGAAACTTCTTTGTGTTCTGTGAAATCATCTCACAGAGTTACAGCTTTCCCCTCAAGGAGCCTTTCGCTAAGACAGTTCATGTGGAATTGGCAAAGTGATATTTGGAAGCCCATAGAGGGCTATGGTGAAAAAGGAAATATCCTCAGATGAAATCTGGAAAGAAGCTTTCTGAGAAACTGCTTAGTGTTCTGTTAATTCATCTCACAGAGTTACATCTGTGTTTCGTGGATCTCTTTGCTAGCCTTATTTCTGTGGAATCTGTTAACAGAAATTCCGGATCCCTTTGAAGACTATAGGGCCAAAGGAAATATCCTCCGATAACAAAGAGAAAGAAGCTTTCTGAGAAACTTCGTTGAGTTCTGTGAAATCATCTCACAGAGGTTCAGCTTGGCCCTCAAGGAGCCTTTCGCTAAGACAGTTCTTGTGGAATTGGTAAAGTGATATTTGGAAGCCCTTAGAGGGCTATGGTGAAAAAGGAAATATCCACAGATGAAATCTGGAAAGAAGCTTTCTGAGAAACTGCTTAGTGTTCTGTTAATTCATCTCACAGAGTTACATCTGTATTTCGTGGATCTCTTTGCTAGCCTTATTTCTGTGGAATCTGAGAACAGATATTTCGGATCCCTTTGAAGACTATAGGGCCAAAGGTAATATCCTCCGATAACAAAGAGAAAGAAGCTTTCTGAGAAACTTCGTTGTGTTCTGTGAAATCATCTCACAGAGTTACAGCTTTCCCCTAAAGAAGCCTTTCGCTGAGACAGTTCTTGTGGAATTGGCAAAGTGATATTTGGAAGCCCATAGAGGGCTATGGTGAAAAAGGAAATATCCTCAGATGAAATCTGGAAAGAAGCTTTCTGTGAATCTGCTTAGTGTTCTCTTAATTCATCTCACAGAGTTACATCTGTATTTCGTGGATCTCTTTGCTAGCCTTATTTCTGTGGAATCTGAGAACAGATATTTCGGATCCCTTTGAAGACTATAGGGCCAAAGGAAATATCCTCCGATAACAAAGAGAAAGAAGCTTACTGAGAAACTTCGTTGTGTTCTGTGAAATCATCTCACAGAGTTACAGCTTTCCCCTCAAGGAGCCTTTCGCTAAGACAGTTCTTGTGGAATTGGCAAAGTGATATTTGGAAGCCCATAGAGGGCTATGGTGAAAAAGGAAATATCCTCAGATGAAATCTGGAAAGAAGCTTTCTGAGAAACTGCTTAGTGTTCTGTTAATTCATCTCACAGAGTTACATCTGTATGTTGTGGATCTCTTTGCTAGCCTTATTTCTGTGGAATCTGAGAACAGATATTTCGGATTCCTTTGAAGACTATAGGGCCAAAGGAAATATCCTCCAATAACAAAGAGAAAGAAGCTTTCTGAGAAACTTCGTTGTGTTCTGTGAAATCATCTCACAGAGTTACAGATTTCCCCTCACGGAGCCTTTCGGTAGGACAGTTCTTGTGGAATTGGCAAAGTGATATTTGAAGCCCATAGGGTGCTACGGTGAAAAGGAAATATCCTCAGATGAAATCTGGAAAGAAGCTTTCTGAGAAACTGCTTAGTGTTCTGTTAATTCATCTCACAGAGTTACATCTGTATTTCATGGATATCCTTGCTAGCCTTATTTCTGTGGAATCTGAGAACAGATATTTCGGATCCCTTTGAGGACTATAGGGCCAAAGGAAATATCCTCCGATAACAAAGAGAAAGAAGCTTTCTGAGAAACTTCGTTGTGTTCTGTGAAATCATCTCACAGAGTTACAGCTTTCCCCTCAAGGAGCCTTTCGCTAAGACAGTTCTTGTGGAATTGGCAAAGTGATATTTGGAAGCCCATAGAGGGCTATGGTGAAAAAGGAAATATCCTCAGATGAAATCTGGAAAGAAGCTTTCTGATAATCTGCTTAGTGTTCTCTTAATTCATCTCACAGAGTTACATCTGTATTTTGTGGATCTCTTTGCTAGCCTTATTTCTGTGGAATCTGAGAACAGATATTTCGGATCCCTTTGAAGACTATAGGGCCAAAGGAAATATCCTCCGATAACAAAGAGAAAGAAGCTTTCTGAGAAACTTCGTTCTGTTCTGTGAAATCATCTCACAGAGTTACAGCTTTCCCCTCAAAGAGCCTTTCACTAAGACAGTTCTTGTGGAATTGGCAAAGTGATATTTGGAATCCCGTAGAGGGCTATGGTGAAAAAGGAAATATCCTCAGATGAAATCTGGAAAGAAGCTTTCTGAGAAACTGTTTAAAGTTCTGTTAATTCCTCTCACAGAGTTACATCTGTATTTCGTGGATCTCTTTGCTAGCCTTTTTTCTGTGGAATCTGAGAACAGATATTTGGGATCCCTTTGAAGACTATAGGGCCAAAGGAAATATCCTCCGATAACAAAGAGAAAGAAGCTTTCTGAGAAACTTCGTTGTGTTCTGTGAAATCATCTCACAGAGTTACAGCTTTCCCCTAAAGAAGCCTTTCGCTAAGACAGTTCTTGTGGAATTGGCAAAGTGATATTTGGAAGCCCATAGAGGGCTATGGTGAAAAAGGAAATATCCTCAGATGAAATCTGGAAAGAAGCTTTCTGAGAATCTGCTTAGTGTTCTCTTAATTCATCTCACAGAGTTACATATGTATTTCGTGGATCTCTTTGCTAGCCTTATTTCTGTGTAATCTGAGAACAGATATTTCGGATCCCTTTGAAGACTATAGGGCCAAAGGAAATATCCTCCGATAACAAAGAGAAAGAAGCTTACTGAGAAACTTCGTTGTGTTCTGTGAAATCATCTCACAGAGTTACAGCTTTCCCCTCAAGGAGCCTTTCGCTAAGACAGTTCTTGTGGAATTGGCAAAGTGATATTTGGAAGCCCTTAGAGGGCTATGGTGAAAAAGGAAATATCCTCAGATGAAATCTGGAAAGAAGCTTTCTGAGAAACTGCTTAGTGTTCTGTTAATTCATCTCACAGAGTTACATCTGTATTTTGTGGATCTCTTTGCTAGCCTTATTTCTGTGGAATCTGAGAACAGATATTTCGGATCCCTTTGAAGACTATAGGGCCAAAGGAAATATCCTCCGATAACAAAGAGAAAGAAGCTTTCTGAGAAACTCCTTGGTGTTCTGTGAAATCATCTCACAGAGTTACAGCTTTCCCCTCAAGAAGTCTTTCGCTAAGACAGTTCTTGTGGAATTGGCAAAGTGATATTTGGAAGCCCTTAGAGGGCTATGGTGAAAAAGGAAATATCCTCAGAGGAAATCTGGAAAGAAGCTTTCTGAGAAACTGCTTAGTGTTCAATTAATTCATCTCACAGAGTTACATCTGTATTTCGTGGATCTCTTTGCTAGCCTTATTTCTGTGGAATCTGAGAACAGATATTTCGGATCCCTTTGAAGACTATAGGGCCAAAGGAAATATCCTCCAATAACAAAGAGAAAGAAGCTTTCTGAGAAACTTCGTTGTGTTCTGTGAAATCATCTCACAGAGTTACAGCTTTCCCCTCACGGAGCCTTTCGGTAGGACAGTTCTTGTGGAATTGGCAAAGTGATATTTGAAGCCCTTAGGGTGCTACGGTGAAAAGGAAATATCCTCAGATGAAATCTGGAAAGAAGCTTTCTGAGAAACTGCTTAGTGTTCTGTTAATTCATCTCACAGAGTTACATCTGTATTGCATGGATCTCCTTGCTAGCCTTATTTCTGTGGAATCTGAGAACAGATATTTCGGATCCCTTTGAAGACTATAGGGCCAAAGGAAATATCCTCCGATAACAAAGAGAAAGAAGCTTTCTGAGAAACTTCGTTGTGTTCTGTGAAATCATCTCACAGAGTTACAGCTTTCCCCTCAAGGAGCCTTTCGCTAAGACAGTTCTTGTGGAATTGTCAAAGTGATATTTGGAAGCCCATAGAGGGCTATGGTGAAAAAGGAAATATCCTCAGATGAAATCTGGAATGAAGCTTTCTGAGAAACTGCTTAGTTTTCTGTTAATTCATCTCACAGAGTTTCAACTGTATTGCGTGGATCACTTTGCTACTGTTATTTCTGTGGAATCTGAGAACAGATATTTCGGATCCCTTTGAAGACTATAGGGCCAAAGGAAATATCCTCCGATAACAAAGAGAAAGAAGCTTTCTGAGAAATTTCGTTGTGTTCTGTGAAATCATCTCACAGAGTTACAGCTTTCCCCACACGGAGCCTTTCGCTAAGACAGTTCTTGTGGAATTAGCAAAGTGATATTTGGAAGCCCATAGAGGGCTACGGTGAAAAAGGAAATATCCTCAGATGAAATCTGGAAAGAAGCTTTCTGAGAAACTGCTTAGTGTTCTGTTAATTCATCTCACAGAGTTACATCTGTATTTCGTGGATCTCCTTGCTAGCCTTATTTCTGTGGAATCTGAGAACAGATATTTCGGAACCCTTTGAAGACTATAGGGCCAAAGGAAATATCCTCCGATAACAAAGAGAAAGAAGCTTTTTGAGAAACTTCTTGGTGTTCTGTGAAATCATCTCACAGAGTTACAGCTTTCCCCTCAAGAAGCCTTTCGCTAAGACAGTTCTTGTGGAATTGGCAAAGTGATATTTGGAAGCCCATAGAGGGCTATGTTGAAAATGGAAATATCCTCAGATGAAATCTGGAAAGAAGCTTTCTGAGAAACTGCTTAGTGTTCTGTTAATTCATCTCACAGAGTTACATCTGTATTTCGTGGATCACTTTGCTAGCCTTATTTCTGTGGAATCTGAGAACAGATATTTCGGATCCCTTTGAAGACTATAGGGCCAAAGGAAATATCCTCCGATAACAAAGAGAAATAAGATTTCTCAGAAACTTCGTTGTGTTCTGTGAAATCATCTCACAGAGTTACAGCTTTCCCCTCAAGGAGCCTTTCGCTAAGACAGTTCTTGTGGAATTGGCAAAGTGATATTTGGAAGCCCTTAGAGGGCTATGGTGAAAAAGGAAATATCCTCAGATGAAATCTGGAAAGAAGCTTTCTGAGAAACTGCTTAGTGTTCTGTTAATTCATCTCACAGAGTTACATCTGTATTTTGTGGATCTCTTTGCTAGCCTTATTTCTGTGGAATCTGAGAACAGATATTTCGGATCCCTTTGAAGACTATAGGGCCAAAGGAAATATCCTCCGATAACAAAGAGAAAGAAGCTTTCTGAGAAACTTCTTGGTGTTCTGTGAAATTATCTCACAGAGTTACAGCTTTCCCCTCAAGAAGTCTTTCGCTAAGACAGTTCTTGTGGAATTGGCAAAGTGATATTTGGAAGCCCATAGAGGGCTATGGTGAAAAAGGAAAAATCCTCAGATGAAATCTGGAAACAAGCTTTCTGAGAAACTGCTTAGTGTTCTGTTAATTCATCTCACAGAGTTACATCTGTATTTCGTGGATCTCTTTGCTAGCCTTATTTCTGTGGAATCTGAGAACAGATATTTCGGATCCCTTTGAAGACTATAGGGCCAAAGGAAATATCCTCCAATAACAAAGAGAAAGAAGCTTTCTGAGAAACTTCGTTGTGTTCTGTGAAATCATCTCACAGAGTTACAGCTTTCCCCTCACGGAGCCTTTCGGTAGGACAGTTCTTGTGGAATTGGCAAAGTGATATTTGAAGCCCATAGGGTGCTACGGTGAAAAGGAAATATCCTCAGATGAAATCTGGAAAGAAGCTTTCTGATAAACTGCTTAGTGTTCTGTTAATTCATCTCACAGAGTTACATCTGTATTTCATGGATCTCCTTGCTAGCCTTATTTCTGTGGAATCTGAGAACAGATATTTCGGATCCCTTTGAAGACTATAGGGCCAAAGGAAATATCCTCCGGTAACAAAGAGAAAGAAGCTTTCTGAGAAACTTCGTTGGGTTCTGTGAAATCATCTCACAGAGTTACAGCTTTCCCCTCAAGGAGCCTTTCGCTAAGACAGTTCTTGTGGAATTGGCAAAGTGATATTTGGAAGCCCATAGAGGGCTATGGTGAAAAAGGAAATATCCTCAGATGAAATCTGGAAAGAAGCTTTCTGATAATCTGCTTAGTGTTCTCTTAATTCATCTCACAGAGTTACATCTGTATTTCGTGGATCTCTTTGCTAGCCTTATTTCTGTGGAATCTGAGAACAGATATTTCGGATCCCTTTGAAGACTATAGGGCCAAAGGAAATATCCTCCGATAACAAAGAGAAAGAAGCTTTCTGAGAAACTTCGTTCTGTTCTGTGAAATCATCTCACAGAGTTACAGCTTTCCCCTCAAAGAGCCTTTCGCTAAGACAGTTCTTGTGGAATAGGCAAAGTGATATTTGGAATCCCGTAGAGGGCTATGGTGAAAAAGGAAATATCCTCAGATGAAATCTGGAAAGAAGCTTTCTGAGAAACTGCTTAAAGTTCTGTTAATTCCTCTCACAGAGTTACATCTGTATTTCGTGGATCTCTTTGCTAGCCTTATTTCTGTGGAATCTGAGAACAGATATTTCGGATCCCTTTGAAGACTATAGGGCCAAAGGAAATATCCTCCGATATCAAAGAGAAAGAAGCTTTCTGAGAAACTTCGTTGTGTTCTGTGAAATCATCTCACAGAGTTACAGCTTTCCCCTAAAGAAGCCTTTCGCTAAGACAGTTCTTGTGGAATTGGCAAAGTGATATTTGGAAGCCCATAGAGGGCTATGGTGAAAAAGGAAATATCCTCAGATGAAATCTGGAAAGAAGCTTTCTGAGAAACTGCTTAGTGTTCTGTTAATTCATCTCACACAGTTACATCTGTATTTCGTGGATCTCTTTGCTAGCCTTATTTCTGTGGAATCTGAGAACAGATATTTCGGATCCCTTTGAAGACTATAGGGCCAAAGGAAATATCCTCCGATAACAAAGAGAAAGAAGCTTTCTGAGAAACTTCGTTGTGTTCTGTGAAATCATCTCACGGAGTTACAGCTTTCCCTCAAGGAGCCTTTCGCTAAGACAGTTCTTGTGGAATTAGCAAAGGGATATTTGGAAGCCCATAGAGGGCTATGGTGAAAAAGGAAATATCCTCAGATGAAATCTGGAAAGAAGCTTTCTGAGAAACTGCTTAGTGTTCTGTTAATTCATCTCACAGAGTTACAGCTGTATTTCGTGGAGCTCTTTGCTAGCCTTATTTCTGTGGAATCTGAGAACAGATATTTCGGATCCCTTTGAAGACTATAGGGCCAAAGGAAATATCCTCCGATAACAAAGAGAAAGAAGCTTTCTGAGAAACTTCTTTGTGTTCTGTGAAATCATCTCACAGAGTTACAGCTTTCCCCCCAAGCAGCCTTTCGCTAAGACAGTTCTTGTGGAATTATCAAAGTGATATTTGGAAGCCCATAGAGGGCTATGGTGAAAAAGGAAATATCCTCAGATGAAATCTGGAAAGAAGCTTTCTGAGAAACTGCTTATTGTTCTGTTAATTCATCTCACAGAGTTACATCTGTATTTCGTGGATCTCTTTGCTAGCCTTATTTCTGTGGAATCTGAGAACAGATATTTCGGATCCCTTTGAAGACTATAGGGCCCAAGGAAATATCCTCCGATAACAAAGAGAAAGAAGCTTTCTGAGAAACTTCGTTGTGTTCTGTGAAATCATCTCACAGAGTTACAGCTTTCCCCTCAAGGAGCCTTTCGCTAAGACAGTTCTTGTGGAATTGTCAAAGTGATATTTGGAAGCCCTTAGAGGGCTATGGTGAAAAAGGAAATATCCTCAGATCAAATCTGGAAAGAAGCTTTCTGAGAAACTGCTTAATGTTCTGTTAATTCCTCTCACAGAGTTACATCTGTATTTCGTGGATGTCTTTGCTAGCCTTATTTCTGTGGAATCTGAGAACAGATATTTCGGATCCCTTTGAAGACTATAGGCTCAAAGGAAATATCCTCCGATAAGAAAGAGAAAGAAGCTTTCTGAGAAACTTGGTTGTGTTCTGTGAAATCATCTCACAGAGTTACAGCTTTCCCCTCAAGGAGCCTTTCGCTAAGACAGTTCTTGTGGAAATGGCAAAGTGATATTTGGAATCCCATAGAGGGCTATGGTGAAAAAGGAAATATCCTCAGATGAAATCTGGAAAGAAGCTTTCTGAGAAACTGCTTAGTGTTCTGTTAATTCATCTCACAGAGTTTCATCTGTATTGCGTGGATCACCTTGCTACCGTTATTTCTGTGGAATCTGAGAACAGATATTTCGGATCCCTTTGAAGACTATAGGGCCAAAGGAAATATCCTCCGATAACAAAGAGAAAGAAGCTTTCTGAGAAACTTCGTTGTGTTCTGTGAAATAATCTCACAGAGTTACAGCTTTCCCCTCAAGGAGCCTTTCGCTAAGACAGTTCTTGTGGAATTCGCAAAGTGATATTTGGAAGCCCATAGAGGTCTACGGTGAAAAAGGATATCCTCAGATGAAATCTGGAAAGAAGCTTTCTGAGAAACTGCTTAGTGTTCTGTTAATTCATCTCACAGAGTTACATCTGTATTTCGTGGATCTCTTTGCTAGCCTTATTTCTGTGGAATCTGAGAACAGATATTTCGGATCCCTTTGAAGACTATAGGGCCAAAGGAAATATCCTCCGATAACAAAGAGAAAGAAGCTTTCTGAGAAACTTCGTTGTGTTCTGTGAAATCATCTCACAGAGTTACAGCTTTCCCTTCACGGAGCCTTTCGCTAAGAGAGTTCATGTGGAATTGGCAAAGTGATATTTGGAAGCCCATAGAGGGTTAGGGTGAAAAAGGAAATATCCTCAGATGAAATCTGGAAAGACGCTTTCCGAGAAACTGCTTAGTGTTCTGTTAATTCATCTCACAGAGTTACATCTGTATTTCGTGGATCTCTTTGCTAGCCTTATTTCTGTTGTAACTGTTAACAGAAATTTCGGATCCCTTTGAAGACTATAGGGCCAAAGGAAATATCCTCCGATAAGAAAGAGAAAGAAGCTTTCTGAGAGACATCGTTGTGTTCTGTGAAATCATCTCACAGAGATACAGCTTTACCCTCAAGGAGCCGTTCGCTAAGACAGTTCTTGTGGAATTGTCAAAGTGATATTTGGAAGCCCATAGGGGGCTATGGTGAAAAAGGAAATATCCTCAGATGAAATCTGGAAAGAAGCTTTCTGAGAAACTGCTAAGTGTTCTGTTAATTCATCTCACAGAGTTACATCTGTATTTCGTGGATCTCTTTGCTAGCCTTATTTCTGTGGAATCTGAGAAGAGATATTTCGGATCCCTCTGAATACTATAGGGCCAAAGGAAATATCCTCCGATAACAAAGAGAAATAAGTTTTCTGAGAAACTTCGTTGTGTTCTGTGAAATCATCTCACAGAGTTACAGTTTTCCCTCAAGGAGCCTTTCGCTAAGACAGTTCTTGTGGAATTGGCAAAGTGATATCTGGAAGCCCATAGAGGGCTTAGGTGAAAAAGGAAATATCCTCAGATGAAATCTGGAAAGAAGCTTTCTGAGAAACTGCTTAGTGTTCTGTTAATTCATCTCACAGAGTTACATCTGTATTTCGTGGATCTCTTTGCTAGCCTTATTTCTGTGGAATCTGAGGACAGATATTTCGGATCCCTTTGAAGACTATAGGGCCAAAGGAAATATCCTCCGATAACAAAGAGAAAGAAGCTTACTGAGAAACTTCGTTGTGTTTGTGAAATCATCTCACGGAGTTACAGCTTTCCCCTCAAGGAGCCTTTCGCTAAGACAGTTCTTGTGGAATTGGCAAAGTGATATTTGGAAGCCCATAGAGGGCTATGGTGAAAAAGGAAATATCCTCAGATGAAATCTGGAAAGAAGCTTTCTGAGAAACTGCTTAGTGTTCTGTTAATTCATCTCACAGATTTACATGTGTATTCCATGGATGTCTTTGCTAGCCTTATTTCTGTGGAATCTTAAAACAGATATTTCGGATCCCTTTGAAGACTATAGGGCCAAAGGAAATATCCTCCGATAACAAAGAGAAAGAAGGTTTCTGAGAAACTTGGTTGTGTTCTGTGAAATCATCTCACAGATTTACAGCTTTCCCCTCAAGGAGCCTTTCGCTAAGACAGTTCTATTGGAATTGGTAAAGTGATATTTGGAAGCCCATAGAGGGCTATGGTGAAAAAGGAAATATCCTCAGATGAAATCTGGAAAGAAGCTTTCTGAGAAACTGCTTAGTGTTCTGTTAATTCATCTCACTGAGTTACATCTGTATTTCGTGGATCTCTTTGCTAGCCTTATTTCTGTGGAATCTGAGAACAAATATTTCGGATCCCTTTGAAGACTATAGGGTCAAAGGAAATATCCTCCGATAACAAAGAGAAAGAAGCTTTCTGAGAAACTTCGTTGTGTTCTGTGAAATCATCTCACAGAGTTACAGCTTTCCCCTCAAGGAGCCATTCGCTAAGACAGTTCTTGTGGAATTGGTAAAGTGATATTTGGAGCCCCTAGAGGGCTATGGTGAAAAAGGAAATATCCTCAGATGAAATCTGGAAAGAAGCTTTCTGAGAAACTGCTTAGTGTTCTGTTAATTCATCTCACAGAGTTACATCTGTATTTCGTGGATCTCTTTGCTACCTTATTTCTGTGGAATCTGAGAACAGATATTTCGGATCCCTTTGAAGACTATAGGGCCAAAGGAAATATCCTCCGATAACAAAGAGAAAGAAGTTTTCTGAGAAACTTCGTTGTGTTCTGTGAAATCATCTCACAGAGTTACAGCTTTCCCTCAAGGAGCCTTTCGCTAAGACAGTTCTTGTGGAATTGGCAAAGTGATATCTGGAAGCCCATAGAGGGCTATAGTGAAAAAGGAAATATCCTCAGATGAAATCTGGAAAGAAGCTTTCTGAGAAACTGCTTAGTGTTCTGTTAATTCATCTCACAGAGTTACATCTGTATTTCGTGGATCTCTTTGCTAGCCTTATTTCTGTGGAATCTGAGGACAGATATTTCGGATTCCTTTGAAGACTATAGGGCCAAAGGAAATATCCTCCGATAACAAAGAGAAAGAAGCTTACTGAGAAACTTCGTTGTGTTTGTGAAATCACCTCACGGAGTTACAGCTTTCCCCTCAAGGAGACTTTCGCTAAGACAGTTCTTGTGGAATTGGCAAAGTGATATTTGGAAGCCCATAGAGGGCTATGGTGAAAAAGGAAATATCCTCAGATGAAATCTGGAAAGAAGCTTTCTGAGAAACTGCTTAGTGTTCTGTAAATTCATCTCACAGTGTTACATCTGTATTTCATGGATGTCTTTGCTAGCCTTATTTCTGTGGAATCTGAAAACAGATATTTCGGATCCCTTTGAAGACTATAGGGTCATAGGAAATATCCTCCGATAACAAAGAGAAAGAAGCTTTCTGAGAAACTTCGTTGTGTTCTGTGAAATCATCTCACAGAGTTACAGCTTTCCCCTCAAGGAGCCTTTCGCTAAGGCAGTTCTAGTGGAATTGGTAAAGTGATATTTGGAAGCCCATAGAGGGCTATGGTGGAAAAGGAAATATCCTCAGATGAAATCTGGAAAGAACCTTTCTGAGAAACTGCTTAGTGTTCTGTTAATTCATCTCACAGAGTTACATCTGTATTTCGTGGATCTCTTTGCTAGCCTTATTTCTGTGGAATCTGAGAACAGATATTTCGGATCCCTTTGAAGACTATAGGGCCAAAGGAAATATCCTCCGATAACAAAGAGAAAGAAGCTTTCTGAGAAACTTGGTTGTATTCTGTGAAATCATGTCACAGAATTACAGCTTTCCCCTCAAGGAGCCTTTCGCTAAGACAGTTATTGTGGAATTGGAAAAGTGATATTTGGAAGCCCATAGAGGGCTATGGTGAAAAAGGAAATATCCTCAGATGAAATCTGGAAAGAAGCTTTCTGAGAAACTGCTTAGTGTTCTGTTAATTCATCTCACAGAGTTACATCTGTATTTCGTGGATCTCCTTGCTAGCCTTATTTCTGTGGAATCTGAGAACAGATATTTCGGATCCCTTTGAAGATTATAGGGTCAAAGGAAATATCCTCCGATAACAAAGAGAAAGAAGCTTTCTGAGAAACTTCGTTGTGTTCTCTGAAATCATCTCACAGAGTTACAGCTTTCCCCTCAAGGAGCCTTTCGCTAAGACAGTTCTTGTGGAATTGTAAAAGTGATTTTTGCAATCCCATAGAGGGCTATGGTGAAAAAGGAAATATCCTCAGATGAAATCTGGAAAGAAGCTTTCTGAGAAACTGCTTAGTGTTCTGTTAATTCATCTCACAGAGTTACATCTGTATTTCGTGGATCTCTTTGCTAGCCTTATTTCTGTGGAATCTGAGAACAGATATTTCGGATCCCTTTGAAGACTATAGGACCAAAGGAAATATCCTCCGATAACAAAGAGAAAGAAGCTTTCTGAGGAACTTGGTTGTGTTCTGTGAAATCATCTCACAGAGTTACAGCTTTCCCCTCAAGGAGCCTTACGCTAAGACAGTTCTTGTGGAATTGGCAAAGTGATATTTGGAAGCCCATAGAGGGCTATGGTGAAAAAGGAAATATCCTCAGATGAAGTCGGGAAGAAGCTTTCTGAGAAACTGCTTAGTGTTCTGTTAATTCATCTCACAGAGTTACATCTGTATTTCGTGGATCTCCTTGCTAGCCTTATTTCTGTGGAATCTGAGAACAGATATTTCGGATCCCTTTGAAGACTATAGGGCCAAAGGAAATATCCTCCGATAACAAAGAGAAAGAAGCTTTCCGAGAAACTTGGTTGTGTTCTGTGAAATCATCTCACAGAGTTACAGCTTTCACCTCAAGGAGCCTTTCGCTAAGACAGTTCTTGTGGAATTGGCAAAGTGATATTTGGAAGCCCATAGAGGGCTATGCTGAAAAAGGAAATATCCTCAGATGAAATCTGGAAAAAAGCTTTCTGAGAAACTGCTTAGTGTTCTGTTAATTCATCTTACAGAGTTACATCTGTATTTAATGGATGTCTTTGCTAGCCTTATTTCTGTGGAAACTGAGAACAGATATTTCGGATCCCTCTGAAGACAATAGGGCCAAAGGAAATATCCTCCGATAACAAAGAGAAAGAAGCTTTCTGAGAAACTTCGTTGTGTTCTGTGAAATCATCTCACAGAGTTACAGCTTTCCCCTCAAGGAGCCTTTCGCTAAGACAGTTCTATTGGAATTGGTAAAGTGATATTTGGAAGCCCATAGAGGGCTATGGTGAAAAAGGAAATATCCTCAGATGAAATCTGGAAAGAAGCTTTCTGAGAAACTGCTTAGTGTTCTGTTAATTCATCTCACAGAGTTACATCTGTATTTCGTGGATCTCTTTGCTAGCCTTATTTCTGTGGAATCTGAGAACACATATTTCGGATCCCTTTGAAGACTATAGGGTCAAAGGAAATATCCTCCGATAACAAAGAGAAAGAAGCTTTCTGAGAAACTTCGTTGTGTTCTGTGAAATCATCTCACAGAGTTACAGCTTTCCCCTCAAGGAGCCATTCGCTAAGACAGTTCTTGTGGAATTGGTAAAGTCATATTTGGAGCCCATAGAGGGCTATGGTGAAAAAGGAAATATCCTCAGATGAAATCTGGAAAGAAGCTTTCTGAGAAACTGCTTAGTGTTCTGTTAATTCATCTCACAGAGTTACATCTGTATTTCGTGGATCTCTTTGCTAGCCTTATTTCTGTGGAATCTGAGAACAGATATTTCGGATCCCTTTGAAGACTATAGGACCAAAGGAAATATCCTCCGATAACAAAGAGAAAGAAGCTTTCTGAGGAACTTGGTTGTGTTCTGTGAAATCATCTCACAGAGTTACAGCTTTCCCCTCAAGGAGCCTTACGCTAAGACAGTTCTTGTGGAATTGGCAAAGTGATATTTGGAAGCCCATAGAGGGCTATGGTGAAAAAGGAAATATCCTCAGATGAAGTCGGGAAGAAGCTTTCTGAGAAACTGCTTAGTGTTCTGTTAATTCATCTCACAGAGTTACATCTGTATTTCGTGGATCTCCTTGCTAGCCTTATTTCTGTGGAATCTGAGAACAGATATTTCGGATCCCTTTGAAGACTATAGGGCCAAAGGAAATATCCTCCGATAACAAAGAGAAAGAAGCTTTCTGAGAAACTTGGTTGTGTTCTGTGAAATCATCTCACAGAGTTACAGCTTTCACCTCAAGGAGCCTTTCGCTAAGACAGTTCTTGTGGAATTGGCAAAGTGATATTTGGAAGCCCATAGAGGGCTATGCTGAAAAAGGAAATATCCTCAGATGAAATCTGGAAAAAAGCTTTCTTAGAAACTGCTTAGTGTTCAGTTAATTCATCTTACAGAGTTACATCTGTATTTAATGGATGTCTTTGCTAGCCTTATTTCTGTGGAAACTGAGAACAGATATTTCGGATCCCTCTGAAGACTATAGGGCCAAAGGAAATATCCTCCGATAACAAAGAGAAAGAAGCTTTCTGAGAAACTTCGTTGTGTTCTGTGAAATCATCTCACAGAGTTACAGCTTTCCCCTCAAGGAGCCTTTCGCTAAGACAGTTCTTGTGGAATTGGTAAAGTGATATTTGGAAGCCCATAGAGGGCTATGGTGAAAAAGGAAATATCCTCAGATGAAATCTGGAAAGAAGCTTTCTGAGAAACTGCTTAGTGTTCTGTAAATTCATCTCACAGTGTTACATCTGTATTTCATGGATGTCTTTGCTAGCCTTATTTCTGTGGAATCTGAAAACTGATATTTCGGATCCCTTTGAAGAGTATGGGTCATAGGAAATATCCTCCGATAACAAAGAGAAAGAAGCTTTCTGAGAAACTTGGTTCTGTTCTGTGAAATCATCTCACAGAGTTACAGCTTTCACCTCAAGGAGCCTTTCGCTAAGACAGTTCTTGTGGAATTGGCAAAGTGATATTTGGAAGCCCATAGAGGGCTATGCTGAAAAAGGAAATATCCTCAGATGAAATCAGGAAAAAAGCTTTCTGAGAAACTGCTTAGTGTTCTGTTAAATCATCTTACAGAGTTACATCTGTATTTAATGGATGTCTTTGCTAGCCTTATTTCTGTGGAAACTGAGAACAGATATTTCGGATCCCTCTGAAGACAATAGGGCCAAAGGAAATATCCTCCGATAACAAAGAGAAAGAAGCTTTCTGAGAAACTTCGTTGTGTTCTGTGAAATCATCTCACAGAGTTACAGCTTTCCCCTCAAGGAGCCTTTCGCTAAGACAGTTCTATTGGAATTGGTAAAGTGATATTTGGAAGCCCATAGAGGGCTATGGTGAAAAAGGAAATATCCTCAGAGGAAATCTGGAAAGAAGCTTTCTGAGAAACTGCTTAGTGTTCTGTTAATTCATCTCACAGAGTTACATCTGTATTTCGTGGATCTCTTTGCTAGCCTTTTTTCTGTGGAATCTGAGAACACATATTTCGGATCCCTTTGAAGACTATAGGGTCAAAGGAAATATCCTCCGATAACAAAGAGAAAGAAGCTTTCTGAGAAACTTCGTTGTGTTTTGTGAAATCATCTCACAGAGTTACAGCTTTCCCCTCAAGGAGCCATTCGCTAAGACAGTTCTTGTGGAATTGTTAAAGTGATATTTGGAGCCCATAGAGGGCTATGGTGAAAAAGGAAATATCCTCAGATGAAATCTGGAAAGAAGCTTTCTGAGAAACTGCTTAGTGTTCTGTTAATTCATCTCACAGAGATACATCTGTATTTCGTGGATCTCTTTGCTAGCCTTATTTCTGTGGAATCTGAGAACAGATATTTCGGATCCCTTTGAAGACTATAGGACCAAAGGAAATATCCTCCGATAACAAAGAGAAAGAAGCTTTCTGAGGAACTTGGTTGTGTTCTGTGAAATCATCTCACAGAGTTACAGCTTTCCCCTCAAGGAGCCTTACGCTAAGACAGTTCTTGTGGAATTGGCAAAGTGATATTTGGAAGCCCATAGAGGGCTATGGTGAAAAAGGAAATATCCTCAGATGAAGTCGGGAAGAAGCTTTCTGAGAAACTGCTTAGTGTTCTGTTAATTCATCTCACAGAGTTACATCTGTATTTCGTGGATCTCCTTGCTAGCCTTATTTCTGTGGAATCTGAGAACAGATATTTCGGATCCCTTTGAAGACTATAGGGCCAAAGGAAATATCCTCCGATAACAAAGAGAAAGAAGCTTTCTGAGAAACTTGGTTGTGTTCTGTGAAATCATCTCACAGAGTTACAGCTTTCACCTCAAGGAGCCTTTCGCTAAGACAGTTCTTGTGGAATTGGCAAAGTGATATTTGGAAGCCCATAGAGGGCTATGCTGAAAAAGGAAATATCCTCAGATGAAATCTGGAAAAAAGCTTTCTTAGAAACTGCTTAGTGTTCAGTTAATTCATCTAACAGAGTTACATCTGTATTTAATGGATGTCTTTGCTAGCCTTATTTCTGTGGAAACTGAGAACAGATATTTCGGATCCCTCTGAAGACTATAGGGCCAAAGGAAATATCCTCCGATAACAAAGAGAAAGAAGCTTTCTGGGAAACTTCGTTGTGTTCTGTGAAATCATCTCACAGAGTTACAGCTGTCCCCTCAAGGAGCCTTTCGCTAAGACAGTTCTTGTGGAATTGGTAAAGTGATATTTGGAAGCCCATAGAGGGCTATGGTGAAAAAGGAAATATCCTCAGATGAAATCTGGAAAGAAGCTTTCTGAGAAACTGCTTAGTGTTCTGTAAATTCATCTCACAGTGTTACATCTGTATTTCATGGATGTCTTTGCTAGCCTTATTTCTGTGGAATCTGAAAACTGATATTTCGGATCCCTTTGAAGAGTATGGGTCATAGGAAATATCCTCCGATAACAAAGAGAAAGAAGCTTTCTGAGAAACTTCGTTGTGTTCTGTGAAATCATCTCACAGAGTTACAGCTTTCCCCTCAAGGAGCCTTTCGCTAAGACAGTTCTTGTGGAATTGGTAAAGTGATATTTGGAAGCCCATAGAGGGCTATGGTGAAAAAGGAAATATCCTCAGATGAAATCTGGAAAGAAGCTTTCTGAGAAACTGCTTAGTGTTCTGTTAATTCATCTCACAGAGTTACATCTGTATTTCGTGGATCTCTTTGCTAGCCTTATTTCTGTGGAATCTGAGAACAGATATTTCGGATCCCTTTGAAGACTATAGGGCCAAAGTAAATATCCTCCGATAACAAAGAGAAAGAAGCTTTCTGAGAAACTTCGTTGTGTTCTCTGAAATCATCTCACAGAGTTAAAGCTTTCCCCTCAAGGAGCCTTTTGCTAAGACAGTTCTTGTGGAATTGGCAAAGTGATATTTGGAATCCCATAGAGGGCTATGGTGAAAAAGGAAATATCCTCAGATGAAATCTGGAAAGAAGCTTTCTGAGAAATTGCTTAGTGTTCTGTTAATTCATCTCACAGAGTTACATCTGTATTTCGTGGATCTCTGTACTAGCCTTATTGCTGTGGAATCTGAGATCAGATATTTCGGATCCCTTTGAAGACTATAGGGCCAAAGGACATACCCTCCGATAACAAAGAGAAAGAAGCTGTCTGAGAAACTTCGTTGTGTTCTGTGAAATCATCTCACGGAGTTACAGCTTTCCCCTCAAGGAGCCTTTCGCTAAGACAGTTCTTGTGGAATTGGCAAAGTGATATTTGGAAGCCCATAGAGGGCTATAGTGAAAAAGGAAATATCCTCAAATGAAATATGGAAAGAATCTTTCTGAGAAACTGCTTAGTGTTCTGTTAATTCATCCACAGAGTTACATCTCTATTTCGTGGATCTCTTTGCTAGCCTTATTACTGTGAAATCTGAGAACAGATATTTCGGATCCCTTTGAAGAATATAGGGCCAAAGGAAATATCCTCCGATAACAAAGAGAAAGAAGCTTTCCGAGAAACTTGGTTGTGTTCTGTGAAATCATCTCACAGAGTTACAGCTTTCACCTGAAGGAGCCTTTCGCTAAGACAGTTCTTGTGGAATTGGCAAAGTGATATTTGGAAGCCCATAGAGGGCTATGCTGAAAAAGGAAATATCCTCAGATGAAATCTGGAAAAAAGCTTTCTGAGAAACTGCTTAGTGTTCTGTTAATTCATCTTACAGAGTTACATCTGTATTTAATGGATGTCTTTGCTAGCCTTATTTCTGTGGAAACTGAGAACAGATATTTCGGATCCCTCTGAAGACAATAGGGCCATAGGAAATATCCTCCGATAACAAAGAGAAAGAAGCTTTCTGAGAAACTTCGTTGTGTTCTGTGAAATCATCTCACAGAGTTACAGCTTTCCCCTCAAGGAGCCTTTCGCTAAGACAGTTCTATTGGAATTGGTAAAGTGATATTTGGAAGCCCATAGAGGGCTATGGTGAAAAAGGAAATATCCTCAGATGAAATCTGGAAAGAAGCTTTCTGAGAAACTGCTTAGTGTTCTGTTAATTCATCTCACAGAGTTACATCTGTATTTCGTGGATGTCTTTGCTAGCCTTATTTCTGTGGAATCTGAGAACACATATTTCGGATCCCTTTGAAGACTATAGGGTCAAAGGAAATATCCTCCGATAACAAAGAGAAAGAAGCTTTCTGAGAAACTTCGTTGTGTTCTGTGAAATCATCTCACAGAGTTACAGCTTTCCCCTCAAGGAGCCATTCGCTAAGACAGTTCTTGTGGAATTGGTAAAGTGATATTTGGAGCCCATAGAGGGCTATGGTGAAAAAGGAAATATCCTCAGATGAAATCTGGAAAGAAGCTTTCTGAGAAACTGCTTAGTGTTCTGTTAATTCATCTCACAGAGTTACATCTGTATTTCGTGGATCTCTTTGCTAGCCTTATTTCTGTGGAATCTGAGAACAGATATTTCGGATCCCTTTGAAGACTATAGGACCAAAGGAAATATCCTCCGATAACAAAGAGAAAGAAGCTTTCTGAGGAACTTGGTTGTGTTCTGTGAAATCATCTCACAGAGTTACAGCTTTCCCCTCAAGGAGCCTTACGCTAAGACAGTTCTTGTGGAATTGGCAAAGTGATATTTGGAAGCCCATAGAGGGCTATGGTGAAAAAGGAAATATCCTCAGATGAAGTCGGGAAGAAGCTTTCTGAGAAACTGCTTAGTGTTCTGTTAATTCATCTCACAGAGTTACATCTGTATTTCGTGGATCTCCTTGCTAGCCTTATTTCTGTGGAATCTGAGAACAGATATTTCGGATCCCTTTGAAGACTATAGGGCCAAAGGAAATATCCTCCGATAACAAAGAGAAAGAAGCTTTCTGAGAAACTTGGTTGTGTTCTGTGAAATCATCTCACAGAGTTACAGCTTTCACCTCAAGGAGCCTTTCGCTAAGACAGTTCTTGTGGAATTGGCAAAGTGATATTTGGAAGCCCATAGAGGGCTATGCTGAAAAAGGAAATATCCTCAGATGAAATCTGGAAAAAAGCTTTCTTAGAAACTGCTTAGTGTTCAGTTAATTCATCTTACAGAGTTACATCTGTATTTAATGGATGTCTTTGCTAGCCTTATTTCTGTGGAAACTGAGAACAGATATTTCGGATCCCTCTGAAGACTATAGGGCCAAAGGAAATATCCTCCGATAACAAAGAGAAAGAAGATTTCTGAGAAACTTCGTTGTGTTCTGTGAAATCATCTCACAGAGTTACAGCTTTCCCCTCAAGGAGCCTTTCGCTAAGACAGTTCTTGTGGAATTGGTAAAGTGATATTTGGAAGCCCATAGAGGGCTATGGTGAAAAAGGAAATATCCTCAGATGAAATCTGGAAAGAAGCTTTCTGAGAAACTGCTTAGTGTTCTGTAAATTCATCTCACAGTGTTACATCTGTATTTCATGGATGTCTTTGCTAGCCTTATTTCTGTGGAATCTGAAAACTGATATTTCGGATCCCTTTGAAGAGTATGGGTCATAGGAAATATCCTCCGATAACAAAGAGAAAGAAGCTTTCTGAGAAACTTCGTTGTGTTCTGTGAAATCATCTCACAGAGTTACAGCTTTCCCCTCAAGGAGCCTTTCGCTAAGACAGTTCTTGTGGAATTGGTAAAGTGATATTTGGAAGCCCATAGAGGGCTATGGTGAAAAAGGAAATATCCTCAGATGAAATCTGGAAAGAAGCTTTCTGAGAAACTGCTTAGTGTTCTGTTAATTCATCTCACAGAGTTACATCTGTATTTCGTGGATCTCTTTGCTAGCCTTATTTCTGTGGAATCTGAGAACAGATATTTCGGATCCCTTTGAAGACTATAGGGCCAAAGTAAATATCCTCCGATAACAAAGAGAAAGAAGCTTTCTGAGAAACTTCGTTGTGTTCTCTGAAATCATCTCACAGAGTTAAAGCTTTCCCCTCAAGGAGCCTTTCGCTAAGACAGTTCTTGTGGAATTGGCAAAGTGATATTTGGAATCCCATAGAGGGCTATGGTGAAAAAGGAAATATCCTCAGATGAAATCTGGAAAGAAGCTTTCTGAGAAACTGCTTAGTGTTTTGTTAATTCATCTCACAGAGTTACATCTGTATTTCGTGGATCTCCTTGCTAGCCTTATTTCTGTGGAATCTGAGAACAGATATTTCGGATCCCTTTGAAGACTATAGGGCCAAAGGAAATATCCTCCGATAACAAAGAGAAAGAAGTTTTCTGAGAAACTTCGTTGTGTTCTGTGAAATCATCTCACAGAGTTACAGCTTTCCCCTCAAGGAGCCTTTCGCTAAGACAGTTCTTGTGGAATTGGCAAAGTGATATCTGGAAGCCCATAGAGGGCTATGGTGAAAAAGGAAATATTCTCAGATGAAATCTGGAAAGAAGCTTTCTGCTAAACTGCTTAGGGTTCTGTTAATTCATCTCACAGAGTTACATCTGTATTTCGTGGATCCCTTTGCTAGCCTTATTTCTGTGGAATCTGAGAACAGATATTTCGGATCCCTTTGAAGACTATAGGGCCCAAGGAAATATCCACCGATAACAAAGAGAAAGAAGCTTTCTGAGAAACTTCGTTGTGTTCTGTGAAATCATCTCACAGAGTTACAGCTTTCCCCTCAAGGAGCCATTCGCTCAGACAGTTCTTGTGGAATTTGCAAAGTGATATTTGGAATCCCATAGAGGGCTACGGTGAAAAAGGAAATATCCTCAGATGAAATCTGGAAAGAAACTTTCTGAGAAACTGCTTAGTGTTCTGTTAATTCATCTCACAGAGTTACATCTGTATTTCGGGGATCTCTTGGCTAGCCTTATTTCTGTGGAATCTGTTAACAGAAATTTCGGATCCCTTTGAAGACTATAGGGCCAAAGGAAATATCCTCCAATAACAAAGAGAAAGAAGCTTTCTGAGAAACTTCGTTGTGTTCTGTGAAATCATCTCACAGAGTTACAGCTTTACCCTCAAGGAGCCTTTCGCTAAGACAGTTCTTGTGGAATTGGCAAAGTGATATTTGGAAGCCCATAGAGGGCTATGGTGAAAAAGGAAATATCCTCAGATGAAATCTGGAAAGAAGCTTTCTGAGAAACTGCTTAGTGTTCCGTTAATTCATCTTCCAGAGTTACATCTGTATTTCATGGATGTCTTTGCTAGCCTTATTTCTGTGGATTCTGAAAACAGATATTTCAGATCCCTTTGAAGACTATAGGGCCAAAGGAAATATCCTCCGATAACAAAGAGAAAGAAGCTTTCTGAGAAACTTCGTTGTGTTCTCTGAAATCATCTCACAGAGTTACAGCTTTCCCCTCAAGGAGCCTTTCGCTAAGACAGTTCTTGTGGAATTGGCAAAGTGATATTTGGAAGCCCATAGAGGGCTATGTTGAAAAAGGAAATATCCTCAGATGAAATCTGGAAAGAAGCTTTCTGAGAAACTGCTTAGTGTTCTGTTAATTCATCTCACAGAGTTACATCTGTATTTCGTGGATCTCCTTGCTAGCCTTATTTCTGTGGAATCTGAGAACAGATATTTCGGATCCCATTGAAGACTATAGGGCCAAAGGAAATATCCTCCGATAACAAAGAGAAAGAAGCTTTCTGAGAAACTTCGTTTGTTCTGTGAAATCATCTCACAGAGTTACAGCTTTCCCCTCAAGGAGCCTTTCGCTAAGACAGTTCTTGTGGAAATAGCAAAGTGATATCTGGAAGCCCATAGAGGGCTATGGTGAAAAAGGAAATATCCTCAGATGAAATCTGGAAAGAAGCTTTCTGCTAAACTGCTTAGTGTTCTTGTAATTCATCTCACAGAGTTACATCTGTATTTCGTGGGTCTCTTTGCTAGCCTTATTTCTGTGGAATCTGAGAACAGATATTTCGGATCCCTTTGAAGACTATAGGGCCCAAGGAAATATCCTCCGATAACAAAGAGAAAGAAGCTTTCTGAGAAACTTCGTTGTGTTCTGTGAAATCATCTCACAGAGTTACAGCTTTCCCCTCAAGGAGCCTTTCGCTAAGACAGTTCTTGTGGAATTGTCAAAGTGATATTTGGATGCCCATAGAGGGCTATGGTGAAAAAAGAAATATCCTCAGATGAAATCTGGAAAGAAGCTTTCTGAGAAACTGCTTAGTGTTCTGTTAATTCATCTCACTGGGTTACATCTGTATTCCGTGGATCTCTTTGCTAGCCTTATTTCTGTGGAATCTGAGAACAGATATTTCGGATCCCTTTGAAGACTATAGGGCCAAAGGAAATGTCCTCCGATAACAAAGAGAAAGAAGCTTTCTGAGAAACTTCGCTGTATTCTGTGAAATCATCTCACAGAGTTACAGCTTTCCCCTCAAGGAGCCTTTCGCTAAGACAGTTCATGTGGAATTGGCAAAGTGATATTTGGAAGCCCATAGAGGGCTATGGTGAAAAAGGAAATATCCTCAGATGAAATCTGGAAAGAAGCTTTCTGAGAAACTGCTTAGTGTTCTGTTAATTCATCTCACAGAGTTACATCTGTATTTCGTGGATCTCTTTGCTAGCCTTATTTCTGTGGAATCTGTTAACAGAAATTTCGGATCCCTTTGAAGACTATAGGGCTAAAGGAAATATCCTCCAATAACAAAGAGAAAGAAGCTTTCTGAGAAACTTCGTTGTGTTCTGTGAAATCATCTCACAGAGTTACAGCTTTACCCTCAAGGAGCCTTTCGCTAAGACAGTTCTTGTGGAATTGGCAAAGTGATATTTGGAAGCCCACTGAGGGCTATGGTGAAAAAGAAAATATCCTCAGATGAAATCTGGAAAGAAGCTTTCTGAGAAACTGCTTAGTTTTCTGTTAATTCATCTCACAGAGTTACATCTGTATTTCGTGGATCTCTTTGCTAGCCTTAATTATGTGGAATCTGAGAACAGATATTTCGGATCCCTTTGAAGACTATAGGGCCAAAGGAAATATCCTCCGATAACAAAGAGAAAGAAGCTTTCTGAGAAACTTCCTTGTGTTCTCTGAAATCATCTCACAGAGTTACAGCTTTCCCCTCAAGGAGCCTTTCGCTAAGACAGTTCTTGTGGAATTGGCAAAGTGATATTTGGAAGCCCATAGACGGCTATGGTGAAAAAGGAAATATCCTCAGATGAAATCTGGAAAGAAGCTTTCTGAGAAACTGCTTAGTGTTCTGTTCATTCATCTCACAGAGTTACATCTGTATTTCGTGGATCTCCTTGCTTGCCTTATTTCTGTGGAATCTGAGAACAGATATTTCGGATCCCTTTGAAGACTATAGGGCCAAAGGAAATATCCTCCGATAACAAAGAGAAAGAAGCTTTCTGAGAAACATCGTTGTGTTCTGTGAAATCATCTCACAGAGTTACAGTTTTACCCTCAAGGAGCCTTTCGCTGAGACAGTTCTTGTGGAATTGTCAAAGTGATATTTGGAAGCCCATAGAGGGCTATGGTGAAAAAGGAAGTATCCTCAGATGAAATCTGGCAAGAAGCCTCTGAGAAACTGCTCAGTGTTCTGTTAATTAATCTCACAGAGTTACATCTCTATTTCGTGGATCTCTTTGCTAGCCTTATTACTGTGGAATCTGAGAACAGATATTTCGGATCCCTTTGAAGACTATAGGGCCAAAGGAAATATCCTCCGATAACAAAGAGAAAGAAGCTTTCTGAGAAACTTCGTTGTGTTCTCTGAAATCATCTCACAGAGTTACAGCTTTCACCTCAAGGAGCCTTTCGCTAAGACAGTTCTTGTGGAATTGGCAAAGTGATATTTGGAATCCCATAGAGGGCTATGATGAAAAAGGAAATATCCTCAGATGAAATCTGGAAAGAAGCTTTCTGAGAAACTGCTTAGTGTTCTGTTAATTCATCTCACAGAGTTACATCTGTATTTCGTGGATCTCCTTGCTAGCCTTATTTCTGTGGAATCTGAGAACAGATATTTCGGATCTATTTGAAGACTATAGGGCCAAAGGAAATATCCTCCGATAACAAAGAGAAAGAAGCTTTCTGAGAAACTTGGTTGTGTTCTGTGAAATCATCTCACAGAGTTACAGCTTTCACCTCAAGGCGCCTTTCGCTCAGACAGTTCTTGTGGAACTGGCAAAGTGATATTTGGAAGCCCATAGAGGGCTATGCTGAAAAAGGAAATATCCTCAGATGAAATCTGGAAAAAAGCTTTCTGAGAAACTGCTTAGTGTTCTGTTAATTCATCTTACAGAGTTACATCTGTATTTAATGGATGTCTTTGCTAGCCTTATTTCTGTGGAAACTGAGAACAGATATTTCGAATCCCTCTGAAGACTATAGGGCCAAAGGAAATATCCTCCGATAACAAAGAGAAAGAAGCTTTCTGAGAAACTTCGTTGTGTTCTGTGAAATCATCTCACAGAGTTACAGCTTTCCCCTCAAGGAGCCTTAAGCTAAGACAGTTCTTGTGGAATTGGCAAAGTAATATTTGGAAGCACATAGAGGGCTACGGTGAAAAAGGAAATATCCTCAGATTAAATCTGGAAAGAAGCTTTCTGAGAAACAGCTTAGTGTTCTGTTAATTCATCTCACAGAGTTACATCTGTATTTCGTGGATCTCCTTGCTAGCCTTATTTCTGTGGAATCTGAGAACAGATATTTCGGATCCCTTTGAAGAATATAGGGCCAAAGGAAATATCCTCTGATAACAAAGAGAAAGAAGTTTTCTGAGAAACTTCGTTGTGTTCTGTGAAATCATCTCACAGAGTTACAGCTTTCCCCTCAAGGAGCCTTTCGCTAAGACAGTTCTTGTGGAATTGGCAAAGTGATATCTGGAAGCCCATAGAGGGCTATGGTGAAAAAGGAAATATCCTCAGATGAAATCTGGAAAGAAGCTTTCTGCTAAACTGCTTAGTGTTCTGTTAATTCATCTCACAGAGTTACATCTGTATTTCGTGGATCCCTTTGCTAGCCTTATTTCTGTGGAATCTGAGAACAGATATTTCGGATCCCTTTGAAGACTATAGGGCCCAAGGAAATATCCTCCGATAACAAAGAGAAAGAAGCTTTCTGAGAAACTTCGTTGTGTTCTGTGAAATCATCTCACAGAGTTACAGCTTTCCCCTCAAGGACCCTTTCGCTCAGACAGTTCTTGTGGAATTTGCAAAGTGATATTTGGAATCCCATAGAGGGCTACGGTGAAAAAGGAAATATCCTCAGATGAAATCTGGAAAGAAACTTTTTGAGAAACTGCTTAGTGTTCTGTTAATTCATCTCACAGAGTTACATCTGTATTTCGGGGATCTCTTTGCTAGCCTTATTTCTGTGGAATCTGTTAACAGAAATTTCGGATCCCTTTGAAGACTATAGGGCCAAAGGAAATATCCTCCAATAACAAAGAGAAAGAAGCTTTCTGAGAAACTTCGTTGTGTTCTGTGAAATCATCTCACAGAGTTATAGCTTTACCCTCAAGGAGCCTTTCGCTAAGACAGTTCTTGTGGAATTGGCAAAGTGATATTTGGAAGCCCATAGAGGGCTATGGTGAAAAAGGAAATATCCTCAGATGAAATCTGGAAAGAAGCTTTCTGAGAAACTGCTTAGTGTTCTATTAATTCATCTCACAGAGTTACATGTGTATTCCATGGATGTCTTTGCTAGCCTTATTTCTGTGGATTCTGAAAACAGATATTTCGGATCCCTTTGAAGACTACAGGGCCAAAGGAAATATCCTCCGATAACAAAGAGAAAGAAGCTTTCTGAGAAACTTCGTTGTGTTCTGTGAAATCATCTCACAGAGTTACAGCTTTCCCCTCAAGGAGCCTTTCGCTAAGACAGTTCTTGTGGAATTGGCAAAGTGATATTTGGAAGCCCATAGAGGGCTATGGTGAAAAAGGAAATATCCTCAGATGAAATCTGGAAAGAAGCTTCCTGAGAAACTGCTTAGTGTTCTGTTAATTCATCTCACAGAGTTACATCTGTATTTCGTGGATGTCTTTGCTAGCCTTATTTCTGTGGAATCTGAGAACAGATATTTCGGATCCCTTTGAAGACTATAGGGCCAAAGGAAATATCCTCCGATAACAAAGAGAAAGAAGCTTTCTGAGAAACTTCGTTGTGTTCTGTGAAATCATCTCACAGAGTTACAGCTTTCCCCTCAAGGAGCCTTTCGTTGAGACAGTTCTTGTGGAATTGGCAAAGTGATATTTGGAACCCCTAGAGGGCTATGGTGAAAAAGGAAATATCCTCAGATGAAATCTGGAAAGAAGCTTTCTGAGAAACTGCTTAGTGTTCTGTTAATTCATCTCACAGAGTTACATCTGTATTGCGTGGATCACTTTGCTACCGTTATTTCTGTGGAATCTGAGAACAGATATTTCGGATCCCTTTGAAGACTATAGGGCCAAAGGAAATATCCTCCGATAACAAAGAGAAAGAAGCTTTCTGAGAAACTTCGTTGTGTTCTGTGAAATCATCTCACAGAGTTACACCTTTTCCCTCAAGGAGCCTTTCGCTAAGACAGTTCTAGTGGTAATGGTAAAGTGATATTTAGAACCCCTAGAGGGCTATGGTGAAAAAGGAAATATCCTCAGATGAAATCGGGAAAGAAGCTTTCTGAGAAACTGCTTAGTGTTCTGTTAATTCATCTCACAGAGTTACATCTGTATTTCGTGGATGTCTTTGCTAGCCTTATTTCTGTGGAGTCTGAGAACAGATATTTCTGATCCCTTTGAAGACTATAGGGCCAAAGGAAATATCCTCCGATAACAAAGAGAAAGAAGCTTTCTGAGAAACTTCGTTGTGTTCTGTGAAATCATCTCACAGAGTTACAGCTTTCCCCTCAAGGAGCCTTTCGCTGAGACAGTTCTTGTGGAATTGGCAAAGTGATATTTGGAACCCCTAGAGGGCTATGGTGAAAAAGGAAATATCCTCAGATGAAATCTGGAAAGAAGCTTTCTGAGAAACTGCTTAGTGTTCTGTTAATTCATCTCACAGAGTTCCATCTGTATTTCGTGGATCACCTTGCTACCGTTATTTCTGTGGAATCTGAGAACAGATATTTCGGATCCCTTTGAAGACTATAGGGCCAAAGGAAATATCCTCCGATAAAAAAGAGAAAGAAGCTTTCTGAGAAACTTCGTTGTGTTCTCTGAAATCATCTCACAGAGTTAAAGCTTTCCCCTCAAGGAGTCTTTCGCTAAAACAGTTCTTGTGGAATTGGCAAAGTGATATTTGGAATCCCATAGAGGGCTACAGTGAAAAAGGAAATATCCTCAGATGAAATCTGGAAGGAAGCTTTCTGAGAAACTGCTTAGTGTTCTGTTAATTCATCTCACAGAGTTTCATCTGTATTTCGTGGATCTCTTTGCTAGCCTTATTTCTGTTTAATCTGAGAACAGGTATTTCGGATCCCTTTGAAAACAATAGGGCCAAAGGAAATATCCTCCGATAACAAAGAGAAAGAAGCTTTCTGAGAAACTTCGTTGTGTTCTGTGAAATCATCTCACGGAGTTACAGCTTTCCCCTCAAGGAGCCTTTCGCTGAGACAGTTCTTGTGGAATTGGCAAAGTGATATTTGGAAGCCCCTAGAGGGCTATGCTGAAAAAGGAAATATCCTCAGATGAAATCTGGAAAAAAGCTTTCTGAGAAACTGCTTAGTGTTCTATTAGTTCATCTCACAGAGTTACATCTGTATTTCATGGATGTCTTTGCTAGCCTTATTTCTTTGGAATCTGAAAACAGATATTTCGGATCCCTTTGAAGACTATAGGGCCAAAGGAAATATCCTCCGATAACAAAGAGAAGGAAGGTTTCTGAGAAACTTCGTTGTGTTCTGTGAAATCATCTCACAGAGTTAAGGCTTTCCCCTCAAGGAGCCTTTCGCTAAGACAGTTCTTGTGGAATTGGTAAAGTGATATTTGGAATCCCATAGAGGGCTATGGTGAAAAAGGAAATATCCTCAGATGAAATCTGGAAAGAAGCTTTCTGAGAAACTGCTTAGTGTTCTGTTAATTCATCTCACAGAGTTACATCTGTATTTCATGGATCTTTTGCTAGCCTTATTTCTGTGGAATCTGAGAACAGATATTTCGGATCCCTTTGAAGACTATAGGGCCAAAGGAAATATCTTCCGATAACAAAGAGAAAGAAGCTTTCTGAGAAACTTCGTTGTGTTCTGTGAAATCATCTCACGGAGTTACAGCTTTCCCCTCAAGGAGCCTTTCGCTAAGACAGTTCTTGTGGAATTGGCAAAGTGATATTTGGAAGCCCATAGAGGGCTATGCTGAAAAAGGAAATATCCTCAGATGAAATCTGGAAAAAAGCTTTCTGAGAAACTGCTTAGTGTTCTATTAATTCAACTCACAGAGTTACATCTGTATTTCATGGATGTCTTTGCTAGCCTTATTTCTGTGGAATCTGAAAACAGATATTTCGGATCCCTTTGAAGACTATAGGGCCAAAGGAAATATCCTCCGATAACAAAGAGAAAGAAGGTTTCTGAGAAACTTCGTTGTGTTCTGTGAAATCATCTCACAGAGTTACAGCTTTCCCCTCAAGGAGCCTTTCGCTAAGACAGTTCTTGTGGAATTGGTAAAGTGATATTTGGAATCCCATAGAGGGCTATGGTGAAAAAGGAAATATCCTCAGATGAAATCTGGAAAGAAGCTTTCTGAGAAACTGCTTAGTTTTCTGTTAATTCATCTCACAGAGTTACATCTGTATTTCGTGGATCTCTTTGCTATCCTTAATTATGTGGAATCTGAGAACAGATATTTCGGATCCCTTTGAAGACTATAGGGCCAAAGGAAATATCCTCCGATAACAAAGAGAAAGAAGCTTTCTGAGAAACTTCGTTGTGTTCTCTGAAATCATCTCACAGAGTTACAGCTTTCCCCTCAAGGAGACTTTCGCTAAGACAGTTCTTGTGGAATTGGCAAAGTGATATTTGGAAGCCCATAGAGGGCTATGGTGAAAAAGGAAATATCCTCAGATGAAATCTGGAAAGAAGCTTTCTGAGAAACTGCTTAGTGTTCTGTTAATTCATCTCACAGAGTTACATCTGTATTTCGTGGATCTCCTTGCTTGCCTTATTTCTGTGGAATCTGAGAACAGATATTTCCGATCCCTTTGAAGACTATAGGGCCAAAGGAAATATCCTCCGATAACAAAGAGAAAGAAGCTTTCTGAGAAACATCGTTGTGTTCTGTGAAATCATCTCACAGAGTTACAGTTTTACCCTCAAGGAGCCTTTCGCTAAGACAGTTCTTGTGGAATTGTCAAAGTGATATTTGGAAGCCCATAGAGGGCTATGGTGAAAAAGGAAGTATCCTCAGATGAAATCTGGCAAGAAGCCTCTGAGAAACTGCTCAGTGTTCTGTTAATTCATCTCACAGAGTTACATCTCTATTTCGTGGATCTCTTTGCTAGCCTTATTACTGTGGAATCTGAGAACAGATATTTCGGATCCCTTTGAATACTATAGGGCCAAAGGAAATATCCTCCGATAACAAAGAGAAAGAAGCTTTCTGAGAAACTTCGTTGTGTTCTCTGAAATCATCTCACAGAGTTACAGCTTTCCCCTCAAGGAGCCTTTCGCTAAGACAGTTCTTGTGGAATTGGCAAAGTGATATTTGGAATCCCATAGAGGGCTATGATGAAAAAGGAAATATCCTCAGATGAAATCTGGAAAGAAGCTTTCTGAGAAACTCCTTAGTGTTCTGTTAATTCATCTCACAGAGTTACATCTGTATTTCGTGGATCTCTGTGCTAGCCTTATTTCTGTGGAATCTGAGAACAGATATTTCGGATCCCTTTGAAGACTATAGGCCCAAAGGACATATCCTCCGATAACAAAGAGAAAGAAGCTTTCTGAGAAACTTCGTTGTGTTCTGTGAAATCATCTCACGGAGTTACAGCTTTCCCCTCAAGGAGCCTTTCGCTAAGACAGTTCTTGTGGAATTGGCAAAGTGATATTTGGAAGCCCATAGAGGGCTATGGTGAAAAAGGAAATATCCTCAGATGAAATCTGGAAAGAAGCTTTCCGAGAAACTGCTTAGTGTTTTGTTAATTCATCTCACAGAGTTACATCTCTATTTCGTGGATCTCTTTGCTAGCCTTATTACTGTGGAATCTGAGAACAGATATTTCGGATCCCTTTGAAGACTATAGGGCCAAAGGAAATATCCTCCGATAACAAAGAGAAAGAAGCTTTCTGAGAAACTTGGTTGTATTCTGAGAAATCATGTTACATAATTACAGCTTTCCCCTCAAGGAGCCTTTCGCTAAGACAGTTCTTGTGGAATTGGCAAAGTGATATTTGGAAGCCCATAGAGGGCTATGGTGAAAAAGGAAATATCCTCAGATGAAATCTGGAAAGAAGCTTTCTGAGAAACTGCTTAGTGTTCTGTTAATTCATCTCACAGAGTTACATCTGTATTTCGTGGATCTCCTTGCTAGCCTTATTTCTGTGGATTCTGAGAACAGATATTTCGGATCCCTTTGAAGACTATAGGGCCAAAGGAAATATCCTCCGATGAAAGAATCTTTCTGAGAGACTTCGTTGTGTTCTGTGAAATCATCTCACAGAGTTACAGCTTTCCCCTCAAGGAGCCTTTCGCTAAGACAGTTCTTGTGGAATTGTCAAAGTGATATTTAGAAGCCCTTAGAGGGCTATGGTGAAAAAGGAAATATCCTCAGATGAAATCTGGAAAGAAACTTTCTGAGAAACTGCTTAATGTTCTGTTAATTCCTCTCCCAGAGTTACATCTGTATTTCGTGCAACTCTTTGCTAGCCTTATTTCTGTGGAATCTGAGAAGAGATATTTCGGATCCCTTTGAAGACTATAGGGCCAAAGGAAATATCCTCCGATAACAAAGAGAAAGAAGCTTTCTGAGAAACTTGGTTGTGTTCTGTGAAATCATCTCACAGAGTTACAGCTTTCCCCTCAAGGAGTCTTTCGCTAAGACAGTTCTTGTGGAATTGTCAAAGTGATATTTGGAAGCCCATAGAGGGCTATGGTGAAAAAGGAAATATCCTCAGATGAAATCTGGAAAGAAGCTTTCTGAGAAACTGCTTAGTGTTCTGTTAATTCATCTCACAGAGTTACATGTGTATTCCATGGATGTCTTTGCTAGCCTTTTTTCTGTGGATTCTGAAAACAGATATTTCGGATCCCTTTGAAGACTATAGGGCAAAAGGAAATATCCTCCGATAACAAAGAGAAAGAAGCTTTCTGAGAAACTTCGTTGTGTTCTCTGAAATCATCTCACAGAGTTACAGCTTTCCCCTCAAGGAGCCTTTCGCTAAGACAGTTCTTGGGGAATTGGCAAAGTGATACTTGGAAGCCCATAGAGGGCCATGTTGAAAAAGGAAATATCCTCAGATGAAATCTGGAAAGAAGCTTTCTGAGAAACTGCTTAGTGTTCTGTTAATTCATCTCACAGAGTTACATCTGTATTTCGTGGATGTCTTTGCTAGCCTTATTTCTGTAGAATCTGAGAACAGATATTTCGGATCCCTTTGAAGACTATAGGGCCTAAGGAAATATCCTCCGATAACAAAGAGAAAGAAGCTTTCTGAGAAACTTCGTTGTGTTCTCTGAAATCATCTCACAGAGTTACAGCTTTCCCCTCAAGGAGACTTTCGCTAAGACCGTTCTTGTGGAATTTGCAAAGTGATATTTGGAAGCTCATAGAGTGCTATGGTGAAAAAGGAAATATGCTCAGATGAAATCTGGAAAGAAGCTTTCTGAGAAACTGCTTAGTGTTCTGTTCATTCATCTCACAGAGTTACATGTGTATTCCATGGATGTCTTTGCGAGCCTTATTTCTGTGGATTCTGAGAACAGATATTTCGAATCCCATTGAAGACTATAGGGCCAAAGGAAATATCCTCCGATAACAAAGAGAAAGAAGCTTTCTGAGAAACTTCGTTGTGTTCTGTGAAATCATCTCACAGAGTTACAGCTTTCCCCTCAAGGAGCCTTTCGCTAAGACAGTTCTTGTGGAATTGGCAAAGTGATACTTGGAAGCCCATAGAGGGCTATGTTGAAAAAGGAAATATCCTCAGATGAAATCTGGAAAGAAGCTTTCTGAGAAACTGCTTAGTGTTCTGTTAATTCATCTCACAGAGTTACATCTGTATTGCGTGGATCACTTTGCTACCGTTATTTCTGTGGAATCTGAGAACAGATATTTCGGATCCCTTTGAAGACTATAGGGCCAAAGGAAATATCGTCCGATAACAAACAGAAAGAAGCTTTCTGAGAAACTTCGTTGTGTTCTGTGAAATCATCTCACAGAGTTACAGCTTTTCCCTCAAGGAGCCTTTCGCTAAGACAGTTCTTGTGGAAATGGTAAAGTGATATTTAGAAGCCCATAGAGGGCTATGGTGAAAAAGGAAATATCCTCAGATGAAATCTGGAAAGAAGCTTTCTGAGAAACTGCTTAGTGTTCTGTTAATTCATCTCACAGAGTTACATCTATATTTCGTGGATCTCTTTGCTAGCCTTATTTCTGTGGAATCTGAGAACAGATATTTCGGATCCCTTTGAAGACTATAGGGCCAAAGGAAATATCCTCCGATAACAAAGAGAAAGAAGCTTACTGAGAAACTTCGTTGTGTTCTGTGAAATCATCTCACGGAGCTACAGTATCCCCTCAAGGAGCCCTTCGCTAAGACAGTTCTTGTGGAATTGGCAAAGTGATATTTGGAAGCCCATCGAGGACTATGGTGAAAAAGGAAATATCCTCAGATGAAATCTGGAAAGAAGCTTTCTGAGAAACTGCTTAGTGTTCTGTTAATTCATCTCACAGAGTTACATCTGTATTTCATGGATGTCTTTGCTAGCCTTATTTCTGTGGAATCTGAAAACAGATATTTCCGATCCCTATAAAGACTATAGGGCCAAAGGAAATATCCTACGATAACAAAGAGAAAGAAGCTTTCTGAGAAACTTCGTTGTGTTCTGTGAAATCATCTCACAGAGTTACAGCTTTCTCCTCAAGGAGCCTTTCGCTAAGACAGTTCTTGTGGAATTGGTAAAGTGATATCTGGAAGCCCATAGAGGGCTATGGTGAAAAAGGAAATATCCTCAGATGAAATCTGGAAAGAAGCTTTCTGAGAAACTGCTTAGTGTTCTGTTAATTCATCTCACAGAGTTACATCTGTATTTCGTGGATCTCTCTGCTAGCATTATTTCTGTGGAATCTGAGAACAGATATTTCGGATCCCTTTGAAGACTATAGGGCCAAAGGAAATATCCTCCGATAAAAAAGAGAAAGAAGCTTTCTGAGAAACTTCGTTGTGTTCTGTGAAATCATCTCACAGAGTTAAAGCTTTCCCCTCAAGGAGCCTTTCGCTAAGACAGTTCTTGTGGAATTGGCAAAGTGATATTTGGAAGCCCATAGAGGGCTATGGTGAAAAAGGAAATATCCTCAGATGAAATCCGGAAAGAAGCTTTCTGAGAAACTGCTTAGTGTTCTGTTAATTCATCTCACAGAGTTTCATGTGTATTCCATGGATGTCCTTGCTAGCCTTTTTTCTGTGGATTCTGAATACAGATATTTCGGATCCCTTTGAAGACTATAGGGCCAAAGGAAATATCCTCCGATAACAAAGAGAAAGAAGCTTTCTGAGAAACTTCGTTGTGTTCTGTGAAATCATCTCACAGAGTTACAGCTTTCCTCTCAAGGAGCCTTTCGCTAAGACAGTTCTTGGGGAATTGGCAAAGTGATACTTGGAAGCCCATAGAGGGCCATGTTGAAAAAGGAAATATCCTCAGATGAAATCTGGAAAGAAGCTTTCTGAGAAACTGCTTAGTGTTCTGTTAATTCATCTCACAGAGTTACATCTGTATTTCGTGGATATCTTTGCTAGCCTTATTTCTGTGGAATCTGAGAACAGATATTTCGGATCCCTTTGAAGACTATAGGGCCAAAGGAAATATCCTCCGATAACAAAGAGAAAGAAGCTTTCTGAGAAACTTCGTTGTGTTCTGTGAAATCATCTCACAGAGTTACAGCTTTCCCCTCAAGGAGCCTTTCGCTGAGACAGTTCTTGTGGAATTGGCAAAGTGATATTTGGAACCCCTAGAGGTCTATGGTGAAAAAGGAAATATCCTCAGATGAAATCTGGAAAGAAGCTTTCTGAGAAACTGCTTAGTGTTCTGTTAATTCATCTCACAGAGTTACATCTGTATTGCGTGGATCACTTTGCTACCGTTATTTCTGTGGAATCTGAGAACAGATATTTCGGATCCCTTTGAAGACTATAGGGACAAAGGAAATATCCTCCCATAACAAAGAGAAAGAAGCTTTCTGAGAAACTTCGTTGTGTTCTGTGAAATCATCTCATAGAGTTACAGCTTTTCCCTCAAGGAGCCTTTCGCTAAGACAGTTCTTGTGGAAATGGTAAAGTGATATTTAGAAGCCCATAGAGGGCTATAGTGAAAAAGGAAATATCCTCAGATGAAATCTGGAAAGAAGCTTTCTGAGAAACTGCTTAGTGTTCTGCTAATTCATCTCACAGAGTTACATCTGTATTTCGTGGATCTCTTTGCTAGCCTTATTTCTGTGGAATCAGAGAACAGATATTTCGGATCCCTTTGAAGAATATAGGGCCAAAGGAAATATCCTCCGATAACAAAGAGAAAGAAGCTTTCTGAGAAACTTCGTTGTGTTCTGTGAAATCATCTCACGGAGCTACAGCTTTCCCCTCAAGGAGCCCTTCGCTAAGACAGTTCTTGTGGTATTGGTAAAGTGATATTTGTAAGCCCATAGAGGGCTATGGTGAAAAAGGAAATATCCTCAGATGAAATCTGGAAAGAAGCTTTCTGAGAAACTGCTTAGTGTTCTGTTAATTCATCTCACAGAGTTACATCTGTATTTCGTGGATCTCTTTGCTAGCCTTAATTCTGTGGAATCTGAGAACAGATATTTCGGATCCCTTTGAATATTATAGGGCCAAAGGAAATATCCTCCGATAACAAAGAGAAAGAAGCTTTCTGAGAAACTTCGTTGTGTTCTCTGAAATCATCTCACAGAGTTACAGCTTTCCCCTCAAGGAGACTTTCGCTAAGACCGTTCTTGTGGAATTGGCAAAGTGATATTTGGAAGCCCATGGAGGGCTATGGTGAAAAAGGAAATATGCTCAGATGAAATCTGGAAAGAAGCTTTCTGAGAAACTGCTTAGTGTTCTGTTAATTCATCTCACAGAGTTACATGTGTATTCCATGGATGTCTTTGCTAGCCTTATTTCTGTGGATTCTGAAAACAGATATTTCGAATCCCATTGAAGACTACAGGGCCAAAGGAAATATCCTCCGATAACAAAGAGAAAGAATCTTTCTGAGAAACTTCGTTGTGTTCTGTGAAATCATCTCACAGAGTTACAGCTTTCCCCTCAAGGAGCCTTTCGCTGAGACAGTTCTTGTGGAATTGGCAAAGTGATATTTGGAACCCCTAGAGGGCTATGGTGCAAAAGGAAATATCCTCAGATGAAATCTGGAAAGAAGCTTTCTGAGAAACTGCTTAGTGTTCTGTTAATTCATCTCACAGAGTTACATCTGTATTGCGTGGATCACTTTGCTACCGTTATTTCTGTGGAATCTGAGAACAGATATTTCGGATCCCTTTGAAGACTATAGGGCCAAAGGAAATATCCTCCGATAACATAGAGAAAGAAGCTTTCTGAGAAACTTCGTTGTGTTCTGTGAAATCATCTCACAGAGTTACAGCTTTTCCCTCAAGGAGCCTTTCGCTAAGACAGTTCTTGTGGAAATGGTAAAGTGATATTTAGAAGCCCATAGAGGGCTATGGTGAAAAAGGAAATATCCTCAGATGAAATCGGGAAAGAAGCTTTCTGAGAAACTGCTTAGTGTTCTGTTAATTCATCTCACAGAGTTACATCTGTATTTCGTGTATCTCTTTGCTAGCCTTATTTCTGTGGAATCTGAGAACAGATATTTCGGATCCCTTTGAAGACTATAGGGCCAAAGGAAATATCCTCCGATAACAAAGAGAAAGAAGCTTTCTGAGAAACTTCGTTGTGTTCTGTGAAATCATCTCACGGAGCTACAGCTTTCCCCTCAAGGAGTCTTTCGCTAAGACAGTTCTTGTGGAATTGTCAAAGTGATATTTGGAAGCCCATAGAGGGCTATGGTGAAAAAGGAAGTATCCTCAGATGAAATCCAGAAAGAAGCTTTCTGAGAAACTGCTTAGTGTTCTGTTAATTCATCTCACAGAGTTACATGTGTATTCCATGGATGTCTTTGCTAGCCTTTTTTCTGTGGATTCTGAAAACAGATATTTCGGATCCCTTTGAAGACTATAGGGCCAAAGGAAATATCCTCCGATAACAAAGAGAAAGAAGCTTTCTGAGACACTTCGCTGTGTTCTGTGAAATCATCTCACAGAGTTACAGCTTTCCCCTCAAGGAGCCTTTCGCTGAGACAGTTCTTGTGGAATTGGCAAAGTGATATTTGGAACCCCTAGAGGGCTATGGTGAAAAAGGAAATATCCTCAGATGAAATCTGGAAAGAAGCTTTCTGAGCAACTGCTTAGTGTTCTGTTAATTCACCTCACAGAGTTACATCTGTATTGCGTGGATCACTTTGCTACCGTTATTTCTGTGGAATCTGAGAACAGATATTTCGGATCCCTTTGAAGACTATAGGGCCAAAGGAAATATCCTCCCATAACAAAGAGAAAGAAGGTTTCTGAGAAACTTCGTTGTGTTCTGTGAAATCATCTCACAGAGTTACAGCTGTTCCCTCAAGGAGCCTTTCGCTAAGACAGTTCTTGTGGAAATGGTAAAGTGATATTTAGAAGCCCATAGAGGGCTATGGTGAAAAAGGAAATATCCTCAGATGAAATCGGGAAAGAAGCTTTCTGAGAAACTGCTTAGTGTTCTGTTAATTCATCTCACAGAGTTACATCTGTATTTCGTGTATCTCTTTGCTAGCCTTATTTCTGTGGAATCTGAGAAGAGATATTTCGGATCCCTTTGAAGACTATAGGGCCAAAGGAAATATCCTCCGATAACAAAGAGAAAGAAGCTTTCTGAGAAACTTCGTTGTGTTCTGTGAAATCATCTCACGGAGCTACAGCTTTCCCCTCAAGGAGTCCTCCGCTAAGACAGTTCTTGTGGAATTGGTAAAGTGATATTTGGAAGCCCATAGAGGGCTATGATGAAAAAGGAAATATCCTCAGATGAAATCTGGAAAGAAGCTTTCTGAGAAACTGCTTAGTGTTCTGTTAATTCATCTCACAGAGTTACATCTGTATTTCGTGGATCTCTTTGCTAGCCTTAATTCTGTGGAATCTGAGAACAGATATTTCGGATCCCTTTGAATATTATAGGGCCAAAGGAAATATCCTCCGATAACAAAGAGAAAGAAGCTTTCTGAGAAACTTCGTTGTGTTCTCTGAAATCATCTCACAGAGTTACAGCTTTCCCCTCAAGGAGACATTCGCTAAGACCGTTCTTGTGGAATTGGCAAAGTGATATTTGGAAGCCCATAGAGGGCTATGGTGAAAAAGGAAATATCCTCAGATGAAATCTGGAAAGAAGCTTTCTGAGAAACTGCTTAGTGTTCTGTTAATTCATCTCACAGAGTTACATGTGTATTCCATGGATGTCTTTGCTAGCCTTATTTCTGTGGATTCTGAAAACAGATATTTCGAATCCCATTGAAGACTATAGGGCCAAAGGAAATATCCTCCGATAACAAAGAGAAAGAAGCTTTCTGAGAAACTTCGTTGTGTTCTCTGAAATCATCTCACAGAGTTACAGCTTTTCCCTCAAGGAGCCTTTCGCTAAGACAGTTCTTGTGGAATTGGCAAAGTGATACTTGGAAGCCCATAGAGGGCTATGTTGAAAAAGGAAATATCCTCAGATGAAATCTGGAAAGAAGCTTTCTGAGAAACTGCTTAGTGTTCTGTTAATTCATCTCACAGAGTTACATCTGTATTGCGTGGATAACTTTGCTACCGTTATTTCTGTGGAATCTGAGAACAGATATTTCGGATCCCTTTGAAGACTATAGGGCCAAAGGAAATATCGTCCGATAACAAAGAGAAAGAAGCTTTCTGAGAAACTTCGTTGTGTTCTGTGAAATCATCTCACAGAGTTACAGCTTTTCCCTCAAGGAGCCTTTCGCTAAGACAGTTCTTGTGGAAATGGTAAAGTGATATTTAGAAGCCCATAGAGGGCTATGGTGAAAAAGGAAATATCCTCACATGAAATCTGGAAAGAAGCTTTCTGAGAAACTGCTTAGTGTTCTGTTAATTCATCTCACAGAGTTACATCTGTATTTCGTGGATCTCTTTGCTAGCCTTATTTCTGTGGAATCTAGGAACAGATATTTCGGATCCCTTTGAAGACTCTAGGGCCAAAGGAAATATCCTCCGATAACAAAGACAAAGAAGCTTTCTGAGAAACTTCGTTGTGTTCTGTGAAATCATCTCACAGAGTTACAGCTTTCCCCTCAAGGAGCCTTTCGCTAAGACAGTTCTTGTGGAATTGGCAAAGTGATACTTGGAAGCCCATAGAGGGCCATGTTGAAAAAAGAAATATCCTCAGATGAAATCTGGAAAGAAGGTTTCTGAGAAACTGCTTAGTGTTCTGTTAATTCATCTCACAGAGTTACATCTGTATTTCGTGGATGTCTTTGCTAGCCTTATTTCTGTGGAATCTGAGAACATATATTTCGGATCCCTTGAAGACTATAGGGCCAAAAGAAATATCCTCCGATAACAAAGAGAAAGAAGCTTTCTGAGAAACTTCGTTGTGTTCTGTGAAATCATCTCACAGAGTTACAGCTTTCCTCTCAAGGAGCCTTTCGCTAAGACAGTTCTTGGGGAATTGGCAAAGTGAGACTTGGAAGCCCATAGAGGGCCATGTTGAAAAAGGAAATATCCTCAGATGAAATCTGGAAAGAAGCTTTCTGAGAAACTGCTTAGTGTTCTGTTAATTCATCTCACAGAGTTACATCTGTATTTCGTGGATATCTTTGCTAGCCTTATTTCTGTGGAATCTGAGAACAGATATTTCGGATCCCTTTGAAGACTATAGGGCCAAAGGAAATATCCTCCGATAACAAAGAGAAAGAAGCTTTCTGAGAAACTTCGTTGTGTTCTGTGAAATCATCTCACAGAGTTACAGCTTTCCCTTCAAGGAGCCTTTCGCTGAGACAGTTCTTGTGGAATTGGCAAAGTGATATTTGGAACCCCTAGAGGGCTATGGTGAAAAAGGAAATATCCTCAGATGAAATCTGGAAAGAAGCTTTCTGAGAAACTGCTTAGTGTTCTGTTAATTCACCTCACAGAGTTACATCTGTATTGCGTGGATCACTTTGCTACCGTTATTTCTGTGGAATCTGAGAACAGATATTTCGGATCCCTTTGAAGACTATAGGGACAAAGGAAATATCCTCCCATAACAAAGAGAAAGAAGCTTTCTGAGAAACTTCGTTGTGTTCTGTGAAATCATCTCACAGAGTTACAGCTTTTCCCTCAAGGAGCCTTTCGCTAAGACAGTTCTTGTGGAAATGGTAAAGTGATATTTAGAAGCCCATAGAGGGCTATAGTGAAAAAGGAAATATCCTCAGATGAAATCTGGAAAGAAGCTTTCTGAGAAACTGCTTAGTGTTCTGCTAATTCATCTCACAGAGTTACATCTGTATTTCGTGGATCTCTTTGCTAGCCTTATTTCTGTGGAATCAGAGAACAGATATTTCGGATCCCTTTGAAGAATATAGGGCCAAAGGAAATATCCTCCGATAACAAAGAGAAAGAAGCTTTCTGAGAAACTTCGTTGTGTTCTGTGAAATCATCTCACGGAGCTACAGCTTTCCCCTCAAGGAGCCCTTCGCTAAGACAGTTCTTGTGGTATTGGTAAAGTGATATTTGTAAGCCCATAGAGGGCTATGGTGAAAAAGGAAATATCCTCAGATGAAATCTGGAAAGAAGCTTTCTGAGAAACTGCTTAGTGTTCTGTTAATTCATCTCACAGAGTTACATCTGTATTTCGTGGATCTCTTTGCTAGCCTTAATTCTGTGGAATCTGAGAACAGATATTTCGGATCCCTTTGAATATTATAGGGCCAAAGGAAATATCCTCCGATAACAAAGAGAAAGAAGCTTTCTGAGAAACTTCGTTGAGTTCTCTGAAATCATCTCACAGAGTTACAGCTTTCCCCTCAAGGAGACTTTCGCTAAGACCGTTCTTGTGGAATTGGCAAAGTGATATTTGGAAGCCCATGGAGGGCTATGGTGAAAAAGGAAATATGCTCAGATGAAATCTGGAAAGAAGCTTTCTGAGAAACTGCTTAGTGTTCTGTTAATTCATCTCACAGAGTTACATGTGTATTCCATGGATGTCTTTGCTAGCCTTATTTCTGTGGATTCTGAAAACAGATATTTCGAATCCCATTGAAGACTACAGGGCCAAAGGAAATATCCTCCGATAACAAAGAGAAAGAATCTTTCTGAGAAACTTCGTTGTGTTCTGTGAAATCATCTCACAGAGTTACAGCTTTCCCCTCAAGGAGCCTTTCGCTGAGACAGTTCTTGTGGAATTGGCAAAGTGATATTTGGAACCCCTAGAGGGCTATGGTGAAAAAGGAAATATCCTCAGATGAAATCTGGAAAGAAGCTTTCTGAGAAACTGCTTAGTGTTCTGTTAATTCATCTCACAGAGTTACATCTGTATTGCGTGGATCACTTTGCTACCGTTATTTCTGTGGAATCTGAGAACAGATATTTCGGATCCCTTTGAAGACTATAGGGCCAAAGGAAATATCCTCCGATAACAAAGAGAAGGAAGCTTTCTGAGAAACTTCGTTGTGTTCTGTGAAATCATCTCACAGAGTTACAGCTTTTCCCTCAAGGAGCCTTTCGCTAAGACAGTTCTTGTGGAAATGGTAAAGTGATATTTAGAAGCCCATAGAGGGCTATGGTGAAAAAGGAAATATCCTCAGATGAAATCGGGAAAGAAGCTTTCTGAGAAACTGCTTAGTGTTCTGTTAATTCATCTCACAGAGTTACATCTGTATTTCGTGTATCTCTTTGCTAGCCTTATTTCTGTGGAATCTGAGAACAGATATTTCGGATCCCTTTGAAGACTATAGGGCCAAAGGAAATATCCTCCGATAACAAAGAGAAAGAAGCTTTCTGAGAAACTTCGTTGTGTTCTGTGAAATCATCTCACGGAGCTACAGCTTTCCCCTCAAGGAGTCTTTCGCTAAGACAGTTCTTGTGGAATTGTCAAAGTGATATTTGGAAGCCCATAGAGGGCTATGGTGAAAAAGGAAGTATCCTCAGATGAAATCTGGAAAGAAGCTTTCTGAGAAACTGCTTAGTGTTCTGTTAATTCATCTCACAGAGTTACATGTGTGTTCCATGGATGTCTTTGCTAGCCTTTTTTCTGTGGATTCTGAAAACAGATATTTCGGATCCCTTTGAAGACTATAGGGCCAAAGGAAATATCCTCCGATAACAAAGAGAAAGAAGCTTTCTGAGACACTTCGCTGTGTTCTGTGAAATCATCTCACAGAGTTACAGCTTTCCCCTCAAGGAGCCTTTCGCTGAGACAGTTCTTGTGGAATTGGCAAAGTGATATTTGGAACCCCTAGAGGGCTATGGTGAAAAAGGAAATATCCTCAGATGAAATCTGGAAAGAAGGTTTCTGAGAAACTGCTTAGTGTTCTGTTAATTCATCTCACAGAGTTACATCTGTATTTCATGGATGTCTTTGCTAGCCTTATTTCTGTGGAATCTGAGAACAGATATTTCGGATCCCTTTGAAGACTATAGGGCCAAAGGAAATATCCTCCGATAACAAAGAGAAAGAAGCTTTCTGAGAAACTTCGTTGTGTTCTGTGAAATCATCTCACAGAGTTACAGCTTTCCCCTCAAGGAGCCTTTCGCTGAGACAGTTCTTGTGGAATTGGCAAAGTGATATTTGGAACCCCTAGAGGGCTATGGTGAAAAAGGAAATATCCTCAGATGAAATCTGGAAAGAAGCTTTCTGAGCAACTGCTTAGTTTTCTGTTAATTCATCTCACAGAGTTACATCTGTATTGCGTGGATCACTTTGCTACCGTTATTTCTGTGGAATCTGAGAACAGATATTTCGGATCCCTTTGAAGACTATAGGGCCAAAGGAAATATCCTCCCATAACAAAGAGAAAGAAGGTTTCTGAGAAACTTCGTTGTGTTCTGTGAAATCATCTCACAGAGTTACAGCTGTTCCCTCAAGGAGCCTTTCGCTAAGACAGTTCTTGTGGAAATGGTAAAGTGATATTTAGAAGCCCATAGAGGGCTATGGTGAAAAAGGAAATATCCTCAGATGAAATCGGGAAAGAAGCTTTCTGAGAAACTGCTTAGTGTTCTGTTAATTCATCTCACATAGTTACATCTGTATTTCGTGTATCTCTTTGCTAGCCTTATTTCTGTGGAATCTGAGAAGAGATATTTCGGATCCCTTTGAAGACTATAGGGCCAAAGGAAATATCCTCCGATAACAAAGAGAAAGAAGCTTTCTGAGAAACTTCGTTGTGTTCTGTGAAATCATCTCACGGAGCTACAGCTTTCCCCTCAAGGAGCCCTTCGCTAAGACAGTTCTTGTGGAATTGGTAAAGTGATATTTGGAAGCCCATAGAGGGCTATGATGAAAAAGGAAATATCCTCAGATGAAATCTGGAAAGAAGCTTTCTGAGAAACTGCTTAGTGTTCTGTTAATTCATCTCACAGAGTTACATCTGTATTTCGTGGATCTCTTTGCTAGCCTTAATTCTGTGGAATCTGAGAACAGATATTTCGGATCCCTTTGAATATTATAGGGCCAAAGGAAATATCCTCCGATAACAAAGAGAAAGAAGCTTTCTGAGAAACTTCGTTGTGTTCTCTGAAATCATCTCACAGAGTTACAGCTTTCCCCTCAAGGAGACATTCGCTAAGACCGTTCTTGTGGAATTGGCAAAGTGATATTTGGAAGCCCATAGAGGGCTATGGTGAAAAAGGAAATATCCTCAGATGAAATCTGGAAAGAAGCTTTCTGAGAAACTGCTTAGTGTTCTGTTAATTCATCTCACAGAGTTACATGTGTATTCCATGGATGTCCTTGCTAGCCTTTTTTCTGTGGATTCTGAATGCAGATATTTCGGATCCCTTTGAAGACTATAGGGCCAAAGGAAATATCCTCCGATAACAAAGAGAAAGAAGCTTTCTGAGAAACTTCGTTGTGTTCTGTGAAATCATCTCACAGAGTTACAGCTTTCCTCTCAAGGAGCCTTTCGCTAAGACAGTTCTTGGGGAATTGGCAAAGTGATACTTGGAAGCCCATAGAGGCCCATGTTGAAAAAGGAAATATCCTCAGATGAAATCTGGAAAGAAGCTTTCTGAGAAACTGCTTAGTGTTCTGTTAATTCATCTCACAGAGTTACATCTGTATTTCGTGGATATCTTTGCTAGCCTTATTTCTGTGGAATCTGAGAACAGATATTTCGGATCCCTTTGAAGACTATAGGGCCAAAGGAAATATCCTCCGATAACAAAGAGAAAGAAGCTTTCTGAGAAACTTCGCTGTGTTCTGTGAAATCATCTCACAGAGTTACAGCTTTCCCCTCAAGGAGCCTTTCGCTGAGACAGTTCTTGTGGAATTGGCAAAGTGATATTTGGAACCCCTAGAGGGCTATGGTGAAAAAGGAAATATCCTCAGATGAAATCTGGAAAGAAGCTTTCTGAGAAACTGCTTAGTGTTCTGTTAATTCATCTCACAGAGTTACATCTGTATTGCGTGGATCACTTTGCTACCGTTATTTCTGTGGAATCTGAGAACAGATATTTCGGATCCCTTTGAAGACTATAGGGACAAAGGAAATATCCTCCCATAACAAAGAGAAAGAAGCTTTCTGAGAAACTTCGTTGTGTTCTGTGAAATCATCTCACAGAGTTACAGCTTTTCCCTCAAGGAGCCTTTCGCTAAGACAGTTCTTGTGGAAATGGTAAAGTGATATTTAGAAGCCCATAGAGGGCTATAGTGAAAAAGGAAATATCCTCAGATGAAATCTGGAAAGAAGCTTTCTGAGAAACTGCTTAGTGTTCTGCTAATTCATCTCACAGAGTTACATCTGTATTTCGTGGATCTCTTTGCTAGCCTTATTTCTGTGGAATCAGAGAACAGATATTTCGGATCCCTTTGAAGAATATAGGGCCAAAGGAAATATCCTCCGATAACAAAGAGAAAGAAGCTTTCTGAGAAACTTCGTTGTGTTCTGTGAAATCATCTCACGGAGCTACAGCTTTCCCCTCAAGGAGTCTTTCGCTAAGACAGTTCTTGTGGAATTGTCAAAGTGATATTTGGAAGCCCATAGAGGGCTATGGTGAAAAAGGAAGTATCCTCAGATGAAATCTGGAAAGAAGCTTTCTGAGAAACTGCTTAGTGTTCTGTTAATTCATCTCACAGAGTTACATGTGTGTTCCATGGATGTCTTTGCTAGCCTTTTTTCTGTGGATTCTGAAAACAGATATTTCGGATCCCTTTGAAGACTATAGGGCCAAAGGAAATATCCTCCGATAACAAAGAGAAAGAAGCTTTCTGAGACACTTCGCTGTGTTCTGTGAAATCATCTCACAGAGTTACAGCTTTCCCCTCAAGGAGCCTTTCGCTGAGACAGTTCTTGTGGAATTGGCAAAGTGATATTTGGAACCCCTAGAGGGCTATGGTGAAAAAGGAAATATCCTCAGATGAAATCTGGAAAGAAGGTTTCTGAGAAACTGCTTAGTGTTCTGTTAATTCATCTCACAGAGTTACATCTGTATTTCATGGATGTCTTTGCTAGCCTTATTTCTGTGGAATCTGAGAACAGATATTTCGGATCCCTTTGAAGACTATAGGGCCAAAGGAAATATCCTCCGATAACAAAGAGAAAGAAGCTTTCTGAGAAACTTCGTTGTGTTCTGTGAAATCATCTCACAGAGTTACAGCTTTCCCCTCAAGGAGCCTTTCGCTGAGACAGTTCTTGTGGAATTGGCAAAGTGATATTTGGAACCCCTAGAGGGCTATGGTGAAAAAGGAAATATCCTCAGATGAAATCTGGAAAGAAGCTTTCTGAGCAACTGCTTACTTTTCTGTTAATTCATCTCACAGAGTTACATCTGTATTGCGTGGATCACTTTGCTACCGTTATTTCTGTGGAATCTGAGAACAGATATTTCGGATCCCTTTGAAGACTATAGGGCCAAAGGAAATATCCTCCCATAACAAAGAGAAAGAAGGTTTCTGAGAAACTTCGTTGTGTTCTGTGAAATCATCTCACAGAGTTACAGCTGTTCCCTCAAGGAGCCTTTCGCTAAGACAGTTCTTGTGGAAATGGTAAAGTGATATTTAGAAGCCCATAGAGGGCTATGGTGAAAAAGGAAATATCCTCAGATGAAATCGGGAAAGAAGCTTTCTGAGAAACTGCTTAGTGTTCTGTTAATTCATCTCACAGAGTTACATCTGTATTTCGTGTATCTCTTTGCTAGCCTTATTTCTGTGGAATCTGAGAAGAGATATTTCGGATCCCTTTGAAGACTATAGGGCCAAAGGAAATATCCTCCGATAACAAAGAGAAAGAAGCTTTCTGAGAAACTTCGTTGTGTTCTGTGAAATCATCTCACGGAGCTACAGCTTTCCCCTCAAGGAGCCCTTCGCTAAGACAGTTCTTGTGGAATTGGTAAAGTGATATTTGGAAGCCCATAGAGGGCTATGATGAAAAAGGAAATATCCTCAGATGAAATCGGGAAAGAAGCTTTCTGAGAAACTGCTTAGTGTTCTGTTAATTCATCTCACAGAGTTACATCTGTATTTCGTGGATCTCTTTGCTAGCCTTAATTCTGTGGAATCTGAGAACAGATATTTCGGATCCCTTTGAATATTATAGGGCCAAAGGAAATATCCTCCGATAACAAAGAGAAAGAAGCTTTCTGAGAAACTTCGTTGTGTTCTCTGAAATCATCTCACAGAGTTACAGCTTTCCCCTCAAGGAGACATTCGCTAAGACCGTTCTTGTGGAATTGGCAAAGTGATATTTGGAAGCCCATAGAGGGCTATGGTGAAAAAGGAAATATCCTCAGATGAAATCTGGAAAGAAGCTTTCTGAGAAACTGCTTAGTGTTCTGTTAATTCATCTCACAGAGTTACATGTGTATTCCATGGATGTCCTTGCTAGCCTTTTTTCTGTGGATTCTGAATACAGATATTTCGGATCCCTTTGAAGACTATAGGGCCAAAGGAAATATCCTCCGATAACAAAGAGAAAGAAGCTTTCTGAGAAACTTCGCTGTATTCTGTGAAATCATCTCACAGAGTTACAGCTTTCCCCTCAAGGAGCCTTTCGCTAAGACAGTTCATGTGGAATTGTCAAAGTGATATTTGGAAGCCCATAGAGGGCTATGGTGAAAAAGGAAATATCCTCAGATGAAATCTGGAAAGAAGCTTTCTGAGAAACTGCTTAGTGTTCTGTTAATTCATCTCACAGAGTTACATCTGTATTTCGTGGATCTCTTTGCTAGCCTTATTTCTGTGGAATCTGTTAACAGAAATTTCGGATCCCTTTGAAGACTATAGGGCCAAAGGAAATATCCTCCAATAACAAAGAGAAAGAAGCTTTCTGAGAAACTTCGTTGTGTTCTGTGAAATCATCTCACAGAGTTACAGCTTTACCCTCAAGGAGCCTTTCGCTAAGACAGTTCTTGTGGAATTGTCAAAGTGATATTTGGAAGCCCATAGAGGGCTATGGTGAAAAAGGAAATATCCTCAGATGAAATCTGGAAAGAAGCTTTCTGAGAAACTGCTTAGTGTTCTGTTAATTCATCTCACAGAGTTACATCTGTATTTCGTGGATGTCTTTGCTAGCCTTATTTCTGTGGAATCTGAGAACAGATATTTCGGATCCCTTTGAAGACTATAGGGCCAAAGGAAATATCCTCCGATAACAAAGAGAAAGAAGCTTTCTGAGAAACTTCGTTGTGTTCTGTGAAATCATCTCACAGAGTTACAGCTTTCCCCTCAAGGAGCCTTTCGCAGAGACAGTTCTTGTGGAATTGGCAAAGTGATATTTGGAACCCCTAGAGGGCTATGGTGAAAAAGGAAATATCCTCAGATGAAATCTGGAAAGAAGCTTTCTGAGAAACTGCTTAGTGTTCTGTTAATTCATCTCACAGAGTTACATCTGTATTGCGTGGATCACTTTGCTACCGTTATTTCTGTGGAATCTGAGAACAGATATTTCGGATCCCTTTGAAGACTATAGGGCCAAAGGAAATATCCTCCGATAACAAAGAGAAAGAAGCTTTCTGAGAAACTTCGTTGTGTTCTGTGAAATCATCTCACAGAGTTACAGCTTTTCCCTCAAGGAGCCTTTCGCTAAGACAATTCTTGTGGAAATGGTAAAGTGATATTTAGAAGCCCATAGAGGGCTATGGTGAAAAAGGAAATATCCTCAGATGAAATCGGGAAAGAAGCTTTCTGAGAAACTGCTTAGTGTTCTGTTAATTCATCTCACAGAGTTACATCTGTATTTCGTGGATCTCTTTGCTAGCCTTATTTCTGTGGAATCTGAGAACAGATATTTCGGATCCCTTTGAAGACTATAGGGCCAAAGGAAATATCCTCCGATAACAAAGAGAAAGAAGCTTACTTCGATGTGTTCTGTGAAATCATCTCACGGAGCTACAGCTTTCCCCTCAAGGAGCCTTTCGCTAAGACAGATCTTGTGGAATTGGCAAAGTGATATTTGGAAGCCCATAGAGGGCTATGGTGAAAAAGGAAATATCCTCAGATGAAATCTGGAAAGAAGCTTTCTGAGAAACTGCTTAGTGTTCTGTTAATTCATCTCACAGAGTTACATCTGTATTTCGTGGATCTCCTTGCTAGCCTTATTTCTGTGGAATCTGAGAACAGATATTTCGGATCCCTTTGAAGACTATAGGGCCAAAGGAAATATCCTACGATAACAAAGAGAAAGAAGCTTTCTGAGAAACATCGTTGTGTTCTGTGAAATCATCTCACAGAGTTACAGCTTTCCCCTCAAGGAGCCTTTCGCTAAGACAGTTCTTGTGGAATTGGTAAAGTGATATCTGGAAGTCCATAGAGGGCTATGGTGAAAAAGGAAATATCCTCAGATGAAATCTGGAAAGAAGCTTTCTGAGAAACTGCTTAGTGTTCTGTTAATTCATCTCACAGAGTTACATCTGTATTTCGTGGATCTCTTTGCTAGCCTTAATTCTGTGGAATCTGAGAACAGATATTTCGGATCCCTTTGAATATTATAGGGCCAAAGGAAATATCCTCCGATAACAAAGAGAAAGAAGCTTTCTGAGAAACTTCGTTGTCTTCTCTGAAATCATCTCACAGAGTTACAGCTTTCCCCTCAAGGAGCCTTTCGCTGAGACAGTTCTTGTGGAATTGGCAAAGTGATATTTGGAACCCCTAGAGGGCTATGGTGAAAAAGGAAATATCCTCAGATGAAATCTGGAAAGAAGCTTTCTGAGAAACTGCTTAGTGTTCTGTTAATTCATCTCACAGAGTTACATCTGTATTGCGTGGATCACTTTGCTACCGTTATTTCTGTGGAATCTGAGAACAGATATTTCGGATCCCTTTGAATACTATAGGGCCAAAGGAAATATCCTCCGATAACAAAGAGAAAGAAGCTTTCTGAGAAACTTCGTTGTGTTCTGTGAAATCATCTCACAGAGTTACAGCTTTTCCCTCAAGGGGCCTTTCGCTAAGACAGTTCTTGTGGAAATGGTAAAGTGATATTTAGAAGCCCATAGAGGGCTATGGTGAAAAAGGAAATATCCTCAGATGAAATCTGGAAAGAAGCTTTCTGAGAAACTGCTTAGTGTTCTGTTAATTCATCTCACAGAGTTACATCTGTATTTCATGGATGTCTTTGCTAGCCTTATTTCTGTGGAATCTGAAAACAGATATTTCGGATCCCTTTGAAGACTATAGGGCCAAAGGAAATATCCTCCGATAACAAAGAGAAAGAAGCTTTCTGAGAAACTTCGTTGTGTTCTGTGAAATCATCTCACAGAGTTACAGCTTTCCCCTCAAGGAGCCTTTCGCTAAGACAGTTCTTGTGGAATTGGTAAAGTGATATTTGGAAGCCCATAGAGGGCTATGGTGAAAAAGGAAATATCCTCAGATGAAATCTGGAAAGAAGCTTTCTGAGAAACTGCTTAGTGTTCTGTTAATTCATCTCACAGAGTTACATCTGTATTTCGTGGATCTCTTTGCTAGCCTTATTTCTGTGGAATCTGAGAACAGATATTTCGGATCCCTTTGAAGACTATAGGGCCAAAGGAAATATCCTCCGATAACAAAGAGAAAGAAGCTTTCTGAGAAACTTCGTTGTGTTCTCTGAAATCATCTCACAGAGTTAAAGCTTTCCCCTCAAGGAGCCTTTCGCTAAGACAGTTCTTGTGGAATTGGCAAAGTGATATTTGGAATCCCATAGAGGGCTATGGTGAAAAAGGAAATATCCTCAGATGAAATCTGGAAAGAAGCTTTCTGAGAAACTGCTTAGTGTTCTGTTTATTCATCTCACAGAGTTACATCTGTATTTCGTGGATCTCTGTGCTAGCCTTATTTCTGTGGAATCTGAGAACAGATATTTCGGATCCCTTTGAAGACTACAGGGACAAAGGAAATATCCTCCGATAACAAAGAGAAAGAAGCTTTCTGAGAAACTTCGTTGTGTTCTGTGAAATCATCTCACAGAGGTTCAGCTTGCCACTCAAGGAGCCTTTCGCTAAGACAGTTCTTGAGGAATTGGTAAAGTGATATTTGGAAGCCCATATAGGGCTACGGTGAAAAAGGAAATATCCTCAGATGAAATCTGGAAAGAAGCTTTCTGAGAAACTGCTTAGTGTTCTGTTAATTCATCTCACAGAGTTACATCTGTATTTCATGGATGTCTTTGCTAGCCTTATTTCTGTGGAATCTGAAAACAGATATTTCGGATCCCTTTGAATATTATAGGGCCAAAGGAAATATCCTCCGATAACAAAGAGAAAGAAGCTTTCTGAGAAACTTCGTTGTGTTCTGTGAAATCATCTCACAGAGTTACAGCTTTCCCCTCAAGGAGCCTTTCGCTAAGACAGTTCTTGTGGAATTGGTAAAGTGATATTTGGAAGCCCATAGAGGGCTATGGTGAAAAAGGAAATATCCTCAGATGAAATCTGGAAAGAAGCTTTCTGAGAAACTGCTTAGTGTTCTGTTAATTCATCTCACAGAGTTACATCTGTATTTCGTGGATCTCTTTGTTAGCCTTATTTCTGTGGAATCTGAGAACAGATATTTCGGATCCCTTTGAAGACTATAGGGCCAAAGGAAATATCCTCCGATAACAAAGAGAAAGAAGCTTTCTGAGAAACTTCGTTGTGTTCTCTGAAATCATCTCACAGAGTTAAAGCTTTCCCCTCAAGGAGCCTTTCGCTAAGACAGTTCTTGTGGAATTGGCAAAGTGATATTTGGAATCCCATAGAGGGCTATGGTGAAAAAGGAAATATCCTCAGATGAAATCTGGAAAGAAGCTTTCTGAGAAACTGCTTAGTGTTCTGTTTATTCATCTCACAGAGTTACATCTGTATTTCGTGGATCTCTGTGCTAGCCTTATTTCTGTGGAATCTGAGAACAGATATTTCGGATCCCTTTGAAGACTACAGGGACAAAGGAAATATCCTCCGATAACAAAGAGAAAGAAGCTTTCTGAGAAACTTCGTTGTGTTCTGTGAAATCATCTCACAGAGGTTCAGCTTGCCACTCAAGGAGCCTTTCGCTAAGACAGTTCTTGAGGAATTGGTAAAGTGATATTTGGAAGCCCATATAGGGCTACGGTGAAAAAGGAAATATCCTCAGATGAAATCTGGAAAGAAGCTTTCTGAGAAACTGCTTAGTGTTCTGTTAATTCATCTCACAGAGTTACATCTGTATTTCGTGGATCTCCTTGCTAGCCTTATTTCGTTGGAATCTGAGAACAGATATTTCGGAACCCTTCGAAGACTGTAGGGCCAAATAAAATATCCTCCGATAACAAAGAGAAAGAAGCTTTCTGAGAAACTTCGCTGTATTCTGTGAAATCATCTCACAGAGTTACAGCTTTCCCCTCAAGGAGCCTTTCGCTAAGACAGTTCATGTGGAATTGGCAAAGTGATATTTGGAAGCCCATAGAGGGCTATGGTGAAAAAGGAAATATCCTCAGATGAAATCTGGTAAGAAGCTTTCTGAGAAACTGCTTAGTGTTCTGTTAATTCATCTCACAGAGTTACATCTGTATTTCGTGGATCTCTTTGCTAGCCTTATTTCTGTGGAATCTGTTAACAGAAATTTCGGATCCCTTTGAAGACTATAGGGCCAAAGGAAATATCCTCCAATAACAAAGAGAAAGAAGCTTTCTGAGAAACTTCGTTGTGTTCTGTGAAATCATCTCACAGAGTTACAGCTTTACCCTCAAGGAGCCTTTCGCTAAGACAGTTCTTGTGGAATTGTCAAAGTGATATTTGGAAGCCCATAGAGGGCTATGGTGAAAAAGGAAATATCCTCAGATGAAATCTGGAAAGAAGCTTTCTGAGAAACTGCTTAGTGTTCTGTTAATTCATCTCACAGAGTTACATCTGTATTTCGTGGATGTCTTTGCTAGCCTTATTTCTGTGGAATCTGAGAACAGATATTTCGGATCCCTTTGAAGACTATAGGGCCAAAGGAAATATCCTCCGATAACAAAGAGAAAGAAGCTTTCTGAGAAACTTCGTTGTGTTCTGTGAAATCATCTCACAGAGTTACAGCTTTCCCCTCAAGGAGCCTTTCGCTGAGACAGTTCTTGTGGAATTGGCAAAGTGATATTTGGAACCCCTAGAGGGCTATGGTGAAAAAGGAAATATCCTCAGATGAAATCTGGAAAGAAGCTTTCTGAGAAACTGCTTAGTGTTCTGTTAATTCATCTCACAGAGTTACATCTGTATTGCGTGGATCACTTTGCTACCGTTATTTCTGTGGAATCTGAGAACAGATATTTCGGATCCCTTTGAAGACTATAGGGCCAAAGGAAATATCCTCCGATAACAAAGAGAAAGAAGCTTTCTGAGAAACTTCGTTGTGTTCTGTGAAATCATCTCACAGAGTTACAGCTTTTCCCTCAAGGAGCCTTTCGCTAAGACAATTCTTGTGGAAATGGTAAAGTGATATTTAGAAGCCCATAGAGGGCTATGGTGAAAAAGGAAATATCCTCAGATGAAATCGGGAAAGAAGCTTTCTGAGAAACTGCTTAGTGTTCTGTTAATTCATCTCACAGAGTTACATCTGTATTTCGTGGATCTCTTTGCTAGCCTTATTTCTGTGGAATCTGAGAACAGATATTTCGGATCCCTTTGAAGACTATAGGGCCAAAGGAAATATCCTCCGATAACAAAGAGAAAGAAGCTTACTTCGATGTGTTCTGTGAAATCATCTCACGGAGCTACAGCTTTCCCCTCAAGGAGCCTTTCGCTAAGACAGATCTTGTGGAATTGGCAAAGTGATATTTGGAAGCCCATAGAGGGCTATGGTGAAAAAGGAAATATCCTCAGATGAAATCTGGAAAGAAGCTTTCTGAGAAACTGCTTAGTGTTCTGTTAATTCATCTCACAGAGTTACATCTGTATTTCGTGGATCTCCTTGCTAGCCTTTTTTCTGTGGAATCTGAGAACAGATATTTCGGATCCCTTTGAAGACTATAGGGCCAAAGGAAATATCCTACGATAACAAAGAGAAAGAAGCTTTCTGAGAAACATCGTTGTGTTCTGTGAAATCATCTCACAGAGTTACAGCTTTCCCCTCAAGGAGCCTTTCGCTAAGACAGTTCTTGTGGAATTGGTAAAGTGATATCTGGAAGTCCATAGAGGGTTATGGTGAAAAAGGAAATATCCTCAGATGAAATCTGGAAAGAAGCTTTCTGAGAAACTGCTTAGTGTTCTGTTAATTCATCTCACAGAGTTACATCTGTATTTCGTGGATCTCTTTGCTAGCCTTAATTCTGTGGAATCTGAGAACAGATATTTCGGATCCATTTGAATATTATAGGGCCAAAGGAAATATCCTCCGATAACAAAGAGAAAGAAGCTTTCTGAGAAACTTCGTTGTCTTCTCTGAAATCATCTCACAGAGTTACAGCTTTCCCCTCAAGGAGCCTTTCGCTGAGACTGTTCTTGTGGAATTGGCAAAGTGATATTTGGAACCCCTAGAGGGCTATGGTGAAAAAGGAAATATCCTCAGATGAAATCTGGAAAGAAGCTTTCTGAGAAACTGCTTAGTGTTCTGTTAATTCATCTCACAGAGTTACATCTGTATTGCGTGGATCACTTTGCTACCGTTATTTCTGTGGAATCTGAGAACAGATATTTCGGATCCCTTTGAATACTATAGGGCCAAAGGAAATATCCTCCGATAACAAAGAGAAAGAAGCTTTCTGAGAAACTTCGTTGTGTTCTGTGAAATCATCTCACAGAGTTACAGCTTTTCCCTCAAGGGGCCTTTCGCTAAGACAGTTCTTGTGGAAATGGTAAAGTGATATTTAGAAGCCCATAGAGGGCTATGGTGAAAAAGGAAATATCCTCAGATGAAATCTGGAAAGAAGCTTTCTGAGAAACTGCTTAGTGTTCTGTTAATTCATCTCACAGAGTTACATCTGTATTTCATGGATGTCTTTGCTAGCCTTATTTCTGTGGAATCTGAAAACAGATATTTCGGATCCCTTTGAAGACTATAGGGCCAAAGGAAATATCCTCCGATAACAAAGAGAAAGAAGCTTTCTGAGAAACTTCGTTGTGTTCTGTGAAATCATCTCACAGAGTTACAGCTTTCCCCTCAAGGAGCCTTTCGCTAAGACAGTTCTTGTGGAATTGGTAAAGTGATATTTGGAAGCCCATAGAGGGCTATGGTGAAAAAGGAAATATCCTCAGATGAAATCTGGAAAGAAGCTTTCTGAGAAACTGCTTAGTGTTCTGTTAATTCATCTCACAGAGTTACATCTGTATTTCGTGGATCTCTTTGCTAGCCTTATTTCTGTGGAATCTGAGAACAGATATTTCGGATCCCTTTGAAGACTATAGGGCCAAAGGAAATATCCTCCGATAACAAAGAGAAAGAAGCTTTCTGAGAAACTTCGTTGTGTTCTCTGCAATCATCTCACAGAGTTAAAGCTTTCCCCTCAAGGAGCCTTTCGCTAAGACAGTTCTTGTGGAAATGGTAAAGTGATATTTAGAAGCCCATAGAGGGCTATGGTGAAAAAGGAAATATCCTCAGATGAAATCGGGAAAGAAGCTTTCTGAGAAACTGCTTAGTGTTCTGTTAATTCATCTCACAGAGTTACATCTGTATTTCGTGGATCTCTTTGCTAGCCTTATTTCTGTGGAATCTGAGAACAGATATTTCGGATCCCTTTGAAGACTATAGGGCCAAAGGAAATATCCTCCGATAACAAAGAGAAAGAAGCTTACTTCGATGTGTTCTGTGAAATCATCTCACGGAGCTACAGCTTTCCCCTCAAGGAGCCTTTCGCTAAGACAGATCTTGTGGAATTGGCAAAGTGATATTTGGAAGCCCATAGAGGGCTATGGTGAAAAAGGAAATATCCTCAGATGAAATCTGGAAAGAAGCTTTCTGAGAAACTGCTTAGTGTTCTGTTAATTCATCTCACAGAGTTACATCTGTATTTCGTGGATCTCCTTGCTAGCCTTATTTCTGTGGAATCTGAGAACAGATATTTCGGATCCCTTTGAAGACTATAGGGCCAAAGGAAATATCCTACGATAACAAAGAGAAAGAAGCTTTCTGAGAAACATCGTTGTGTTCTGTGAAATCATCTCACAGAGTTACAGCTTTCCCCTCAAGGAGCCTTTCGCTAAGACAGTTCTTGTGGAATTGGTAAAGTGATATCTGGAAGTCCATAGAGGGCTATGGTGAAAAAGGAAATATCCTCAGATGAAATCTGGAAAGAAGCTTTCTGAGAAACTGCTTAGTGTTCTGTTAATTCATCTCACAGAGTTACATCTGTATTTCGTGGATCTCTTTGCTAGCCTTAATTCTGTGGAATCTGAGAACAGATATTTCGGATCCATTTGAATATTATAGGGCAAAAGGAAATATCCTCCGATAACAAAGAGAAAGAAGCTTTCTGAGAAACTTCGTTGTCTTCTCTGAAATCATCTCACAGAGTTACAGCTTTCCCCTCAAGGAGCCTTTCGCTGAGACAGTTCTTGTGGAATTGGCAAAGTGATATTTGGAACCCCTAGAGGGCTATGGTGAAAAAGGAAATATCCTCAGATGAAATCTGGAAAGAAGCTTTCTGAGAAACTGCTTAGTGTTCTGTTAATTCATCTCACAGAGTTACATCTGTATTGCGTGGATCACTTTGCTACCGTTATTTCTGTGGAATCTGAGAACAGATATTTCGGATCCCTTTGAATACTATAGGGCCAAAGGAAATATCCTCCGATAACAAAGAGAAAGAAGCTTTCTGAGAAACTTCGTTGTGTTCTGTGAAATCATCTCACAGAGTTACAGCTTTTCCCTCAAGGGGCCTTTCGCTAAGACAGTTCTTGTGGAAATGGTAAAGTGATATTTAGAAGCCCATAGAGGGCTATGGTGAAAAAGGAAATATCCTCAGATGAAATCTGGAAAGAAGCTTTCTGAGAAACTGCTTAGTGTTCTGTTAATTCATCTCACAGAGTTACATCTGTATTTCATGGATGTCTTTGCTAGCCTTATTTCTGTGGAATCTGAAAACAGATATTTCGGATCCCTTTGAAGACTATAGGGCCAAAGGAAATATCCTCCGATAACAAAGAGAAAGAAGCTTTCTGAGAAACTTCGTTGTGTTCTGTGAAATCATCTCACAGAGTTACAGCTTTCCCCTCAAGGAGCCTTTCGCTAAGACAGTTCTTGTGGAATTGGTAAAGTGATATTTGGAAGCCCATAGAGGGCTATGGTGAAAAAGGAAATATCCTCAGATGAAATCTGGAAAGAAGCTTTCTGAGAAACTGCTTAGTGTTCTGTTAATTCATCTCACAGAGTTACATCTGTATTTCGTGGATCTCTTTGCTAGCCTTATTTCTGTGGAATCTGAGAACAGATATTTCGGATCCCTTTGAAGACTATAGGGCCAAAGGAAATATCCTCCGATAACAAAGAGAAAGAAGCTTTCTGAGAAACTTCGTTGTGTTCTCTGCAATCATCTCACAGAGTTAAAGCTTTCCCCTCAAGGAGCCTTTCGCTAAGACAGTTCTTGTGGAATTGGCAAAGTGATATTTGGAATCCCATAGAGGGCTATGGTGAAAAAGGAAATATCCTCAGATGAAATCTGGAAAGAAGCTTTCTGAGAAACTGCTTAGTGTTCTGTTTATTCATCTCACAGAGTTACATCTGTATTTCGTGGATCTCTGTGCTAGCCTTATTTCTGTGGAATCTGAGAACAGATATTTCGGATCCCTTTGAAGACTACAGGGCCAAAGGAAATATCCTCCGATAACAAAGAGAAAGAAGCTTTCTGAGAAACTTCGTTGTGTTCTGTGAAATCATCTCACAGAGGTTCAGCTTTCCCCTCAAGGAGCCTTTCGCTAAGACAGTTCTTGTGGAATTGGCAAAGTGATATCTGGAAGCCCATAGAGGGCTATGGTGAAAAAGGAAATATCCTCAGATGAAATCTGGAAAGAAGCTTTCTGCTAAACTGCTTAGTGTTCTGTTAATTCACCTCACAGAGTTACATCTGTAATTCGTGGATCTCATTGCTAGCCTTATTTCTGTGGAATCTGAGAACAGATATTTCGGATCCCTTTGAAGACTATAGGGCCCAAGGAAATATCCTCCGATAACAAAGAGAAAGAAGCTTTCTGAGAAACTTCGTTGTGTTCTGTGAAATCATCTCACAGAGTTACAGCTTTCCCCACAAGGAGACTTTTGCTCAGACAGTTCTTGTGGAATTTGCAAAGTGGTGTTTGGAATCCCATAGAGGGCTACGGTGAAAAAGGAAATATCCTCAGATGAAATCTGGGAAGAAACTTTCTGAGAAACTGCTTAATGTTCTGTTATTTCCTCTCACAGAGTTACATCTGTATTTCGTGGATCTCTTTGCTAGCCTTATTTCTGTGGAATCTGAGAACAGATTCTTCGGATCCCTTTGAAGACTATAGGGCCCAAGGAAATATCCTCCGATAACAAAGAGAAAGAAGCTTTCTGAGAAACTTCGTTGTGTTCTGTGAAATCATCTCACAGAGTTACAGCTTTCCCCTCAAGGAGCGTTTCGCTAAGACAGTTTTTGTGGAATTGTCAAAGTGATATTTGGAAGCCCATAGAGGGCTATGGTGAAAAAGGAAGTATCCTCAGATGAAATCTGGAAAGAAGCTTTCTGAGAAACTGCTCAGTGTTCTGTTAATTCATCTCACAGAGTTACATCTCTATTTCGTGGATCTCTTTGCTAGCCTTATTACTGTGGAATCTGAGAATAGATATTTCGGATCCCTTTGAAGACTATAGGGCCAAAGGAAATATCCTCCGATAACAAAGAGAAAGAAGCTTTCTGAGAAACTTCGTTGTGTTCTCTGAAATCATCTCACATAGTTAAAGCTTTCCCCTCAAGGAGCCTTTCGCTAAGACAGTTCTTGTGGAATTGGCAAAGTGATATTTGGAAGCCCATAGAGGGCTATGGTGAAAAAGGAAATATCCTCAGATGAAATCTGGAAAGAAGCTTTCTGAGAAACTGCTTAGTGTTCTGTTTATTCATCTCACAGAGTTACATCTGTATTTCGTGGATCTCTGTGCTAGCCTTACTTCTGTGGAATCTGAGAACAGATATTTCGGATCCCTTTGAAGACTACAGGGCCAAAGGAAATATCCTCCGATAACAAAGAGAAAGAAGCTTTCTGAGAAACTTCGTTGTGTTCTGTGAAATCATCTCACAGAGGTTCAGCTTGCCCCTCAAGGAGCCTTTCGCTAAGACAGTTCTTGAGGAATTGGTAAAGTGATATTTGGAAGCCCTTATAGGGCTACGGTGAAAAAGGAAATATCCTCAGATGAAATCTGGAAAGAAGCTTTCTGAGAAACTGCTTAGTGTTCTGTTAATTCATCTCACAGAGTTACATCTGTATTTCGTGGATCCTCTTGCTAGCCTTATTTCGTTGGAATCTGAGAACAGATATTTCGGATCCCTTTGAAGACTGTAGGGCCAAAGGAAATATCCTCCGATAACAAAGAGAAAGAAGCTTTCTGGGAAACTTGGTTGTGTTCTGTGAAATCATTTCACAGAGTTACAGCTTTCCCCTCAAGGAGCCTTTTGCTTAGACAGTTCTTGTGGAATTCGCAAAGTGATATTTGGAAGCCCTTAGAGGGCTATGGTGAAAAAGGAAATATCCACAGATGAAATCTGGAAAGAAGCTTTCTGAGAAACTGCTTAGTGTTCTGTTAATTCATCTCACAGAGTTACATCTGTATTTCGTGGATCTCTTTGCTATTCTTATTTCTGTGGAATCTGAGAACAGATATTTCGGATCCCTTTGAAGACTATAGGGCCAAAGGAAATATCCTCCGATAACAAAGAGAAAGAAGCTTTCTGGGAAACTTCTTTGTGTTCTGTGAAATCATCTCACAGAGTTACAGCTTTCCCCTCACGGAGCCTTTCGCTAAGACAGTTCTTGTGGAATTGGCAAAGTGATATCTAGAAGCCCATAGAGGGCTACGGTGAAAAAGGAAATATCCTCAGATGAAATCTGGAAAGAAGCTTTCTGAGAAACTGCTTAGTGTTCTGTTAATTCAACTCACAGAGTTACATCTGTATTTCGTGGATCTCCTTGCTAGCCTTATTTCTGTGGAATCTGAGAACAGATATTTCGGATCCCCTAGAAGACTATAGGGCCAAAGGAAATATCCTCCGATAACAAAGAGAAAGAAGCTTTCTGAGAAACTTCGTGGTGTTCTGTGAAATCATCTCACAGAGTTGCAGCTTTCCCCTCAAGAAGCCTTTCGCTAAGACAGTTCTTGTGGAATTGGCAAAGTGATATTTGGAAGCCCATAGAGGGCTATGGTGAAAAAGGAAATATCCTCTGATGAAATCTGGAAAGAAGCTTTCTGAGAAACTGCTTAGTGTTCTGTTAATTCATCTCACAGGGATACATCTGTATTTCGTGGATCTCTGTGCTAGCCTTATTTCTGTGGAATCTGAGAACAGATATTTCGGATCCCTTTGAAGACTATAGGGCCAAAGGAAATATCCTCCGATAACAAAGAGAAAGAAGCTTTCTGAGAAACTTGGTTGTGTTCTGTGAAATCATCTCACAGAGTTACAGCTTTCCCCTCAAGGAGCCTTTCGCTAAGACAGTTCTTGTGGAATTGGCAAAGTGATATTTGGAAGCCCATAGAGGGCTATGGTGAAAAAGGAAATATCCTCAGATGAAATCTGGAAAGAAGCTTTCTGAGAAACTGCTTAGTGTTCTGTTAATTCACCTCACAGAGGTACATCTGTATTTCTTGGATCTCCTTGCTAGCCTTATTTCTGTGGAATCTGAGAACAGATATTTCGGATCCCTTTGAAGACTATAGGGCCAAAGGAAATATCCTCCGATAACAAAGAGAAAGAAGCTTTCTGAGAAACTTCTTGGTGTTCTGTGAAATCATCTCACAGAGTTACAGCTTTCCCCTCAAGAAGCCTTTGGCTAATACAGTTCTTGTGGAATTGGCAAAGTGATATTTGGAAGCCCATAGAGGGCTATGGTGAAAAAGGAAATATCCTCAGATGAAATCTGGAAAGAAGCTTTCTGAGAAACTGCTTAGTGTTCTGTTAATTCATCTCACAGAGTTACATCTGTATTTCGTGGATCTCTTTGCTAGCCTTATTTCTGTGGAATCTGAGAACAGATATTTCGGATCCCTTTGAAGACTATAGGGCCAAAGGAAATATCCTCCGATAACAAAGAGAAAGAAGCTTTCTGAGAAACTTCGTTGTGTTCTGTGAAATCATCTCACAGAGTTGCAGCTTTGCCCTCTAGGAGCCTTTCGCTAAGACAGTTCTTGTGGATTTTGCAAAGTGATATTTGGAAGCCTATAGAGGGCTATGGTGAAAAAGGAAATATCCTCAGATGAAATGTGGAAAGAAGCTTTCTGAGAAAGTGCTTAGTGTTCTGTTAATTCATCTCAGAGAGTTACATCTGTATTTCGTGTATCTCCTTGCTAGCCTTTTTTCTGTGGAATCTGAGAACAGATATTTCGGATCCCTTTGAAGACTATAGGGCTAAAGGAAATATCCTCCGATAACAAAGAGAAAGAAGCTGTCTGAGAAACTTCTTGGTGTTCTGTGAAATCATCTCACAGAGTTACAGCTTTCCCCTCAAGCAGCCTTTCGCTAAGACAGTTCTTGTGGAATTGGCAAAGTGATATTTGGAAGCCCATAGAGGGCTATGGTGAAAAAGGAAATATCCTCAGATGAAATCTGGAAAGAAGCTTTCTGAGAAACTGCTTAATGTTCTGTTAATTCCTCTCACAGAGTTACATCTGAATTTCGTGGATCTCTTTGCTAGCCTTATTTCTGTGGAATCTGAGAACAGATATTTCGGATCCCTTTGAAGACTATAGGGCCAAAGGAAATATCCTCCGATAACAAAGAGAAAGAAGCTTTCTGAGAAACTTCTTTGTGTTCTGTGAAATCATCTCACAGAGTTACAGCTTTCCCCTCATGGAGCCTTTCGCTAAGACAGTTCATGTGGAATTGTCAAAGTGATATTTGGAAGCCCATAGAGGGCTATAGTGAAAAAGGAAATATCCTCAGATGAAATCTGGAAAGAAGCTTTCTGAGAAACTGCTTAGTGTTCTGTTAATTCATCTCACAGAGTTACATGTGTATTCCATGGATCTCTTTGCTAGCCTTATTTCTGTGGAATCTGAGAACGGATATTTCGGATCCCTTTGAAGACTATAGGGCCAAAGGAAATATCCTCCGATAACAAAGAGAAAGAAGCTTTCTGAGAAACTTCGTTGTGTTCTGTGAAATCATCTCACAGAGTTACAGCTTTCCCCTCAAGGAGCCTTTGGCTAATACAGTTCTTGTGGAATTGGCAAAGTGATATTTGGAAGCCCATAGAGGGCTATGGTGAAAAAGGAAATATCCTCAGATGAAATCTGGAATGAAGCTTTCTGAGAAACTGCTTAGTGTTGTGTTAATTCATCTCACAGAGTTACACCTGTATTTCATGGATGTCTTTGCTTGCCTTATTTCTGTTTAATCTGAAAACAGATATTTCGGATCCCTTTGAAGACTATAGGGCCAAAGGAAATATCCTCCGATAACCAAGAGAAAGAAGCTTTCTGAGAAACTTCGTTGTGTTCTGTGAAATCTTCTCACAGAGTTACAGCTTTCCCCTCAAGGAGCCTTTCGCTAAGACAGTTCTTGTGGAATTGGCAACGTGATATTTGGAAGCCGACAGAGGGCTATGGTGAAAAAGGAAATATCCTCAGATGAAATCTGGAAAGAAGCTTTCTGAGAAACTGCTTAGTGTTCTGTTAATTCATCTCACAGAGTTACATCTGTATTTCGTGGATCTCTTTGCTAGCCTTATTTCTGTGGAATCTGAGAACAGATATTTCGGATCCCTTTGAAGACTATAGGGCCAAAGGAAATATCCTCCGATAACAAAGAGAAAGAAGCTTTCTGAGAAACTTCGTTGTGTTCTCTGCAATCATCTCACAGAGTTAAAGCTTTCCCCTCAAGGAGCCTTTCGCATAAGACAGTTCTTGTGGAATTGGCAAAGTGATATTTGGAAGCCCATAGAGGGCTCTGGTGAAAAAGGAAATATCCTCAGATGAAATCTGGAAAGAAGCTTTCTGAGAAACTGCTTAGTGTTCTGTTTATTCATCTCACAGAGTTACATCTGTATTTCGTGGATCTCTGTGCTAGCCTTACTTCTGTGGAATCTGAGAACAGATATTTCGGATCCCTTTGAAGACTACAGGGCCAAAGGAAATATCCTCCGATAAAAAGAGAAAGAAGCTTTCTGAGAAACTTCGTTGTGTTCTGTGAAATCATCTCACAGAGGTTCAGCTTGCCCCTCAAGGAGCCTTTCGCTAAGACAGTTCTTGAGGAATTGGTAAAGTGATATTTGGAAGCCCATATAGGGCTACGGTGAAAAAGGAAATATCCTCAGATGAAATCTGGAAAGAAGCTTTCTGAGAAACTGCTTAGTGTTCTGTTAATTCATCTCACAGAGTTACATCTGTATTTCGTGGATCCTCTTGCTAGCCTTATTTCGTTGGAATCTGAGAACAGATATTTCGGATCCCTTTGAAGACTGTAGGGCCAAAGGAAATATCCTCCGATAACAAAGAGAAAGAAGCTTTCTGGGAAACTTGGTTGTGTTCTGTGAAATCATTTCACAGAGTTACAGCTTTCCCCTCAAGGAGCCTTTTGCTTAGACAGTTCTTGTGGAATTCGCAAAGAGATATTTGGAAGCCCTTAGAGGGCTATGGTGAAAAAGGAAATATCCACAGATGAAATCTGGAAAAAAGCTTTCTGAGAAACTGCTTAGTGTTCTGTTAATTCATCTCACAGAGTTACATCTGTATTTCGTGGATCTCTTTGCTATTCTTATTTCTGTGGAATCTGAGAACAGATATTTCGGATCCCTTTGAAGACTATAGGGCCAAAGGAAATATCCTCCGATAACAAAGAGAAAGAAGCTTTCTGGGAAACTTCGTTGTGTTCTGTGAAATCATCTCACAGAGTTACAGCTTTCCCCTCACGGAGCCTTTCGCTAAGACAGTTCTTGTGGAATTGGCAAAGTGATATCTGGAAGCCCATAGAGGGCTACGGTGAAAAAGGAAATATCCTCAGATGAAATCTGGAAAGAAGCTTTCTGAGAAACTGCTTAGTGTTCTGTTAATTCAACTCACAGAGTTACATCTGTATTTCGTGGATCTCCTTGCTAGCCTTATTTCTGTGGAATCTGAGAACAGATATTTCGGATCCCCTAGAAGAATATAGGGCCAAAGGAAATATCCTCCGATAACAAAGAGAAAGAAGCTTTCTGAGAAACTTCGTTGTGTTCTGTGAAATCATCTCACAGAGTTGCAGCTTTCCCCTCAAGAAGCCTTTCGCTAAGACAGTTCTTGTGGAATTGGCAAAGTGATATTTGGAAGCCCATAGAGGGCTATGGTGAAAAAGGAAATATCCTCAGATGAAATCTGGAAAGAAGCTTTCTGAGAAACTGCTTAGTGTTCTGTTAATTCATCTCACAGGGATACATCTGTATTTCGTGGATCTCTGTGCTAGCCTTATTTCTGTGGAATCTGAGAACAGATATTTCGGATCCCTTTGAAGACTATAGGGCCAAAGGAAATATCCTCCGATAACAAAGAGAAAGAAGCTTTCTGAGAAACTTCGTTGTGTTCTGTGAAATCATCTCACAGAGTTGCAGCTTTGCCCTCTAGGAGCCTTTCGCTACGACAGTTCTTGTGGATTTTGCAAAGTGATATTTGGAAGCCTATAGAGGGCTATGGTGAAAAAGGAAATATCCTCAGATGAAATGTGGAAAGAAGATTTCTGAGAAAGTGCTTAGTGTTCTGTTAATTCATCTCAGAGAGTTACATCTGTATTTCGTGTATCTCCTTGCTAGCCTTTTTTCTGTGGAATCTGAGAACAGATATTTCGGATCCCTTTGAAGACTATAGGGCTAAAGGAAATATCCTCCGATAACAAAGAGAAAGAAGCTGTCTGAGAAACTTCTTGGTGTTCTGTGAAATCATCTCACAGAGTTACAGCTTTCCCCTCAAGCAGCCTTTCGCTAAGACAGTTCTTGTGGAATTGGCAAAGTGATATTTGGAAGCCCATAGAGGGCTATGGTGAAAAAGGAAATATCCTCAGATGAAATCTGGAAAGAAGCTTTCTGAGAAACTGCTTAATGTTCTGTTAATTCCTCTCACAGAGTTACATCTGAATTTCGTGGATCTCTTTGCTAGCCTTATTTCTGTGGAATCTGAGAACAGATATTTCGGATCCCATTGAAGACTATAGGGCCAAAGGAAATATCCTCCGATAACAAAGAGAAAGAATCTTTCTGAGAAACTTCTTTGTGTTCTGTGAAATCATCTCACAGAGTTACAGCTTTCCCCTCATGGAGCCTTTCGCTAAGACAGTTCATGTGGAATTGTCAAAGTGATATTTGGAAGCCCATAGAGGGCTATAGTGAAAAAGGAAATATCCTCAGATGAAATCTGGAAAGAAGCTTTCTGAGAAACTGCTTAGTGTTCTGTTAATTCATCTCACAGAGTTACATCTGTATTCAATGGATCTCTTTGCTAGCCTTATTTCTGTGGAATCTGAGAACGGATATTTCGGATCCCTTTGAAGACTATAGGGCCAAAGGAAATATCCTCCGATAACAAAGAGAAAGAAGCTTTCTGAGAAACTTCGTTGTGTTCTGTGAAATCATCTCACGGAGTTACAGCTTTCCCCTCAAGGAGCCTTTGGCTAATACAGTTCTTGTGGAATTGGCAAAGTGATATTTGGAAGCCCATAGAGGGCTATGGTGAAAAAGGAAATATCCTCAGATGAAATCTGGAATGAAGCTTTCTGAGAAACTGCTTAGTGTTGTGTTAATTCATCTCACAGAGTTACACCTGTATTTCATGGATGTCTTTGCTTGCCTTATTTCTGTTTAATCTGAAAACAGATATTTCGGATCCCTTTGAAGACTATAGGGCCAAAGGAAATATCCTCCGATAACAAAGAGAAAGAAGCTTTCTGAGAAACTTCGTTGTGTTCTTTGAAATCTTCTCACAGAGTTACAGCTTTCCCCTCAAGGAGCCTTTCGCTAAGACAGTTCTTGTGGAATTGGCAACGTGATATTTGGAAGCCCATAGAGGGCTAAGGTGAAAAAGGAAATATCCTCAGATGAAATCTGGAAAGAAGCTTTCTGAGAAACTGCTTAATGTTCTGTTAATTCCTCTCACAGAGTTACATCTGTATTTCGTGGAGCTCTTTGCTAGCCTTATTTCTGTGGAATCTGAGAACAGATATTTCGGATCCCTTTGAAGACTATAGGGCCAAAGGAAATATCCTCCGATAACAAAGAGAAAGAAGCTTTCTGAGGAACTTCGTTGTGTTCTGTGAAAACATCTCACAGAGTTGCAGCTTTCCCCTCAAGGAGCCTTTCGCTACGACAGTTCTTGTGGAATTGGCAAACTGATATTTGGAAGCCCATAGAGGGCTATGGTGAAAAAGGAAAGATCCTCAGATGAAATCTGGAAAGAAGCTTTCTGAGAAACTGCTTAGTGTTCTGTTAATTCATCTCACAGAGTACATATGTATTTCATGGATGTCTTTGCTAGCCTTATTTCTGTGGAATCTGAGAACAGATATTTCGGATCCCTTTGAAGACTATAGGACCAAAGGAAATATCCTCCGATAACAAAGAGAAAGAAGCTTTCTGAGAAACTTCGTTGTGTTCTGTGAAATCATCTCACAGAGTTACATCTTTCCCCTCAAGGAGCCTTTGGCTAAGACAGTTCTTGTGGAATTGGCAAAGTGATATTTGGAAGCCCATAGAGGGCTATTGTGAAAAAGGAAATATCCTCACATGAAATCTGGAAAGAAGCTTTCTGAGAAACTGCTTAGTGTTCTGTTAATTCATCTCACAGAGTTACATCTGTATTTCGTGGATCTCTTTGCTAGCCTTATTTCTGTGGAATCTGTGAACAGATATTTCGGATCCCTTTGAAGACTCTAGGGCCAAAGGAAATATCCTCCGATAACAAAGAGAAAGAAGCTTTCTGAGAAACTTCGTTGTGTTCTGTGAAATCATCTCACAGAGTTACAGCTTTCTCCTCACGGAGCCTTTCGCTAAGACAGTTCTTGTGGAATTGGCAAAGTGATATTTGGAAGCCCATAGATGGCTACGGTGAAAAAGGAAATATCCTCAGATGAAATCTGGAAAGAAGCTTTCTGAGAAACTGCTTAGTGTTCTGTTAATTCATCTCACAGAGTTACATCTGTATTTCGTGGATCATCTTGCTAGCCTTATTTCTGTGGAATCTGAGAACAGATATTTCGGATCCCTTTGAAGACTATAGGGCCAAAGGAAATATCCTCCGATAACAAAGAGAAAGTACCTTTTTGAGAAACTTCGTTGTGTTCTGTGAAATCATCTCACAGAGTTACAGCTTTCCCCTCAAGGAGCCTTTGGCTAATACAGTTCTTGTGGAATTGGCAAAGTGATATTTGGAAGCCCATAGAGGGCTATGGTGAAAAAGGAAATATCCTCAGATGAAATCTGGAATGAAGCTTTCTGAGAAACTGCTTAGTGTTGTGTTAATTCATCTCACAGAGTTACATCTGTATTTCATGGATGTCTTTGCTTGCCTTATTTCTGTGGAATCTGAAAACAGATATTTCGGATCCCTTTGAAGACTATAGGGCCAAAGGAAATATCCTCCGATAACAAAGAGAAAGAAGCTTTCTGAGAAACTTCGTTGTGTTCTGTGAAATCATCTCACAGAGTTTCAGCTTTCCCCTCAAGGAGCCTTTCGCTAAGACAGTTCTTGTGGAATTGGTAAAGTGATATATGGAAGCCCATAGAGGGCTATGGTGAAAAAGGAAATATCCTCAGATGAAATCTGGAAAGAAGCTTTCTGAGAAACTGCTTAGTGTTCTCTTAATTCATCTCACAGAGTTACATCTGTATTTCGTGGATGTCTTTGCTAGCCTTATTTCTGTGGAATCTGAGAACAGATATTTCGGATCCCTTTGAAGACTATAGGGCCAAAGGAAATATCCTCCGATAACAAAGAGAAAGAAGCTTTCTGAGAAACTTCGTTGTGTTCTGTGAAATCATCTCACAGAGTTGCAGCTTTCCCCTCAAGGAGCCTTTTGCTACGACAGTTCTTGTGGAATTGGCAAAGTGATATTTGGAAGCCCATAGAGGGCTATGGTGAAAAAGGAAAGATCCTCAGATGAAATCTGGAAAGAAGCTTTCTGAGAAACTGCTTAGTGTTCTGTTAATTCATCTCACAGAGTACATATGTATTTCATGAATGTCTTTGCTAGCCTTATTTCTCTGGAATCTGAGAACAGATATTTCGGATCCCTTTGAAGACTAAAGGGCCAAAGGAAATATCCTCCGATAACAAAGAGAAAGAAGCTTTCTGAGAAACCTCGTTGTGTTCTGTGAAATCATCTGACAGAGTTACATCTTTCCCCTCAAGGAGCCTTTGGCTAAGACAGTTCTTGTGGAATTGGCAAAGTGATGATTGAAAGCCCATAGAGGGCTACGGTGAAAAAGGAAATATCCTCACATGAAATCTGGAAAGAAGCTTTCTGAGAAACTGCTTAGTGTTCTGTTAATTAATCTCACAGAGTTACATCTGTATTTCGTGGATCTCCTTGCTAGCCTTATTTCTGTGGAATCTGAGAACAGATATTTCGGATCCCTTTGAAGACTATAGGGCCAAAGGAAATATCCTCCGATAACAAAGAGAAAGAAGCTTTCTGAGAAACTTCTTGGTGTTCTGTGAAATCATCTCACAGAGTTACAGCTTTCCCCTCAAGAAGCCTTTGGCTAATACAGTTCTTGTGGAATTGGCAAAGTGATATTTGGAAGCCCATAGAGGGCTATGGTGAAAAAGGAAATATCCTCAGATGAAATCTGGAAAGAAGCTTTCTGAGAAACTGCTTAGTGTTCTGTTAATTCATCTCACAGAGTTACATCTGTATTTCGTGGATCTCTTTGCTAGCCTTATTTCTGTGGAATCTGAGAACAGATATTTCGGATCCCTTTGAAGACTATAGGGCCAAAGGAAATATCCTCCGATAACAAAGAGAAAGAAGCTTTCTGAGAAACTTCGTTGTGTTCTGTGAAATCATCTCACAGAGTTGCAGCTTTGCCCTCTAGGAGCCTTTCGCTAAGACAGTTCTTGTGGATTTTGCAAAGTGATATTTGGAAGCCTAAAGAGGGCTATGGTGAAAAAGGAAATATCCTCAGATGAAATGTGGAAAGAAGCTTTCTGAGAAAGTGCTTAGTGTTCTGTTAATTCATCTCACAGAGTTACATCTGTATTTCGTGTATCTCCTTGCTAGCCTTTTTTCTGTGGAATCTGAGAACAGATATTTCGGATCCCTTTGAAGACTATAGGGCTAAAGGAAATATCCTCCGATAACAAAGAGAAAGAAGCTGTCTGAGAAACTTCTTGGTGTTCTGTGAAATCATCTCACAGAGTTACAGCTTTCCCCTCAAGCAGCCTTTCGCTAAGACAGTTCTTGTGGAATTGGCAAAGTGATATTTGGAAGCCCATAGAGGGCTATGGTGAAAAAGGAAATATCCTCAGATGAAATCTGGAAAGAAGATTTCTGAGAAACTGCTTAATGTTCTGTTAATTCCTCTCACAGAGTTACATCTGAATTTCGTGGATCTCTTTGCTGGCCTTATTTCTGTGGAATCTGAGAACAGATATTTCGGATCCCTTTGAAGACTATAGGGCCAAAGGAAATATCCTCCGATAACAAAGAGAAAGAAGCTTTCTGAGAACTTCTTTGTGTTCTGTGAAATCATCTCACAGAGTTACAGCTTTCCCCTCAAGGAGCCTTTCCCTAAGACAGTTCATGTGGAATTGTCAAAGTGATATTTGGAAGCCCATAGAGGGCTATGGTGAAAAAGGAAATATCCTCAGATGAAATCTGGAAAGAAGCTTTCTGAGAAACTGCTTAGTGTTCTGTTAATTCATCTCACAGAGTTACATGTGTATTCCATGGATCTCTTTGCTAGCCTTATTTCTGTGGAATCTGAGAACGGATATTTCGGATCCCTTTGAAGACTATAGGGCCAAAGGAAATATCCTCCGATAACAAAGAGAAAGAAGCTTTCTGAGAAACTTCGTTGTGTTCTGTGAAATCATCTCACAGAGTTACAGCTTTCCCCTCAAGGAGCCTTTGGCTAATACAGTTCTTGTGGATTTGACAAAGTGATATTTGGAAGCCCATAGAGGGCTATGGTGAAAAAGGAAATATCCTCAGATGAAATCTGGAATGAAGCTTTCTGAGAAACTGCTTAGTGTTGTGTTAATTCATCTCACAGAGTTACACCTGTATTTCATGGATGTCTTTGCTTGCCTTATTTCTGTTTAATCTGAAAACAGATATTTCGGATCAATTTGAAGACTATAGGGCCAAAGGAAACATCCTCCGATAACAAAGAGAAAGAAGCTTTCTGAGAAACTTCGTTGTGTTCTGTGAAATCATCTCACAGAGTTACAGCTTTCCTCTAAAGAAGCCTTTCGCTAAGACAGTTCTTGTGGAATTGGTAAAGTGATATTTGGAAGCCCATAGAGGGCTATGGTGAAAAAGGAAATATCCTCAGATGAAATCTGGAAAGAAGCTTTCTGAGAAAGTGCTTAGTGTTCTGTTAATTCATCTAACAGAGTTACATCTGTATTTCGTGGATCTCTTTGCTAGCCTTATTTCTGTGGAATCTGAGAACAGATATTTCGGATCCCTTTGAAGACTATAGGGCCAAAGGAAATATCCTCCGATAACAAAGAGAAGAAGCTTTCTGAGAAACTTTGTTGTGTTCTGTGAAATCATCTCACAGAGTTACAGCTTTCCCCTCAAGGAGCCTTTCGCTAAGACAGTTCTTGTGGAATTGGCAAAGTGATATTTGGAAGCCCATAGAGGGCTTTGGTGAAAAAAGAAACATCCTCAGATGAAATCTGGAAAGAAGCTTTCTGAGAAACTGCTTAGTGTTCTGTTAATTCATCTCAGAGAGTTACATCTGTATTTCATGGATGTCTTTGCTAGCCTTATTTCTGTGGAATCTGAGAACAGATATTTCGGATCCCCTTGAAGACTATAGGGCCAAAGGAAATATCCTCCGATAACAAAGAGAAAGAAGATTTCTGAGAAACTTCGTTGTGTTCTGTGAAATCATCTCACAGAGTTACAGCTTTCCCCTCAAGGAGCCTTTCGCTAAGACAGTTCATGTGGAATTGTCAAAGTGATATTTGGAAGCCCATAGAGGGCTATGGTGAAAAAGGAAATATCCTCAGATGAAATCTGGAAAGAAGCTTTCTGAGAAACTGCTTAGTGTTCTGTTAATTCATCTCACAGAGTTACATGTGTATTCCATGGATATCTTTGCTAGCCTTATTTCTCTGGAATCTGAGAACGGATATTTCGGATCCCTTTGAAGACTATAGGGCCAAAGGAAATATCCTCCGATAACAAAGAGAAAGAAGCTTTCTGAGAAACTTCGTTGTGTTCTGTGAAATCATCTCACAGAGTTGCAGCTTTCCCCTCAAGGAGCCTTTCCCTACGACAGTTCTTGTGGAATTGGCAAAGTGATATTTGGAAGCCCATAGAGGGCTATGGTGAAAAAGGAAAGATCCTCAGATGAAATTTGGAAAGAAGCTTTCTGAGAAACTCCTTAGTGTTCTGTTAATTCATCTCACAGAGTACATATGTATTTCAGGGATGTCTTTGCTAGCCTTATTTCTGTGGAATCTGAGAACAGATATTTCGGATCCCTTTGAAGACTATAGGGCCAAAGGAAATATCCTCCGATAACAAAGAGAAAGAAGCTTTCTGAGAAACTTCGTTGTGTTCTGCGAAATCATCTCACAGAGTTGCATCTTTCCCCTCAAGGAGCCTTTGGCTAAGACAGTTCTTGTGGAATTGGCAAAGTGATATTTGGAAGCCCATAGATGGCTACGGTGAAAAAGGAAATATCCTCACATGAAATCTGGATAGAAGCTTTCTGAGAAACTGCTTAGTGTTCTGTTAATTAATCTCACAGAGTTACATCTGTATTTCTTGGATCTCCTTGCTAGCCTTATTTCTGTGGAATCTGAGAACAGATATTTCGGATCCCTTTGAAGACTATAGGGCCAAAGGAAATATCCTACGATAACAAAGAGAAAGAAGCTTTCTGAGAAACTTCTTGGTGTTCTGTGAAATCACCTCACAGAGTTACAGCTTTCCCCTCAAGAAGCCTTTCGCTAAGACAGTTCTTGTGGAAATGGCAAAGTGATATTTGGAAGCCCAGGAGGGCTATTGTGAAAAAGGAAATATCCTCAGATGAAATCTGGAAAGAAGCTTTCTGAGAAACTGCGTAGTGTTCTGTTAATTCATCTCACAGAGTTACATCTGTATTTCGTGGATCTCTTTGCTAGCCTTATTTCTGTGGAATCTGTGAACAGATATTTCGGATCCCTTTGAAGACTATAGGGCCAAAGGAAATATCCTCCGATAGCAAAGAGAAAGAAGCTTTCTGAGAAACTTCGTTGTGTTCTGTGAAATCATCTCACAGAGTTTCAGCTTTCCCCTCAAGGAGCCTTTCGCTAAGACAGTTCTTGTGGAATTGGTAAAGTGATATATGGAAGCCCATAGAGGGCTATGGTGAAAAAGGAAATATCCTCAGATGAAATCTGGAAAGAAGCTTTCTGAGAAACTGCTTAGTGTTCTCTTAATTCAACTCACAGAGTTACATCTGTATTTCGTGGATGTCTTTGCTAGCCTTATTTCTGTGGAATCTGAGAACAGATATTTCGGATCCCTTTGAAGACTATAGGGCCAAAGGAAATATCCTCCGATAACAAAGAGAAAGAATCTTTCTGAGAAACTTCGTTGTGTTCTGTGAAATCATCTCACAGAGTTGCAGCTTTCCCCTCAAGGAGCCTTTCGCTACGACAGTTCTTGTGGAATTGGCAAAGTGATATTTGGAAGCCCATAGAGGGCTATGGTGAAAAAGGAAAGATCCTCAGATGAAATCTGGAAAGAAGCTTTCTGAGAAACTCCTTAGTGTTCTGTTAATTCATCTCACAGAGTACATATGTATTTCATGGATGTCTTTGCTAGCCTTATTTCTGTGGAATCTGAGAACAGATATTTCGGATCCCTTTGAAGACTATAGGGCCAAAGGAAATATCCTCCGACAACAGAGAGAAAGAAGCTTTCTGAGAAACTTCGTTGTGTTCTGCGAAATCATCTCACAGAGTTGCATCTTTCCCCTCAAGGAGCCTTTGGCTAAGACAGTTCTTGTGGAATTGGCAAAGTGATATTTGGAAGCCCATAGATATCTACGGTGAAAAAGGAAATATCCTCACATGAAATCTGGATAGAAGCTTTCTTAGAAACTGCTTAGTGTTCTCTTAATTAATCTCACAGAGTTACATCTGTATTTCGTGGATCTCCTTGCTAGCCTTATTTCTGTGGAATCTGAGAACAGATATTTCGGATCCCTTTGAAGACTATAGGGCCAAAGGAAATATCCTCCGATAACAAAGAGAAAGAAGCTTTCTGAGAAACTTCTTGGTGTTCTGTGAAATCATCTCAAAGAGTTACAGCTTTCCCCTCAAGAAGCCTTTCGCTAAGACAGTTCTTGTGGAATTGGCAAAGTGATATTTGGAAGCCCATAGAGGGCTATTGTGAAAAAGGAAATATCCTCAGACGAAATCTGGAAAGAAGCTTTCTGAGAAACTGCTTAGTGTTCTGTTAATTCATCTCACAGAGTTACATCTGTATTTCGTGGATCTCTTTGCTAGCCTTATTTCTGTGGAATCTGTGAACAGATATTTCAGATCCCTTTGAAGACTATAGGGCCAAAGGAAATATCCTCCGATAACAAAGAGAAAGAAGCTTTCTGAGAAACTTCGTTGTGTTCTGTGAAATCATCTCACAGAGTTACAGCTTTCCCCTCACGGAGCCTTTCGCTAAGACAGTTCTTGTGGTATTGGCAAAGTGATATTTGGAAGACCATAGATGGCTACGGTGAAAAAGGAAATATCCTCAGATGAAATCTGGAAAGAAGCTTTCTGAGAAACTGCTTAGTGTTCTGTTAATTCATCTCACAGAGTTACATCTGTATTTCGTGGATCATCTTGCTAGCCTTATTTCTGTGGAATCTGAGAACAGATATTTCGGATCCCTTTGAAGACTATAGGGCCAAAGGAAATATCCTCCGATAACAAAGAGAAAGTAGCTTTCTGAGAAACTTCTTGGTGTTCTGTGAAATAATCTCACAGAGTTAAAGCTTTCCACTCAAGGAGCCTTTCGCTAAGACAGTTCTTGTGGAATTGGCAAAGTGATATTTGGAAGCCCATAGAGCGCTTTGGTGAAAAAGGAAATATCCTCAGATGAAATCTGGAAAGAAGCTTTCTGAGAAACTGCTTAGTGTTCTGTTAATTCATCTCAGAGAGTTACATCTGTATTTCGTGGATCTCCTTGCTAGCCTTATTTCTGTGGAATCTGAGAACAGATATTTCGGATCCCTTTGAAGACTATAGGCCAAAGGAAATATCCTCCGATAACAAAGAGAAAGAAGCTTTCTGAGAAACTTCTTGGTGTTCTGTGAAATCATCTCACAGAGTTACAGCTTTCCTCTAAAGAAGCCTTTCGCTAAGACAGTTCTTGTGGAATTGGCAAAGTGATATTTGGAAGCCCATAGAGGGCTATTGTGAAAAAGGAAATATCCTCAGATGAAATCTGGAAAGAAGCTTTCTGAGAAACTGCTTAGTGTTCTGTTAATTCATCTCACTGAGTTACATCTGTATTTCGTGGATCTCTTTGCTAGCCTTATTTCTGTGGAATCTGTGAAGAGATATTTCGGATCCCTTTGAAGACTATAGGGCCAAAGGAAATATCCTCCGATAACAAAGAGAAAGAAGCTTTCTGAGAAACTTCGTTGTGTTCTGTGAAATCATCTCACAGAGTTACAGCTTTCCCCTCACGGAGCCTTTCGCTAAGACAGTTCTTGTGGAATTGGCAAAGTGATATTTGGAAGCCCATAGATGGCTACGGTGAAAAAGGAAATATCCTCAGATGAAATCTGGAAAGAAGCTTTCTGAGAAACTGCTTAGTGTTCTGTTAATTCATCTCACAGAGTTACATCTGTATTTCGTGGATCTCTTTGCTAGCCTTATTTCTGTGGAATCTGAGAACAGATATTTCGGATCCCTTTGAAGACTATAGGGCCAAAGGAATTATCCTCCGATAACAAAGAGAAAGAAGCTTTCTGAGAAACTTCGTTGTGTTCTGTGAAATCATCTCACAGAGTTACAGCTTTCCCCTCAAGGAGCCTTTCGCTAAGACAGTTCTTGTGTGAAATGTCAAAGTGATATTTGGAAGCCCTTAGAGGTCTATGGTGAAAAAGGAAATATCCTCTGATGAAATCTGGAAAGAAGCTTTCTGAGAAACTGCTTAGTGTTCTGTTAATTCATCTCACAGAGTTACATCTGTATTTCGTGGATGTCTTTGCTAGCCTTATTTCTGTGGAATCTGAGAACAGATATTTCGGATCCCTTTGTAGACTATAGGGCCAAAGGAAATATCCTCCGATAACAAAGAGAAAGAAGCTTTCTGAGAAACTTCGTTGTGTTCTGTGAAATCATCTCACAGAGTTGCAGCTTTCCCCTCAAGGAGCCTTTCGCTAAGACAGTTCTTGGGGATTTTGCAAAGTGATATTTGGAAGCCCACAGAGGGCTATGGTGAAAAAGGAAATATCCTCAGATGAAATCTGGAAAGAAGCTTTCTGAGAAACTGCTTAGTGTTCTGTTAATTCATCTCACACAGTTACATCTGTATTTCGTGGATCTCCTTGCTAGCCTTTTTTCTGTGGAATCTGAGAACAGATATTTCGGATCCTTTGAAGGCTATAGGGCCAAAGGAAATATCCTCCGATAACAAAGAGAAAGAAGCTGTCTGAGAAACTTCTTCGTGTTCTGTGAAATCATCTCACAGAGTTACAGCTTTCCCCTCAAGCAGCCTTTCGCTAACACAGTTCTTGTGGAATTGGCAAAGTGATATTTGGAAGCCCATAGAGGGCAATGGTGAAAAAGGAAATATCCTCAGATGAAATCTGGAAAGAAGCTTTCTGAGAAACTGCTTAATGTTCTGTTAATTCCTCTCACAGAGTTACATCTGTATTTCGTGGAGCTCTTTGCTAGCCTTATTTCTGTCGAATCTGAGAACAGATATTTCGGATCCCTTTGAAGACTATAGGGCCAAAGGAAATAATCTCCGATAACAAAGAGAAAGAAGCTTTCTGAGAAACTTCTTGGTGTTCTGTGAAATCATCTCACAGAGTTACAGCTTTCTCCTCAAGAAGCCTTTCGCTAAGACAGTTCTTGTGGAATTGGCAAAGTGATATTTGGAAGCCCATAGAGGGCTATTGTGAAAAAGGAAATATCCTCAGATGAAATCTGGAAAGAAGCTTTCTGAGAAACTACTTAGTGTTCTTTTAATTCATCTCACAGAGTTACATCTGTATTTCGTGGATCTCTTTGCTAGCCTTATTTCTGTGGAATCTCTGAACAGATATTTCGGATCCCTTTGAATACTATAGGGCCAAAGGAAATATCCTCCGATAACAAAGAGAAAGAAGCTTTCTGAGAAACTTCGTTGTGTTCTGTGAAATCGTCTCACAGAGTTACAGCTTTCCCCTCACGGAGCCTTTCGCTAAGAAAGTTCTTGTGGAATTGGCAAAGTGATATTTGGAAGCCCATAGATGGCTACGGTGAAAAAGGAAATATCCTCAGATGAAATCTGGAAAGAAGATTTCTGAGAAACTGCTTAGTGTTCTGTTAATTCATCTCACAGAGTTACATCTGTATTTCGTGGATCATCTTGCTAACCTTATTTCTGTGGAATCTGAGAACAGATATTTCGGATCCCTTTGAAGACTACAGGGCCAAAGGAAATATCCTCCGATAACAAAGAGAAAGTAGCTTTCTGAGAAACTTGGTTGTGTTCTGTGAAATCATCTCACACAGTTACAGCTTTCCCCTCAAGAAGACTTTCGCTAAGACAGTTCTTGTGGAATTGGCAAAGTGATATTTGGAAGCCCATAGAGGGCTATGGTGAAAAAGGAAATATCCTCAGATAAAATCTGGAAAGAAGCTTTCTGAGAAACTGCTTAGTGTTCTGTTAATTCATCTCACAGAGTTACATCTGTATTTCGTGGATCTCTTTGCTAGCCTTATTTCTGTGGAATCTGAGAACAGATATTTCGGATCCCTTTGAAGACTATAGGACCAAAGGAAATATCCTCCGATAACAAAAAGAAAGAAGCTTTCTGAGAAACTTCGTTGTGTTCTGTGAAATCATCTCACAGAGTTACAGCTTTCCCCTAAGGAAGCCTTTCGCTAAGACAGTTCTTGTGGAATTGGCAAAGTGATATTTGGAAGCCCATAAAGGGCTATGGTGAAAAAGGAAATATCCTCAGATGAAATCTGGAGAGAAGCTTTCTGAGAAAGTGCTTAGTGTTCTGTTAATTCATCTCACAGAGTTACATCTGTATTTCGTGGATCTCTTTGCTAGCCTTATTTCTGTGGAATCTGAGAACAGATATTTCGGATCCCTTTGAAGACTATAGGGCCAAAGGAAATATCCTCCGATAACAAAGAGAAAGAAGCTTTCTGAGAAACTTCGTTGTGTTCTGTGAAATCATCTCACAGAGTTACAGCTTTCCCCTCACGGAGCCTTTCGCTCAGACAGTTCTTGTGGAATTGGCAAAGTGATATTTGGAAGCCCATAGTGGGCTACGGTGAAAAAGGAAATATCCTCAGATGAAATCTGGAAAGAAGCTTTCTGAGAAACTGCTTAGTGTTCTGTTAATCCATCTCACAGAGATACATCTGTATTTCGTGGATCTCCTTTCTAGCCTTATTTCTGTGGAATCTGAGAACAGATATTTCGGATCCCTTTGAAGACTATAGGGCCTAAGGAAATATCCTCCGATAACAAAGAGAAAGAAGCTTTCTGAGAAACTTCTTGGTGTTCTGTGAAATCATCTCACAGAGTTACAGCTTTCCCCTCAAGAAGCCTTTCGCTAAGACAGTTCTTGTGGAATTGGCAAAGTGATATTTGGAAGCCCATAGAGGGCTATGGTGAAAAAGGAAATATCCTCAGATGAAATCTGGAAAGAAGCCTTCTGAGAAACTGCTTAGTGTTCTGTTAATTCATCTCACAGAGTTACATCTGTATTTCGTGAATCTCTTTGCTAGCCTTATTTCTGTGGAATCTGAGAACAGATATTTCGAATCCCCTTGAAGACTATAGGGCCAAAGGAAATATCCTCCGATAACAAAGAGAAAGAAGCTTTCTGAGAAACTTCGTTGTGTTCTGTGAAATCATCTCACAGAGTTACAGCTTTCCCCTCAAGGAGCCTTTCGCTAAGACAGTTCTTGTGGAATTGTCAAAGTGATATTTGGAAGCCCATAGAGGGCAATGGTGAAAAAGGAAATATCCTCAGATGAAATCTGGAAAGAAGCTTTCTGAGAAACTGCTTAGTTTTCTGTTAATTCATCTCACAGAGTTTCATCTGTATTGCGTGGATCACTTTGCTACCGTTATTTCTGTGGAATCTGAGAACAGATATTTCGGATCCCTTTGAAGACAATAGGGCCAAAGGAAATATCCTCCGATAACAAAGAGAAAGATGCTTTCTGAGAAATGTCGTTGTGTTCTGTGAAATCATCTCACAGAGTTACAGCTTTCCCCTCAAGGAGCCTTTCGCTAAGACAGTTCTTGTGGAATTGGCAAAGTGATATTTGGAAGCACGTAGAGGGCTATGGTGAAAAAGGAAATATCCTCAGATGAAATCAGGAAAGAAGCTTTCTGAGAAACTGCTTAGTGTTCTGTTAATTCATCTCACAGAGTACATCTGTATTTCCTGGATCTCTTTGCTAGCCTTATTTCTGTGGAATCTGAGAACAGATATTTCGGATCCCTTTGAAGACTATAGGGCCAAAGGAAATATCCTCCGATCACAAAGAGAAAGAAGCTTTCTGAGAAACTTCGTTGTGTTCTGTGAAATCATCTCACAGAGTTACAGCTTTCCCCTCAAGGAGCCTTTCGCTAAGACAGTTCTTGTGGAATTGTCAAAGTGATATTTGGAAGCCCATAGAGGGCTATGGTGAAAAAGGAAATATCCTCAGATGAAATCTGGAAAGAAGCTTTCTGAGAAACTGCTTAGTTTTCTGTTACTTCATCTCACAGAGTTTCATCTGTATTGCGTGGATCACTTTGCTACCGTTATTTCTGTGGAATCTGAGAACAGATATTTCGGATCCCTTTGAAGACTATAGGGCCAAAGGAAATATCCTCCGATAACAAAGAGAAAGATGCTTTCTGAGAAATTTCGTTGTGTTCTGTGAAATCATCTCACAGAGTTACAGCTTTCCCCTCAAATAGCCTTTCGCTAAGACAGTTCTTGTGGAATTGGCAAAGTGATATTTGGAAGCCCACAGAGGGCTATGATGAAAAAGGAAATTTCCTCAGATGAAATCTGGAATGAAGCTTTCTGAGAAACTGCTTAGTGTTCTGTTAATTCATCTCACAGAGTTACATGTGTGTTCCATGGATGTCTTTGCTAGCCTTATTTCTGGGGAATCTGAAAACAGATATTTCGGATACCTTTGAAGACTATAGGGGCAAAGGAAATATCCTCCGATAACAAAGAGAAAGAAGCTTTCTGAGAAACTTCGTTGTGTTCTGTGAAATCATCTCACAGAGTTACAGCCTTCCCCTCAAGGAGCCTTTCGCTAAGACAGTTCTTTTGGAAATGGTAAAGTGATATTTGGAAGCCCATAGAGGGCTATGGTGAAAAAGGAAATATCCTCACATGAAATCTGGAAAGAAGCTTTCTAATAAACTGCTTTGTGTTCTGTTAATTCTTCCCACAGAGTTACATGTGTATTCCATGGATGTCTTTGCTAGCCTTATTTCTGTGGAATCTGAAAACAGATATTTCGGATCCCTTTGAAGACTACAGGGCCAAAGGAAATATCCTCCGATAACAAAGAGAAAGAAGCTTTCTGAGAAACTTCGTTGAGTTCTGTGAAATCATTTCACAGAGTTACAGCTTTCCCCTCAAGGAGCCTTTGGCTAAGACAGTTCTTGTGGAATTGGCAAAGTGATATTTGGAAGCCCATAGAGGGCTATGGTGAAAAAGGAAGTATCCTCAGATGAAATCTGGAAAGAAACTTTCTGAGAAACTGCTTAGTGTTCTGTTAATTCATCTCACAGAGTTACATCTGTATTTCGTGGATCTCTTTGCTAGCCTAATTTCTGTGGAATCTGCGAACAGATATTTCGGATCCCTTTGAAGACTATAGGGCCAAAGGAAATATCCTCCGATAACAAAGAGAAAGAAGCTTACTGAGAAACTTTGTTGTGTTCTGTGAAATCATCTCACAGAGTTACAGCCTTCCCCTCAAGAAATCTTTCGCTAAGACAGTTCTTTTGGAATTGGCAAAGTGATATTTGGAAGCCCTTAGAGGGCTATGGTGAAAAAGGAAATATCCTCAGATGCAATCTGGAAAGAAGCTTTCTGAGAAACTGCTTAGTGTTCTGTTAATTCATCTCACAGAGTTACATCTGTATTTCGTGGATCTCTTTGCTAGCCTTATTTCTGTGGAATCTGAGAACAGATATTTCGGATCCCTTTGAAGACTATAGGGCCAAAGGAAATATCCTCCGATCACAAAGAGAAAGAAGCTTTCTGAGAAACTTCGTTGTGTTCTGTGAAATCATCTCACAGAGTTACAGCTTTCCCCTCAAGGAGCCTTTCGCTAAGACAGTTCTTGTGGAATTGTCAAAGTGATATTTGGAAGCCCATAGAGGGCTATGGTGAAAAAGGAAATATCCTCAGATGAAATCTGGAAAGAAGCTTTCTGAGAAACTGCTTAGTTTTCTGTTACTTCATCTCACAGAGTTTCATCTGTATTGCGTGGATCACTTTGCTACCGTTATTTCTGTGGAATCTGAGAACAGATATTTCGGATCCCTTTGAAGACTATAGGGCCAAAGGAAATATCCTCCGATAACAAAGAGAAAGATGCTTTCTGAGAAATTTCGTTGTGTTCTGTGAAATCATCTCACAGAGTTACAGCTTTCCCCTCAAGTAGCCTTTCGCTAAGACAGTTCTTGTGGAATTGGCAAAGTGATATTTGGAAGCCCACAGAGGGCTATGGTGAAAAAGGAAATATCCTCAGATGAAATCTGGAATGAAGCTTTCTTAGAAACTGCTTAGTGTTCTGTTAATTCATCTCACAGAGTTACATGTGTGTTCCATGGATGTCTTTGCTAGCCTTATTTCTGGGGAATCTGAAAACAGATATTTCGGATACCTTTGAAGACTATAGGGGCAAAGGAAATATCCTCCGATAACAAAGAGAAAGAAGCTTTCTGAGAAACTTCGTTGTGTTCTGTGAAATCATCTCACAGAGTTACAGCCTTCCCCTCAAGGAGCCTTTCGCTAAGACAGTTCTTTTGGAAATGGTAAAGTGATATTTGGAAGCCCATAGAGGGCTATGGTGAAAAAGGAAATATCCTCACATGAAATCTGGAAAGAAGCTTTCTAATAAACTGCTTTGTGTTCTGTTAATTCTTCCCACAGAGTTACATGTGTATTCCATGGATGTCTTTGCTAGCCTTATTTCTGTGGAATCTGAAAACAGATATTTCGGATCCCTTTGAAGACTACAGGGCCAAAGGAAATATCCTCCGATAACAAAGAGAAAGAAGCTTTCTGAGAAACTTCGTTGAGTTCTGTGAAATCATTTCACAGAGTTACAGCTTTCCCCTCAAGGAGCCTTTGGCTAAGACAGTTCTTGTGGAATTGGCAAAGTGATATTTGGAAGCCCATAGAGGGCTATGGTGAAAAAGGAAGTATCCTCAGATGAAATCTGGAAAGAAACTTTCTGAGAAACTGCTTAGTGTTCTGTTAATTCATCTCACAGAGTTACATCTGTATTTCGTGGATCTCTTTGCTAGCCTAATTTCTGTGGAATCTGCGAACAGATATTTCGGATCCCTTTGAAGACTATAGGGCCAAAGGAAATATCCTCCGATAACAAAGAGAAAGAAGCTTACTGAGAAACTTCGTTGTGTTCTGTGAAATCATCTCACAGAGTTACAGCCTTCCCCTCAAGAAATCTTTCGCTAAGACAGTTCTTTTGGAATTGGCAAAGTGATATTTGGAAGCCCTTAGAGGGCTATGGTGAAAAAGGAAATATCCTCAGATGCAATCTGGAAAGAAGCTTTCTGAGAAACTGCTTAGTGTTCTGTTAATTCATCTCACAGAGTTACATCTGTATTTCGTGGATCTCTTTGCTAGCCTTATTTCTGTGGAATCTGAGAACAGATATTTCGGATCCCTTTGAAGACTATAGGGCCAAAGGAAATATCCTCCGATGAAAGAAGCTTTCTGAGAAACTTCGTTGTGTTCTGTGAAATAATCTCACAGAGTTACAGCTTTCCCCTCAAGGAGTCTTTCTCTAAGACAGTTCTTGTGGAATTGTCAAAGTGATATTTGGAATCCCATAGAGGGCTGTGGTGAAAAAGGAAATATCCTCAGATGAAATCTGGAAGGAAGCTTTCTGAGAAACTGCTTAGTGTTCTGTTAATTCATCTCACAGAGTTACATCTGTATTTCGTGGATCTCTTTGCTAGGCTTATTTCTGTGGAATCTGGGAACAGATATTTCGGATCCCTTTGAAGAGTATAGGACCAAAGGAAATATCCTCCGATAACAAAGAGAGAGAAGCTTTCTGAGAAACTTCGTTGTGTTCTGTGAAATCATCTCACAGAGTTACAGCTTTCCTCTCAAGGAGCCTTTCGCTAAGACAGTTGTTGTGGAATTGGCAAAGTGATATTTGGAAGCCGACAGAGGGCTATGGTGAAAAAGGAAATATCCTCAGATGAAATCTGGAAAGAAGCTTTCTGAGAAACTGCTTAGTGTTCTGTTAATTCATCTCACAGAGTTACATGTGTGTTCCATGGATGTCTTTGCTAGCCTTATTTCTGGGGAATCTGAAAACAGATATTTCGGATACCTTTGAAGACTATAGGGGCAAAGGAAATATCCTCCGATAACAAAGAGTAAGAAGCTTTCTGAGAAACTTCGTTGTGTTCTGTGAAATTATCTCACAGAGTTACAGCCTTCCCCTCAAGGAGCCTTTCGCTAAGACAGTTCTTTTGCAAATGGTAAAGTGATATTTGGAAGCCCATAGAGGGCTATGGTGAAAAAGGAAATATCCTCACATGAAATCTGGAAAGAAGCTTTCTAATAAACTGCTTTGTGTTCTGTTAATTCTTCCCACAGAGTTACATGTGTATTCCATGGATGTCTTTGCTAGCCTTATTTCTGTGGAATCTGAAAACAGATATTTCGGATCCCTTTGAAGACTATAGGGCCAAAGGAAATATCCTCCGATCACAAAGAGAAAGAAGCCTTCTGAGAAACTTCGTTGTGTTCTGTGAAATCATCTCACAGAGTTACAGCTTTCCCCTCAAGGAGCCTTTCGCTAAGACAGTTCTTGTGGAATTGTCAAAGTGATATTTGGAAGCCCATAGAGGGCTGTGGTGAAAAAGGAAATATCCTCAGATGAAATCTGGAAAGAAGCTTTCTGAGAAACTACTTAGTGTTCTGTTAATTCATCTCACAGAGTTACATCTGTATTTCGTGGATCTCTTTGCTAGCCTTATTTCTGTGGAATCTGTGAACAGATATTTCGGATCCCTTTGAATACTATAGGGCCAAAGGAAATATCCTCCGATAACAAAGAGAAAGAAGCTTTCTGAGAAACTTCGTTGTGTTCTGTGAAATCATCTCACAGAGTTACAGCTTTCCCCTCACGGAGCCTTTCGCTAAGAAAGTTCTTGTGGAATTGGCAAAGTGATATTTGGAAGCCCATAGATGGCTACGGTGAAAAAGGAAATATCCTCAGATGAAATCTGGAAAGAAGATTTCTGAGAAACTGCTTAGTGTTCTGTTAATTCATCTCACAGAGTTACATCTGTATTTCGTGGATCATCTTGCTAACCTTATTTCTGTGGAATCTGAGAACAGATATTTCGGATCCCTTTGAAGACTACAGGGCCAAAGGAAATATCCTCCGATAACAAAGAGAAAGTAGCTTTCTGAGAAACTTGGTTGTGTTCTGTGAAATCATCTCACAGAGTTACAGCTTTCCCCTCAAGAAGCCTTTCGCTAAGACAGTTCTTGTGGAATTGGCAAAGTGATATTTGGAAGCCCATAGAGGGCTATGGTGAAAAAGGAAATATCCTCAGATAAAATCTGGAAAGAAGCTTTCTGAGAAACTGCTTAGTGTTCTGTTAATTCATCTCACAGAGTTACATCTGTATTTCGTGGATCTCTTTGCTAGCCTTATTTCTGTGGAATCTGAGAACAGATATTTCGGATCCCTTTGAAGACTGTAGGGCCAAAGGAAATATCCTCCGATAAAAAAGAGAAAGAAGCTTTCTGAGAAACTTCGTTGTGTTCTGTGAAATAATCTCACAGAGTTACAGCTTTCCCCTCACGGAGCCTTTCGCTAAGACAGTTCTTGTGGAATTGGCAAAGTGATATTTGGAAGCCCATAGTGGGCTACGGTGAAAAAGGAAATATCCTCAGATGAAATCTGGAAAGAAGCTTTCTGAGAAACTGCTTAGTGTTCTGTTAATCCATCTCACAGAGATAC